>NC_085140.1:444044401-445244401 GCF_024139115.2 Armigeres subalbatus
AGCTTACGAAAATTCGCCAACCTTGATTTTCCATTTTTTAAATCATTTTCTAAATTTCCTAACATAAAGAAACAAATATCAGAATCATAATTCGAAAGTACACCACTGTGCGTTTTAATGCCCTCGCGAAACCGCAATCGTGCTTTAAGCATGCAACCGCCCATGTCGCAATTGACATAGATTCACCTAATGGCGAAAAGCCACACGGCTCGCAGGTTTATCCGGCTGGGCAGTTATTTACATTTCCATTCCTATCTTCCTATTTGTCACTTGGCTTTCTGACAAGTCGAATCACTCGAGCTGAAGTGCTGCTCATCGTTTGCGGTGCTATCTCAAGGAGCCTGGCTGTCTCATCTCCTGATGGGGATGCATCAGCCAAGAAAGTATCAATGATTCTCTACCGCCGATTGTGCGATGCCCTGACCGGAGTGAGCCATTTCATTCCAACATCGTATAAAATATGCAAATCAATCGATTAAAATCTCAATAAAGCTTGACCTGGCCAGTTCAAGACTATCTCATAAGGAAGAAATCTATCTATTGCAAGGGAAGAGGGCGGAGCTGCGTTTGAACTGGCTGTCGGCGGCGATCATTAATCGTTTAACATCCTCAGTTCAGTCGACGGACTAGCGGTGCATTGTGATTGGATTTGCTCTAATGAAGTTTTAAAATAGTCAATAAGCACAATTCTATGGAGGATTTGTGATAGGTGGTTTGTCGCTGACCGGCGCGACGTCTACTATTCATGGTCGACCGCGAGCAAATCTATTGAATGCTGGTTGTTCGTGACGACAGCGGAGATGCGCATCTTCAAGTTCGATAAAATAATGAAACAGCGAGCAATTTGAGCCACGTGCCAAAGGGGTGTCGAAGCGTGATCTATTTGGTGCTTCCTGGAGAATAATCTTCCTTCTATGGGAGCTTTGCTGGCTCAAAGTAGTGTAGACTGGTTTAAGGTATAATTCATTTACACCCTTTAAGAGGAATTTTGAGCTGAAATAAAACTTTAATAAATACCGGTTTGAACCATACAATGTACGATAGACAATTCAGACATACACGGGTTAACAAGGAATAATATTGTTTCATCAGACTAGCTGGGCAACCTCAAGCAACGTATTTCGGCGTAATAAGTTACTGCTCCCGGACTTCATCTTATCTCAGCTCATACTTTCATCCCATTTAAAACTAGGCAATGAAGGAATGTGATTTGTATCTTATTTTTGTATTGTGTTTGAGCAGATTGGTTCTGTATTTCAATTCTTTCGTGATGAGATTAATATTCAGTGAGATGGAAAAGGAACAGCTCTCCCATTCATTTTTCAAATTTGATGCATTGGTGTTTTGTGATGAATTTGTAGTTGTCGTTTTTTCAACGTAGTCAAACAATTCCATCTAGTTGAAGTGGCTATTAATAAGATGAGCTTCTATTTTATTGGCAGGATTATAGATTACACAACTAAATTAAAATCAGTTTATTACAGTGTCGATTCGTTATCCAAAATGTATAGAAAAAAGCCAATAGCGTTCCAGAGCTTTTATGAGAATCTAAAATATTTTTAATTTCATTTGGTATTGGTACAACAGATTATTTTCTATAATAGGATAATTGATGAATGAATAAAGCTGTATTCCGTTGTTATGTGCATTAGTTTATATATTTATCCGTGAAGTTTTTGAAGTTGGATATACAGAATCGTCTTGTTTTTCATCTCACTTAATATTCATTCATCTCTATCGCAAAACAATGAAATACAGCACGAAAAACAAGAAACAAATCAAATTCCTTTCCATTGCTTTGTTTTTGATGGAATGAACAAAGGAGCTATGAGATGAAGTACCAAACAGTTCCCCTACTAAGGATAATTCACTTCGCACAAAAGTTGTGGCTTTTTTCTCGCCATGAAGAAATTATTTACGTGATTTACGTCACCTGTAATCTCAAAAGCGATTCCACCGATACAATAATATTCTAAAGTGTGCCATTGGATTTGCATATTAAGAAAAAGAATTGATTGCATGAACAAGTTCATAAACAGAGGCAAGAAAGCAACCAAGGTTCCAACAGATCCTGAATAATTTTATTATAAGAGTACGACTGTGTATCTGTTGCAGTGAAGCATAAGTAAGATCACTATTACTGAAACGGAATGTGTATATGAAATTCTGTTTTCATTGTCCATACGAGGCATACCGCGGCGTCACGTCCTGGAAGGTGAAATTTTTGTTGAATACCATTGAAAACCAAGATTAAAGGACCATATGTTAAATAAAAAGAAGTGAACAGCTCAAGTTTGTTCAAGGCAGTCTAAAAGCTAAGAGTATGACAACACTTTGAACTTCAAATTGTTCAACCGACCGCTGGCAGGATCTCGTGTAGAGGATAATTAGGATAATTGATTTTCTTTCATTTCCGATGTATCACAGCCAAATATAACAAAAACACGAATAATATTTGGGGGAAATGATCCCTAAGCTTGCTTTGAAAAAGGTTAAAAGGTGCTAGCAGACTTTAGAATATTTTTTCTTCAAAATAGATTCATGAACGAGTATTGTTAAAATTGTTATGGAATTCGACATATGATGCAATTTAAGAATTGGGGAGACTTTATCTCCTTTTGATTTTATCTAGCTTTTGGATATGTCTTCAACTCTTTATTAATATTTTGCCAAAACTACGAAAAATAGGGGGAAAGACGGCTTTGGCAGGTTTTGTTCTATATTGGCAGGGGGTTTTTGTCGACCAATTTTTATGAAATTTGGCCACAATATTCTTTGATAAGCAAAGAATGTTTAGGCCAAATTTGAGCCTAGTCAGTCCTAAAAAAAACCCCTGCCAATAATAGAACAAAACCTGCCAAAGCCGTCATTCCTCCTAGACACCTAAAAACAAACTTACATTTTATTGATTTTTCCCGCCTTTTTTGTATTGATAACTAATGTTTCAAATATCCCTCATTGAATTAACAACTTGAAATCTAAATAGCCTCAAATAGTGAAAGAATAATTTTTTTTTATTAATACAGAACATTCAGTATGGCTTTTATGGCTTTGTGTTGTGAAAAAAATGATACCATTTGATTAATGACAGAGGAAGTTATTCAGATTTCACGCGGCCTCTAAAAAGATCTCTAAGAGGGTCCGAACACGCATACCGTTTTTGTGAAATAAGTATCTTCTTCTTCAATGGCATTACATCCCCCACTGGGACACACAATGGCGGAAATCCGAACAAAACCTCAAAAAACATTTCATTCGTATTTTTTTTTTTCAATTTCGAACATATATCAAATGAATTGATTCCAAAATTTGATGATTGTAGCTTGTAAACTTAATTTTCCGTGGTTTGTTGAAGTTAATTGAAGTTAAACTCTCACACAAATTTGCATGGCAAAAGAAAATTTTACTAAACTTTTTTCGGGAAAAATTCAGAACGATCATGTATTAAAACCTATTTTTTGTCTACTCTCCGGTGGTTAGTGTGGTGATTTGTTCTTAGTTGCTCCAAAAAGCTTGAAATAATGTCTGTTTCCAATGTTCTAAACATTCTAATTCACATTCTAACTACACTTAATGAGAACGCTGTTAATGCTTGGCAGACTAAAATGTCATATGGTATCATTACCCCAAAAATACATCTTCATGCAAAATTTTAGGTCAATCGGACATGATTTAAGGGTGCTTAAAATTCATTCAAAGTTTTGAAATTTTTACCCATGAAAATTTTCCCAAGGGTCGAAAATCAAATTTTTGTTTTGTATGCCAAATGTCTTAAAAATGCATGAAACGTCGAGATCTGATGCCATCTCAAAAAAACTTTTAAAAAATCATTTTTTTCTCTTAGAACATTTTTTGGGATTTTTTTCAGATGATGACATTTTTTCATCGAATTGTAAAACCGGACACGTAATAAACGTTGTCATCGTAGCCAAAACTATCATCCTCTATGCAAAAATTTGAGTCAAATCGGACAGGATTTGGGGTGCTTCAAATTAATCAAAACTTTATTTTTGATGCCAAAAGATTTAAAATGCATAAAACTTTGAGAATTATTTTTTTGAAAAAAAATCGACTGTTTTGGGATTTTGAAAAAAAAATCTTATGAATTTTTCATCGAATTTTAAAACCGGACGTTACGCAAACATTTCCTCTATACAAAATTTGAGCTCTATCGAACATGATTTAGGGTTGAGGGGTGCCATCAAAGTTTCGATTTTTTGGGACTTTGAGATTAGATTTACGAAGAAAATTATCAGATTGCTATGCAATGTTTATTACACTGAGGTTTATCAAAAAACAAAAAAAAATATATCCCCTTTGTGAGAAAAAAAATAAAGTTTTGATTATATTGAATATAAATATTTTCGACCCCCCTTGGAAAAATTTGCATGGGTGAAAATTTCAAAACATTGATGAATTTTAGGCACCTCTAAATCATGTCCGATTGAGCTTAAATTTTGCATGGGGTCATATTTTGAGGTAATGAAACCTATGAGCAAATGTCGTTTTTCGAAATTCGATGTCATTTTTTTCCTATACATTCCATTGGCACCCTACTCCAGAAGTATTCGAGTAGCATAGTATATGTTGGATAACAATATTCTAACCTCAAAATGAATTTAGCGTTCCAAAATAACTCTTTGGTGAAAAATTCGAGCAACATATTAGGTTTTGTCTCGTATTTGGGACATTGCCGCCTCGCACCTTAGTGTTCACTAAGCATTTCCTCAGTTGTTATTAACTGCAGAGGTTACCATTTCTGCATTTGTATAATATGAGGCTAACACGATGATACTTTTATGCCCATGCCTGAAACAATTACCAAACCGAAAAATGCCCTGACCGGCACCGGGAAACGAACTCAGCCACCCTCAGCATACTTTTGCTTTGAAGCCACGCATCTTACCGCACGGCTAAAGAGGGCCCCTGTGAAATAAGTATGGAGTCGTTAAAAAATGACGTTCCCGGTTTTAGGGGGGGAGGTGGTCTTTTTTTTTTTTTTTTAATAGAGGGATGAAGGCAAATCTGCAGTATAACAGACACCTGAAATTATCACTCAGGAGTAGCTGGCGTATGGCAGAAGGCCAGACCGCTGGACCCATTTAAACCCACCCAAGCAACAGAAGGTTACTTGAGTTACCCTCTCTTCTAATACCCTAATTCCCCCGGGACTACCTTACAGTATTACTTCTGTAAAAAGCAGTACTAAAAGTACTCCTCCCAAAACAAACACCTTTCACAGTGCGCTCTCTTCGATGCTTTGTCATACATCTGAGCCCTTTGGCTCCCTTTATTGATGCCAGTAAGCACACAAAAGCGTGGGCCCTTAAGCCCTTTACTTTTTTTTTTCCAGCTAATTCAGCAACGCATCTACTTTTCCTCTTTATTTTTAGAGCCATTTAGCTCTCAACGTGCTCGCAAGCTACTCCAGATAGTCCCTCGGCGGCGGATCTACCCTTACTCCGACGGGGAGTTCCCCGGCGGCGGAAGCTCCCTGATACCGACGACCTGCATTCGTGGATGGCTGTTACATTACCAACACTATGGTTATTCAATTTGCATGCATGTTCATAGATCCGCCTTCGGGTCTCACGCACATTCTCACTTCAACGGGGTGACCGGACGAGTGCTGAGGTCAGGCCAAAGATTCCTGGTGGAGATAGATTCTGGTTTAATGGTGCCCTTACGACCCGAAGCAGGTGCATTCACGCGGCACGATCTACTCAACTGGTCCCCGGCGGTGAATTTAGCCTACCTGGATTAAATTAGATTTCCCAAGAACTGCGCCTTTCAGCTTCTTGCTTAACCGATGAGCCATTCAGCTCTTTACCTTTGGTCGCGGACTACTCGGATAGTCCCTCATGGTGGATCAATCCTACTCCGACAGGGAGTTCCCTGACGTCGGTAGCTCCCCTGTAATCTGGATGACCTGTCTCAATGGGGTGACCGGGCGAGTGCCGAGGTCAATCCAAAAGATTCCCCGTGGAGATAATCTTCCAGTTCATCGGTGCCCTGACGACCCAAAGCCGGTACATTCGCACGCCACGGTCTACTCAGCTGATCCTCGGCGGTGGACCCATTTTACTCCGATAACCGAGTTTCATTTGCCTTGAGCCATTCAGCTCAAACCTTATTCATTGAGCCATTTAGTCTCCACCGGTCGCGATCGCGAACGACTCGGATAGTCCCCGACGGCGGATCTAACTTACTCCGA
Source organism: Armigeres subalbatus (assembly GCF_024139115.2). Classification (NCBI taxonomy): domain Eukaryota; kingdom Metazoa; phylum Arthropoda; class Insecta; order Diptera; family Culicidae; genus Armigeres; species Armigeres subalbatus. The sequence goes on from NC_085140.1 coordinate 444,050,616, forward strand.
CGAGAAGTTCCTCGAAAGCGGGAGCTCCTCCGAACCCGGCTGTTTCGCCACGTTCTGCGGTTGAAGCGCTCGCCGCAAGCTGAATACAGTCGCGACGCTGTCGTTCCCATCCATTATCGACATATATATATTCACGACTTCCACGACTCATGGTCCGCTATCCGTAACGGCTGCCTGCTGCTGCTCTATGCGCCAACTTCGTTGCAGGATGTCGGCCATCCTGGATGTCGCTCTGCAACCGCTCTCCACTGTTCTGGGTTCTGGCACATTTTATGATTAATGTTATCGGTGTTGGTGTCTGGTTCCGGCATGCCCCCAACATCGCACTCCCTCTCCGTTTCGAAATCGAGGACATGTGAACAGCAGGATGTGTTCAGCCGTTTCTGCCACGTCTGGGCATTATACAGGTGGGAGAAGCTGCGTGACCAAACCTGTGTAGGTAACGCACTTGAAGCATCCATGGCCTGTCAAGAACTGGGTCAAGTCAAAGTTTAGCTCCCCAAGAGGTCCGCTAATCCATGCCGGACACACTTGGGACTAAGCGATGGGTCCACCTTCCTTTTAGGCGAGTTGTCCCACTCTCTCTGCCATTTGGCTACCGTTGTTGCCTTTATATTCCTTCGAGCGTTATCGGTGCCCCTGAGGGCGTAGCACTTTCGTCTTCCTCTCTACCACCAGTTTGATAGGCATCTGGCGTCCGCGAGTACATACAAGCAAAGGCTTCGCGAGATACGGTGCGATATGCGATGATAACTCTCAGGCACATTAGCCCGTGAGTACTCTCCAGCTTTCGCACGTTGCAGCTACGCTCAACGCTGACACCCAAGCTGGTCCTCCGTATCGCAGTATTGAAACTGCCACGCTTGTCAGCAGCTTGCGCTTGCTGGATCACACTCTAGAGCTGTTCGCCATCATCCTCGATAGTGCCGTTATCGCCGTCGACGCGCGCTGGCAGGCGTAGTCGATACGATTTTTAAAGCTCAACTGGTCGTCGAGCATCACCCCAATTGTTTCAGAGATCTCTTTGAGGTGATGTCACAGCCGCCGACTCTAATTGTCGCCTCCTGAACCGATTTCCGATTGTTAACGACTATCATCTCCGTTCGGCGATGCGCCAACTGTAGCTTCTGCCGTGCAACCATTCCTCCACTAGGGGCTGACTGAATAGGCTGCAGTCAATTCGACCTCTTCGACGGATTCTCCGCACACGGTCGCGGTTACGTCATCGGCGAATCCCACTCAACTTGACTCCTGGCGGGAGCTTTCCAACCGCAGCACGCCATCGTGCTGATCACGTTCCACAGCAACGGACCCAAAATTGATCCCCTGTGGGACACCTTACGTGATGGGGCGGTACGTGCCTTCGTCTGTCTCGCCAGATCAATAATCGATTCTGAAAGTAGCTTCCCAGAATCTTATATGCCCTACCGGTACTCCCAGCCGAAGCAACGAGTTCGCGATCTACATCTAGCACGCATTGTTGAATGCATTCTGCACGTCGAGTGTTATTACTGCGCAGTAACGTATACCGCGCCGCTTGCATTCGACGGCGACCTTTGCAGTGTCAACCACCGACGACGTAATGGCACCCAGAGCGGTCTTCCTCTCCGGAAAGCCGAATTGCTCGCTCGATAATCCTCCTACCTCCTCGACGTACGGCGACAGTCTGTTCAGGATCAACTTCTCCAGTAGCTTCCCTACCGTGTCTATGCAGACAGATTGGTCTGTACGCTGAGGGGTCTCCCTGGTGGTTTGCCAGGTTTCTGTAACAGGACTAAACGCTGTCTCATCCATATATCCGGGAATGTCCTCTCGTCCAGACACTTCTGCATGGCTAACCTAAACATGTTCGGGTTAATCGTTATGGCTGCTTTTAACGCCATATTCGGGATCCTGTCTGGACATGTGCTTTACTCGGGTCGAGGGACTTTGCCACCGTCAATATTCCCTTCTACCGTCACCCCTTCCACCGCTTCATCATTTGCTACCTCGCTGCTGGCGGCCAGTGGGTTGGGCCGTGGTGGGAATAGTGCCTCGATTACAGTCTTCAGCCTCGTTGGACATCGCTCGGGAGGGGCCAGTGCCCCTCTTATTTTGGCCATCACCACCTGATAGGCGTCTCCCATGAGTTCGAGTTGGCGCTCTGGCACAGTCTGTCGAAGCAGGCTTTTGCTTTCTTTGATGGCCTCCTGTTTAGAGCCTGTCTCGCTGCTTTGAATTGCCTGATGCGTTCCTCCCTCACTTCCGCCAAGCGTGTCCTTCTTTGCGTTTTTCTTTCAGCCCGGTGACAGGCTACTCGAAGGGCTGCACTCATCGCTCCACCAGTATACCTGTGGCCTGTAGTTCCGTGGTCGCACCTTCCTCGGCATGGTCGCGTCTCAAGCTCGAGACAGGACCGCAACCAGTTCGTCGTCATTAAACTTCCCGTGTTTTCTTCCAGACCCATAGCTTCACTGAAGGTCCCAGGGGGGGGTGGTCTAAGATTTTGTAACAGTACATATACTAGGTACATATACAAAAAGCGTGACAGAGGGGTGAAAGGGGATTCTAGAAATCTCAAAAAGTAGTGGACGTCATATTTGAATCGCCCCTATGGTTGTCAATCCAAAAAATCAGAAGGTTAATGTACAAGGCACTTCCGCTCAATGCAAGCTACGTAATGCAGTGCCTTATTTATTATTTCTTTATTTTTCTTGATTGATAGCTTGTGAGGGAAGTCAGATTTTTTCTTTTTTTTGGAAAGAATGTTTAATTTTGATACACATAGTTAAGTTTGCCATTTTAAGGTGTTTTTTTGAGATATTGCGAAAAAAAAATCGGCTGCCGATGGTGCTTGAACCCACACTATTCCATTAAGTACCATTAAGTACACGGACGTATTACCAATTATACAACAGCTGGCCTTGCGAGAAGTTGTTCTATAACCAGCTCATAACGATGGGATATCAGTCAATTCCCCGTATCTATTGAATCTGTCATAAATATTTCACACCCTGTTCTCTTCTACTCAACTCTGTGTATCAGAATTGAACAACAGTCGGTTGCGTTTGAATCATAAACATGTGCTTCTATTTGTCGTATTGAGGCGAGATTGCTTCTGCAACGACAATAGAGGCTCGCTTATGGCTTATATAGCTGGCTCTGAACACAACTTGTGTAACGCAAAATATGAAAATTGTTGGATATGACAATTTTAAATTTCCACCTCTAAAACAGAGCCCACGTCAGCTACTTGATGATTTGGCGTTGAAACGCTATTTACGTCGTACATGCGAATAAGTCTATTGCATCATCTTTCTTGGCATCCCCAATCGGTTATGTTTTGCAGTTTGAAAAAAAAAAGCTCGGATCTTCCTTCTCTTGCATAAAATGATGGTACTGAGAAAAATCGATTTCGTTTCCAATCAGCCTAATCGATGAATACGCCTCCATAGTGAATACGTCTTCGAAGGCAACAACCCCCACATCAAACTGAGATCCATGTTGGGGATGCATGATTGGGATTGATTGGTTTTGCAATTTTTAGTATGGATGAAAAAAAAATTATCGTTGATAAATAATAGTTTCAATGGATTCGAAACTGCTGGATAGTTTCCGAATCGCTTGATAAGAAAATCGCTATAAGCGTTTAAAATCTTGCTTAATTTCGTGACGGTTCTATCACTAACGTGCGAATGCCATTTCTCCAATTATTGATTGGCCACACCCACACTCTGTGATCGACGGTGGATGAAACGATAGTTGGCCCCTTTCATATGGACGGAAATTGCACAATAAAACTGCGCAACTACGATTTGTTTACTTTTTTCTGAAACAAAGCAAAACTATTTTACATGTGATGGAAAACGCTATGCAGCCAATAGTCCTGAAGATGTTTCATGTTCTCCAAATCATTCTTGAACTCAGATTTTTTGTCAATAGCGCACGGTACAAAAACAACCCATTTTATCGGTACAGGCCCTTAGAGGCCATGCAAATTATTTACGATTTAGATATGTCCAAACCAGATGTGAAAAAAAAGGAAAAGTTATGCTCATGGTCCCGAATGGCTTGTATGGAAGAACATCCGGTTTGGCCCCTTGTCATAAGACGAGTTAATTCCAGACCATTTAATTCCACCACTTAATTGCACCTTGACAGATACGTATTTCGACCTCAACAGTAAGGTCGTCCTCAGTGTCTCGTACTTGACTCGACTTCGACGAAGAAATGTGGAATGTTTATCAAGGGAAAATCTGGGAATCTGGCTTGGGGCATATGTATGTACACTGGTGTGCGTGGTGTATACCCGATCAGGAATGCATAACAAAATTATAACTCAATTCTATAAATTGTTGTTATTTAAAACAACGTGTTATAAACAGATAATTCGATAAAAATGTGTCTTCGGCCAGTTTTATTTCATATCAAAATTATAACAACATTAGTTATGATTTTTTTCACAAAATAATTGCCTAAAATCTTATTGACATTGGATAAAAAATCGGAGGTAATACCTTCAGTATAACTTGAACCCGCTCGATATTAATACATAGCTGGAACAAAGTTAATTGCCTACATTATGGATAAAAATCCGGCGGGTAGCGTACCAGACTTCTATCCGTGATGTATACTATAGGCAATCACCATGACTTTCATGATTTTTGTACAGAAAAATTATATCAACGTCTTGTTTGAATTATGTTACGGCTAGAGGTATTTTTGTTATAATTTTTGTTATGTTAACAACTAACCAGCAAAAATTTATAAATACAATTTGTTACAATATTTTTCTGAAATTAATAACTCCCCTTGTTATAATTTTGTTATTCATTCTTGATCGGGTACATTGACCTGAAAGAAGAAATACCGCCATCGCTTAATTTCGGTGGCCGTAAAGGAAGAATATATTATGACGGTCTTCAGGATGTATGTTTTTTGTCATTGCGGGTCATCGGAAGAATTCTTGCCCACAACGACCCCTCTGGAAATCGGTGGAAAAGAGAAGTTTGAAAAACCAATCCCATCCGAGTTCAAAGGTTGGGATTGTATCTCGAATTGTACCTCTGATGAAGACTCAGAATGCGCAGAGAATATCATTGTAGATCCGGTGGAAGAAAAACTTAGGAACCAATGGATAAAGGAGTCATGGAACACTTAGACCTGATCGGAAGTGAAGATCATAAGAACGAACGCCAACTGGAAGATAAAGAGAGTGAAGTGGAAGACGAAGCTAGAACGGATACCGTCAGCCGGTTACCTGATCAATTCGGAAAACTACGACCTTTATGCAATGAGGAACCTATAGGCGATCCAACGAAGAGACCAGTTTGCGTCTTCCGGCGTAGTTCTAGTTCCTGCCCAGGGAAGGAAATTCGGAGTAAATTGAATTTTGGATTTTAATAGAATATTAGATTATAATAATATTTGAAAAGATTCGTGGCTCCGTGGAGTTTTTAATTAAACAAATGAGCCTTTTAAATAATCGTCTGAAAAAAGTGAGTTTCCCATCAAAAGGTCAAGAGCTGTACTTCAGACAATATTCGGCTGAAATTGAAGTAAAACGCATATCAGGAGAGTGACCCCAAACTTATGACCGGTTCACCATATAGTGTGAACCCTAACTAACTGATGCATACCATGCACTTGAGTAAACATTTGAATTTTAAAACATAAAACAAAATCAATGCCTCTCAAAGATGATTAAAATTGGGTTCTATTCCACTTTTATTTCGAAATTTTGTGAGCTCAATTTCGAGAAAAATCAACATATTTTTACTACATAAATTTAAGAAAAATATGTATCTTGATGTAATATTTTAGTGGATAAAAATTAAAAATTGTTCGTTTCAAACACATACGATGCAAGATCTTCTCATAATCTATGTACTGAGCTAAAAATTCCAGAAATCGGATCGAAGACGGCTAAAATACGACCAAAATCTTTTGCCTATATTTTTCGAGGGTGAACACAAACTTTTGGCCGGGAGGGTACATCACGAGGCCAACGCCAACACGATGATGTCCACGGAAGCAAAGGAAATTTCCAAACCGAAAATTTCCTAGACCGAACCGGGAATCAAACCCAGCCACCTTAACCATGGTCTTGTTCTGTAGCCGTGTATCTTACCTCACCGCTAAGGAAGGCCCAGATTACCAACATAAATTGCGGATATTACTGTCAAACACTCACACATTATTTATTACAAATCATCTAATAGTCTAATTATCATACCAAAGAGGAAATACAGGAAACCTTATGTGAACACTTAATATGATATATTTCCAGACGAATAATTTGTCTTTCTTCAAAGGTGCAATTCACCGCAGTCAATTAGCAGCATCACGAAATTGCGTCATTCAGATTTCGGGAAGCCAATGACGTCGCTTCTTAATTTCTATGAATAATATTCAATCTGAAGACGCTAATCATTCCAAGAATAATGAATGATCCGAGTCCCGACTGGAACACGATTCTCGTCGTGGTAAAGTACCATATCCTGTGGCTTGACGAGGCCTCCTTGCTGTGAGTTTGTGGCGTTGACGTGGGGTTAAACTTTTTTATAAAGAAGTTTAAAAACATCTGTATAGGTCTGTTTTCACGCAGATAAAATTCAATAATTTCTATAAATTCCATTGATTTTTATTTAAAAAAAATCGTGGTCTGAATCTCATTGTTTCGTTTCATCTGCAGATTATAATCGACCGAAATGAAGAACCGCATGAAATAATCCTAGGTGTAAATAGATCCGATAGAGGGGCCCTCCTAAGCCGTGCGGTACGACGCTTACGACGGTTTAAAATTCATTTCTGATTTAAAAAGAATATAGTAAGATCGATTGAATGTTACGTTTATTTGCATGCTCCAAATATGGCCGTGCAAGGAAAATATAATAAAAATCACCAACATATTTTTATCTGTGCTTATAGACTCCAGAAACTAATGAACCGATCGGCGTAAAAATTAGGTATGCACAGCTTTTTTTGGCCGGGGAAGTTTTATTAAGATGGTTCGAGAAGCCCTCCCCTTTGAAAGGGGTCTCCCATAGAAATGAAACAGAAATTTCTGCATAACTAATCAAAGAATAAATCAATTTTAGTCGAAATAAAGTTCGTCGGGTCTGCTAGTAAATAAATAATAGTTAATATTTTACTATTGAAAACCACTAAGAAATGATCGACCCCCTTAAAATTGAGATGTTTTTTACACTGAATAATTCTATGTTTGCTTTTTTTCTACGTTTACCATTTTGAAAGGTGATGATGGCCCAAAAATCTTAGCAATGGTGAAGAGGCATCTTTCTGTCGTTTATTTCGATTAATGGTCTGTTTTCAACCAATAGCATATGCGTCGTGCACTGAGTGCACTACTTACGTGCATTTAAAATCCTTACACTCTAATTAACACTATTCTTAAGGTATCTACTCAATTTTGAGAATAGTGTTTATATCCTGGTGTAAAATAAAACGCAAAAAATTATGCAATAGTCATTCAAAAGTTTTAAAGCAGAAGTTTATTCGAATTTGCCAAATATAATATCTTCTTAATAACGAGATTTTTAGCCCTAGTCTGGTTCATCTCGATTAACATTAGATGGAAATCAATAAATATTCAATTTATCACTCCGCAGCTCTCTGTTAACCTTTTTAAATAGGCCTTTATTCTTGCAGTGGCTGCTGAATTTTTTTTTTGGGTGTTGCTATCCATTATATTTTAGACCGTCAGTGGCCAATAAATTTCAATTATTTTACCGACCTTGACTGGCCAAATCTAAGTTCTTAAGTTTAAGTTTTTAAGAAATATCGAGTAAATTGGCGTATGTTTATGGCAGATCCTTTGCATGCTGTAAACATTTCAGCGTCACGATGTTGACAGTTAGTCGCCGAGATACTATGGGAACTCATAACATGCAGGTAATGGGGACCCATTTTTTGTAGTATGGACAAATGACACATCCCTTTAAACCCCCAATTTCGCTTATTCATGTACAAGCCCCAACACACAAAAAGAAACTTTTATTCAATTTGCCATTATGCCATTGTTGACACTGTATCAATAAACCGAAAGCCCTTTATCTCTCATTTCAGAATAACGGGACACCATTTTTTGTATCTAGTGTAACTTCATGAAAAATGCTCCGATTTTGGAACCTAATACATGAAAAGAAAGCTCTTGACGAGTTTCAAGAGAACCCGAAACATTATTTCTCGCTTAACTTTCCAAAAGGACCTAAGTAACATTTTTTTCATGAATTAATTTGAATACTGTAATCAATAGCTTTCATGTTTTCTCTGTTGATTGCGCTATTCAATTTTTTTGTCTTTATTAGCGAGACATTCAGCCCAATTGTTTGTACTTTTCGTATAGTATCAATTGTACGACTATTTTCGTAACGAGATACAATTTCAATGTCACTGTTTTTGAAGCACAAATATCTCACAAAAACATTTTTTTTAACAGCAATGCAATTGATACATACATTCACAAATACATTTGTACCCAAATAGTTGCGGTGGAGGCAACACCGTAGCGTGCTGTTGGCCGGTTGGTTGGCTAAAATCAATGCTTGCTCTATAATAAAAAGAACAAATTCATTAGTTTGCGGGCATGAAACAACCAAACTGACTATTAATTGGTCCAAAGGTCTATGGGTATATGGTAGAGAGCAAAAAAAAAATTCTTTATTTCCACATCAACGTTTTGTATAGAGTTGTTTTAGTTTTGACTGTTATTTCGGCCGGATTTTCAGGGACCTTCAGGATGGATAAAAAAAATCTAAGAGTATCTTATTTAAAAAGTTATTTGACAATCATGAAGAGATTTGATACACACCTTATAATTGGTTAATTTTTTGGTCACTATTACGGCCACTGAGGAACTTTCGGAATCTTCATGTGAAGATTGAATAATGAAGAAATCCCGAGTAGACGAAAATAGCTCAATATTATTAAATGTCGATAAGATAGCAAAATGAGATATGAACGCCATGATTGATATAAGAGATAAAGATCAGACGATAATATCAATAACGCAGGGTCAATATCATGTGCCATTATCAGGTGTGCCATATTTCGGTGTAAAATTCTTGATATTGTTGCCTGTTCTTTTATCTCTTATATCAATCAAGTCCATATCATGTTTTTGTTATTCTGTTCATGGGCTCAGCTTCGGGATGATTAAGCATTTGCAGGTTCTATACTAATCGTTCGAAAACCATTCGCCTGAAACCCATTCGCCCGAATGCCAAACGCCCGAAAGAGCCAAACGCCCGAATGCCATTCGTTGAATAGGTCATTCGCTCCGAATGGGCGCAACGCCCGAATGAGCCAAACCCTGAAAGCCCTTGAAATGAAAAAAAATCTGTTTGATATTTTATAGTATATATTATCATATTTAAAAGAATCATTACAACATAAGTCTTAGGTGATAGGAAACTTGGGGAACTAATTAACACAAAGGCGCGATCCCCGTCAAAAGCTCAACCACTCACCTGGCTTGTATGACGCAACGAGCCCTTCTAACTTTATGTTTTCTCAATGTTTTTTATGGTGCTCTGCTATCGGCTGGGACTGAAGCGATCGTAAAATATCAGTGCTAACTATTCGTTCTTCTAGCTGGAATTGCTTTTACAACACTGTAGAGGGAGGATTACCCTGTTCTAGCAGCGAACCCCATTTGTTATGCCATCCTTCAATGTGGTTGGAGGTCCGTGGAATATTTTGCGTCATTCTTCCATGAACTGACCATAATGAAGGCGGAAATAGAGGACCTCGACTGTTTTTTTTTTGCTTTTTGTTTGGCGACCATTAACGTAAAACTCACTCACATAGTTTAAAAAATTACAGAGAGGCTCTGGGATCGTTTTTTGCAATTCTTGAAATGCATTTGGAATCTCTTGATTCGACAAGAATGCCAAAGCAACAACTTTCTTATACGCAAATTGAATAGTGAAATCTTTGGAATAAATCGACTTCAGCTTAAGGTGTGTTAGTTTTCTTAATAAACTTTGGTTTAGGCGAAAAAGACAACCGTGGAGAATGGTTCCAATCTGTTAACAGAATTTATTTCTACTATTTCAAAACCAATAGAATATGCTATGCTCCGGCTCACGTTCGCATTGGTATTTCTCCGCAATTTCTTCCAGCGCACTGAAAGCTGATTCGTAGGTTCTCTCTATTCTTCTTCAGTAGCAACATATAAACCAAAGGAACAAAGCGTGTACACTTTTATGTGTTGTGCCGAAACAAACAGCAGGATCTTATCATCATCAACTACATACTGCAAGAAGAGCTCCCCATTCAGATTTACTTTAAAGCGTATGTCGATATGATCCAAATCTTCGCATACCAGTGGCTCTTGCGGCATATCACGACGTCGCCAACGATGCATTATGTTGTGTTGGGCAGATTTGCTGATCAACGATTGAACCTTTAAAAAGAATAATCAATTTACATAAGCTAATAGCTTTCAATCAATATTTCCCTTCTTAATTTCACATGCTGTTCTTTCTGATAGTTTTAAACTAAGAATAAAATCGGTTCATACTGGCTTATTCGGGCGTTTCGCTCATTCGGGCGAATGGCTCATTCGGGCAAATGGCACATTCGGGCGAATGGCTTTCGGGTGAATGGCATTCGGGCGAATGGGTTTCGGGCGAATGGTTTTCGGGCGATTGGTATAGAACCATAACTGATACGGGGATAAGGGTTAAGGTTAGAATTGAGATATATTTGCTCGTTTAGTTAAAAACTAAATGTAGTCCGAATAATATAGAGTTTCATCAGCATCTGCATCGAGGTATTTCGTTAACTCCTAAATATTGCTTTGCTAGAATTGTAAAAGGGCAATAAATTATTGCAGAAGAAACTTTGTAATGCCTATCTGTGTTCAATGAGGGCTTTCATTCGTTTCTTCTAATATGTTGTTCCAATATGCTCTCAAAACGAACTTGATAGGGTGATCAGAAGTATCTGACGCGCCAACATCAGAGTTAAATTTCTTTTCTTTGCCCTCTTGCTTCCAACGGCGCTTTCGACCATTGATCAAACCACATCAAAGTTGCATTGAGACTTGCACGAGTGCTTCATAATTATTAACAGACCCAATGCAGAACTGGCTTTACCCTGATGCGAATAGATCTGATGGTGATTTCATCCACCAATCAACAAATACACTTGGTTCAACAAGGTCAAATAGCGGTTCCGATTCCAGATTTGGTTTCATTGATCCAACTAAATCTGTTGTTCCTTAAACCCTGAAAGCTAGCCAGATTTGTTTTTTTTTTATCTGACTAGGTCCGATTGCTATTCAAACAACGATTCGAAAGACTTTATCCAGGGTTGATTTTCTTGATTCAAATAGGTCTTATGGCGATTCCGCTTCAACCAACTCACAAAGTAAGTTTTTTCGGATTAGACTAGGTCCGATGTGGGATTTTATTAATCCAATTAGGTCCAGTATTGGTTCCAAATCATCGTCAGGCCCACTCTAGATGTAGATTTTTCTTAATCTGAATAGGTCCGATAGCTACGCCGTGAATAGAACGATCCACTTTAGAGTTGAATTTTTGGCAATACATTAGAGCAGAACGTGGGTTCCCAAAAAAAAACTGTTTGTTATTTAATTTGTTAATTTTTATCCCGTTGAAATTCAACAAAAAACTATAATGTAAACATTCATTTAGTGCATCACTAAAAATAGTGATTTTGAACTCCCTCTCCTCGACCACTTGGTCACGCTATTTTTTTGTACAACTATTTTTTTATAATTTTCAAAGCTACTCAAACCCTCCCTGCTCGGGATCTACTTTATAGATGGACTGAAAACTTCAATAATTATTATAACTACCAACGCTTCCAAACTTCCCGATTGAAAATTTAACAACTTGTAAAATCTAGCGATATAACATTCAATATTCATCTAAATTTGACTGATTTTACCAGCAAGCACAGTTTTAACTTATTTTGATTTAACATGTTCGTTTAACAGTAAGATCGATCAGATGTTCGGTTTATGAATGCTAAATATGTGCATGAAAATTTATAATATTTATCTGTGAGATCTGATTATTAAAGGTTTAAAGCATCTTTAAACCAACTAAATTTACTACTATTTGTAAGATTCAAATTGCTCTCTAAATATAAAATTTGAGCACTTTCCTCTTAATAAACGAGAAGCGTCCAATAAAAGTTTCGCCAAGGGCGTCGAGCTCACGCTACGGCTCTGGGTGAAGGACATTTGTAGAATGTCCCCAAATCAGTTTTCAGTGGAAAAATGTTTTCTTGAAATTCAATATATGTCCTGCAGATATTGGATCCTACTTGACTGTTTGAAATTTTGGTCCCTCAGGTAGAAGCGTAAGTACGTGGATTGTGTCCTATGTCAATCTTGGTACCGTTTCTGACGTCTTTTGACTCAAGATATTGGAAGCTTTCTGCATTCTTCACTGATTGCCGACTACGGTGAAACTGGAAGGGGTACTGTGTTTACATCCAACAATTTGGTTTGTTGGCGTTGGTGACTGAACCTGCCGAATAGGGCCCTCTGCATATCAGAGCGCCGTTGAGCAAGGAGTGTAACGTCATCAGCTAAATCGAAGTCGTTTGGGTGCTGCATGGTCCATGCTTCACGGTCAATCGCTCTCAGAATCTCGTCGATTACGATGAGGAACAGTAACGGTAGTAGAATACATCCTTGTCTCACACCGGCTAAGACCGGATAGGGTCAACAAGTCCCGTTGTGCAGCATTTTACCGATGATTTTCTCAAAACCAACTTGCGTCTCAAGGCGCCTCACATATTCTCGTAATTGGACGGTCAGAGGCTTCGTAGTGAAAGAAAACAGAATAAAGGACGCTTGGAATGCTTCAGAATTATATGGAGCGTAACAATGGGCCACACAGGATCTTCCGGCACAGAATACGACCTGCTCCGCCGGAGAGTCGTATCAATCTTCCCTGAATCCGAGCCAGGATAACTTTGCATAAGACTTTAGACATAGGACGGTACAGCTACATAATGCTTCGAGTTTTCGCATCCAGTCGCTGAGGGAAGCTGCGGTGTTGAGATTAAAAATAAACGTGCAATAGTTGAGCGAATGGTCTATCCTGGTCATAATTGATGTCAGAATTTATATATCAGCACTAGGTTTGATTCCGTTTTCTATTATACCGTCGAAACCGAAAATCCGACCGTTGGGGAAAATTGATTCCCCGATCACCATGTCGTTTTACCACGAGTTCTGCTCACGGTATACCGTATACGGTATGCCGTGAGTTCTCTAAAAGGCTCTCCTCTGCTCATTTCTCCAAACCATGGCATCCTGATCTTTCTACAATAACGTCGCGTGTGTTCCGTTTGATCTGCGTGTTCAACCTACATCGCTAGTTTTTTCAAAGCCACCGTTAAGAACATCGCCCTTTCTTGTAGATGATATAAGGCTATTCGACAAGCTTGTGGACGATGTTCGTCCTCCATATTTTCTCAATAACACGGTGGATCGATTAAGGCTGCTCACTAGAGTTTGAGAAGTTTCTGTGTTGGTTTGTAATACAGGTCCGAGTCAATTGGCGATTAAAGGTTGCATGAAGAAGAAGAGAAGAAGTCGAAGGATGATATTTGAAAAAATTGCATGGGAAACATGAGAGAGTATTTTGAAACTCTTCTCAAAAATTCTAGAGCAATTTAATTAAAACGGATGGCGTACGGGATTGTACTTTTCTCCTCCTGCATAATAAACGCAAATTTTCAATTTCAAATTTTATTTTGTGAAATCATACTTGATACAGTATAAGAAAAGTCAAACTCCGAACTACTTTCCTTTAATTAAATTGCTTCTAGAAGCACTATGCTTCTTCGTGCATTTTTTTCTTATATCTTCCTTCGACATCCTCTTCTTCATGCCTCCTTTAATCGCCAATTATGGTGACATCCTGAGATACGAAAGAAATCCAAAACTTTTAAATCAAGGTGCTGAGAAAGTGGGATATATGAATAACCTTCCACTCGACCCATCCAAGACCTGAAGATCGAAATGAAAAGCATTACTGTCAATGGTGTTGGACCCAAACCCGAATACTGAGCCGTTATGAGAATTATTATTACTTTATTATCGACACTTTACCATAGTCATGGCATTCGGTCGCATAGGTTTGAGAATTGTATTAGTAACATAACGCATATAATGTCAAAAAAAGCGGACGTCTCTCGATAACCAGAGATAGAACAGGATAGGTCACCAGAGACACCTGTTGCAACGTATGATTTGCGAGTGGTTGCGAGAAGAATAGATCCACAGAAAGGACTTAGATAATTGGCTCTGGGAAAAACGAAGAAATTGAATATTTATTTAATTTATGAAGGAAATCCATTAATTGTTACAAGCCATCAGTTTTAGACTACAAAAATATTCTATTCTGGTTCTATTCTGATGCCATGTATAGTGTTGAATTTGGGCTCATCAGTACCCGCTAAGCTAAGTACCCGGAGGAGCTTTATGTGTAAATAGTGGCATTGCCTCACGAGGCACAACCAAATATATATATATTCCTAACTATGTTTTGTCTTCCCCGGAAGCCAATTAGCAGCGTCACGAAAATGCGTCAGAATTTGTCGAAACACTGACGTCGCTCTTACTTTATGAATATTCAATCTGAAGGTGCTAATCATGCACTTACCGGACTCATATAGTGATGTTTGTTATCCTGGGGCTGGTACTTGACGAGCCTCCGCTGTAAATGTGGGATGTGGAGGAATAACTTCATAAAAGCTGTATGGGTACATCCGGAACTAGTCCCAGCAAAAGGGACTGTGTACCGTTTAATCAGTAACAACAAGACTTATGAAATCAAATTGTGTTTTATTATATAAATTACTTCAAACAAGACATGCGACAACAAACAGGGTTCTTTTCTACTTAAAATGTTTCCTTGATTTCTAGACATAGCCCTCCGTTGTGTAAATACTTAACAACAATGGGAGTAAGCTGTAAATAATTTTCTATTCTAAATGAGAAATAAGTAAGTAGAGAGCTCCGTTCCACAAAATCCTGTCAAATTGCGGCAAAAAATTTTTTTAATTTTTTATATTCATTCAGTCAATTTGAAACCATCATCACGATTATTATAACTATCAAATATTAAAGTTTTCCAAATCATCTGTCCATTTGTATTGAATGAACTGTGCCACTCAACAACAATAGCCAGTTCTGATTCTCAGCACACCTCAAGTACATATGATCACCTGTGCGCTCGTCAGAAGGGAACCTGCCGGTAGTTAGCTATCATCGTCGAAATGCTGATTGCCTTTATACGAATCGCCATTCGTCCGTTACCACTTCTCTACAGTCGATGTTTCGTGAAGTGCTTCCCTTCTCAGCGGCTGTTCTCCGTATGTACAGTAAGTAGCAGCCGTCTGCTCACTGGAAGAACGCGATTTCACTGCATCACACAACCGAGACGAGACGATAGAACAAACGAATCAAGTCAAATGAGGTCAACTGGTTTCCACCTTTGACTGCCTTCGACTTCGATTAGAACAGAATCAATTGATAGCAGTCACTGGGGTGAAATAAACTCCTCGGAAGGTGGACTAGGCTCTTGAAAATCGGCACACGTCTCAGAATTTATCACAGGAAGCTCAAAGAAAGGCTTTCGATGAAGTTTGATAAATGGTTATTCAAAAAGCCATAATTCGAAGCGATATTTTTGTTATATGATTAATCCACCTTAGGGTTGTATCACGTGGACTTCGGGGCATATATGCACTATCTGCACATCAATAAATATATCGCTCAAACAAGACAAAACGAAGTAATAAAGCTGTTTCGAAATTATCTTTATGTTGCGAACATATAACTTTCCACAAGTGTCATTTATTGTGCCAGTATGTACAAAAGTGCGATTCATCGGCGAAGAGGTCTACCACGACGGTACCGGCAACCGGATCGCAGATTTTAGCGGCAAAAAATCCACAGTAAATACAGCTGTCTGGACAAATTTTCGGACCGACAAAAATCCATAAACCGGCTACGGTCCGTCTGAACGAGCAGCCGCACTTATTTTTCGAGGTGTTTCGCCCTCGAAGTTACAGTCAAGAGGTACTCTTTGGCGATTTGTTTGGAAGCTCGGCGTGCTCATCAACGCCACCACCACCGACCGTTTCACTCACTGCCTAATGACCGAAGGTCCTTGGCGCACGAGCAGTGTTATAATGTATTTCCTTGGTCAAACAATGGAACGCAGGGTAAGCTTAATTGCCGGCGAATGAGGCTTTCCAATTCTTGCCCGAGCTTGAGAGTGGTCTTTCCGGAGGTGCTTTGTGCATTTCAAGGATGTGGTATTTGGCGAATTCTGCACACATGGTTTTCATGATCAAGGTGCTAGCATGTGCAAATGATGAGAAGAATGTGGTTAAAATAGAACAATGAAGATATAGGAGAGCATGGACCGTTTTGATGATTCAGACGCATATTCCGGCATGATTTTCCCTAACTAAAATTCATCTTTTCAAATAATTTAAACGTATGTTTCCTTTGAGTTATCCTTTATTATAAATTTCAGATACAAAATAGATCTCCCAGTTAGGCCCTAATTCCGCTATTTCAGGCCAACGAACATTTTAAGACATATTTACCGTTTCCAAAAGCTCTCATTCTATATGATTGCTCATTGGCACGCTACTACAATATCGATTGGTTAGAATCGAATGAACGTTAAGCGAAGCAAAATAGCAACAATCGAACCATGGGTTGTTTCAATTCGTTCTACTTTTCACTAATTACAGCCATAACCACAAATGGTATCCGGGCAAAATTCGTTTGCATGGGTGTTCGATACACGTCAATGCGTGGCAAAGTGGATTAACTACAAAGCTTCATGCTAGTGATAATAACGTACGGAAACATGCTCTGTCATACTCTGGTGGTTGTTGAATGTGAAGCGTGAAAAGAATTAGGCGTGTTTTATTGACCGGATGCCACGATTTCTAGAAAACGAGATTAAACCGGTGAGGTACCAATGATGATTGTAGCAATAATCAATGCAGAATTAGCAGCAGCCTGAAGTCAAGTTTGGTATGGAATACGAGGAATGCGCAGCAATCGCGAGTTAATCTGAGTAATGTAACATTTGAACGATATTACCAAACATTTTTCAATAAAATCAGTTCCTCGGCTTTTTGGCCCGGCAATAAATAGGCGTTGTACCTGATTCTCGTGTATTTGGAGTGCGAAACAAATGCTACTTCTGTTCCTTAGCTAAATGATTTCTTCCTAGAGTGTACTGCGATAATAATAAAAATCCACTTACCAAACTTTGCGCCTAATGTTGAGCTTCTGGTATATCAGATATCTCTGAACTCGATGTCACCGGTGGCCTCTTCGGAAAGTGGTAGTCCTCCTTTTCAGAACCCATTGTGTACATCATGTTTGTTCCCCTGGCAGTCACTCAGCTCTATTGAATCTTCCCCAATAGACGAACTTTCACCGTTCGCTGGACAACAACTGAACGCGGATGCTGTCGTCGAACCACCACCGCTAGCAGTCGTCGTCGTCGTCGTTGGGGATCCGGACTGTGTCACGGTTGCACTCGGACTGATGCCAGTCGCCATCACGCTCGATTGGACCAACGATGACGGTGGTTGCGGAACGGTCATCGTGTCAAATTAGCTGCCCGAGGAAGATCACAAACCAGACACGCGAACTCGCGCCGTACCTCTCCCCACTCCCAGCGAAACCAATTCCGCGTCGACCAGCCCGATAGGCTATTTCGATAACTGTCTTCTAATTCATCCGGCGGAGAATCCACAATAATGAACGCGGCATTGTCTTTTCCGGTGATGTTTCGCTGCACGCGATCGGTTTCACCTGGAACGAAAGTAATCATACGGGTTCCCGGTTAATGTGCGCAAATAGTATCATTAGGGCTAGAATCAAAGTTCACACGGATATTCATATGTTTGCAAAATGCGAACCGCATTTCACGCACGGAGTCAACGATAAGGAACGATAAGTTAACGATGGGAACGATTATCAGATGCCCATTGTATCTTAGATTAACCTTGCATTAGTTAAGGCAATATGATTTTAAAACAAAATTTGAAACTTATGAATAAAGTTTCCAAATATCAATTTGGTTCTGCATTTTTTTTAGAAAAGAAAGTTTGGAAAATTTTCCACTGCGTTATTATTTCAGTATAATAAGAAAAAAATCGTTTCTGGAGTATACGAGAAAGGCAAAAAACCATTCAGTAAAACAAAAGAAGTCGATTGAGAACTCAAATTGGAAAATTCGGAATGTATACCAAATCTACAATTGCTCCCTATGAATCTCCTCTGTTATGATTCATTTCTCTCCATTTAAGCTTGTACAAGATTTAATTAAGATTAGATTTATCAAAATCACAGAACAATAAAGACAAACAAAACAATATTGAGCATTATAAAATCGTTATGCACGAGTTAATGAGTAAATAATAAATTCTCTGATGAAAGATAAAGTGCTAGCAGATTATTAGTGTTGAAATCGAGGTTTGTGTTATGGAATGACGTAATGTTGTATTCGATTTTCTTCGTTTAAACTATTACACGAGATCCTATATTTGTGGGGTTATATATACTGTTTAATATGCGTATGTTATAAGCTTTTGAAATCATATACTAAATCAATTTTATAACGTGTCATAATAAATGAAAAAGATTTATGAACAAACGAGTGTAGGTACATAATGTGGGCACTAAATGGCAGAATTTCAGCTGCGGAAATGCAGTTGGACGACAGCTCACTGTATGCGTTTACTCGTCACAGACTTTTGACAGAAAAAATAAAGAAAAGTCATGTTGTACACTAATCGACAACAGTTACATAAGGTTTAAGGTGATTATAGAATAAAAGCCCGTGGTGACTTTCAAATTGACCACACGTTTATCTACAAACATTTCAAAAGCCCAAATCTAGCGTAATGTTTCGTACAGTGCCGAAACTCAAATAATGATTATTTAGCATAACTCAGCAAACGATCTACCATTATTTCAGCCCCATACGCGTTATGGTTCTTTCATCTCGTGCTCTTGAAAACAATATTTGAAAAGCACGTGGTTTACAAAATGGCCGATTTCTGGCTTTTATTGTACAATCCCTAAAGCAATTCTTAAATATTTGCGGTACTCGGCGGTAGGCTGATTTGTGGCACCAGAATCTAATGTTAAAATTTGAACAAAATCTGACACTGTGTTGTCTCAAATTTTATCTTTTTCCAAGGACTATCCGGTATCCGGTATAAACAAAAAAAAATCAAAAATACTTCTTCCTAACTCATGGGTAGGTTGATGGCAGACCGTCATTAGGCATGACGACACATAATGACGGGTATGCAATGCCAGGATATTCATATCTACGATAAGGATATTCATATCTTCTATGTGTTTTGAGCTTTTTACGATTTCAAAACTCCCGTGGCACTTATGAAAGGATATAGAGCCCCTCGTTCCCCAGCATATGAAAGGTGTGGCTGGAACAGATGTTGACTATTGGAAAATGCCGTGATTTTATTCCAAGTTGTAATAATAAGTCCCATATAAGGATTGCAATATTCGTTCTTAGTTGATAACAAACAGCGATTGACGAAAGACATGAATCTCTTTCGATCGTAACAAGCTATGAAAACAAGTTTGATATAAACTGATACTAGTGCGAGAAAATCAAAATTTGAGAGAAGCCCCACCAACAATCTACAATTAAATGTTTCGTTCTCGCTCAATTGCCATTGGGGACTATGATATTTTTACACAGCTGTATACAATAAGTTAAAAGGCATAATCAGTTCAGCTTGCGAAAAATGTCTCTCACGGTATACTACATATCGTTTATGGATTCGAAGATGATTAGTGAGAGATTTCTTTGTGTCTCTTTTGATTCAATCTATGATCATAAGTCATTATCCATAGTCTAGATTTACAAGCCGTACACTTATTAAAGGAAGGGCCGTTTGGCTGGTGCCATTTGGCCGAAAGTGTTACCAAGGGTCATACCGCCGAGTAGGCCATTTGGCCGAATAGGTCATTTGACCGAAAATGTCGTTAGGTCAAACAGGTTACTTGGCCGAAAAAGTTGTTTGGCCTTAATGGTCGTTTGGTGTAAGAAGAAAAGAAAGAAATGAGGAGCCAGAGTGAGGCCTTTCACTACTAATTTCACACTTCTCACTATTAACAAAGAGAAGTAAAAAGTCAGTAATGAGAAGTGAGAAGTATGAAGTGAGATGACTTACTTCATACTTTCCATTTTCCATTAAGAAAACGGAGAAGTGCGAAATAACATATGAGAAATAAGAAGTGAGAAATGATGGATGACATTAGAGAACGTCACTACTTACTTTACTTCTCATTTTTCTGATGAGAAATGAGAATGAAATGTCTGAAATGTTTTTAACTTAACCTAAACTTAACCTGTGTATACTAAGGGTACAAGGGTTAATCGTTGCAATAGAAGATTGCAACGATTTTATCTAAATTGAAAATTATTTTGTTGGAAATTTGTTGCAATGTTTCAATATTTGAAATTCTATGAAGTTCATTGGTACTATACAAGGCAACTTCAGAATCATTTTCAAAATTTTATTTTGAATCCTCTGAAGATGCCTTCTTTCTGGTATTGCAGCAACTAGTCCATATTGGCACAGCATACAACATGGCAGGCCTAAAATTTGTTTGTAAATCAAAAGTTTGTTCTTAAGACAAAGTTTTGATTTTCTGTTATAAGTGGATATAGACACTTAATTATGATTACATTTAGCTTGAAGGCCTTCAATGTGATTTTAAAAGTTAATTTTGATCTACTGAAATGCTTTACTTCGCTATACCAATTAATTGGAACCCCATTCATAGTGACAATATGTCTGCTAGAAGGTTTCAGAATAGCTCTCGGCTTATGTGGGAAAATTATAAGCTGAGTTTGTGGAAGCATTCAGGGAAATTTTCCATTTTGCAAGTAAGTGGAAAATATCAAACTTTTTGCAATCTACTACAAATGACACGAAGGCTACGCCCTTTGGCTGAGAGACCTGTGTCATCTGCAAACAAAGATTTTTGACACCCTGGTGGTAAATCAGGTAAGTCAAGTAAAAATGATTTAGAATTCTGATAGTTTACCTGCAGTGAGCGATCTGATAAATAATTTTGGATCAGTTTAATAATGTACAGAGGAAAATTAAAATTCATCAATTTTACAATCACCTTCATACCAAACACTGTCAAATGCTTTCTCTATCAAAGCAACTCCAGTCGATATCCTTCAGATTTGTTGAGCCGAATTAAGTTCGTAACTCTTAATAACTGATGAGTGGTTGAATGCCCATGGTGAAAACAAATAGCTCATCAGCAAAAATAGAATTGTCATTAATATGAACCATCATTCTATTTAAAATAATTTTTCAAACAGTTTGCTTATTGAAGAAAGCAAACTGTGAGCAATAACTAGAAGCCTCAGCTGGATTTTGTCCGGCTTCAAAATTGGAACAACTTTGGCATTTTCCATTTATCAGGAAAAGTATGCCAATTGAAAACATTGTTAAATAAATTAACCAAAAGGACAAAGAGCTCTCAGGAAGTTTTTTAATGAGTATGTAAAATAACACCATCATCCGGGGCTTTCATATTTTTAAATTTTCTGGTAATAGATCTCCTTCATCCAAATTAGTTCCCAACGAAGGGTCAAAAACATTATCTTGGTTGAGAATGTCTTCGGCTTCGTGTAACCTGATCCTCAATTGGACTAGTGAGACCTAGACTAAATTATAGAACTCTCGAACTGCTGAGCAAGTTTTGAGCCTTTTCGCCATTTTTAATAAAATTTTATTTCCCTCTTTAAGCGCTGGAATTGGCTTTTGAGGGTTTTTAAATTTTCGTTAATTTCCAAAGGGTTTCGAACTGGGATCAACTTCGAGACATTATTCTCAAAGTTGGTATTTCTCAGAATAGCAAACGTTTTTTAATTTCATTTCTCTCGAATTAACTTTCAACGGGATCTGAGTTCTTCGATATTGCCTTCGCCTCACATTTTTAAGACGATCAGTAGCTGAAGATCGTCGTCAATAATAATGGAGTTGAATTTAATTTCACATTTAGGAATTGCAATGCCTCTGGCTTCGACAATTAAATTAGTCAAAGATACGAGAGCATTATCAATATCACTTTTGGTATCGAGAGGAATATCAACATCAAAATTCCTATCGATATACGTTTTCTATAAATCCCAATCACCCTATGATAATTGAAAGTAGAGGCTGATTTGATTATAAATGCTTCTTGTGAGATTTCAAATGTCTGGGAAGGTGATCAAGTCAAAGTCAGCATGAGTTACCAATTGCCCACAAGTGACTTGAATCCGTTAAACCAAATCAATTGTCGAAGGATTTCAGTGGATGAAAAACAAGTTGGCCATTGGGATATTGAATATTATAATCCGCAGAACAATCTTCAAATAAAATTTTGCCGTTGGAATTGCTTTGAGCATTATTCCATGAACGGTTTTGGCATTGAAGTCACCAATTACGAAGGATTTGGATTTGTTCGAGTCAGAATTTGAGATCAGCTTTCAACAAATTCTTTTGCTGCCCATTGCATTGAAAGGCAAATAGGCTGCAATGAAGAATGACCAAAATTTGTTTCAAAAACTCCCAAGGTTTCAAAACTTTGGTTTCAAACGAAGAAAATAATTTTTGATACGTCTATTAATGACAATGGACCTACAGGCGCTGTCAAGACGATCATTTCTGTAGATAAAATTATTTGGATCTCTTTTGATGGAGAGTCGGGCTTTAAATAAGTTTCTGTTATAATGGCAATATGCACATTATGAACTGTTGGAAGTTGAATAATTCATCTTCCTTACCCTTTAGAAACGGGCATTCAAGTTAGAACTTTCACACAATTTTTGGATCCATTGAAACGATAACCGATAACAATTTTTGTGTGTCTTTATACCAACCTGAACGAGCTCCTGGTATGCAAGTCATGCTATCAGCGGAAAGCAGTCATGCTACCTGAATCGGCAACATGACCATTATTTCCCGTTGGGACATGGGTATAAACCTCATTTTGAGAAGAGAAATTTTGTCTACCGTTTAGCAGCGAATGTTTTGCATACGTAGGTAAATTTATTCAGAAAAATTGAATTTACTGAAGTGCTTGCTACCCGTTGACGAGCGGCAAAATTTGTTTTGTGAATTGTGGTGGGTGGCGAATTGCTCGACCAGTAACTGGTTTCGAAATTTGAGCGTTTGAAAAATTTCTACCGTCGAATCTGGGATCCGATTGGAATTTACCGTCATCAATTTGCACGGGAATTCAAAAGAACTTTTTTTTGCGTGAAGGGCATTCCCAGAAATTGGATTTATGATTACCCCCACAATTTGCACACTTAAATTTATTGAATCTTCTCTCACAGGACAAGCGTCCTTGGCGTAGAGAGTGTTCCACCACAAATCATGCATTTAACATCCATGTGGCAATGTTTGGTTCCGTGACCTCTACCTTTTGGCACTTACGGCACTGGTGGGATTTTTTTAGGAAATTCTCCCCAGGCTCTGGCGGAAATGTTCCCATGTAACACGGACATGGGACATAATACAGCGAAACCCTTTTCCAACTTTTTCATATTATTTAAGTTCACTTTTGTTAAAATGAACTAAATAAAATTCCTTGAGAAATGCCCCTTTAGGAAGTACCAGAGTGGGATTTCTTTTTCATGCTTAATTACTTGGACTGGTGAAAATCCGTAATTCAGAAATTTCAATTTTAATCTCATCCAGTGATTTGTCATCACTAGGCAGATTCCTTTATCAAGACGACTTTGAACAATCGCTCCAGTTTTGTCGTCGTATGTGTGAAGAATTTATGGCGCTTCTCAGTTAAATACTGGAGAAGACGTTTGCGATCGTCAAAAGGATCCCGGCAAAACGCGGCAGTCACCCTTCCTATAGCAATCTGAAATGAAACCTTGATCCCTGAAGAGTTACTTCCAAGAATTTCATTCCGAAAGCCAGAAAACTCGGCAACAGATACCACAATTGGCGGAATCCGTTGTTTTTCGCATGAATCGAATCACCTGGGCTTAGGGAGGTAGATTCGATTTTCCCACTCAATCGTTAGTAATCAAATCGAACCGATTGCTCAGTTCGATGGGAGAAGAAATAATGTCAACGTTAGATTTAGAAGGAATATCTGAAGTCTCCAGCTTCCTTCTATTTTTTTCCGCGCTTGGGCAGGACGGTCTTGAAACCTTGTTTCTTTGAAGCTGAAGTGGAGAATCTGGTAGAGACTCTCCTTCCTCTTTGTTTTTATTAATACTCATTGCTGAGCGTGGAGACGTGACCTTCTTAGAGGTGCTTTTCCCAGAACGGGTGTCCCTGCAGGATTACCACCGCTTGTCGGAATTTTACTTCCGCAACTACGGGTCCAACGTAAAACGAAGGCACGGGTCCTTGCAAAGATCGTAACAGGATCAGTGGGTAGAAATAGGCGCTAAGAAGCACCGTTGAAATTAAAATAGCTTCAAGGTAGTATTAAAAAACTTCCTTCCGCAAAGAGAAAGAACCGCACAGCACGAAAAAGTGCTACTTCGATGCGGTCATACTTAGAATCATGCTTGAATCAAGCAGCTTGATATCAATGAAAATTTGATTTGCATTGAGGTTGAGCGATATAATCAACGATATGAAATATAAATGGGAAAGAACCAGGAGATCAAATCTGTGATATCCAATTTGTTGCATGTAAACCGTTCAAGATAAGTGCTTGATTGAGCTTTTTTTTCTGCAGACAGACACAGACAGGCATCATATCAATTCGTCGAACTGAGTTAACACAACCCCTTCTATCAAAAATTCGATTTAGGAGAGAACATTAGTACTTTTCGTTTCGCCTTGCTGTATGAGAAACGGAAAACGTTTAACCCCCTCCTAAAGCAGTAACGTGAATTCTGAATGGTCGCTGAGGAATACCCTTGACAGCAATAGATACAACCTGATAAAGAATCCCCTGCTGAAGGTTTTGGTAAAGTACAGGTGAATCAAAAATTATCTATCGGTGAGCAAATGTGAACTATGGAAGTGGTTCCCCAAAACTAAGCTTCATGTTACTGTAACGACGGAACAGTAAGGTAACAACCGAAAAAGTGGAACAGTTAGGTAGTAAACGGTAAAGGTGGAAAAATTATTCCGAAATCACGATTATTTAGGTTTTAGCAATTTTCAGAAACTTTTTTAAGTACTCAGCTAAGGGTAAACCACTTGATACGGAAGTTAACGCACAAATGTCATTTTTATTATTTTACGCATGCTGCAACGCAGCAAAAATGAAATAATAAAAATAACAGTGGGTATTGCTTCCGTATTGAGTGGTGTGCCCTTGAAAACACGAGTACTTTTTAGTTTGGATTCCGTGAGGATTGTCCATAAGCTAAAAATTAGAGCAAAAGAAAATCCCAAAAGCCTCGACCAGCTAAAAATGTACGACTGATTTAGGTTCCTTAGGTTGGCTTTTATTCCAGGCTTAAATTTAGTACCGTATAAACTCATACTTCGGACGCCTTCAAACTTCGGACACTTGATTTTGTATGAAGAATATTTGAAATATTTCACCCGAAATCTTTCAACTTTGCGTACTGAAAATTAACCTGATTGAAACGCATATTAAAAAATGTTTCGTCATAGTTAGCCATGTTATTTCTACAATTCATTGTTTACATTGAAAGCAGATCTAACAGTAAAATAAAAATTAGTTATATATATTTAATTCTAATGCTGTTTTAAAGCTGTTCAAAGTTCGATTCAAGTGTCCGAAATATGAATATAATGAAAGTAAGTGTTCGAAATAAGATTTTAAAAGAAGTCACACATTTCTTTTAATTTGTGATTTTTTAGGTATTAAAAGCAATATACCAAGTCGGCAGTCAATGACTGAGGCCCTTGTGTTATGTATGAAGCAGAGTTCCGGCTGGAATTAGTTAACCAGGATGATTTTGGACTGATTTCTTCTCATCAGGCTCTTAAGCGTCCGAAATATGAGTTTACACGGTACTAAGTTCGTACACCATCAAACTGGTACTAATTATTCATCAATATGAAATAAGAGATTGAATAAATTAGAAATAAACAGCGATATCTTTTGTTGTATATTTGGATTATTATTTGTTTTTACGATGACTCAGTGCAACACGACACACCACGATATTTTTCCTATGTTTCGTTTCTTTTTTATTTTTTTAAATCGCAATTTTCCAAACGCTAATTTCGACTTAAAGTAGATTGTTTCAGGAATTTCTATGGAGTTCTCAAAGTATTAGGGGTGGTAGATTTATTAGAGTGATTTGGTAGAGGATCGAAGTAGACAACGCGTGTGAATGGTTGCAACATAATTTCGCTGTCACAAATTTTCGTTTGTTTCTGTATATTATAAAATATTTCTGTGGAATTTATTCAAATTCATCAGCACATGGCCTCCAACTTATCCGTTTGAGAACTGATCTACATTCCTCGATAGTGCCACGGCACCAGCTGCCCGATATTCTCGCGATTTAATCCAGTGCCAATATGTGTGATAGTGTTACCATCCGACGCCGCGGTGATGGTGTAATGCCTACCGAACAATTGTCCAGCAAACATTAGTGAGAAGAAAATTAAGTGACTTCAAATCTGTTCCCCATCAAACACGTAAAGGTTGATTTGATCCGCAGTGCATTTTAACACTTCTCGGTTCATTGCAATTAAAATGCGAGTTTCGAATTCTAAACGTCAAGAGCCAGCCGCTGATTTTCTGCAAGGATGATGCATTTATTAAATGCTTCCACCAATCGCACCCATGCTTTAAGACCCGATTCAAGAACTCAATTTTGCATAATCTGAACGTTTCCTAATATCTGTTCATTTCAAGATATTAAATCAAAATTGTGAGCTGGTACTGAGCTGAATCAACTTGACTATAGCAGCCAGGACAATAACAGCTACCGGAAGCTGATAACCCCAAAGGAAAATTTCGTAGCCGCCACGTGGTTACCACGATTTCATTGGAAGAAAAGGAGAATAATAAGTACAAAACTTTAGAAATTTATGTGGTCTCTTCGGATATCCTTGGTGTTTACTGTTCAAAATTGGAGCTCTTTTGGACAAACTAAATTGGTGAGCACGTTCCAGTTCTTTACTTTTCATTTTTCTCATTGCATCACCAATCTATACAAAAAAATGCACTAAATACGTACAGGGCATAAACATGCATAAAATGTGCATGATAAAATTTCGCATCTACTATTGCACTATACGTAATTCTACGTTCAATTTTCGGTCGAACCTCTGATACAAGCCTCTACTTTTTTTTTAATTAATTTTTCGAAATAAAATCTGACATCTTGTTATGAGCAGCTCCGAACTCCTTAGAAAAGTCTCGGGGGGCATCGGATTCCTGTTGTGGATAAAATGTAGAACCTTTTTGCCTTTCTCGTATACTAAGTATACGGTAAAGGCTATATGATCGCTCCAAAAACAAACTTTTTATAGAAGGCCCGGAGACCCATAGTGTTATATACCAATCGACTCAGTTCGACGAATCGAGGTGATGTCTGTGTGTGTGTGTGGGTATGTGTGTGTGTATGTGTGTGTTTGTGTGCGCAAAACTCCTCAAAAAATGGCACTCATTTTTCGGGCACTTATCCTCAACCAATTTGCTCGCAACGAGTTGTATTCGACGCAGAATCCGGCCCCTTTGTTTCCTTTTTGAAATTGGCCAGATCGGACTATGGGATCAGTAGTTATGGCCAAAATACAAATTCATACGAAAAAATCGCGTAAAAATGTCACTCATTTCTCGGGAGCTTATTCTCAATCGATTTGCTCGCAAACAAGTTGCATTCGATGCAGAATCCTGTCCCATTGTTTCCTATTTGAAATTGGCCAGATCGAACTATGGGATCAGAAGTTATGGCCAAAATACAAATTCATACGAAAAAATCGCGTAAAAATGTCACCATTTTCGGGCACTAATCCTTAACCGATTTGCTCACAACAAGTTGCATTCGACGTAGAATCCTGTCCCGTTGTTTCTTATTTGAAATTGGTCAGATCGGACTATGGGAACAGAAGTTATGGCCAAAATATAAATTCATACGAAAAAATCGCGGTAAAAATATCACCATTTTTCGGGAAATTATTCTCAACTGATTTGCTCGCAAATAAGTTGCTTTCAATGCAAAATCCTGTCTTATTGTTTCCTGTTTGAAATTGGCCAGATCGAACTATGGATCAGAAGTTATGGCCAAAATACAAATTCATACGAAAAATCGCGTAAAAAATGTTACTCATTGTTCGGGCAATTTATTTTCAACTGATTTGCTCGCAACAAGTTGCATTCGACGCAGAATTCTGTCCCATTGTTTTATTTGAAATTGGCCAGATCGAACTATGAGATCGAAAGTTATGGCCAAAATACAAATTCATACGAAAAAATCGCGTAAAAAATGTCACCATTTTCCGGGCACTTATCCTCAATCGATTTGTTTCGCATTTGCATTCGACGCAGAATGTCTCATATTTTTTTATTGAAAATTAGCCAGATCGGACTATGGGATTAGATGTTATGGTCAAATTACTATTTATTATGAAAAAGAGTTCAAAAAAGTCTAGCTCACTTTCTCAGCACTTATACTTCATCTATTCCCCAAGCAACACAATTTCAACAAATCTGGTTGCAGTAACCATATTGTGACTGAGTCCGGTAATATATAAGTTACTGTGATTGATGTGCAATATGTGTGCTTCTCAGGTCGCTCGCAACAGATTGCATTCGACGCAGAATCTTGTCCCATTGTTTCCTATAGAAACTTGGCCGGATCGTACAATTGGGTCAAAAGTTATGGCGAAAATACTAATTTTAAAACTACTGAATAAAATGCCATTTTTTGCTCTTATGCTCATCCGATTTGTTTGCAACAAATTGCGTTTGTCGAGAATTTTTTTTATGCATATAAACAAATATGAAAAATAAGACCAATCCACATATTGGTGTTATTTGAGATTTTTCCAAACCTTTTGAACGAACGAGAAAGGCACCATCACCGCTAGGTGGATTAATCTGGGTTTTTATATAAGGAAGCGACTGGTGAAGACCGGATGTAAATCCCTTTGAAATTGCATGATTATCACGCAATCTCGCGAATTTTTATCCGATTGGTAAATACTTTCCGTACTCTGTACAGTAGTGTAGCTAGAGAGGGAGGGGGTATACAAAGAAGAAAATATTGTGAATCGTATAAAATATGGCAGACTTCAGTGGGCTGGTCATTTAGTGCGAATGTCGGAAGAAAGAATAGCGAAAATAATATTCAACAGAGAATATAGGCCCGATAGGGGCTGGCGACTTCGTGAAAGGCCACGAACACGCTGGCTTTACGCGGTGGAATCGGACCTGGGGACCCTGAACGTTCGGGGAAACTGGAGGAACATCGCCCAAGACCGACGATTATGAAGCTCTACAATACGCCAGGCATAGGTTTATCGGCGCTGTAGCCAACCAGGTATCCAGGTATCTGTAACAAAAAGTTTTCAGATTGTGTTACAATTTTATAACAGAAATAACATCTTTGTTAGAAATTTATAACAGAATCAGATACAAAATATATTGATTAATGTGCAGTTGGAAATTTTTATTCTTGTTAGATTGTTCATCGAGAATAACAAAACAAGCCTGTTACAAATTAATGTTTCCAAAAGCGCATTTGATGAAGACTCCACGCGGCGTTCCTCATTCGAAAAGAAGAAACCGCGGCCTAGGAAACGCTCCCCATAAAAAATCCAGTAACGGCAGCAAAAGCGCGGTGCGTCGTTCCTCTGGGGAGCACCGCGTGTACTTTTGGGCAAATGCGTTAATATTAATGTGTTGTCTTCATTGAAAATCAAAATTGAAAGATATAATGTATTTCATAATCCTATTAATCGAAGTGCTATAAGCATCTTATAACCCTATTCTGAAAAAAAGAGAAAGAAAAAAAAGGTGGTAATGATCAACTGTTTCTTTTTAATGTTATTCCCTTTGCTGTTTTCTGATTTGTGCACTTTGCCGCCTTCAAAGGAATTCATCGTGAAGCGTGTGTTCCCGAACCTGATCAATTTTAGATCAGTTCAGTTTTATATCAGTAAGCACATGAAAATATAGAAATTGTGCGATTATTTTTGTACTGGATTCAAATTCTGTTGAAAACTTTATTTCACTTAAGAATTATGTGATCATGCTGGAAGCATACTCATATTGAGCTAACTCAAAACTAGAAAGTTTTCCAGTTTTCCAGCTATGTATAAATAAATAATGTTTCCTTTCTCATACAAAAAGTTGTACCAGAAGGCAATCATTTGCTTCCGAATTCAACCTTTTCATAGGAGGTTCGGAGACCCATAGTCTTATATACAATCAGCTCGACGAAACGAGCTATTGTCTGGGTGAAATTGCGCATCTAGACTCGGAGCGAGCAAACCATGCAAACTGTCATACGAAAGAGCTGTCGAAAGGAGGTACGCCATGAGGCCCCTTGTATATGTGTTTGTCCGTATGAGACATGTATACATTTTTGCCAAATTTTCATCCTCAACCGACTTCAATTGAGTGCAAGAAACAGCTGCTGTGAATGGTCACGTCCTTACTGTCAATTTAGGATTAGGACAGAAAAATTTGTTTGACACTCATTGTTATAAGAGAGCGAGGAATGCTCTGCATCTCCGTGAGCGCCACGGGAAAGGAATCGTTTGTTAGTCGAAAAGGTGATTATTGTGGTAAGCAATAAAAAAATTATTGTAAACGAAGTTATTTTGAAAACTCGAAGACGAAAACCGTGTTTCAAATCAATCCAACGCAAAATCAATGTGCTTCGTTTAATAAGCTTCTACAACACGAAAGATTCTGCACTGAATAATGTTGTGCTCTTCGATGCAGACATTAAATTTTTCACTTCGTGTACTCCCGCACTAGCTGACGTGACCAGCATCAACACTGATTGAATAAATTTCAGCTCGCGAGGCATCATTTTTTTAGTTCGCGTTTTTCCGGACTAGCTTCCGTCCTGAGACCAGCAGTAACACGATCGATTCCGCACTCATATTGTGCAAATAGTCAAATCATATCACAAAACTTAAAAAAAAACTTCAATCTCCACGCCACAGCTTTGCCTCTGATTCATATCTGACTTCATTTACACTCTGATCTTGACGTCTTAAATATTAAGTCGGATCACTTTTGAAAAAATAGGATAGAATAGTTGAAGATACTTTTCGTTTTCTGCTAGATACACTGAAAATGATACATGGAAAAAAACAGAATACGTATTTGACGACTTAGATTATGTAGTGGGTGAAAAACTTGTAAAACATAAAGTTTCGGCAAAGCCGAAATTTTTGATAACGGCCGTACGAGACAGTGTGGTTTAAGTTTAAATTTGTTTCGAAATTTCGCGGAATTCCGTTAAATTTCGTTAAAAGCTAGTTTTTTCCAGCGATTTTTTTGTAATTAAACGAAACGAAATCAAGAAATCAGATTTCGGCATGGTCAAATTTCGCTAAATTCCGCGGATTTTCGTTTCGAACCACCTGAAACGATTTTTTTTTTCGAAATGCAGCATATGCTTAGTAATCCAACCTCATGGAGCCCTTGAGTGGCCACTGTAGGTCCTCCGGAAGATACGAAAAAGTCCTTTCAAGTGGTTAATTCTTAACACTTGTCCTAAAGAATGCGTTTGAAAAAAATTTTGGCTTGCTTTGAGCAACAAATTATTTATCACGACTCAGCCTCATGTATCTATGTGGTCAATGGAGGTGCTCCGAAAGATCCAGAATAACCATAAAATTAGTCAAATGACGGCACTCATCTTAAAAGAGCACATTTTTACCAAAAAATGTATCATCGTGTTCTGAGTTACAATTAATTATTGTTACTCCCTCCTTAAAACCAAATAGACCGTCGTTTCACGGTTTTCATCCTAAAACCGTGCAAAATTTTTCAATTTTTTTTTACAAAATTTTGTTATCGAGTTCTAAGCAAGAAATCATTGACGTGACCCTTTCCCGCGGAGTCCTTCAGAAGATTCGGAACATCAGTAAAATGTTCATTTCATGGAAGTCATTCTAGTAGTGCGATTTCAATTTTGAAATTTCTTGTTGTCGTACTCTGAGCACATTTTGTACTGCTCTAGGAAGACCTTTACAAAATGACCATTTTGCGGGCAATCAGGGTTTTTCGAAGGCCATGTTATGGCCACCAGTGGTCATAGATGAATGAGAACTGTGAATTAGCTCCCCGGTTTATTGTCAGAAAAAATTGTGCAACAATTTTTAATAATTAATTATTGGACCCACTATCCCCGTGCATATTAGCCTTTATTTAGTTATATATACCCGAGCCTTTTATAGAATCCCTTTTAAAATCTTCTCAACTGATAAAGAACTATTTTTTCAGGATGTGGTGCATGGTGGTGCAAATTGGTGAACTGACTGAAAAGATAACTTGTTGTATCTTTGTTGTACTGTTCACAACAGTGCGAGTCTTGGAAGGTTAACAAAAGAAACATTTCCACCTTGATGTCTTCAATTAAAAAACCAATCGGTGTGATAAATTTCTTTCATATTTTTTGATTAGCGAAAGAAACCCATTAGGGAAAAATCTGGCAAATCGGTTAACCCGTTCGCGAGTTAAATCGTCAGGAAGGAAATCTCAACTCATTTTTATTATATAGAAGAAGAAGATGAGAGGCGACAAATTTTGATAACGTTGTTATAAGAAATTATTTCATATTCACGGGGTATACTTTTCTCACATGTCTCAAACATTTTTTTTTATATATATATCTTTATTTCAGCCCTTGGCTGGCTCACCTCCGGATCAAACAAATTATTTTAAACATTCTGGAAAACAACCGTCCGATCGCATCAATCCGGAGTTTTTTTTTCATACAATTCAAAACATTTTTATCAAACTTATGATGCAAATGATATATTTTTTTTTTGCTGAATAACCAAATAAAATTTTAAAAAATCGGCCGGTGAATTCAAATGGTATCGCTTTTTTGCAAATCATTACGCAAAAAGTAACGATTCCGTATCAACATGACGTTTGCAGAAAATATTATTTTACTATCAGCACTTCCCGTGGTAATATCCCACGCACATAGCGCCGTACTCACCTTTCCGAAAGATACCCGTTCGCACTGAGTACGACAGATCCTTGAAGCTAATGGTAACCGGTTTAAAAAGTCGCGCTGCGGCCAACGACGATGCAGTCGATGCTCCCCCAATGCTGGAACTGTGTTCGAACTCAGGTAGCTTCTGTGGCATCTTCAACGGTGGCAATCCCAAAGTGGTTGGGCGTTTCGACACCAACCCTTTAGCTCCCCGTTCCGGATCCATCTTTTGAATCATCAGTTCCGCTTCCTTGAACTGTTCCACTTCCTCCTGCACTGCGAGTGGGGCAATCGTTATCCTCCGGCTGCTCCCACTAGGACTATCATCGCTGAAATTATTGTTGCTTGTGCTGCTGCTGCTGGTGCTACACATCTCGTACGCCTCCGCCATCTCGATGGGGATGTTGAACTTTCACTTCTTCCCGCACTCTTCAGCGTCTTTCACAACAAATATTCGCTTTATTTACCGAGATTGCACAGTTTCTTGATGATGATTTGCTGCTTGGTTTGCGAATTGAGACGAGAACTTCTCACCACATGTCACACAACGGCATCCGCGGTTTCTAAAAATATCACACCCAGGATACTCTACGCCATAATCTACCGTATCTCGACCGTACACTGACACGCGGTGCACTGCCCTATACCGCCTGATTCACTTGTTAGTTAATCCGATTCACATTCCCTGTTACGTCACGTTTGAATGCAATTAGATAAATATTTTGCGTTTAAACCGTCGAATGAAACAGCACAATATCTTATCGTTTTGCTTCCCGAATCATTCCCTGCGATAATCCGCCCTGTCGTCGTGGACTTGGGACTTGATTTGTGCGACGTCGTTGTCCTCCTATGCACCGTCTACGAGCACCCAATCTTTGCGGTCGACGTACTAGGCTTGAATATTGCGCTGTCGAAGCCCACTCTTTCATCGAAGTTGAAACCGGAGTCGCAGAACTGGCTAACCGCTTTTACCGCTTGCGCCAACCAACTTCAAACAGGACTGAATTGGGTCAGCAGCTGCTTAGAAATCGACCTTGCTGAGAACTCGAAACGTCCATTTCTACACGTCTGGCACGCGATAAGAATTCACAGACAACGAGCACTGAGCTCAACGACTAGAATATTCCTTTCCCACTGAAGACCGCGACCAGAGATGAACAAAAGAAAGTCACTTGCACTTTTGCGATTAATTAATAATTCAAACACTCAACAGTGCATAACTGCTTCACTCTAGTTGCTCAATCTCACAAGGGCTACGACCACGGGGCGTGCTACCCGATCTAGGGCCGTTATTCTTTCTTTTCTGTGTTTCTTCGGTGCAGAGTGCAACAGGGTCGAACGGCGCGCGCGCAACTTCCGCGACGATCCGCGCACTGCCGACTCACGATGAATACTGAATGAGTTTCAGTGGCGAGGCGGTTTATCGCGCCCGCCGCATGGCAACTTTAGCTGTCCGTTGGTCTGTCGGGACGGAACGCGCGCGCACCAGTACGTGAGCCAGTGTCGGTGAGTGACTGATTATGGAAGGTGGGTCTGGGTCTGTGTTATTGCACTCGTTGTAATGAATGAATTATTGCGTTTGGGTGTTCGAATGGAGACAAAGAGTAGGTTTCTATTTAGATAGAAAAGAGCCTGGTGCAATCGAGTGTATGTTATCTTTCTTAATTAGGCAACCTTGGGATTGAATAAACCCAATACAAAAATCTGGAGCAGAGCTCCCAAATGTTCTTGGATTCCTGTATTGAAGTGGCATTTTTGACGTCGGACTACGTTTGTATTTTCTATATTGGGGTACACTTTACGATTGCGAAAAACGGAGACCGTCACGAAAATATGATAGACTTTAAACTTTAATATCTAAGCCGTTTCTCGATGGATTTTCAATTTTTTTGGACCATTCGATCAAGGATGAGTCAATGCTTCTTTGTATTTATTTGAAAATACTGATTTTTAACTATTTATTATCGAAAATTCATAAAAAGTTTGGAAATAGGTAAACTAACCAATCACGTACATGCATCACTAGCACAGACATCAAAAATCAATCACTTGCGGGTTTGGATCTAATCCTCAGTTTGAACAAGATTTTACGCATAGCAGACGCATCAAAGCGATCGTAGCGGAGCGGACACAGCATCACGGAGGCGCTAATAACATTTTCAAAGAAATTCCATCGCATTGGTGGTGGTGCTCGATGTGTTGCTGCAGATCATTCAACCTCAACGAACCTGAATTTCATATGATGAAAAGGTTGACCATAAAAATAGGACTGTGGCGATCCCGCACCACCAGTGCCAATGCTGAAAATGTATTACAAATGTGGTGTCAGTTAGTTGGAAAGGAACATTGGGAAAAGAAAATTTGTTCTTGTCATGGCCAACATTTTACGAAAAGAAAGAGTTATTTTGCGAAATGGACTGTTTCTGGTGGCATCGGGTTTGGCGTGGTAGCTTGGTCGCTGTTGTTAATCGTTATGAGTGCACATTACATTAACACCCATATCAGATCACAAAGAGGCGGGGCTTACGGGTTTAATTTATTAAATACAAGCCATTTTGATCGGGATTCCACAAAGAGCGGTTCGACATTTGATGCAGCGGAGCGGACACAGCAGCACGAAGGCGTGGGTGGCAGTGGCAATGCGGAAAATTTATTCCAAATTTTGGAGGCTTAGCGAAAAATCATCAAGTGGCGGTCGGACAGTTTCAACGCAAGATGCCGACAAGCGTTTGGATGCAGTTAGTTATTAAAAAGGCGTATTGGGAAATGAAAATTGGTTCTTCTCAGGACCAGCATTTTATAATAAGAAAGAGGTTATTGCGAAAAATGAATTGTTTCTGGTGGGATCGGGTTTGGCGTGGTAGCTTGGTTGCTGTTAGTGATTCCATTCATTCAAATTTACTGCATCATCTCCCTCCGTTGCGCTATCAAATTTGCTAGTTACGATTGAGTTTTGCACTTTGAAGAAAGTTCATATCGGATTGTCGGATCAACCTTTGTTTGCTCAATGTTAATAAACGAGACAAATTATTATGGCAAATACCATAATTTTCGAATAGCTACGTAGTTCTACGTCACCTTTGCGTACAACCCGATTGGGCTGCCCCATGGAGTTTTTTATAAATATAATATACACCCAGGATTTTTTTTCACGAGGGGGAAACGTACCTAGCAAAAAAAAAACCGTGTAAAAAAACCGTTATTTGAAAATCCGTGTAAAAAAACATCGAAAATTGTCCTTTTCATTGAAAAAGACTTAGAAAATGTATTGATAAGTGAAAAGTTTATCAGTCTGTTTGATTGACAAAAACTTAGAAACTGGGTATTGTCGGAACGGGCTCGATGAGCGGAAGCCGAAAATTGATGTTTGGCGCCGTCATGACCCTTTGGGTTTGCCTCTGCTGTGATGTCCCGCTGGGTTCCAGTCTAATGCTTGTTTGCATATTTCGTTTCCGCCCTTCGTGAAGTGTGTGGCCGACCCAGCCCCACTTCCGATCCCGAGTTTCCGTTACTATCGGCTTCGGCTTTACTATCGGACGATGGAGCTGAGATCCAGTTGTGAGGCCACCAGGCACAAATTATGTATCGTAGGCATCTGTTGATAAACAACCGTATAACAGTACAGATTTCACGTTATAGTTGAAAATTCGGATTTTGATGCGTTATATCTGCCTGTTCTTCCAGATATTACTTAAACTCGCAAAGGAAGCCCTTGGTTTCTTGATCCGTGCGCCTATGTTGATCTTGGTACCGCCGTCTTACGCCACTTGGCATCCAAAATATTGGAAGTTTTCAACATTTTCCACTGACAATAAGGTCCACACAGGATCTTCCGGCACGGAACCGCCTGAAAGTTGCATCGATCTTTTCCTGAATCCGGCCTAGGATAACTTTGCATAGAATTTTGAAGACAATACACAGCAACATCAGGGCTCGTCAGTTATCGCACACAGTCACGTCACCCTTTTTGGGAACCTTCATTAAGATACTTTGCAACCATTCGACCGGAAAAGTTGCGGTGTCCTAGGGGAACGGTTAGGCACTTCATCTCATAGCTCCTATTTCCATCTCATCCATCACAAAGCAATGAAAAGGTTTGTTTCTTATTTTTGTAAATTTTTTCACCAAGGAACACGCTTGTTAGCAAAGAGAAGCGACGAGATTGGTTCTGTATTTCTTTGATTTGCGATGAGATGAATATATGTTCGTTTTTATCAATTTCAAGAAATTTCAAGAAGATTTTCTGAATGATTTCCTGGAGGAACTGGTGGAGGAATTTCTAGTGGAACTTCCGGAGGAATTTCCTGAGGAATTCCCGGAGGAACTTCCGGAGGAATTCCCGGAGGAACTTCCGGAGGAATTCCCGGAGGAACTTCCGGAGGAATTCCCGGAGGAACTTCCGGAGGAATTCCCGGAGGAACTTCCGGAGGAATTCCCGGAGGAACTTCCGGAGGAATTCCCGGAGGAACTTCCGGAGGAATTCCCGGAGGAACTTCCGGAGGAAGTGCCGGAGGAACTTCCGGAGGAATTCCCGGAGGAACTTCCGGAGGAATTCCCGGAGGAACTTCCGGAGGAATTCCCGGAGGAACTTCCGGAGGAATTCCCGGAGGAACTTCCGGAGGAATTCCCGGAGGAACTTCCGGAGGAATTCCTGGAGGAACTTCCGGAGGAATTCCGGGAGGAACTTCCGGAGGAATTCCTGGAGGAACTTCCGGAGAAATTCCCTGGGGAACTTCCGGAGGAATTCCCGGAGGAACTTCCGGAGGAATTCCCGGAGGAACTTCCGAAGGAATTCCCGGAGGAACTTCCGGAGGAATTCCTGGAGGAACTTCCGGAGGAATTCCTGGAGGAACTTCCGGAGGAATTCCTGGAGGAACTTCCGGAGGAATTCGGAGGAACTTCCGAGGAATTCCCGGAGGAACTTCCGGAGGAAATTCCTGAGGAACTTCCGGAGGAATTCCACGAGGAACTTCCGGAGGAATTCCCGGCGGAACTTCCGAAGGAATTCCCGGAGGAACTTCCGGAGGAATTCCCGGAGGAACTTCCGGAGGAATTCCCGGAGGAACTTCCGAGGAATTCCCGGAGGAACTTCCGAAGGAATTCCTGGAGGAACTTCCAAAGGAATTCCTGGAGAAACTTCCGGAGGAATTCCTGGAGGAACTTCCGGAGGAATTCCTGGAGGAACATCCGGAGGAATTCCTGGAGGAACATCCGGAGGAATTCCTGGAGGAACTTCCGGAGGAATTCCTGGAGGAACTTCCGGAGGAATTCGGAGGAACTTCCGGAGGAATTCCCGAGGAACTTCCGGAGGAATTCCGGAGGAACTTCCGGAGGAATTCCTGGAGGAACTTCCGGAGGAATTCCTGGAGGAAATTCGGGGGTGATTCCCGTAGGAACTTCCGGAGGAATTCCCGGAGGAACTTCCGGAGGAATTCCGGAGGAACTTCCGAGGAATTCCCGGAGGAACTTCCGGAGGAATTCGGAGGAACTTCCGGAGGAATTCCGGAGGAACTTCCGGAGGAATTCCCGGAGGAACTTCCGGAGGAATTCCGGAGGAACTTCCGGAGGAATTCCGGAGGAACTTCCGGAGGAATTCCCGGAGGAACTTCCGGAGGAATTCTCGAGGAACTTCCGGAGGAATTCCTGAGGAACTTCCGGTGGAATTCCCTGAGGAACTTCCGGAGGAATTCCTGGAGGCACTTCCGGAGGAATTCCCGGAGGAACTTCCGAGGAATTCCGGAGGAACTCCGGAGGAACTTCCGGAGGAATTCCCGGAGGAACTTCCGGAGGAATTGAGGAATTTCCGGAGGAACTTCCGAGGAATTTCCGGAGGAATTTCCGGAGGAACTTCCGAGGAATTCCGGAGGAACTTCCGGAGGAATTCCGGAGGAACTTCCGGAGGAATTCTGAGGAACTTCCGGAGGAATTCCCGGAGGAACTTCCGGAGGAATTCCCGGAGGAACTTCCAGAGGAATTCCTGGAGGAACTTCCGGAGGAATTCCCGGAGGAACTTCCGGAGGAATTCCCGGAGGAACTTCCGGAGGAATTCCCGGAGGAACTTCCGGAGGAATTCCCGGAGGAACTTCCGGAGGAACTTCCGGAGGAATTCCCGGAGGAACTTCCGAGGAATTCCGGGAGGAACTTCCGGA
This sequence comes from Armigeres subalbatus, assembly GCF_024139115.2. Classification (NCBI taxonomy): domain Eukaryota; kingdom Metazoa; phylum Arthropoda; class Insecta; order Diptera; family Culicidae; genus Armigeres; species Armigeres subalbatus. The sequence continues at coordinate 444,089,944 of NC_085140.1, forward strand.
GGAATTCCGGGAGGAACTTCCGGAGGAATTCCTGGAGGAACTTCCGGAGGAATTCCTGGAGGAACTTCCGGAGGAATTCCTAGAGGAACTTCCGGAGGAATTCCCGGAGGAACTTCCGGAGGAATTCCCGGAGGAACTTCCGGAGGAACTTCCGGAGGAATTCCCGGAGGAACTTCCGGAGGAATTCCCGGAGGAACTTCCGGAGGAATTCCCGGAGGAACTTCCGGAGGAATTCCCGGAGGAACTTCCAGAGGAGTTCCCGGAGGAACTTCCGTAGGAATTCCCGGAGGAACTTCCAGAGTTTTTTTTTAGGAACTCCCGAGGGAATTCTTTTGAAGAACTTCGGGAGAAATCCTTCTGAGGAACTTCCAGAGAAAATCCTCTGAGGAATTTTCTGAGAAATTCTTCTGAGAAACTTTTAGAGGAATTTTGGTGAGGATCTCCCGAAGAAAATGTTTGTGAGGATCGTCCGGAGAAATTTCTTTGAGGAGCACTCGAAGGAACTCCCGGAGGAATTTCTGGAAGAAATGCCGGAGGAATTCTTATAATGGTTTCCGGCCATTGGTATTGAAAAGGTTTTCAGTCATGTTATCAAACCGGAAAATGGCCATCTAGAATTCAAACATGGCGGCAAATAGATTTCTGGCTTCATCTCCCCATTCCGTCAATACCCATATTCCATGGGTTTCCAGTCGTTCTAACGAACTGAAATTCGGCCATCTTCAAATCCAAAATAGCGCCAAACATTGATTTTGGCTACTACTCATCGAGCCCATTCCGGAAATACTCATATTGCAATAATCAAACGTCAATCATTGATTTTCGACTTCTACTGATCAAGCCTATTCTGGCAATACCCATATTGTATGGGTTTTCGGTCGTTAATCAAACCGGAAGTTGACCATCTTGAATTTCAAAATGGCGTCAGACATCGATTTCCGGCTTCTACAGATCGAGCCTATTCCGGCAATACCCATATTGTATGCGGTTTTATACTCTGCAAAACAATCGTTCCCACATCCATAAAATTGTGTTTTCCATTCAAAAAGACTTAGAAAATTTTCAGCTAAGTACCGAGTTAATTCGAAAATCCGTGTAAAAAAACTCGCAAAAAAACCTCGCAAAAAAAAATTCGTGCAAAAAAAACCTGGGTGTAATTTACAAAATCGCTTTATCAATCGAACAAAGTAATGAGTAATCTTGCAATAAAATGCGCAACTCAAAACAGGACCGCGATAAATAAATCTGTATTTCAAACTGGAAATAAGATATGTGTTACCATTCTTTTCCTCATCTTGATTTACGATGAAATTGATTCATAATTACCTTTACATTCTTGCATCTCTCGTTCGTCAAAAGAAAACCCCACTAATCTTTTTAAGTAACTGACTTTGGTCATGAAAAATTGTGCATTACTAAGAACGAGCGCAAATAGCTAACAAATTTGTCATCCTGGTCAATTGAAAATTGTTGAAATCTACAAAAGCTGTGGTACGCTCGAAAATTGCACTTACTTCAAATTCAAATCACGTTTCAAAAAAACAGAAATTTAGCATTACCTAGCTATCGATTATTCCAGTTAATTGGAATTATAAAACCGTCTATATCTGCTACTTTGTTGGCATCACTGAAAAATGCCGCGTCACAGCCTAGTGTTCATTAAACACTTCCACAATTACAATTTAACCGCGAGGTTTCTATGCCAGATTAACATTTTTGCATTCGTTTAGTATCATAGGGCTAACACGATGATACTTTTATGTTTGGGAATGACTTGGCCAGTCCGGGAACCAAACCCAATCACCCTGGGCATGGTTTGTATACATCTACGATTGGGGAGGACCCCTACAACACCATTAATCTGCTTATCTACATTATCAACCGTCCCTACATTAGGCATGGGCTGTGGTGAAAAAACTTGCTTTCTCTTTTTCAGTGCTCCTAACAACATGTCTCCACTGGAACTGGTTCTGGTAGAAAATCTCGAAGCCCTGGTCTGTGGTTTAATCAACCAACATTGAGTTCTCACTTGAAAGCGCAAAAACATCACATCATGAATTTCAGTGCTGCCACTAAGTATGTGTTATGATTTGAGATGCGATCCAGTCTGAGTGCCCCACGCAGATTGATTTCATTGCCGATGGAAATGTATGCAACCAATCAGTGGAGCGTGCAGCAGCATTGAATTTGCCGATCAGCCCGGTACGCATTTCATTCCTACACGAAAACTCTACGAAGAATCCATAAATCACCAATGCACAGAGTTCAAAACATGCTCCTTCTAATAAAATACGGTGCTTTCTTGCACAATGAGTCATAGCGTGTTGAGTGTGGTTATGGTTAATAGATCCAGATCATGTGTTATCGACCCCTGTTAATCGAATAGCACTCAAACCTATGGACGAAGTGTGCATTCGCTAGATCTAGAGGTAATCTGCCACTTATCTGTCGGCCACAGGACAAAGAAGTAGTGGTTCCCTTTTCGGAGTATACCTTTATAGTATGGACGTTTAAGTGATTGCCATTGTCGTCTCAGATTGGTTTTCGATCATTCAGATACTACAAGCTAGTTGTAGAACAAAGAATTACCCCTTCATGGGTTGTTCTAGATACTAAGCAGTTGACTACAATATGCTAATTAATGTGTAAAACATACGATCATACAAATGCTAACTAATTGTTCGAAGAAGCTATAGATCGGATCTTATTCGGTTCATTATAGACTGCCCCTTGCTGGACGACAAAGTAAGGCCATGCTTTACGTAAATGGGCTTAGAAAACACAAAACACGACATAAAAAGTGATAAATCTTATCGTTCAAATATAGGGAAGAAAACAGATTTTCAGTTTGGATCAACCTAATGAACATCGACACGAGTTCTTTCGTTGTTAGATAACGTGCCAAAATGGATGTGCGTGATGCAGGAATACCCTAGAATTTCATTGCGTTTATCGACAACCTTGGTTTGCATGTTCGTTTTGAGTCATGATGTGCAGTGCCAATCCTTATTTTGCAAAAACGAAACCAATAATTAGACATATCATTAAAGCACCTTGATTGGTCTGAATATATACAAATTTCTGAGATGGTAGCAAATGGCATGATCGTTTGTATCTCGGAGATTGGCGTTTAAGGTTTCTTCCAGATCCGAAATGGTTGTACAGGACAGATATTTAAATAAAGTTGTTCGCTTGTTTTTAACGTAGGTCATACGTCTCTTTTACTATACCGGGTGTCTGTTAAAAATTCCAAAATCGACTGCATCACGCTGTGTTGAAAGACTTTGCTTCTTGTATTTCTTCGGAAACTCTTCCAAGAATTCCTTCAAAAATCCTATAAGTCTAACGGTCCGCACGAAATTAATTTAAGAATTTAAACAAAAAAAAACTAAGATTCAAATTTTGCAAATTTCTTCAAGAAATACTTCATGCTTTGATCATTGATCAAAATTTAGGAAGAATTCCAAAACCAAGTTTAGGAAAGTAAACTTCAAGAACTAACTATAAATTCCTCCAAGGATTCTCTTGGAAAGTCGTTCACCGGCAAGAACGACTTTCCAAGAGAATCCTTGGTGGCAGAGTGTAAAATAATCAAAAATTTTTGGTGAAGTCAAACTTTCTTCACTTGTCAGTTCATTTCCAAACACATTCATAGTCGGCTCTGGACTGTAAATATTCGATTGAATGTTAGTCATTGAATATTAATGCACATTCTACAAATTCATAAATTATCTGAAATCTGAACACGTTTTAAATGAGTAAAATAATTAGTAAGAGTAAGAACTGAACCCGATTTTCACCCGCGAGGCACTTTACACGGAAAACATCAATGTAAACAATGCTAATTATGTGTTTTTCTCCACATAGTGACCACACTCAGTGACAGTCGAATGAATAAGTTTGTGGAGTAGTCGTCTGACTATGTCATTCTATGTTTTGAATATTCATGCGATGTTTGTCAAAATTCGGACTGAAGTTGCTTCATGAAGATGAATATTTCAAGCTCTGCCTGGAGGAATTTTGAGTATGGAATTTCTTGATTAATTTCTGGAAGAATTCCCAGAGGAATGCGCGTAAGATTTTTTAGATCCAAATTATCAAGAATTCGTGAACAATTCCTTAAAGAATTTCTTGGAGGTGGGTTTAATGAAATTTCATGTGAATTTCGGGAGGAATTCATAACAAATATCTGAAGAGTCCTCGTGGTAGAGTTTGTGAAGCTATTTATAAAGTATTCTTGGAAGATTTTTTGGAGAAACTCTATAGAAATTCTATTCAAGAAATTACAGAACTTCTCGAAGAATTTCTGAGCAAACCTCCTAAAGTATTCATATAGGAACTTCCAGAGGAATTCCTGGAGAAACTTCCATAGGAATTTTTGAAGGAATTACCGAAAGAAATCTTGGAGCAACTTCCAGAGGAACTCACGGCGAAATTTTTGGAGGAATTTCTGGAAGAACCTCCGAAGGAAATTTCGAAGAAATTTCTGGAGGATCTTCCGGAGGAGTTCCTGGCGGAACCCCCGGATGAATTCCTTGAGGAACTTCCGGATAAATTCCTGAAGTAGCTTTCGGAGCAATTCACAAAGGAACTTCCGGAGGAACTCCTGGAGAAACTTTTAAGAGAATTCTTGGAGACTCTTTCGGAGGAACTCTTGAAAAACTTCCGGAGGAATTCCTTACGGAACCTCCGGAGGGATTCATTGAGGAACCTCCAGAGGAATTCATTGAGGAACTTCCGGAGGAATTTGTGGAGGAATTTCGGATATTTTCTAAAGTTTGAAAAAAGCTCGCGCCGACCCACGCAGCCGTGCCGCCGCCTCTGGCTAAAAAAATGATCTCAACCGATAAATTTTCAACCACTCAGGTCTATTCCAGGAGTGCATGAGCGTCTTTTCCCCATGTTTCCCCATGTAGAAAGAACGTGCACACTAGAGTGATTCAAATTTTGAATATTTTGCCCCCCTAATGCTTAAACGATTGCGTTTGCCATAATAATCCTCCCAAATTTTTAGCTTATTTGGATGTGATTTGATTGTGCACACGTTATTAAAAGTGTGTATGGAAATTACTGTGAAAATCGACGCCTATGTGGAAGACCGTCCCGTGAAATGGCCCATGAACTATTTAAATATAATCAACACATTAACTACATAGAATACTGTTGTGATAAATGGGCCGATGATTTACCCAACAAACAGATTAAAATCTTTATTTAAAACTAATTCTAATAACAATTTAAAAACGCGGCGTGGTTACTGTTGCAGTGGTGGTAAATGCACTCAATGAATGACTGTTGCTGTCGGCTGACAGATCGCTTCCTCTCGCTCGCTCGTCAGTCGCTCTGTCAGACGGTAGACGTCAGTCGCTCTGACAGATTGCGTCAGACGATGAGCCCACCGTTAAATAGATGGTGCGTTTCAGGGTCGTAGGGTGGTCCTCCCAACACCTCCCCCTCTTAAAAGAGATGATACATACCTCACGGGTTGTCTTCTGGCTCTCGAAGACTGGCGAAGATTGGCGAAGCTGGCTCGGTTCCTGCTGAATAGTAGCACTTGGTGGTTTGACTGGTGCTCAGCGATTAACCTCCCTTGACTGTAGTTCATTGAGGATATTGCTACTTGCTGAAGCTGACTGCAACGGTTCGATGGTTCTGGTACTGCTGGTACAGTAGCTGTAGGTTGACTGAGACCGCATGAATCCAAAAGTATACTTAGCGGGATTTGAGTACACTTGTCTTGCGCTGTTGATGCTAGATGTTCTGATTCATACCGTTTCTTCAGTTGATTGCAGTGTGACCTAATAAGGTTCCGCTTTTCCAGTAGCCACACGTTGTAGATGACTCGACCAATCCATTCTAGTACTTGTCCGGGTTCCCATGACCAGGTATTGTTTCGATGCACTTTCGTCCAAACCAGCTCTTCTGCATCGTAGTTTCTTGCTTTTGTGCCATGCTTACGGTTGAACTGACTTTCTTGCTTTGATTCGGCTTGCTTGTAGAACGAAGTTGGAGGTTTCAGTAGATCTAGTGATGTCCTTAGTTTTCTTCCCACAAACAGCTCTGCTGGTGACTCCCTTCAGGTGCGCTACGACAAGGAGTTGAGCGGTAGCGAAAAAGCTCGTTTCTGGAAAATTTCTGGAAATAGATATTTTGTAGATATTTTGAAGAAATTCTTCTTAAGGAATTCTGGGAACTCGTTATACAAGAATTGTGGAAGTTTTTTTTGGAGAATGTCTCCTCCAGAAATTCTGGGAAATTTCTCCTACGAGAATTCCTTTTACAGAAATTTTCCGGAATACTAGTATTTTCACTAGGGATTACACTTTCTTCCGGACGAAATATAGAAGAAATTTCAAGAATAATTCCTGGAGAAATCGCTTGAGCAGATCGTAAAGAAATTCCTTAAGAAATTTTTAAAGGAACCTTAAGTGAATCTTATCATGGTATACTCAACAGCATACACTGGGGTCGCTTTTCGCGAGGTTATTATTCCTGCCTTTTGTATTCATTAAAACAATGTGTCGACCACGCGAAAAAAATCACAGAAAATCAAAGAAAATCGGGAGGTAATTGAAAACCTATGGAAATTGAGGTAGCCCGATAAATTTATAAAATTTAACCGCGTAAAAAGTTACCTCAGTGTACAATATAAATTATTAATTAGTGTATGAGAAATGCAAATATTTACCAAAGGTATTGTTCGTCACCTGGACTGCAAAATCATGGGTTTGGAAAGTAAAGAGCGCCCAACACTGTTCTGGTCCCCACAAGTTCCTATCTCACGCTTCCACGGGTCGTCCGATGACAAAAGACCGCCAGCTAAGGGTTGTGTATACTTAGCTGGTAGTGCAGCCTGGGCACTGTTGTCCTTCTGACATCAGCTAGAGTGAGAAGGTACGCCTCGAGCGTCTGTTCACCAGGAGGTGCGGCTCAAACAGCGTCTGCCTGGTCCCAGCGGCTGATCAACGAAATGCTGTATCACGTCAGCTATACCTAAGGTGGCAGCCCCACCAGCGCGATGTGGGTAATGCGACCCCGGTAAGGTAGCTAAAGCCTCTCAAATACCACGAAAAATGGAGGTAGAAGAAAAAGAGAACGTTATTTTAGGCAACCGGGGGCAGCAGGGACTATGTCCAAGGGCTTAACGATCCCTCCCCAGGCCATCTGCGAGTTGTGGTGCCTGCCTAGGATGTGGCGGGGTTTGACAGTGGGCCCTGTTAAACCTCTATAAAAAGCTGCATGTATCCGCAAGTAGGCTCCGCCAAAGCGACCGTGTGCCGCTCAAAGCGCACAATCCCAAGTCCTGGTGTTAGGTGGGACGCTAAACAGCCCTGACACGATGGCCCTCCGGCGAGACAAAACCAATAATTACGAACAATATAAGAGATAATGCGACTCGATATAATCGGCAAAGACCTAGGCGACGAATAAAGGATCACGACTGGAAGCTTGGAACATGGAACTGCAAGTCGCTAGGTTTCGCAGGTTGCGACAGGATGATCTACGATGAATTACATCCCCGCAACTTCGACGTCGTGGCGCTGCAGGAGATTTGCTGGACAGGACAGAAAGTGTGGAAAAGCGGGCATCGAGCGGCTACCTTCTACCAAAGCTGTGGCACCACCAACGAGCTGGGGACCGGCTTCATAGTGCTGGGAAAGATGCGCCAACGCGTGATTGGGTGGCAGCCAATCAACGCAAGGATGTGCAAGCTGAGGATTAAAGGCCGTTTCTTCAACTATATCATCATCAACGTGCACTGCCCACACGGAGGGAGACCCGACGACGAGAAAGAAGCATTCTATGCACAGCTGGAGCAGACATACGATGGATGCCCACTGCGGGACGTCAAAATCGTCATCGGTGACATGAACGCGCAGATAGGAAGGGAGGAAATGTATAGACCGGTCATCGGATCGGATAGTCTGCACACCCTATCGAATGACAACGGCCAACGGTGCATAAACTTCGTAGCCTCCCGCGGAATAGTAGTCCGAAGCACCTTCTTTCCCCGAAAAAATATCCACAAGGCCACATGGAGATCACCTAACCAAGAAACGGAAAACCAAATCGACCATGTTCTAATCGACGGTAAATTCTTCTCCGACATCACGAACGTCCGCACTTACCGCAATGCGAATATTGAATCCGACCACTACCTCGTTGCAGTATGCCTGCGCTCAAAACTCTCGACGGTGTACAACACGCGTCGAAGTCGGACGCCGCGGCTTAACATTGGGCGGCTACAAGACGGTAGACTAGCCCAAGAATACGCGCAGCAGCTGGAAGTGGCACTTCCAACGGAAGAGCAGCTAGGCGCAGCGTCTCTTGAAGATGGCTGGAGAGATATTCGATCCGCCATTGGAAGCACCGCAACCGCTGCACTTGGCACGGTGCCCCCGGATCAGAGGAACGACTGGTATGATGGCGAATGTGAGCAGTTAGTTGAGGAGAAGAATGCAGCATGGGCGAGATTGCTGCAACACCGCACGAGGGCGAACGAGGCACGATACAAACGGGCGCGGAACAAACAGAACTCGATTTTCCGGAGGAAAAGCGCCAGCAGGAAGATCGAGACCGTGAAGAAACGGAGGAACTGTACCGCGCTAATAACGCACGAAAGTTCTATGAGAAGTTGAATCGTTCACGTAAGGGCCACGTGCCACAGCCCGATATGTGTAAGTACATAAACGAGAAACTTCTTACAAATGAGCGTGAGGTGATCCAAAGGTGGCGGCAGCACTACGAAGAGCACCTGAATGGCGATATGGCAGACAACGGTGGTGGTATTGTAATGAACCTAGGAGCACGCGCGCAGGACATGCGACTTCCGGCTCCGAATCTCCAGGAAATCCAGGAGGAGATTGGCCGACTGAAAAACAACAAAGCCCCTGGAGTTGACCAACTACCAGGAGAGCTGTTTAAACACGGTGGTGAAGCACTGGCTAGAGCGCTGCACTGGGAGATTACCAAGGTTTGGGAGGATGAGGTTCTGCCGCAGGAGTGGATGGAAGGTGTCGATCTACAAAAAGGGCGATAAGCTGGATTGTAGCAACTACCGCGCAATCACATTGCTGAACGCCGCCTACAAGGTACTCTCCCAAATTTTATGCCGCCGACTAACACCAATTGGCAAGAGAGTTCGTGGGGCAATACCAGGCGGGATTTATGGGCGAACGCTCTACCACAGACCAGGTGTTCGCCATACGTCAGGTATTGCAGAAATGCCGCGAATACAACGTGCCCACACATCATCTATTTATCGACTTCAAAGCCGCATATGATACAATCGATCGGGACCAGCTATGGCAGCTAATGCACGAAAACGGTTTTCTGGATAAACTGATGCGGTTGATCAAGGCGACGATGGATCGGGTCATGTGCGTAGTTCGAGTTTCAGGGGCATTCTCGAGTCCCTTCGAAACGCGTAGAGGGTTACGGCAAGGTGATGGTCTTTCGTGTCTGCTATTCAACATCGCTTTGGAAGGAGTAATACGTAGGGCAGGGATTGACACGAGTGGTACGATTTTCACGAAGTCCGTCCAGTAATTTGGTTTCGCCGACGACATTGATATCATGGCACGTAACTTTGAGAGGATGGAGGAAGCCTACATCAGACTGAAAAGCGAAGCTGAACGGATTGGACTAGTGATCAACACGTCGAAGACGAAGTACATGATAGGAAGAGGCTCAAGAGAGGTCAATATAAGCCAATGTCATTTATTTTATACAGGTCCGGTTGAGCGTGCCTTTTGTTCGTATTAGTAGCCCAAAAAGAGTAAACATTTCTGATCAGCTGATTGCTGACATCAAACTCACACCAAATTTCATTCATGAGGTGTGAGATTGACGTCACCGTTCTTTTGTTCCCGGCACCCGAGCCACCGCCGTCGTCGTGCGAAACGAACACTGTTACTGATTCCGACATTTCACGAACACTTTTGTGCTGTCTCGCCCGAACCTGTATAAAATCCATAACATTGAATGTAAGCCACCCACCACGAGTTTCTATCGGTGGTGACGAAATCGAGGTGGTTGAAGAATTCGTGTACTTGGGCTCACTGGTGACCGCCGATAACGATACCAGCAGAGAAATTCGGAGGCGCATACAGCGATGCCAGATCTACGGAAATTTCCGTAGATCTACGGAATTGAATGCTTTCTACGGATCTACGGATCCGTAGATAAAATCTACGGAAATTCGAAAATTTCTGCGGAAATCTACGGATTATTTTCTCAGTATTAATTTTTATCGTTAATTCATGAGGACATAGTCTCATATTAGTCTGTAATGGCTTTCTGGTGACTTGTTCACACCAGTGTTGGTAAGATCACTCATAAATCTCAATCAACGAGCGCTCCCGAGCGAACGAAATCGTCTGCGATTTTAAAGGAATGCATCACGCTTGAACTTTTCATGATAAAACGCGTCATTTCACTCATTTGCCGAAAATCATTTTGGTTTAAAACGCATTTGAAATCAATTTGGGGCAACCTATTGCTTTACATAAAAGAGTGTCTAATATTTTATGCGACAAACGTTAATTCATTGTTTTTAACGAAAGAGAACAAAAGAAAACCTACTCATTCAACTCATCCATGAGTTTTTGGTGCTCAGTTGGGTGCGTTTCAACTCACGCTTGATTTGAATCATCCATGACTTTTGAGATTTTGAGTTTTTACCAACACTGGTTCACACACCCTTACAAGAAATTCAACGACACGTTATTCATGCTTTTTGTTGAAAACCTTGACTACTCGTCAGTTTAGCACTTTCATAAATATATTGGGCTCACAACGTGCATTGCTAGAGTAGTTCCTTTTTGTGCGACGTATAAGCATATGTATTGCGGTGTATAAAAGCACTGATTTTTTAAAGCGAATCAAACACTTGTTGTTTTGTGGATCATTTCAACATTTCAAAATCACTGGAGTTTGTCTTAAATTTTCTTCAAGCATGTATTCTGAAATATGTTTCAGGATTTTTTTTTCAAAGGATTTTTTTTAACTGCAAGAGTTCCATCCTGGAATTTCTCCAGAAATTCTCCCACAAATTTGTACTGGAAGAATTCCCAGAGAAATTGTTGTAAGAACAACCGAAACAAAAACAACTAATGGAAGAACTCGAATCATAGAGAAGGTTATATGCAAAGTCCCGGAAATATTTCTGAAAAACAATCCTAAAAGTCTACGGACACTGCCGGCACATCTCTCATAAAATAATTTTTAGATGACCTCGTAGAATAACTTCTTGAGGACTCATAGAAGAACTTCGCATTCACAAACAGGCAAAATCCCAACCAGAGCGCTAAATTTGGGAACTAGCAGATAATTTTATTTTATGTTTTTCCATTCCCGTTTAGACCGCCGGTGTAAAAGTGGATCTTTATATAAGGCTCAGAAATAGGGATAGGGACCTAAATAGAGATTAACGTGGCCATGTCTAAAATTGAGCAATTTATTCAGCAATACACATACATTTTATTAGTACTCCAGCACATTTTATTTTGCAGCAAAATCCACTGTACTGTTTACCCAACAAACAACGACAAGCTACAAATAAGCATCTAGGTTGAATTATTGTTTATTTGTGATCTTCGTAGCTGTATAAAATGGATGCTGAATAATTCGCTAGACAGATTTCATTTCACCATTTAATCTAACTGATATTCGACATGACCTATCTATTTGTTTACTACCTTTATTTGAAGTCGAACTAACGTTTTCGTTTTATCATATTTCAGCACATTGGGGAAGTTTAGCAATGTGCTGAACTAATTATTTTTAAAGTTCTCTGTTCAACTATGATGTGATGCTCTGAAAGGGTGGTCGAATTGAGTTTGAATAGTAAGTTAATAAGCAAGCATTTAGACATCCTTCTTAACCTTTGTCCTTCTTAACCATTGGATTTCACATTTATCTGATCTATCGCACAGTGGAAAAAAACATTATGCTTTTTCAGTTTGAGAGAAAATCTGGATTCTAGATCTGGAAAATTTGATTTATAGGAAAAATGGATGCTGAATAATACAAATAGACATAAATAAATCAATGTAGACAATAAAAAGACAATAAAATAATGATTTATTTTCAAGACATGCTTTATATATTCGTGATTTAATAAGCTGTCGGAGATTATAACGAACAAAACTATGCCGAAAACCTCATTAATAAAGACAATAAAAAAAAAATAAACGAACAAAACTGCTGGAGCAATAAAAAAATCATGCATTCATGCGGAAATAAATTTACTGAAAGCCGGACATAACCCCGTTGAATAACGTCGGAAAATTATTTAATCTTTGATGTGTGGAATCCCACTATTATCGCATGGATGATGATCTTTATTGCGGAGAAATTGGAATAATCTTAGCATTTGACAATCATATCGCAACCGTTTATCAAGAGATTCTGAGGAAGGCCGAATATACATTGATTTTATTTTCATAAATTCATAAATAGCATTGGGGATGGATTTTAATTTATCGTTTATCGACATTATTTTTACGTATTTTTCCTAGTGTGCGATGGTTATGACTGGCTGAACAATGGTTGAAATAAAAATCTTGTTCAGTTATTAACAAACTATGGTTTGACAGATCGACTTATTGAACAAGAGTCCAATTATGATTCGTATTCAGCAATAATATTAGTTATGTTATGCATTGAGTGAGCCATATCTAACAAATCAAGGATGGCGCGGATGACAACGTTACCGGCGGATGATCAAATGACAGCAGTTCGAGACCCGATTTAGGAAAATTTTAAAAAGATTATATGAAAATAGCAATTGCTTGAAAATACGTTCATTGGAGATCTTGATGATGTTACCTTCTATGCGTTATTATTTTCGAAGAATTCACATGTAGCTGAATAGAGGCTTAGTAAAATGCATATTAAAGGTTTAACGAATCAGTTAATAAAGTTGTTTTTCAAAATGAGATGTTGTAGTTGTATAACTTCGCCAAAATTGTGTGAACAAAGCTTGAACAGAAGTTGTGATAAGAAATAGTACAGACATAATTCAACACAGCGCTGAATTAAATCATCACACTGATGTTAGTTCAACTAGTGAATGTTTGTTGGGTATCCAGTGAATACAATTTTATGTATTCGTCGATGAACATTCGTTGATGTTGTGATTCAAGCTACAATATATTCTGCGGCTCTGACTTTCTACGTGCGTTTCCTGATAAATCATTCAAAAAAAAACTTTTTTTTTTGTTTTTTACTCGACTGTATTATTGAACTTATTTTGGTAGATTTTTGACTTACTATAAAATTAATTATTCCTACCTTGCGCATTTTGCTCAGCCCAACACATGGTTTGCAATGCGGCGTGGCGTGATGCACCACGTTGCATTAAACTTCCCCTAACTCTCCTAGCAGGATTTCCTAACGCAGTCTTGAAAGGAATTGAAAACTATGGTTTTGATCTTTTCCCGACGTTTCGGCCCATTCAGGGCATTTTTCAAGGGGTCGATTTGTTAAAGTTTCTTCGTCAAATATGTTTCTATGTAACGTACTATATCATGTGAACTATATGAGTCAACGAATTTAGTATCGGACGAATTTAGTATCGGACAATTTGAATAAAAATTCTGCTATCCGAAATTCGGTGACTGGACTTGCCCATTTCTACCATTGCATTGCTTTCTGCTTTTGAATGGACCGAAACGTCGGGAAAAAAAACATAGTTTTCAATGCCCTTCAAGACTGCGAAGCCAAAATCTACCAAAATAAAACATATAGTCACCAGAAAGCCAAATAATCAATTAAACGTTTGTTGTATTTATTCGAAACTGGTTTTTCGCATACTGGATGGTAGCCAATGTTCCCAAATCGGTTTTCCATGTAAAACTTTTCAAACAAAAAGTCTCAATCATACTTTTATCTTGTTGAAATTTTGATAAGCTATTCCTTGTTTAATTAATTACTGTTGAACAATGAAACTGATATGCGGGTACATTCAATATGGGACACGTTGGATTGCTATTTTAGTGCATTTCTTCCGAACAAAATCTCACATTTCATCATGTTATTCAAAATATCGATAGAATTAAATGCATTTTACTGAAATAACATTTAATTTCAATAACTTTCTAAATATCACCTGGTTTTTCGGTTTTTCGGGGAGTCAACTCACTATTTCCACAGAAAAACAAACATAACACTCGAGATTATTTCATCGTTCACTGATTTACTAGTCAGTTCAAATAATCATTAGCTAGCAAATTGATTGCCGGCGACGTGCTAATCTGTTTTGTTCGAGTTTAAAGTTTGCCAACTACCGCCACCTGCCTTGTGATTCACCAAATTCGGTGTAAACAACAGATGTCGTTAGTGTTTGTGTGACTATTATTTTTTTCGGAAAATGTTCCATGTGTTATGTCTGTTTGTCTGTACTATTTCGATTGCAATAGTAGTATATTTTCGCCCTAGAACTACTTCAAGTCCAACAATTGATACTTTAGAGACTTAGGGTACTCTGTTGACTTCTTTATTTGTAATAGTTACAAATGATTGGGAAAAAATATAGAAAGAACCTAATCATCAACAAAGTCAAAGTAATCAAAGTAGAAAACGGTGATCGGTTGTCAGCACACTTTTGTTCTTGGTTCATAACATTCGTTCAATTGCGTACAAATTGTGATCGATTTTTCCCATATTCGGTTGTCGCGACTGTTATGAGTAATGCACATGATGCCGCACATGGCAATTGTGACATCTGAAAACGAGAGGAAATTTGACTAACGCCAGATCTTACTTCATTTTTGTATTGGAACTGGAAGGTTTGTGACTGATCACCGGAATTGGGCCGTCCAATTTTTTTGAGCAAATCTACGGAACTGATGTTGAAACAATCTGGCATCGCTGGGCGCATAGTGGCTGGAAATCGTACGTACTTTGGACTCCGTAAGACGCTCCGATCGAATAGAGTTCGCCGCCGTACCAAACTGACTATCTACAAAACGCTTATAAGACCGGTAGTTCTCTACGGACACGAGACCTGGACGATGCTCGTGGAGGACCAACGCGCACTGGGAGTTTTTGAAAGGAAAGTGTTGCGTACCATCTATGGTGGGGTGCAGATGGCGGACGGTACGTGGAGGAGGCGAATGAACCACGAGTTGCATCAGCTGTTGGGAGAACCATCCATCGTTCACACCGCGAAAATCGGAAGACTGCGGTGGGCCGGGCATGTAGCCAGAATGTCGGACAGTAATCCGGTGAAATTGGTTGTCGACAACGATCCGACGGGAACAAGAAGGCGAGGTGCACAGCGGGCAAGGTGGATCGATCAGGTGGAGGACGATTTGTGGACCCTCCGCAGACTGCGTGGTTGGCGAAGTGCAGCCATGGACCGAGCTGAATTTGTTTCACTGTTTTTGGATGTTTCTGCATACATTATAAACTTCCAACGAGTATAGCACCGGCCGGGTTCGGGACAAAAGGTCGAAAAACAAAAGGTCGAAAGGACAAAACTAAAAGAATAAAAAAGGATAAAAAAGGATAAAAAAGGATAAAACTAAAGATCAATAAGATCAAAAGGTCGAAAGGGACAAAGGGTCAAAATGGACAAGGAACTGAAACGGAGAGAGTCAATCTAGCACCAGCAGAGTTGCCCTACACAGTTAGCAAAAACTCTGCTCTTTTATGTTTCACAATTTTTAACAATTAAATAAAATTCATTCAGTGAGTACAACTAATAGATGGATGTTGAGTTTTCTAAATGTCACTTCGATCTGTCAAAATGGTGCACGCCGCACATTAAATACATCGGCGCCTGCGTGGCTGCGGAGTACACTATTTTGACAGATCGAAGTGACATTCAGAAAACTTAGATATTCATCTATTTATTATTTGCACTCATTGAATGAATTTTATTCAGTTTTAGGACAACTCTGTCTCGCGCAATACAAGTTTTATTCATTTCCTCAATCAACAATCTTTTTATCTCTAACAGAACTATCTAGATATTTATAATATTTTTTCATAGTAATTACTCCTTCTTTGAAAATTGCTCATTCTTCAACTTTGATTGATGTAATGAGTATTTTATTTCTGCTTGAAGTTAAATGCATTTCATAAATTCTTTTGGAATACACCCAACTTGTTATCAACTTGTTCTTGATCGACCTTTTGTCCCTTTCGACCTTTTGTCCTTTTCGACCTTTTGTCCCGTTCGATTCTGTGCCTTTCGCCCTTCTGTCCCTTTCGACGTTTTGTCTTTTCGACCTTATGTCCTTTCGACCTTTTGTATTTTCGACCTTTTGTCATAGATTCGCACCGGCCAAACGTTGACCGATTTGGCTGAAATTTTGTCCAGAGCATCAGGGCATCAAATAGAATCGAATAAGAGGGCGGCCCATCAAAAAAATTGGAAAA
The DNA here is from genome assembly GCF_024139115.2 of Armigeres subalbatus. Taxonomy (NCBI): domain Eukaryota; kingdom Metazoa; phylum Arthropoda; class Insecta; order Diptera; family Culicidae; genus Armigeres; species Armigeres subalbatus. The sequence goes on from NC_085140.1 coordinate 444,106,333, forward strand.
AGTTTTTTCCATACTAATTTGAGCCACCCTAATTGTTATTCTTGCCTAGATTTGACGAAAGGTTGGCTCGAAAAATATTAATTGAGTAGATATCATAAAAGGGGATCAAATCTTCCCAAATTCTAATTATTAATTAATTAAAAAGACCTAAAATATATTGCCGAACTATTTTGCAAGCATATGAAAATTTTTCCAATTTTATCTGAAAAATGAACATAACTTTCTTTCGATACAGTACTTATATCACATTCCCGGGAGCTGGACAAGGCTGAACTTCAGTTGGACTTTGACTTTGCTTCACTGGTTCCACAATTATGTTTCAATTTAGATTGATAAGCGTTAGCATGTGAAGGAACTTTAATCTCCACATATAAGTGATACTTATCAACCAATAAGGACAGGCTTTGGTGTGGATTTGATAAGTACATTCCAGCTCGCACTACACCAAAAAACAAGTTCGTACTATTCAATTTAATTTCACTACTATATTTGCAATTGAATAAAAATGAATATTACGTCCTCATTATCTAAACTGGATTTTTTTTATATATGTAGTAGATTGTTTTTGTCCCAACCCTAGCCGTACAAAATAACGCTGAAGCTCCCAACTAAGTGAGTTGGCTTCCGTTAGCACCTGTTTTCCAGGGTCAATTACCTTGATTCGTCATCCAGCTCATTGTGGCAAGTGCAACTGCTCAACAGTTGCGCACCGTTCTTCACCTCTCCACAACTCCGGCTAAGCTGCAAAACGCTTCAGCAAGCATTCCTAATTCCAGGCGATAATCCTAATCGCTCAATCACTCAATCATCCGCTTCCATTGGCCAGGTGCAAATGGCTGTAAAACTGAGACACATGGAAGGTTACAATCCACAATTGATAGAGTGTTGGTCCCTTTACACAAGAATAAAAAAAGCACTTGACTACACGCAACGTTGATATGATTGATAACTCACAGGTCGCATGAACAATCGCGAACACGTTTCAGATGGAATTTTTTTTTGCAAAGCTTGACTGAGTACTTCACCGTGCCATTCTGCAGCCTAATGTGATTGCCCCAGAAATAAGAGAATGATAACTGCCAGCGGACGATTCATCAAGTTCAAGGGTCTCCGCAGGGATTTCTTTCCATTCCGTTCATTGTCCTACGCAAGTACCGACCGGTAGTCTTTTCGCCGAAATTTTATTTTTCATTACTTCCAGATTCGATTGTACATATGGTCAAATGTTTAACACTTGACTCTTGGTACGGTGTAGAGAGATTACAACATTTTTATCAACGTTTATTTTAGTTTGGTATAAGTAGCTAATAATATGATTTAATACGGTTACCTTTACAGCTAAGAAAAATGGGCTATCACGTAATCACAGACGATTGCTTAACACTTCTTTTAAATTGGCTCGTTCATGGAATTCAATTTGTTTTGTTTTGAGTGGGATTATTTTTTTCAAGAAATAGAAAAACCTGATAACCATAAGTTTGATAGTGAGGCCTTATGTCTCATATCTAAAATACTTTTTTGCATAAAATGGATTTTTTGTTCGATACAAGGCTCATGGTTACCTGAGAGGCTGTTGTTTGCCAAACTGGGATTATGTTTGACTTGGTGGATAATGGCAAGATCAATCTTAACGAGAAAATTTGAGACAACTAAGAATATATTAGATCTAGAATCAAGGCAACTAAGTGACCCCTAACTACACTACAAATCATCGTACCTGACGGATTTTGCATACTATCTACAACACTACATACAAACTACCCGAATGTGAATTGAGCTTCTGCGATACTAACCTAATTATTTCCCCTATCGTTTATTCAGCTTGTACCACAGCACGAACAGCGTTCCAATGTACATCGTTATCACAATCGACACAATTAGGATGAAGTTTTTCTCCATGTCCACGTGTTCGATGTCCATGTCCTTTTGGAATAGGACCGGGTTGCGGAAGTGGCAGTAAATCTGCGTCTCCGGACAGTACAGGTCGTTGCGGTTCATTCCGTACACCGAGTTAAGAATGCCGTGGAAGCTGGCCCGGTAGTAGCTGATGTGCCACATCCACTGGAAAAGCGGAGTAATGTCCACGTACCGGGTGCAGAACCCGAACACGGAAAATAGGACGGCCAGGATCGGACCGATGAAGACGGCGAGCTGCAATGGAGATTGATTAGATAGGCATTGATGGGATATAAAAACAGTATAATTATTTTTAATTACAAAACAAATAGAATAGTATAAATAACTTCACTATAACCTGATTACTTATGAACATAACAGAAATAAATATTTTATTTAATATAATTATAAATATTTAATGAATAATTCGCTCAAAGTGGCTACTTCATTAAAACTATGTCCTATTGGTCTCTGAAAGGTTAAGGGAATAATAAAAAATAAACAGAAAATAAAAAAAGCTCCTTCGATTTGTTAAAGAATGTTTTGAGAATCCTCAAAATTTTCCGGAAATGTTATTGTTGCCACTCAAATCATTATTTTTGGGCAAAAAAGAGAGAGAGAGGACAAATTTGTTTTTTTTTATATATTTCTATCGACCTTATTGAGTAACTGTATTACAATACTTAGATGGTTTGATTAAGTCAGAATATGCTACAGTTTTTACTCAGTGTGGAAGAAGTTGCATAAAAGTTCTGTTAACAATTTTATAGCTGCGAAGCTATAACGAATCAATAATATAATATAGTTGCATGCAATCATTCTCGCAAGATAAGCGATTCTCACTCTTCAACCGGTAATATCACTAATAGCTAGCTCACTTGTTTCCAATTCACTGAAGAGCACACGCAAACTCACTGCTCCACACAACTTCACCTTAATCGACGCTCAAACTCACCTTAATCGAGAGCGTCGCTCCGATGAAGAAACCCCATGCTTGCGCCGAAATGGATCCCGCGACGCAGAACAGCGCAAACAGCACAAACCGGTCGAAGGTGTAGTAGTTGCCGGTCAGATGGTAGCTGATGACAACGTAAATCATGGAGCAGGCGACCTGCGGACGAAGAAGAGTATCAATGAATGAATGCCGCTAACCGCCGGGCTGAGTAATGGAGCGCAAACATGTTTCGGGGATGTCTTCTCGGTTGGGTACCGTTTCGGTGGTAGTAAAACGGCATCTCGCTTATTTTTGTTTGATAAACCGGGTTTAATTTGAGCAAGGTGAGGCCGCGTGTTTTGCGACTTGTTAAGGCTAATATTTGCGCTGAACAATCAGCACGCAGTCGTTACATTGTGGGTGGCAAAACAAGCTTTCCAGCTTGTTAAATTTTGTATACACACTTGAATTTAAATTGTGCTATTTGACTTTTTTTTCTTCCGATCTTGCAATTGTAGCCGCCATTCTTACCTGGACGGGAACTTCGATGATCAACACCGATAGGAAGTAAGGACCTAATTTATACCATCGGTTGAAGTGTTCACGCGTCAAAGATTCCATTTCGACTTGGACTAAAGATAGAAATCGTAAAATTAGAAAAGTAAGTCCCATAGAACTTTTGGTTGAAAAATACTTACACGACAGTACTACGGCCATTTTTCCAGTGTAGACCAACATCAGCATGGACCCGTACAGGTAGACGTAATTGGCCAGTACTTGATTGGCGTTTGGACCGACTCCTTGGTAGATGTAGCCGAATAGTGTGGCAACGGAAGCATGTGCGATCAGACGAATTCCAAGAAGGAACTGAAAAGGGACATTAGAGAAGAATTATTGTTTGAACTTCAAAATATGTTTATGAAGCTTTTTGATGATGGAATATTTGAACTATAATTAACAATAAAACGAATTAGTTATCGTCCAAATTAGTTGGACAATCTAACCAATTCTGACAGGAGCAATAAAGATTTATTTCCTCAGCATACCATCAGCAGGAATCCCGCCGTTAGCACAGAACCGGTTCCGGAGGACCCAGCGCGTTGGTAGATCCCTTTGGCTCATATTTTATCTAGCCGCACTGAATATATGGATTGCGAATCGTCTGAACTGAAAGCGAATCGTTGCCATTCGAACCGGTTACCGGCGGGGTTGGCAGCTGATGGAATAATTATTAGAAGTGTAAATCTTGCCGATATGAATAGAGAAGATTGAAAGTTTTCGCTGCTGCGGAAGGTTGATCGTGCTGATTGACGTGAAGAACATGACTGTTGTTTTTTTTCACTTATTTTATGTTGTTCAGAAGATCGTTCCAACCATGGTTTAAAATAGATAAATCTACAATTAACAATAAATCTTGCCATTTATTAAATTCGTCAAGGGAGATCCAAAAAGCCGTGAGGACTTCCCTTCATCGAACTCATGTGAGGAATTCAACGAATGTTTTTAAGGAACTTCATAAGAAATTAATCGAATTCCCTTCAGAAAAATATATTAAGTTCTTTTAGTGGAATGTATTCAACCGTCTAAGACGAATTAAGTACTCTCCATTTAATTCCACCCAATTATTTTCGATATCTTTGCAGATACGTATTTCGACCGAGTCAAGTACGAGACACTGAAGACGACCACACAGTTGTGGTCGAAATACGTATCTGCAAAGATATCGAAAATAATTGGTGGAATTAAATGGAGAGTACTTAATTCGTCTTAGACGGTCGAATTCCCTTCCCAGAGAAAATGCATTGAATTCCCGTAGAGAACTCTCGCTTAATTTTTCAAAAGGACCTAAGTAACATTTTTTCATGAATTAAATTGAGTACTGCAATCAAAAGCTTTCATATTGGTCTATTGATTGCAATATTTAAATTAATTACATGAAAAAAATGTTACGTAGGTCCTTTTGAAAAGTAATGCGAGAACTCATCGAATTCCCGTGTAGAATTTATCGAGCTCGTGTGGAGATTTCATCGAATCTCCATGAAGAAATCATCGAATCTCCGTGGGAAATTCATCGATATCTCTTTCACCACGTCACGACTTAAAAATCACTCACCAGCAGCGAGCAGTTCAAAATTCCGAAGGCTCGCTGGGTTAAACAATCGTTTCTGTTGTATCTCCAGTAGATCTGTTCAAATTTCCAAAAAAAAGTCTTAAAATTCACAGGTCAACTGGTATTGACAATTTGTATTCTATGATAGGCCTCTGGTGAAAATTTCAGCTCATTTGGTAGAAATTTAGGTGTGCTTCAAATCGATTTAAGGTTCTGACATGTTTTTGCCCTACAATTTTTTGTTTATAATTCTTTTACTTGCAAAACTGTATATGTTAAATTTTTGGCCAAAACGAGATTTTTTATATATTCTAAATCATTGTAGGTTCATCAAAGAGATGTAGCCCATCAAGTATCAAGTAAGTAAATCATTATCCAAAAATAGATATTCTGACAGAAAAAACACGGAAAACAAATTTTGTTCAGGAATGTATGAAAAAAATCGTTTTTTTTTTAACTACGTATTTGCACGCACTATGAAGAGCAATTATGGAGTACTGCATACAGTTTTCGCACTGGAAGTGCCTCAGGGTATTGAGTTTTGCCAAAAACTAGTGTTCTATATCGAAAAAATCGAAAGATCAAATCAAATAAATAATTCAAATGAAAGCCATGCCATTCCTTGTCAATTTTGTAGAGCATTGTATTATAATCGAAACAGATCTTCCATGTGTTTCAACAGGTTTTATATTTCGCGATACCCGAAATTAAACATTTTTCAATGATAGACGGCGTATGAAATCTACATTCAGATATTTTTTTAATTAACTTTGTTGATTCAATCAATTGATTGCCATATTACAAAGACTCGCACGCTGACAAGCATTTTTATTGAACAAGTTACCTTTGATAAGAAAATTATTTTGAGCTTTTTAGTGGAATGTTTTCACCTGTCATAAGACGAGTTTATACAATCCCATTGAATTCAATGGGATTGTATAAACTCGTCTTATGACAGGTGAAGTTACCTTTGCTTTTACAGTCAAACCTCCATGAGTCGATATTGAAGGGACCATCGACTCATGGAAATATTGAGATGAGGAATATCAAATCTTTGGAAAGCCGTTTGAAGGGACCATCACAGTAACCCAGAAAATATTTTTTAATATGGCATAATTTGCTTCCATGAGTCGATATCGAGTCATAGAACATCGACTCATGGAGGTTTGACTGTATATGATCGTCATTTAATATTTTTGGTTGGGACCTGAAATGTTGAGACAAAGTAATCATTGGTGCCTTGGTAGAATGTTGGACCAGCTATGACAGCTAATGCACGAACACGGTTTTCCGGATAAACTGACACGGTTGATCAAAGTGACGATGGATCGAATGATGTGCGTAGTTCGAGTTTCAGGGGCATTCTCGAGTCCCTTCGAAACCCGCAGAGGGTTACGGCAAGGTGATGGTCTTTCGTGTCTGCTATTCAACATCGCTTTGAAAGGGTAATACGAAGAGCAGGGATTAACACGAGTGGTACCATTTTCAATAAGTCCGTCCAGCTATTTGGCTTCGCCGACGACATTGATATTATGGCACGTAACTTTGAGAAGATGGAGGAAGCCTACATCAGACTGAAGAGGGAAGCCAAGCGGATCGGACTAGTCATCAACACGTCGAAGACGAAGTACATGATAGGAAAAGGTTCAAGAGAAGACAATGTGAGCCACCCACCGCGAGTTGGCATCGGTGGTGACGCAATTGAGGTGGTAGAAGAATTTGTGTACTTGGGCTCACTGGTGACTGCCGAAAATGATACCAGCAGAGAAATTCGGAGACGCATAGTGGCTGGAAATCGTACATACTTTGGACTCCGCCAGACGCTCCGATCGAATAGAGTTCGCCGCCGTACTAAATTGACAATCTACAAAACGCTCATTAGACCGGTAGTCCTTTACGGACACGAGACCTGGACGATGCTCGTGGAGGACCAACGCGTACTCGGAGTTTTCGAAAGGATCATCTATGGTGGGGTGCAGATGGCGGACGGTACGTGGAGGAGGCGAATGAACCACGAGTTGCATCAGCTGTTGGGAGAACCATCCATCGTTCACACCGCGAAAATCGGAAGACTGCGGTGGGCCGGGTACGTAGCCAGAATGTCGGACAATAACCCGGTGAAAATGGTTCTCGACAACGATCCGGCGGGCACAAGAAGGCGAGGTGCGCAGCGGGCAAGGTGGATCGATCAGGTGGAAGATGACTTGCGGACCCTCCGTAGACTGCGTGGTTGGCGAAGTGTAGCCATGGACCGAGCCGAATGGAGAAGACTCTTATATACCGCACAGGCCACTCCGGCCTTAGTCTGAATAAATGAAATGAAATTGGTAGAATGTTATTAAATCGATACATCATACGGCAACAGCAATCGTGCCTGGTGCAGTTGGTAGGGCGTTCGGCTGATAATCCTGTGTCCTGATATCGGATCGCACAGAAATTGAACAAAAACTTTGTTTGCCATTTTTATAAAAAATCTAACAAAAGCAATTGTTTTTGAATTAGGTTATAATTAATTAGATGAATTTTTTACTTCTTGATATGAAAATGGTAATATCATCTTTCAAACTTAGACGTAACATGTTCATGATAGAATTAGAGGCGAACGTACAAATTTGATAGTTCTTAATAATTAATTAATAATTAATTTTGAGCGTCTTAGGGGAAAATGTTACAGGGCTTGAAAAAAATTATCTTGCTTTTACTTCCACTATTTTGTTTTTACGTGTTTTCACAAATACCTATTTCGTCCACTACTTGTGGACATCTTCAGTGTGTTGTTTATCGACTAAACAATCACTGAAGATGTCCATAAGTAGTGGACGAAATACGTATTTGTGAAAAACACATAAAAACAAAATAGTGGAAGTAAAAGGAAGATAATTTTTTTCAAAACCTTGTTGATAGTTCTGCAGGATACGGCAGGCATGAAGAATTTTATATAAAAGTAGATTTGTTCTTGCGCTTCTATTTCAATCATGAACATGTACATCAAGAAGTAACAAACTCATCTCATTAATTATAACGTAATTTAAAAACAATTGCTCTTGTCAGATTTTTTATAAAAATGGCAAACAAAGTTTTTGTTCAATTTCTGTGCGATTCGATAGGAATAAGAAATAATGAGACAGAATTCCCCGCCGAATGCAACTTGTTGCGAGTAAATCGGTTAAGGAGAAGTATCTAAAAGTGAGTTAGTTTTTTCGCCCATACATTCATACTCACATACAAACACACACACATGCATACACACAGACAGACATTACCTCAATTCGTCGAGCAGAGTTGAATTGTATATGAAAGACAGATCTCCGAGCCAAATTTCGTTTTTGGAGTAAACACATAGGCCTTTCGTTACACCTTGGAGTACGAGAAACGCAAAATGACGGCATCCCGGGAGAACCCGGGTAGAAGAAAAGAGCAAAAGAATAACAAAGCTTAATATTAATATATAAATAACTGAATAGCAAAATTTAATATTGGTTTATTTGATATAATTGCTTAAATAGCTAAAATAATAACAGACATTTTTCTAGAAAATGGCTTATAAATAACTCACTTTGCCATTATGATAACGGAGAAGGGTCATTTAGCTGAAAGCTATTTGGCCGAATGCCACTAGGCCGAAACCCATCTGGCCGAAATGGTAATTTGGCCGAAAGGGTCATTTGACCGAAAAGATTATTTGGCCGAAAGGGTCATTTGGCCGAAAGGGTCATTTGGCCAAAATGATTAATTTAAATCTCTCGTACACGCCAACCCTCAGCTCAACTCAGTGCAAAAGTTGCATACAAAAGGTGTTCTCCCTTCCCGCTTTGAAACGCGAGTCGTCGTCGGGATTGTCTGAGCTGCTTGACCAATTCGATCGTCATGTTAGTGTATTGAACCAGCTAGAAGGACCAGACAGGCATTGGAATTCGGTACTCGTCGAAAGTCTCAGTCGACGCCTAGATTCGGTTACTCTCAAAGAATGGGAGAAGCAGTGTAGAGAAAATGAGAGTCCAATTTATGAGCAATCAATTACATTTATTAGGAAACAAGCTCGCATGCTACTCGGTGAAGTGATCACAATGTTCGGTCGTACCCAACCACGAGAACAAAAAACAAATCTCGAAAACGGCTTCAACCTTCGTCGCCACTGAAACTCCCGGGAAATGTTCTTTGTGCAATCATGATCATTTTCTGCACCATGTACAATTTAAAAAAATGCCGCCAAAGGAACGTTTTAATATCGCGAAACGACACAAATTGTGTATTAACTGTATTAGTGGATATCACATTGCAAAATCGTGCAATTCGTCGAACTGTAGCGTGTGCGGTAATCGACACCACACACTTCTGCATCTTCCTTCAAACATCGATTCGAGTCGCTCTCAATCTACTAATAATATATCGCACTCGTTCATCACAAATGAACAATCGGTTCCAAAGAAAGAACAACGTCTATTATCAACACAATCTGATTATTATAACTTTCCATCGTACGCATTACCATCGTCCAATTCTAACACTACGCATACCACTACCGCGCACACGTTTGCAACTCTCTCGTCCACTACAACGGACAACTACGGGTCATCTTCTATATCGGTGACAAATGCTATGCCTGAATCCAACTCAACACATAGAGATTCGCCACGCAGAACTAGTAGTGAAGTTTTCCTTGCTACAGCTCTAATAATAGTGAAAGACACGCACGACCGTAGTCATTACGCGCGTCTCGTACTAGACAGTTGCTCACAGTGCAGTTTCGTGTCGGAGTCACTGGTAACTAAAATCGGTGTTAAACGTAACAAAACTAACGTCGACGTAATTGGTGTCGGCACTGGAAAAGTGCATATAACTGAGTCTGACGTTATTAACATAAATTCTTGTATAGGCAAATATACATGTGCCGCGTCATGCTTAGTGATTCAAAAAATTCCAGCCATTTTACCCAGTAAAAATGTAAATATTTCTAGCTGGAAAACACCGTCGAATGTACCTCTAGCTGATCCTAAGTTTAACATAAGTGCGGGCGTAGATATTTTAATCGGCGCTGAGTTTTTTTTTGTCTCACTACTAACACCTAGAAGAATTTGCTTTGCTCAAGGCTGTCCTTTATTACAGAGCACCGTGTTCGGATTCGTGATGTCGGGTATGTACTCTACAGCTGTAAATCAACCGCCGATTTGCATAATCAGTACCGCCAACAGTCTCGACGGGATGCTGCAAAGATTTTGGGAGCTCGACAATCTAGACAACGGTAGACCTCTGATGTTAAACGAGCAGCGGTGTGAAGATCATTTTCGAAGAACTATTGCGCGAGGACAGGATGGAAGGTACATAGTTCGAAGAACGAAGAACTACGCGAAGAACGGTTGCCATACCTTGGTGATTCTTACCACTTGGCCCAGCGACGATTAGGGGAAACTGGACACATATGATCCCCGGGGACACATGATCCCCCCCTGTTTTCTCGAAAACTAATCACATTTTTATACCAGTGATATGTGCAAACGAATCCGTTAGATAGATTATTGAATCTGAGTAACATTTGATATTAGTTACTTTATGTATATGAGTTTTACAGAGGTTTTATTATTTAAGCATTCTCAATCCTTTTTTTCTTCAAAGGAGAAAAGTTTAATAACTTTGAATATGTCCAACCAAAACGTACCAATTTTTTACTGGACAAAGTTTTATTATTGTAGAATTGAATAAATTTATTCAAATAACTATTGCTTATTTTCCATTGAATAAAAAAACAAAACAAGATAAATACTCAACATGGACACACTTGATCCCCCACAGTTTGGACACACTTGATCCCCCACAGTTTGGACACACTTGATCCCGATATTGCATATATTAAGGCGTTTGTTGTATACCGTCCCATATTATTGTATTGTATGTAACTAATTGATCTGTTAGAATTATTTTCTAGTTAAAAAGTATAAATAAATTTTATTTCTCTTTAATTTTGTTAATCAGACAATACACGCGCAATTTGAATTTCTCAATAACCTTATTTCATTAACCAGAACAAAGTGTAGTTGAACATACTTAGTTTTGATTAGTTTTATTAAATGCATTTTACATTATTTTAAATGAGAAAGAGTGTGAATTAAGCTTTGAAAATATTCAACAAATCACAGGGCTTAAAATCAGTATTGTTCGATCTTTCGATTTTTTTTCGATCTTTTCGATTTTTTTTTTTCGTTTGAACGAGGAGAAGTTTGCTTACAATCACCATTTATTTGTAAATCTTCTTAAAGAATTTTTAATAATAGGCTCATTCAACATCTTTTGGTCAGTCGTTTAAGAGAAATCGCATTTGTGTAATAAAAACACTCACTACAAAAATGATGATACGTGATAGTACCATATTGATGTATGAAGTCATCATCCATGGTATGATCACGGTTGTGATATTGATAGTAGTCTGGCGATCTCGATATACCGTCGTCGGGGGAGGCAATGGGTCAAATAGGGGTGAGAATGGGTCACTGTTTCAGCTACTTAGAATGATTGTAAAATAGATTGAATGCATATGAGGGCAAGAAGATCAAAATATAAGAGACTTTTTTGAACAATTTAAAAGAATAATTAGATTCTAAAATTACAAAGATATATTTATGTATCGATCAACCATTTTTGGTATCATAACTTGGTATCAATCATAAAGAGAGATCCTCTTGGGAACATCATGGTTGTCGTGATATGACCACTGTCTTTTAGTGGAGTGAATGGTTTGCAGATAAATCACCATCACCATGTCAATTTTTTCAAAAAATTCTATATGTCACTATTACTCTATTCGAAAACTAAAATACTTGCCTTGCTTAATACCCACAATATTTAATTTTCGCACAACTGATATTACGGCAGACTATGAAGAATTATTAGGATTTGAGGCTAGACCAATTCAACATTTCATTAGACTTGGAAGAACCTTAACATGTTCAGCTCATAATGGGATCAATTTCTCCCTATATGGGGATCAAGTCTCCCGCAAGTTTTGAAAATTCCAAATTTTCTATCTTTTGGCAAAATCGATTTTTTGGTAATTTTCATGGACAAATAATTGCTTCCAATGACGTTTTTGAATAGCTCTTTAAATTCTTTATCAAGTCCATCAAGAAGCATGCAAATCGGTCCATGTTACATCGAGAAATATCTTAAACAAAAAGTGGGGATCATGTGTGTCCAGTTTCCCCTATTGTCCGTCCACCGAACGTCGTTTCCCAGCAGATCCGAATTTTCATGACAACTACCATCAATTTATGGACGAGTATGCGAGATTAGGACACATGGAACCAAGATATATATACATGTATGCAGATAATCCTCAATCATTTTTACCCCATCACCCGGTTTTTCGCCCAGATAGTTCTACTACCAAGACTCGTATTGTTTTTTATGGCTCGTCTAGTGAGAGTAATCAGTTATTATTGAATGAAGTCTTATATGCTGGACCGACAGTTCAACCAACGTTGTTGTCAATAGTATTGAATTTTCGGATTCCCAAATTTGTATTCATTGCCAACATCGAGTAAATGTTCAGACAAATTTGGATCCACCCTGCGGATCGTAGATTTCTTCAAATTTTGTGGAGGCATAATTCGAACGTTGTTAAGCGTTTATGGATCGGACTACATGGTGGCAACAATATCGTAATCAATTACCAGTATTGCATCAAATAAAGGTTCCCAGACAAGTAATAACAAGTCGATTTTACTCAATTCACTGCTTTTGTGATGCATCCGAACGAAGGTACGGATGCTGCGTGTACGTTTCTACAAATAGTAACAGTGTTTCAGCAAGCAACCTTCTAATTACTAAATCGCGAGTAGCACCACTACAGTCAGTCCCGCGTCTGGAACTTTGTGCTGCTCTGTTGGGCAGCCAATTAGTGCATCAAATTCTCACCACAACCGACTTTTCGGGATCGGTTACATTCTGGACAGATTCTTCAGTGGTATTGCACTGGATCAACTCACCTCCTTCAGTTTGGAAAATATTCGTCTCTAATCGAATTTCAGAAATACAAAAACTCTCTGAAGGATATGTTTGGCGGCATGTTCCTACAGAAATGAACCCTGCAAATCAAATCTCTCGAGGAGTTCAACCAAAACAACTGGTGAATGATAAATTGTGGTGGGAAGGTCCAACATTTTTGGTAAAGGGCAAAGATCTTTGGCCTTAGAATCCTAAAGGGGCTAATATCGACGATGTTCAGGTGCTTGAACGTCGACCTTTGGTATCTTTATCTACAAATAGGAATATCCAATGGGACATATTTAATAAATTTTCGGAGTTATCCAAACTGCTTAAGGTTGTTGCATGGTGTTGGAGGTTCTACGGTTCACTCACGCCTGATGAGATAAATATGGCGTTAAAACTATTGGTACGAGTTGCGCAGAAACATTCATTCCCTAACGAAATGAGTTTGTTGTCAAAAGCGAATCATGATAATTGCGCGCGACCTGAAATGAATTTCAAGTCGCTTATAAAGGGATTGAATTTATATTTAGATAACTTCGAGCTAATAAGAATTAAAGGACGTCTTGAAAAACTTTCCGCACCGTTGGATACGAGGTGTCCAATATTATTACCATCTGACCATAAAATTACGCATATGATTGCTCGCTCAGTCCATCTCCAAACTTTACATTCTGGTCCCACATTACTATTATCTACCATCCGACAGCGTTTCTGGCCATTACAGGGGAGAAAGGTAGCCCGTAAAACAGTCCACGAATGTGTGAGATGTTTTCGATGTAATCCTCGCGTAAATCATCAAGTTATGGCTCCTCTTCCGGAGATTAGACTTACGCTGGCTAGATTTTTTTCTAGCTGCGGTTTAGATTACTGTGGACCATTTCTTATTCGACTGCTCTTTGGAAGGGGCTCATCAATCAAAATTTATGTAGCGATATTTGTTTGCATGGTTTCAAAGGCTCTACACCTCAAAATAGTTCACGATTTGTCTTCTCAGGCCTGTATCAACGCAATGAAACGTTTCATTGCTAGACGGGGTCGATTGATTAATTTGTATTGTGGCAATGCAACAGCTTTCGTAGGAGCAAATAGGGAACTCAAAGAGCTTCGTGGACAATTTCTGAGCCAATTTTAAACATAATGTTGAAACAACTTTTGCCTTGAGCAAGGAATTAAGTTCAATTTTATTCCTACTCGTTCCCCCCATTTTAGTGGTTTGTGGGAGGCAGGTGTAAAATCTTTTAGATATCATTTTCGCCGCATTATGGTTACCAAATCACTTCATTTCGATGAAATGGTCACAGCTGTAACTTAGATTGAAAGTATCCTGAATTCTAGACCTTCAACACCCTTGTCTAACAAGATCTAAGTGCTTTGACACCTGGTCATTTTATTATTGGAGAACCAATATTATCAATTCCGGAACCAGACGTAACAGAATTGAACGTTAATCAATTGATTCGATTCCAGGGACTGAAACGATCCGTCCAAGATTTCTGGCACCGTTGGTCCCGCGTTTACGTGTGCTTGCTCCATCAACGACCAAAATGACGAACCGAGACACATCCCGCTCCGACAACAGGCGCGTTAGTTTTGCTCAAACAAGAACACCTTCCACCGCTCCATTGGAATCTAGGCCGCATCGTCGAAACATACCCAGGGAGCGACGGGCACACAAGGGTCGTATTGGTTCGAACAGCTCGAGGAACATTCAAAAGAGCCATAACCGAAGCGTGCATCCTGCCGGTAGACGTTCCGCCTTCGTGAAGCTCGACCGAAGTCCAAGCATCAAACCTGAAGAAGATCTGAAGGAATCCAGCAGAAGCAAGTTTACCAGTGCAGCAGATACCGAGGAGGACGACATTCCGGAATAGAAGCTGTTTAAACTGAGGGTTTCAACGGGGCCCTGTGTGTTCCGATGGTTTTGTGGTATAACAAGCGCTTTCCATTCCAGAGGTCAGTAGTTCGAAAAACCTCTGTTTAATACTTTTTCTGCGATTAGCAAACTGCAAACCTCGAAACCGGACTCTGCAAACCTTCCGAACTCAAAGCACCGAGCGAAACTGAGAGAACTGTGATATGAGATGTGAACTTGTATAGGTTTTGATAACGATAGAGAGCGATTTATTGGTTGAAGGGGGTTTTATAATGTTTTTCACAATAGAAATCAAAGCGAAAAATAATACTACTATAGTGTCATGCGTTACGATTTCAGTTCAATGTTCATGCTATAAATGCTATCAAATTCAATTTACACTGAGAGAAATAGTTCATATGGCAAACACCGAACTTTTGATAGGAGGCTTGGAGAGCCAAATTGTTGTATACCAATCGAATCAACTCCACGAACTGAGTTGATGTCTGTATGTGGTCAATATTTCGTAGACATACTTTTTGGAACTTAGCATTGGCCGATTTACAGGTTTCATTCGACGGGGAATCCTGTCCCATTGTTTGCTATTGAAAAATCGGACTACGGGCTCAAAAGTTTTGGTCAAAATACTATTTTCTATAAGCAAAACAGGCTAATAAGAACTCACTCAACTTTTTTGGTACATGTAATGCATGGGAAAGGTACCCAGTCAACACAAAATCATATATGGTGCAACCTAAGATGCTAAAGTGGAGGCGATACACGTACATGTTGTATGGGGATGTACCTATATCGTCTCCACTTTAGCATCTTATACGGCACCATTTACGATCTTGTGTTGACTGGGTATTAACAACGCCAGATGGATTAATCAGAGTTTTGTGTCATCATTTTCTAGGTCCGCGCAGGCTCAAAGCTGTCTCTGCGTTTGTCACTAAACAAGGAAACTAAAGGTTCTCTTTCTGTTCAAATACTCAACCTGTACTCACGCGTTATTGAAAGCTCCCGAAAACCCTACACAAGTTTAAAGTGCAATATATAATACAGTAGTCCCAGAATTGAAAGATGGAAGCAAGAATTCTGTGACATAAAAAAAAATCGGAAAAGAATTCAGAACGTCCATCCAAATAATCCTATTACAATTCTGTATGAAATTTTGGAAGTTCTTCATGTTGTTTTTTGAGTTCCTTCTCGGTGTTCTAACAGGAAGCAATCGAATTATTAATTAATCTTCCTTTCTTCTTCTTCTTCTAATTAATAGAAGGTATTAATATGCAGAGGTATCTATTCTTAATTCTGATATCTTCGCACGGAATTTTTTCACGGAGTTTAAAAACCGCCGTTGGAATTGCGCAATTCAATCTCTTTAGTGACCGCGGAAGATAGCCGAATACAAGTGAATCGATCGAAAAGTCTGGACAGTCTGGCAAATTAATGCGATGTCTTGTCTTTACAATCGATGAAAATCCCAAATCAAACTTCAATCGCGAAAATGTGGAATTCCTTCTCAAATATTTGGTATATATTTTTGTTATTTTGTTGCTATTTTGGTGTTCTGGAATAATGCTTGGGAATTCTTGAACTCCCCTACAAAATTCTAAAAATTTTTATAGGATTTCTGTATATATTCGTCAGACTTTTGATTTATTGTAGTATTCCACCCGCTCTGTTGCTGTACAATGTATGATTGGCTGTTCGTCGAACAATGATACAAATAATAGGATCATTTGATGAATAAAATTGTCCAAGCAAATGTTAAACGGATCTGCTCATTGACCAAATAACTATTTCTAATGAAAAATTTACAAATGCTCAAATGAATTTGTAAAACAAATGCGAATAAAAATGTGTGGGATGAGCACATTGCTTTGATATTTGTGGCGCCCAACCTGTGCATTAGACTGGCACATGAACATTTAGTTTGGGAATGTCCAGGTTTCTGCCAAATCGCACCAAACACCAACCAGAAAAAATCCGTTGTTTTGCCCAAGCTTTTGCTCAAAAAATTAAATTTAACGCAATCGTATCGAATATCCCGTAACCATATAACTGAGAATATCCCATAACAAATAAACGAATGAATTGATATGGAATGATTTTTGTTTGCAGCACCAGCTCCAGTATGACTGAATATGGTGGTGTTGAAGTCGTCTATGACAGACAAGCGTGTTGCTCAAATTCGAGAAGTGGTAGGCTCATGTACGGAATAAATCGTTCTCAGCAGGTTAAGAATTATGGCTTACACAGCCTCCAAATTATCGTCACTTCTGAGCATCCATTGTATGATTTTGTCACTGCTGACTAGTCTGGCTCACCAGTTAGTGGCTCCTTGCTAGTAGAGCTTGGCCCCTGGAGAAAATGGCAGCTTAAGTACAGATGGTGACTAACACATTATGGTGAAATGGCATATACTGTGGACACCGCAAGCAGAGTTGGCGATACAGATGATATCAAGGCCGCATAATCACTTGGTATCGAAGATGCCTCTGAAATTCTGAATTCTGAAAACGAAGTCTATGGAATCCAGAAGATGCGGGAAAGGGTCCTGATCAAGCTCATCCATAACTTGGTTGTTGTTGTTGTTGTTTTACGAAGAACGCCTGGACCGTTTTTTACGCTGCTTGAAAAGTTAAATTTAGTTGAATATTCGCTTCTAGAATTATTGCAATCATTGAAAACTGATAAAGTGATCTGTGGACTATATTTATATATCAGTGAGGATATTGATTTGGTGTGAGCATTATGTCGGAATTGAGCTCAACGAAATGCAAAAATTGCGCCCATCAAATCATCATAGAAGAGCGATCGTTTGTTGTGAGTGCTGGGCCGTGCAGTGGATCGTTTCACATAAAGTTTCACAATGTTGTTGTTGTTGTCGAAGACTTTCACAACTCGACTCGCAGGACAGGTGAGACTGTGTCGGCTCCTAGAAACATTGCTACTATCATATTTTCTGGTCGGAAGATTTTGAAAATCCGACTGGCACAAGGACGTGATAGCTCCTCTATTTGATCACACCATTATTGGAATGGATCTCTCATTTGGGGATCGCCCAAAATCTGTAAGGTACAACGTAGGTGCGTTTGGTCGCATGTTGTCAGAAAGATAATCTTACCAGCACCATTAGCTGCGCTTTCTAAGTGATTGTCTCCTACTCATTAGCTGACAATGTAACCCTTGAGTTCATCTTGTTCAGGTACTTATTCAATACTTGGTCAAGTTGATTCTTCCCTATTCAAGGCGTGGACCCAGTGAACTTCCGCTTCAGTTTCTACTGCGCTTTGATATCGTGCAGCATCAGGCTTTGTGCTTTAGTGTGCTCATTTTTGCCTACTGAATAGAACGAGCAAATCGTAATTCGAAAGTTGATGTCCTTCAGATTTTTTTCGATACTAAGAGAGATTATATTCCAACGAAATATCCCAAACTGATATATGAATTCGACAAATTTGGACCCCTAAGAAAATGAACCAGTCTTCCTTACTGCATCGACCGGATCCAGAACTCGTTCCGAGTGCAAATACTTTCGAGCTAATGGCAGTGATTACCATTAGCGTGTGTCTCGGACTGTTTATACATTTCAAGCACGTGCACTACATTCGGAATACAATCGGCGCACTTAGAGCCAGATAGAGCAGACAACTGAAATCCCGCTGGCAGTTAGTAAATAGGTAGGTGAAGTCACTCAAACAACATTTCAAGTTGAATAATGAGATTGCAGAAGCGATAACCGGATTATTCTGAGAGATTACTTCAGTTGATACGAGTTTCGCATTTGTAATTCAATCATCAATCTGAGTTAATTTGGTCGCTTCATTGATCATCTGTACTGTCTGAATTTCCAAATGGTATGCAGTGAGGCTAATTGAGCAGAATTTCAATTCAACAAAACTATGTTGGTTCGAACCGGGAATTCCCAGTAAATCTTCCCTCTGAACTGTTGAAGGTATGGTTGCATGTTCGGTATTAGCATTCTCATAAATAATCAGAAGCTACAATCAGGATCGCTCCGGTAAATCACAGTAATTATCATTTCTCACTTTTATTTTTCTCGCCCCAGGAGTGCCAAATGAGCAATCGACCCACGATTTGATGCAAGTGACTTAACTCAGCGCCTTAACGCTTCAATTAGTGCATTTAACAAACGACTAATCCGCCGCGCTTTTCCGCCTATTGTTTGAACTGTCGTGTGCAAGTGACTGATCTGTTGATCGCATGATCATTATGACAACTTAGCACATGAATAGCGAAGCAACAGCAATCGCATCTCACATCGCTAAGCGAAGCACATCCGCTTAATTGATTTGCGCTCCGGTGCCCTGAGAGAATGTTGCAATCTGATTGTTTTTACTTCAATGGAAGATGCCCTTTTTATTACGTATATATCCGTAGCTTCGAGGTTTTTCAAGCTTAATAATCAGTTGGATTTAGTTGTGAATATACAAAGCTACTTTACGCAATTACCAATCAATCAAGAACATGCTTTTCTTCATTATTACATTTTTATCTTCCCAATAGATCAATGATCAAGCCTTCAAGATTCAAGCCTCTTGTAAAAGGCTCGGTAGAAACTATATAAAATATCCTTAGACTTTACATCGAAAGCTTTAACTGTGCGATGTAACTTACACGTGCACAAAACGTGATCTGTTTTCTTGATACGAGCGATACCAATCGACAGCAATGGAAAGGGCATTCCCATAAAACTATAGATAGCAAATCTATATCTCGCAAACTTACATAATTCCGCCTCAGCATCAGCAGATTCCGATAGAGTAGAAGTAGGAACTGCATCATCAACGAGGCCGGCTTCGTATTATCGACAATCTCCGGGCACAGCTCGTTGCCTTGCGGGTCTAGCTCCTC
Source organism: Armigeres subalbatus (assembly GCF_024139115.2). Taxonomy (NCBI): domain Eukaryota; kingdom Metazoa; phylum Arthropoda; class Insecta; order Diptera; family Culicidae; genus Armigeres; species Armigeres subalbatus. The sequence continues at coordinate 444,125,992 of NC_085140.1, forward strand.
CGCCTTGCTGGAATCGATGTCCTTCGAACCGGCATCAGCAAAGTCATATCGCGCCACAACGGTTTTAACTGAAATGAGAGGTACAGAATGAGAAACTGTAATTGTTGTCGATCGATAACTTTTACGTGGTTTATGATTTAAAATAATAAACATTCATAAACCCGATAATACATGTTAAATTTTTATTTTAAAATTTTAAGAAACAATCGGTTTAGATTCAAATATCCAGTTACTAAAATTGCTGCAGAATTACAGGAATTGCGTAGGAGATCATTCCTTTCAGCTGTTCCTGGAGATAGACAGATCAAATCAAGGTCATCAATAGAACGTTAGTATTTGTTTGTGTATTAAACTAAATTATTAAGTTCTAGAACCAGTTTTATTTTTTTTATTTTTTTTCATAAATCCATCACCATTCCAATAGAACCCTAGTTAATATTTAAAAATCCGAAAATCATAATCATATCAACCGATACAACCGATCAATACACCTGGATTCAAACAAAGTTTAATCAGCCAGTCGTCTCGCCTCCTGCTGCTATGCTTCGACTACAACAGCATTTTTGTGTCAAGGCTATCTAAGTGGTTGATCGATCGAACGAAAAATGTCACTCCTTTCGTTAAATACAGCCATTACATGGCGTTTAATGAGCCTGATTAAAACAGGTTGATAGACAGATTGTTGGTACCCACGATCGTTGACCGGTTTCAGCAGAGGAGATATTGAAAAATTAAACCCGCTTAGGGTGGCGCTTGCTGAATTGATTTGCAACGACTTGTGAACATTACCACCCTGACCATCGGTCCGACACCCGAAGTCTCGCAGCGCGTTGCTGTGCTGCATATGTTGAACTTGAACTTGACTCTGACGTAGAAGCGTGCCGGGCGTGATGACCCTGCCAGGTAACACCCCATCATTGTTGGTGTGTCGGACGCGTGAAAAATTGCGATAAGCCGTGAACGCGTGGAATTGTCTGCAAATCTAGCGCAACGCAAACAAAGGCCACTAATGCCACTACAAGCGCGGTCCCATGCAGAGGTTTGCCGGCGAGTTGAGAGCGAAACAACAAGAAGGGAAACCGATTGATCATGACTTCAAATCGGTATCTTCTGTACAACATTTTGATGTTCTCCGGACGTGATCAGCGTACGTCGGCTTTGGACGAGACAAGTGTTTATGTTTACATTACCGTGTTACCTGTTTTGTGATTCTTTTTCGGAGGAAGCGTCTAAGTGGAAGTTTAACGGCACTTGGAGATTTCGATGTAGGTGTGTTGAGAGCGCGGTAATCAAATTGTTTACAACTTGTGGAAACTAAATTTGAAAGCGGTTTGAGGCGGTTCTTCCAAATGCTTAAAATTCACAACCGGGATGTAGTAAACCTGAAACCATTCGATATCAAGATTGAATGCTCTCGAAAAACTTTGATGTGGTCCGAAAGCTGGAATTTACGATTTTTCAAACCAGTTCAAATTAGTTTTGCAAATATTTATGCAAATCAAGGAAGGTCGATTTTATCACGGTTTTGCTTTAGGTGACATTCGAGAATGTTACAGCAGTGTTTCTCTAACTATGAGTTGCCATCCATTTGGATAGTCAAAACTTTCTTTGGATATTATCAGTTATACCATGATTTCAAAATCAATCACAACGTATTTCACAAGGTATTTCTTGAAATACGTGAAAGATACGAGCTATTTTATTAGAAGTTTAAAAATGAAATATTTTAAACTAAACTTTTAAACTACGTGTTCGGTCTGAAAAACAATTAGGGTAAAATGCCCAATAGTGGACCCCCTAGTAGGGAAATTTTGCTCTTCCTGGCATAAGGAGTGGAAATTTTCAAAATATTAATTCTGCGTGATATCTAATATCAAGCTCTGCATCTCCTCTTCACGATACATACATGAAACACGCAAATACTCGACGTTATTCGTTGAAATTAACATTTTAAAGTCTGACTGAATTCGCCCTATAGTAGACCCCCTGGGGTCCATAATAGGAAATTGCTTCCCTATAGTCGACACTTCATTTGATTTTTATGTTCCGTTTCGAGACGTTCTTCTTCCCTATTATGGACCCCCCAAAATATTCCTATAATGGACACACTCGTGTTTATTTTTTATAGAATTGTAAAAAATCATCCATTTTAACTTTCCATAGCATTTCCAATGCATGTAATCAAATCATAGAACTGTAAGGTAGGTTCTCCCGATGGAATTTCATAGCAAAATATTTACATTGTGCTGTAATAATGCAAAAATGGCTGGAGGGTCCACTATTGGTTGGGGGTCCACTATTGGGCACTTTACCCTAGGTAAAAATGATGAAACTGTCTTATGCAATCTTCGGATGTTTCAGGCGTTTCTCTGATTTTTTATGTTTTTATATATGCAGATTTGAGGATTTTCCAGATTGTACACATTTTCTGAAAACCCATTTTCTTCAGATTCTGGAACTAAATCAGATTCTTTCGATTATTGATCATTATCACCTGAACTTTTCTAAATATCTTCAGATATTTTTGGTTCCATAGATCATATAAATCATTATTATTCTTACTAACTGAAAAATAAAATGATATTGATTGTGTATATCACCATATCAAATACCATGGCTCCGTAAAGTATTATACATACACGCCTGAGCCTACCAAATAAACGAACTTGAAAACAAATTATCATTACTCATACATTCTCTGTATCATCTAGGATTTTCGAATGCTTCAAATTCTCATGCGGTCTTCGCTATCCAAAGTCTGACATATCAACTTATCTTTTGTCGATAATATATTCTTCAATGCTTACGGAAATCGTCTAAATTTTCCAAAATTCTGAGACTCTCTTAGACTTACGGGGTTGCTCTCAAGCCTCAAGGCGGATCAACAACTCCCGGTTAATAGCTCAGTAACATGAGACCCCTGAACTGTGTCGCAGGGCCGGCATGCTACTGGGTAATTCGGAGGGGCTACGCGGAACAACGGGTGTAGAAACTGCGGAGTTATTTAAATATTGCACTTGTGTAATGGAATTGTGTTGTTGGGTATGACTATGGACGTTTATTGAGAAAATCTAATTAGTAGGATAACAATTTATTGGGACTATTGTGGGTTTGATTTGTTCGGGGTGATTATCCGTTGTTCGGTACGTACCGGGGGTTTTTCTGGACGACGATGGCGAGCGCTCGCAGCAGACGGTGAGTTGGTTGTCGACGACGGCTTGGTAGGAAGATGGCGGGTTGGTCGACTCGGGACGATGGTGGGGTCGCGGGATGCCTCGATTGGTCGAGATGGCGGCTTGCCACTCTCTGGACGCTATCGATGAAGCTTCGGCGTGCCCTTCGTTGACTCAATCGACGGACCACGGACGAGACCGTATTGGCCGCGCCGAGAAGGGTACTCTCCGGCGGAACTGTGCCGGAAATCCTTTGTGATTAGACCAAGATCCAACGCGGACGTTGACTCAGTCGATCGTGCTGCGTGAGGTCGCTAATCTAGCGAATTATACAAACGAACAAAAGGTCCTACGGACCAGAATAGTTTTAAAACTCTTCCTCCAGGCTTTTCTGGTAGTCCTAGTTACCTGAACGAACTATTAGGGGCCACAAGATGTCGTTCACTTCTATTTAAAAATCACTGAGGCACTATAGAGGCACTCTCACTCACGGCTTACTTGCACGGACGCCAGTTTGCTAATGAGCAATTATCTTTACCCCAGAGGTATGCAGACCTTTTCCTTTTCCATGGAGTTTTCCCGCCCAATCGTCCATACTTCCATTATCCTTATCCACTCCTTCCATGTCGACCAACATGTCCTTCTCCCCCTTTTACCACAGTAGACCAACATGACCCATTCAATCCTTCTTTAATTGGTTTTACAATTCTCACATTAACATTTTTCACATTACAAATTAATAACAATGTTTACACAACTAACTTTTACATTTGATTTTCGACTAATCCTACTTATTTTACACAATTTATATTAAACAAACACAACAGTTTCTAAGCAAGACACAAATTGAAATTAAATCTAAGAGATATGTAACTGAACGGTTACAATTCCATTCTCCAAGTTCAATGGACCCTTCACATGTTAGCTACCCAAGTTTTCCATTTTCTCTGATAATTCGAAATTTGTGTAGATTCGCTGCACATTATTTTCAAGCGTTTCTAAGATTCTATCCGACATCAACAAGTATCTTTTTGGGAAGGTTTTTTTTACCACAAAGTCCACAAATATGAATCTTCTATTGAATTTGTGGGGAGGGATCGTGGTTGGGGAGGGGGATTTGGAGTTTTTTGGTCCAAAATAACTTATGCTACGCCATTTATTAACGGGTGTCCCACGAAAAGCGGATACACGAAAGTGGAAAGCACATAAGGCGGAATACGAAAGGCAGAATGAACGAAAGGCGGAACGATACAAAAGGCAGAAACACGAAAGGCGGAATCAAAAAAGGCAGAATTGCATTGGACTTTTTTAACTTAGGTGGACATTTTGAACCACCAGATCGAATGGCCAGCCGTTTGAACTGTTGGTTCAAAATGTACGCTTAAGTTAAAACAGCCTAATGCAATCCTACCTTTCGTAATTCTCTTTTCGCTATAACCAGTTATACTTTGACTGTTGATCGGCCCGATGCATGATTTCTACGTGACTATTCAAGTCGTAGCTGCTAGAATTGGAACTGAAAGAAAAAGCTCGTTTCCTACATCAAATAAGAGATTCTCTCAGTTGCTTTCTCCTATCTGTCACATTGCTTCTATTCGATTGAAAAAGGGAGGCCGTCATAGAAACTCCTGTTCCTCTGCGGCCAAGAATTTCGCCGGAATAGGCGAACGGCTTCACGGAAAAAAGACATTCTTTTTTTTTTATTTCTTTCTTTGAGTGATTTTTAAGTAAAGTACAAAGTTCATCACTTAAAAAAGACATTCGACTGAGCCAGCGGATGTTGCTTAACTCTACTCCGCGTCTTTTCTTCATGGAGAACATTTTGCCTGCAATGGATAACCTACCTAGGATGGTTGAGAGGAAAAAATTTCCCTGGCCGAACCTCCTTAGTTACATTTTGGTTTTTTACTGATTTTATAACAGTAAAGTAAATTATTGTCTTCAAGAGCGTAAAACTTAAAATATTGCTTAGGCTAGTACTAGATCGTTGTTTACACATAGGGGTTTGCTATTCTGCGGGTTGAATTACCAGAACAGTTTCCTCAATATTCGATAGAGTTCGTGCTAGGAGAGAAAATGAGGGGGAGGTGCATACATTTTTCACTGCACTTAAAACTCGCTTCTTCAACACACGGACGAACTTTTTAAATATAATTTGTTTTCGTCGTACATGACATCTTGTTGGATATTTGGTAACATCATCTACTCGCAGTGATATTTCTGTGGTACCGATCTACAATTATTGTACAAGAAATGTAAAAGTTCCGAAACAACAACATTTTAACAAGATAAAAAATCAACAGTTTATAAACAAAACCTTTAATTTAATTTTGGTAAAACTGTGAACCATAAGTCGAAGTACGGAATTTAAAACAAAAAAATCTGGAATTGAGTTTGAATATCAACTCCAACAGATCTACGGGTATGCAACTAATAATTTGTAGCTCAGAAAAGGGGTTTCTTTCAAATAAATTTCTCCTGACAGCTATGATTTTGCAAAAATATCTTGGACTGAACCCACCAAAGAATGAGTTATCTAGGGATTTGCAATCAGACTGATTTGTAATAGATTTGAAAATTTTATTGATGGAGAGTTTCAATCAGACTACGGGAATCTAATAAGCAATCTGAGACCACAACGAAAGCTTTGATTGCTTCAAGTTCTTTGGAATTTCATATATTTCGGATCTTGAATTTCCTAGGTTTTTCAAAATGAATTTTTGATATTAAACCACCTATTTCTGAACATGATTGGATCCCAAATTAGCTCTCGTACATATTGCTTAATACATTTATTTTTATGACCCTAAACCCTCCACCATTTAGGGGAGGGCCACGGCTTGTGAGTACTTGCTAGTGGTTATCAGTGATCTAGAGGCAACCGAAAATGATGGAGGATTACAAATGATTAATCAATCAGTCAGTGACCCAACAAATGATTTGAAGTGAGCCACAAGCGTCTGAAAATGACCAGCCAGAAATCGGATGGCCGTCAGCAACCCACAGGATGGCAGAAAGCAACCCACAAACATCTAAAAAAAAAACCCAGATTAATCCACCTAGCGGTGATGGTGCCTTTCTCGTTTTTTCGAGTGAGTAATTTCTACGCACTTTTGGTGAAAAAAAAGTATTTTGGCCATAACCTCTGAGCCCATAGTCCAATCCGGCCAAATTTTCAACAGGAAACAATGGAACCGGATTCTGCATCGAATGCAACTTGTTGCGAGCAAATCCGTTAAAGATAAGTGCCTGAAAAATGAGTGAGTATTTTGTATGTGTTTCTAATGTAAAAAAAATAATTTTGGCCATAACTTCGAAACCCATAGTCCAATTTTCAATACGGAACAATTGGAAAAAATTCTACATCGAATGAAATCTGTCCAATTTTCAATACGGAACAATTGGAAAAAATTCTACATCGAATGAAATCTGTTGCGAGTAAATCAAGTAAAAATAAGTGCCTAAAAAGTGAGTGAGAAATTTCCTTATAAAAAAATATATTTTGGCCATAATTCCGAAGCCCATAGTTCGATTGGGACAATTTTCAATACGAAACAATGGAACAAGATTCCGCGTCGAATGCAACTTGTTGCGAGCAAATCGGTCAAGGATAAGTACCTGAAAAATGAGTGAGATAATTTTGCGCACACACATACACACACACGCACACACAGACATCACCTCAATTCGTCGAGCTGAGTCGATCGGTATATAACACTATGGGTCTTTTTTAGTTCGTTTTTAGAGCGAACATATAGCCTTTACGTATACTTTGTATACGAGAAAGGCAAAAAGGCAAAAAAATAAACTTTGGCCATATCTGTTTAATTTTCAATACGAAACAATGGAACAAGATTCTGCGTCGAATGCAACTTGTTGCAGGCAAATCGGCTAAAAGTAAGTGCCTAAAAAATGAGTGAGAATTTTTCTTGTCAACAAATGTATTTTGGCCATTACTTCGAATCCCATAGTTCGATTCGACCAATTTTCAATACGAAACAATGGGACAGGATTTCGCGTCGAACGAAACTTGTTGCGAGCAAAACGGTTAAGGATAAGTGCCTGAAAAATGAGTGAGAATTTTGTACGTGTTTATCATGTGAAAAAGTGGATTTTGGCCATAACTTCGAAACCCACAGTCCGATCTGTCCAATTTTTAATACGAAACAATGGGACATGATTCTGCGTCGAATGCAACTTGTTGCAGGCAAATCGGCTAAAACTAAGTGCCTAAAAAATGAGTGAGAATTTTTCTTGTCAACAAATGTATTTTGGCCATTACTTCGAATCCCATAGTTCGATTCGACCAATTTTCAATACGAAACAATGGGACAAGATTCCGCGTCGAATGCAACTTGTTGCGAGCAAATCGGTTAATGATAAGTGCCTGAAAAATGAGTGAGATTATTTTGCGCACACACATACACACACACATACACACACACATACACACACACATACACAGGGGGCAGCAGGGACTTTGTCCAAGGGCTTGACGACCCCTCCCCATGGCCACTGCGAGTTAGACCGGGACCATCGTCCCTAACCCCTAATCCAAAGGCGTCAAGCGACCCGTGCCGAGGGGATGCATGGCCAGGGGGTGAAATAATGAGCTAGGGGCCTTTAACGGAGCCTGTGGGGTACCTGGGCACCCTCCACAGTAATTGTCCCTTACCGCGTCATGCTGGGCTCTGGCGTGGTGGACCTCTTTTCCCGAGCAACTCGTGGGACCAAAATGGAAAACCAAGTCAATTCTTCAATTAGTGGTAGTAGTGTAGGCGACAACCCCTTCGCAAGAGGTGGGTTGTTCAGGTCTCCGCCTAGGAGGCCAGAGGCAATAGTCGGTAGCTCAGTGCGCAGCGCCAGCGTGGGTCACTCAACCTTCCTTTCGGCTATAAAAACGCCGGTAGGGGTTATTGACGGCCCATGGCTTGAGGAGGCGATGAACCGCAAACGCGATGGGCTTTCGGCCTTCGAGGTGGCGACGGAACAGCTGGACGCCATCATCGACTTTGCGTCATCGAAGCATAATATCAGCAAGGACCTCAAGAGGAGCTTGCAGAAACTTCGAAAGTCGTTGCTGGACGCCAAGCTGGAGAGGGTGGTCGGGACGGCCAAGTGTAAACCCGTGAAATCGGTGGAGTCGAGGTCTACCCAGACTGAGGCCCAAGGATTCGCGGACTCGGGCAAGGTCGAATCGACCGAAGGCGTGCCAGCGAAGACGGTGGTGCCAAAGTCTACCCAGACTGAGGCTCAAGTATTTGCGGGTACGTCAGGGGTGACTGTTCCAACGGAGCAGACACAAAAACGGGGGAGACAGTCTCCAGGGGATGAGCTCCCTGGGGGCCGCTCCAAAACGCGGAGGGTTACTACCCCGAACAAGGGTAGTGGTGCTGGGAATCTGAACCCCGGCCAGGTACCTCCAAAACCGGGGGAGGAAGGACCTGGAAAGGTCCGTCCACTCAGGAAAGACGGTGGCAAGCGGTTACGGCAGGCTGAAAGTTCTCAGCCGCACCAGACCAGGGAAATAGAGGGGGATGACGCCTCCTGGACCCTGGTCAAGAACAAGAGGAAACCGAAGACGTCAAGGGCCGAAAAGAAGGCCCAGGCGAATGAGGGTAGCAAGAAGTCTAGGGTAGGCGCCAATCGCTCCAGGGGCGATGCCCTAGTCATCAAGACGGACGAGGCTAATTACTCGGACGTCTTGAAGGCGATGAGGAGTCAAGCGTCAAGCTCGGTGAACTCGGCGCCGATGTACGACGTACCCGGATGAGCGACATGATCCTCGAGCTGAAGCAGGGCGTCTCGCAAAAGGGCGCCGCCTACAAGAAGTTGGCGGAGGAAGTCCTAGGCGAGACGGTCAAGGTGAGGGCACTCACGACGGAGGTGAATCTAAGGGTTAAAGACCTGGACGAGATCACCGAAGTCGAAGAGCTCATCACGGCACTGCGGCGACAGTGTGAAGTGGAGACGCCCACCGCAGCCGTTCGGCTACGGAAAGGTCCGGCAGGGACGCAGGTAGCATCGGTTCGTCTATCTGCAGCGGACGCCTCCAAGGTAGTCAAGTTAGGGAGCGTCAAGGTAGGATGGTCGGTATGCCCTGTGCGCATATACGAGCAACTCGAAGTTTGCTTCAAGTGCCTGGAACCGGGGCACAAGCAATGGTACTGCAAAGGCCCTGACAGAAGCAATCTCTGCCGACGCTGCGGATTAGATGGACATAAGGCACAATGCTGCACGAGCCCTCCCAATTGTTTGATTTGTTCCAGCAAAGCTGTGAACAGCAAGCACCCCATGGGGGGTTCGATGTGCCCGGCGTTTAAGCGTGCTGCAAAATCAAAATGCAGGTAACGCAGCTGGCTTACTCGGCCTCGCCCGAGTGTTTGGTGTGCGCAGGTTTAGAGGAAACGGCGGAACACGTGTTGTTCGTGTGCTCACGTTTTCGCGCAATGCGTGACCACATGCTTGCCACATGTGGTCTGGACACTACCCCGGACAACCCAGTTCGGAGGATGTGTAAAGATGAAGTTGGCTGGAACGCCGTTTTATCGGCTATCGCCCAAATCGTCTCGGAGCTACATAGAAGGTGGCGCGTGGACTCAAGGATGGCTAGTTCAGGCGCAAATAAGAGGTGGTCCAAGGGATCGGAGTCGGCTTCATGGGTCATACCGGTGGACATGCTCTGTGGTCGAACTCGATCCTTTTACCGAACAAGTGGCCGCGCGAAGAACAACATGGTATCGTCGCTTTCGCGGCGTTGATCAACCGGGCGGGTTCCGAGCCCGAGGACGGAAAGGGGTCCTCGTTAAGGCTGGGGCAGGCGTAGGCACCACGTCGGCAAGTCCCTCTGTGTGCTGGCGAATAGGCCCTATCGCAGAAAGGTCAATTTGGGGTGCACGCGGCATCATCATTCTTGATACCAGTCGTGCAGAGGGAAGCAGGCGCGAAGTCGACCCTGCCCACCTTCCGAGGACATAGGGCGTGGTAAGGCCACCTGGAAAGCCGGCAACGCGCTGGCACGTGTTCTTCTAAAAAAGCGAGTTACGATGTTCGGTGCTGCAAGGACACGCAGCTAACCTCGAGGGTGCATTGTGCACTGGCCCCCCTTTGAAGCATTACTTTCTGGTTGTACCGAAGGGACTATGGGCTTGGCGGCAATGGAAACGGTTTAGCGGGTCGGGAATGTAGTCCTGCCTCCCTCGGTGATCCCTAACCCCGCACTTCCTGGTCAACCCAGGATGTCTGTTGAGCAGATTCCCCCTCCATTGTTTAGGAAGAAAAAAAACACATACACACACATACACACAGACATCACTTCAATTCGTCGAGCTGAGTCGATCGGTATATAACACTATGGGTCTCCGGGACTCCTATAAAAAGTTCGTTTTTGGAGCGAACATATAGCCTTTACGTATACTTTGTATACGAGAAAGGCAAAAACTCATGTAATCAGAAGTGAACCTCAAGTTACTGAAAATAACCCGAAAGTTTCGCATAAGTAATCGTTAGCTACCCAAAAATTGACCGGTAATTACCCAGAAGCGACGAAATTTTGCCACTAGTGACCATAGTTTATGCCTGAGTGATTGTCAGCTGAGAATTGTCAGTAACCCATTAGTGACTCACAAGTGATCAGATGTGATAACAAGTTACACATAAATGATCGAAGCAAACCTCAAGTGATTACGAGTAACCCAAATGTAACCGGAAATGACTCACAAGTGACCAGATGTAAGCCATAAGAAACGACCCATAAGTGTCCGAAACAAATCCAACAATTATTGGATATGAAACCACAATTGATTGAGTCGCAAGTCATCAGATATGACCCATAAGTGACTAGAAGTGTGCCATCACCGGCTACAAGAGAATGGAAAAGGCTCACAAATGGCCGACAGTAACCTACAAGTGACCGGAGATGATGTAAAGTGAGCCACAAGTATTTATTTAGCCATTACCCGTGTGTGACCCGAAATGAGCCACAATAAACAAGGAACGACCCATAAATGTCAAAAACAAATCCAAAAACGACCAAAAACTAAAACCAGGAGTGACTCATTAATTTAATTAATTGAAGTGAGCAAGTGATTCTAAATGACCATATGTAACTAAAGGTAAGCCGCAAGTGGCAGGAAACAATCCGTAAATGACCGGAACAAAATCACAAGTGACCAGACCGTGATTGTGACCTAAAATGACTTATCAGAAACTGGATTTCATTCTCAACCGACCTTTAGTAACTCACAAGTAACCGTAAGTGACTTATACGGTACCCATGCGAGACCAGAAGTGAGCCACATAAGTGACCGCAAACAGCACCCAAATTACCGGAAAAAAATCTTCAAGTAACGAGAAGTGAGCTATAGGTGAATGGAAATGACCTATAAGAGACCAAAAACAATCCCTAAAAGACTGGAACATCTGTCTCGAGTGTCAGAAGATGCCAATAAGTGAACGAAAACGGCCCATAAATGACCGTCGGTGATCCATCAATGACCGGAGCGTATTCGCAATGAATGACAAGTGACTGGAAGCGATTCATAACTGACAGTCAGAGACCATATGTTACTGGCAATGACACACTACGGACGAGAAATTACTCACAAGCAGTATAACACCAGATGATCGAATGTCACTAGGTGATGATGATGATGATGATGGTCCCGCCACATAACCCTATAAAGGTTTGAGCTAAACGATTTATCTTTAATATAAATAATTGAAACTAATTTAACAACAATTTAATCAGATTTGCAAAACAGAACAAACACGATCTGATCACCATCACAGATATAAATTTCATAGCTTTCCATTACTGTCCAGCAAAAATATGAATTGAAAAAAAAAAATTATCTTCATTTTATTATTCTCATAAGTATCAGTATTTATGCTTCGAGTTCATAAAAACGCAAGTAACATGTTAGGATAGGCTAGGAACAAACGGTCGAAAGTCAAAAGGTCGAAGGGACAAAACGTCAAATGGGACAAAAGGTCGAAATGAACAAATCATACGAAAATGTCGTTTGACCAAACGGCTCATATGGCCAAAAATGGCTTTTTTCCGGACGAATAATTTGGCAGAATAACTTGTTTAGCCGAACTTATTATCTTCTTCTTCTTGGTTGTTAGCAGGAAAAAGATTCGGTCACTTAGGTTATCTGACAGAAGTAGAAGTCCAGAGTATCTTTATATGATCAAAAGTGAAACCTGAAATGACTTGAGTGACCCAAAGTGAGTCACAAGTGACAGAAACCAACCCGTAAATTCGGGACTGATTCACTATTTGGGAGTAACTTATTTTATAAACAAATATTGTAAAGCGTATTCCTGCTAAAGCATGCATTTCCTGGAAAAACTACGGCATGTATCCGACAGAATAAGCTTTCTTCTGTCAGATAAGAGAATTAATTTTGGATAAAAGCGCTTGCATTCTACGGAATCCATAAAACAATGTTTGTTTGTTTACAAAATATGTCACGCGCATATCGCAAATTAGTTCCGAATTACCAGTGCACTGAAAAGTAAATCTTGCCAGCCATTGTTTGCCTCTTTCGTTTTCCATGTCGTCTCAACTGAGAATTTACTCTTGTAAATTAAGTTATTCTCACCAGGTAACCAATAAGCATTACAGTATGCACTAATGCAGCATTATACGTACATTGTATATGCTCCATGCTGTATATAAGCATTTTAAAAACAGCTTTTTTCAATAAGCATTTGACGTAAATTCCATTAGACGAGACAGGCTTAAGGACAATTCTTACGGAATCCAAATTGAAAAGTACTCACCTTGAAAACGCGAGTAGTCACGCAGCAAAGTTAAAATAATAAAAATGACAGCTTTGCGTTACCTCCGTATTGAGTGGTGTACCCTTGAAAACGCAAGTACTTTTGAATTCAGATTCCGTGTGGATTGTCATCAAAGGAATGTGACAAGACGCAATAGTCTACTCGTTTACTCTTCTGTAATAATGAATGCAGTTGAAAATTTAATCGGTTCTTTCACAAATTGAGTTTTTTTCCTTTCTGTAATATAGAAACTGCATCACTGCCGTAATCTGAAAAAGTGACGTATGCGCCATTTTACAACGTACATGTTTTCCATTTTTCTGTTGAAGAGTACGATGAGTACTACTCGTTAACACCATTTTTGGAAAATGGCGTCAATACGTCACTTTGCCAGATTACGGCAGAATCACGAGCTGTGCACATACATATTAGCAGGATGTTGTGCTTCGACACATTCTTTTAAAATGGTAACATAAACTGCAATACATATTTTGTTTCAGCTTGTATCTTAAGTTCTCAAAGAAGCCGAATATCGCAAAAAATGTTTTCATAGCCTATGCCTTTCAAAGTATCAAAGCCGCGCATCTTACCGCACGGCTAAGAAGGGCCCTTGTCACTACTCATTGGTTACTACTCACTGACTTCGTTATGAGTAGGTGACGTTTGTTTCATTGCATTCTGAGACGAGTTAAATTGAGTTTCAGAAAGTTTCAGGATACTCATCATGGAATCCAACTAATGCAAGTCAATAGATTTTATACATTAGCGACAAAGTAGGATGAAGCATTTAAGCAGCCGTAAATTGTGCCAAAACCTGCGTTAAAATTGCTTTTATGATGACTGAAGCGCTTATATACATGTAATGGATTATCGTAAGTATGTAATATTTAAATGTCTTTTTTTCATGTTTTCTGGGTATTCTTTATATTAAAGTATGAATGAGAAATTACAGGAAAAACATATTTCTAAGTCCCTATTTACAATGTCCTTTTAATGTTTGTGCCAATTGTGGTAAATGGTTGTCCAAAAATTGGTTTAAAGGAAAATTTTTGAACTGATTTTATATGCACGAGATGTCACTAGAGTCGAATGAATGTGTTTACTGCTAATAAATGTATCCAGTTTTCCGCGAGCGGTAATGGCCGCCAGCTTGCCTGCGGGTTAGTCTCTGATATGACGTTTCTGGAGGTCAACTGCACCCACCATTCGAGCATTTTAATCAATGTGGTATATAAGAAGGCTTGGATTCACTGAATCAGCACCTTCTTATATACAACATTGGTCAGAATGCTCGGAGCGGTGGGTGCAGTTGACCTCCACAAACGTCAAATCAGAGACTGACCCGCAAACAAGCTGGCGGCCATTACCGCTCGCGGAAAACTGGATACTGTAGCAGCATACATGTTTCACATAAGTTACTGCAACTTATTTGCGATTAGATTTAGTCACAAGTTGCTGCAACCATATTTGTCTGACTTCTGCTGCTTAGAGTAGACAGAGACTACTTAAATAAGGTCTCTATATTCAATCGAGATTTGTTAAGCTCACATTTGGGTGTAAAAGTTCAATTGACATTTAGATTTCAAGACACTGTTCGCAAGTAACCGTACATGACTGAAAGCGATTTATAAGTTACGGTTAGTGAAGCTCCAGTCACATGGAAATGACCCTCAAGTGACAAGCTGACTACCAGTTCACCGAAAGTTACTGTATCGAATAAAATGTTTAGCAGAAACGGTTATTTGACCATTACCATTGAGCAACTAATATGGTCGAAGGAGACGTTTCATTTAGCCGAAAATGTATTTTTGCCGACATGTCGTTTGGCTGATTAAGTCAAACGGCCGAAAATGTCATTTGGCCAAACGGAATATATGACCGGAAATGTCTCTTTGCCGAACGGGTTATTTGGCGAAAGAAAATTAATCAGAATAAAAACCAGGAGAACATTCGGACAAGTTTATATTTCTAAAATGAACAAATCTAGATAGAGCCAAACATGTTGTTTGAATAAGTTAAATAAGATGAAAGCCGACAAATTACAAAACAGATGATGATAGAACTCCTGCGTTTAAAATTCACAATTTCGACATAAACTTACTGTGTACATTCCTAAATTTTATGCGATGTAAGCTTTAAAACGTAACACATTGTAACGCTTGCCTTTTAAAACACTAATTTCATTTTAGTCTCGTGTAAATATCGAAATTTTCACACAGGAAACCAGTGAAACAAATGCAGAACAATGTTTATTTCCTTGAAGCTAGTGAGAGGAATTAGCAGCGGCGTTGATTTTAGGTCAGAAATCAAGAATATGTCTTACTCAGGAAGACACATTTTTTTTAAACCGTGTAACATTTTCCCCTAAGATGCTCGCAGATTATTATTAAGAATATTTCGTCAGAAAAAAATGTGTAGGGGTGTAAATCGTGTTGGAAACTCTATATATATATTTTACATCGGCTCTACAAAAAGTTTAAATGAACAGAACTCAAGCACCTAAAAAATAACGGGAATGACGAACCTTAACCGACCTGAAGTAACCCATTAAAGTTCGGAAATAATTGGATGGAATCGGTAAGTAAAGAACATGTTTCTAATAAGTAATCAGAAATGATGCACAGATGACCGAGCATACTTTTTGTGAAAATTGTTAAACTTTTTCAAACTTCATCTGTCATAAGCCGAGACCTCAATTCTGTTTCACTTTCTTACTTGCCTTGTACTTGACTTGAAAGTTTGAGCACCCCTGACCCAGACAGGCATTACGATTGTAGGCTTTAGTAGATTTAAGGCACAGCAATTTATTTACATTTTTGTGATAAAGATTCCTAAAAGTCTATTCAGCAGCTAATGTAAATCGCAGTCGTTAGCCTTTCCCAAGATCCGTCTTCTGTTTACGCTATTTTATCTTTCCTAAGATTTACGACTTCGGTAGGCATCGTTATACCTAGCGTTCTATTAGCAAGACCAACATCAAAGTTGGTCAGAATGTTAATTTCATATTACAGATAGCGAATGTAAAACTAAAGTATCAAAAATGGCAACAACATTGCCCTCTCTTGTAAATATGCTTGTAAATATGGATATGCTTATTGAGTATTACTGAACTGATTATCATCTAGAGAAGTAGTTAGTTCGATTTTTTTTTAATTTTTTCGATGACAATCATTTAGTTTTCAATAAGTAAGGATTATTTAGACAGGAACGATGCTACAACATAATTTTAGGAACAATCCTCACGGAATCCAAAACTGAAAACACTAGCGTTTTCAAGGGCACCTCATTCAAAACGGAAGCCACGCACAACTATCATTTTTATTATTCCAGTTTTACTGCGTTACCTTGAAAATGCGAGTGCTTTCAGTTTTGGAGTCCGTGAGGATTTCCTTAATTTTGTTACTAAAATATTTAAATCCAACAGCAACGTTTAAATAAAAGCAACGTTGTGTTTATCCTCTGCATAGTCAAAAAACCATTAATGTGTCAAGTTAGTCTTGTTTTACAATTTTTAGCGACAATTAGTTCTCGTGTTTCAAAAATTTATTTAAAAAAACAGTCAATAATTGAAGAAAACAACAAAACCTATCAAACTCTCACGTCCTGTTTGTATAAAGTGTCATGCTATTTAGTGAATTTAAAGTTTAAAATAACTCTCGAGTATGATGATTATTTATCTGTCTGCTGTGGTAGATTGCTGTATGTCAAGTTAGCCTTAGAACGCATCTCTCACAAATACAATTTCACTTGAATCGATTTTATAATTGCCTCACCCCATTGTTATATGATAATGAACGCTTCGTAGCTTTCTCACACCCATCATCAGTTTGTAATAAATTATTCCTACCACAGCTCATGATGCGTTGCCAAACGACTCAACTGGAAAGGCAGGTTTTGCAACTGTTGGTACGAAAGAATTTGAATCGATCCTGTTACAGGGTTAAGGTTCGCTCCACCCATCCCAAGGGTTCGACCATGAACCATGATCGACCGTTGACTGGCTGATAGACAGTAGATGTAAGGTGCACGTCTTGTCACGAGGTTCAATGCATCGGCCGAAGGACTTGTTTGTAAATTAATTGCCACGGATGCATGACAGACGCATTGCCATGCGCATGCTTCTTAGTTGCAGTTCTTGCCTTTCTGAGTTCGAGAGCCCTTTTGCCGCTTCAATCATGCATTGAACGTGATGTACATTACTGGCATCGGTGCAATGTCCGTCGTTCGGTTGTGGTATTAGAGGAATATGTGCAGATCGTGACTTCAGTTGGCTACGTCTTATGCCTTCTAATTGATATCTCCAATGACTAATTTGCCGTTAGCTATAATAAACCACACCAATCTTTGCACTAGTTGTACTTGATTACATATGTCGACATATGCCATAAGCATCATAATCCAAATTCCAGCAATAATATTAAATCCATCATTGGATTCAGCTAAAACTGTGATCCAACAACGTCGAATTATAAGGGTCTATGATAATACATATAATTAAAACGTGAGATACTACAGTTAAAAAAAAAGCAATTTGCAAATAAATGCTATCTTAAATTTCTCTACTTATCAGGCTGAAGATAAACATTCCAACCTTTACTAAATGAATAGCCCGCATACCCCCATGAAAGCCAGATTGCATCAAACTGCAGCAGTTCGTAATAAGCACTTACCATCGTCGAAGACCGGATCCAGCTTAATGCACTCGCTGCTCATTTCGTAGTACTTTTTCAGTGCAGCCTTTATGATCTTGCCCACATCGGCGCCGTATTCACCGATGGCGATCTCCATCACTGCAACGGAATAGAAAGAACGTTTCAAAATTTCAAATGCTCCGCCAAGAACGCCACAGACACCTACTGAAATCGGCGGGGTTGTGATAGCTCGGGCAATTATATCCTAGATTGGAGAAAAACGGCAGCAGTTCTTTGACCGGTCCCTGATAGAAGCAGTGACCTTGGGTGACGGTATATAATTTGTCGAACATTTCGAACAGCAACGCACTCGGCGTGTGAACCGTGCAAATTATGGTCCTGCCGTCTTGCGCTAATCGCTTCAGCAGGGAAATACACTGGGTACAGGAGGAACTGTCCAGCCCGGTGGTTGGTTCGTCCAGGAACAAAATCGGCGGGTTGTTTATCATCTCGAGCGCGATAGCAAGGCGTTTCTTCTGACCTCCCGAGAGGCCATGGGTGGGGGTATTTCCCTTCTGTTCAAGTCCCAGCATGAACAGGATTTTCTCGATCAGTTTTTTCTTCTCCTCGGGACTGATGCTGAAGCCCAGCTTCAGGTGGGTGGCGCAGCTCATGGCCTCTTTGACCGTTAGCCAGGGACGGAGGGCATCGTGCTGCTGGATGTAGCAGGACAGCTTGCGGAAGCTTTGTGAATTGTGAGAACGGTTCTTGCCGTTCACTTGGACCAGACCGCTCACGCCGGATGAACTGTAAACATAATAGGCGAAAAAGTGGGATTAGATTAACCTAATGTAATGGAAAAGAGAGAAATTGGCAATTATCTACAGAAATCCAGCTGTATTGATAATTTTTTCTTAATCATATTAGAATTTCATAAGAATTTTTCAACAATTTAAAAACCCAAACATCTCAAGCATTGCTTACCCCAAGAAATATATCAAAATTAAAAATAATGTTTTCTAAGATTTGGTCTCAATAGTTGATGCATTTTAAATATTTCCTTAGAAGGTATTAAGTGCACAACTTAGACACCCAACGGGTTATTAAACTTTTTTGTACATTATCAATCTCTTATTAACTCTATTCTGAGAAACTTATGTTGTAATACGTTCAGTGTTAATTATTTTAATGGTTGTTTACGTTAAAATATTTTCGACTATTTTTAAAAAACGCCTTGTGCATTTAAGGGTTAACTGGTCGATAACGGCGCTGAACACGTTCTTACGGTCTATCGGGCTTGGGAAGGCCCACTGTATGCCGAGAATACCTCTGCACTCGCCACGAGATCATGCGGAATTTTATTAGAATCTGGGTGTTAGGGGCCATACTCAGGGTTGTTAACGTTAATCAACGATTAACGCCGTTTCGTTAATTCGTTGACGTTAATTTTAACGATTAACGTCTTTTCGTTAATGTTTATAAGACGTTAATAAACGACAGCGTTAACGTTTAACGTAAATTTAACATTAATTAATTATTTTTCACGCTATTGAGGTGCTATATATGTTGACCAGCCAAAGATGCTTTATATGGTGTCCAGCTTGGTGGAACTAAGGCTTTAATAGATTTTGTTCTATTATTTTAATATTTGACTGAATTTTCAATTATACAGAATAAAAACTGCAGAAGCCTCTTATCGGATAAAGGTATGTTTGATAAAAACACATTTTATAACAAGCAAAGCATTTTATAGCTTGATTCAATGAAATTATATTTATGATTTGTTATGCATTCAAACTTTATTAATTGAATTCTTTTGCATTTTTTTATTTATATTACATTAAAATTGTATTCATTGAAAAATCATATGTCTTGTGGAACACCATTTTTGTTTTGAGGCCATTCACAAAGTACGTCACGCCTCAAGGGGGGAGGGGAGATTCAGAGCAGCGTGACGATCCATACAAAAATTGTACAGGTTTGTTAGAAACAGCGTGACGAAGGGGGGGAGAGGGGTTGAAAATCGCCTATTTTTGCGTGACGTACTGTATGGATCTTCCCTTCAATGCTGAATATCGTATGAGTAGAAACAACTGATGTACCGTTTTTGTGTAACTAAAGATTACCTTTAGTTTTTTAGGACATTAATTTGATTACCCATAGTTACGGGGAGGTTCCGGTTGACCCAAGGACCCAAATGTTTTACAGAACTAGTAAGAGTTGAAGATCTGATTTTTTTTTTGTCAAAATGGTAATTGAGTCGTGCTTTATATGTAGTTTCAATATTGGGTCAAATAGGGAGAATCAAAATGGATTCCGGAAACACCTCTGCAAAACTATGCGAGTTCAAAATGGATTCCGGAAACTCCGCTAGCAATGATGGTTCGCTGTAGTTGCATGTCCGAAAGATTGTGAAACTATTGAGAACTTGAGCTACAGGTCCTAAGCCCTGGTAAAGGAGGAAGGTTGCGATGGCTGTTATTCATGGCCATCGTGTAAAGCAAAAATGGATAAACCCCAATGCCAAGGTGTCATGCGACCCGTGCCGAGGGCTGAATGGTTGAGGGGGTTCTAAACATGCTCAACCGCGAACGGAGCCTGGGGTGCACCAGGGCGAACACCCCAGTAAGCAGCCCTTACTGCACTACGGCGGGGCACTGGTGCAGCGGACATTTATTTCCCTAGCTACTCGTGGGACCAAAAATGAGTACAAATTCTACAAACAACCCTCAAGGTGACGACTGCCTCTCTCAGTCGTGTGAGAGCGAAGTGGAGAATACTCTGAGTCAGCTTGGCCTTACCGAAGACCAGCTACTCAGTAGTTCGCAGGAGAAGATGGAAATATCCTGCCCTCAACGCCTATCTCCCGGAGCAGCACATGTTTCGACAAAGCTGATCCAGATCTACAACCCTCCTCGTCGACCGACCCCAACCTGTTGGACCTGGAAGCTAACGAAGATGATGGTATAAGGCTCATCATCAACCCCAAAAATCTTTAGCAAGTAGCAAAGGATCCGAAGATAACAAGGGTTCTACGGAAGCCAAGGGTGCTCCGAGAAAGAAAATCCCCACACTCACACGCTCGCAGAGGAAGCAGCTTAGAACTCTCCGGGAGAAGGGAAAAGACCGGAATGAGGCCTTGTCCATAATCCTGAATAAGGAGAGCGAGCCCACTTCCTCAAAACGCTCGAGAAACGACCTAGACAAATCCGCCACAGAGGACCCCAAACAAAAAAGGGTGAAGCACCATCTGGATCCGAGAGAGCGCGCCCAACAGTCCTCAAACCGCGCGCCTCAGAAAAACGTGTCTGGACAACAAAACCCACCCATGAGGAAAACAGCTGGTATCAGCTACAGTGATATGGCCAAAAGCGTGAAGGTCGGGATAATACCCAAAGACTTTCCCACCGTCCAACTCACTACAGCCCAGCTAGACCTTCTACAAGAAACACTCCTGCTCAGAGTAGTTCAACAGCGAAACGAGCCAATAAAACCCAAATTCAACAACCTCATCTACAAGTCCGGTTACATGGTTCTAATCTGTAAGGATCAAGAGACTGCTGAGTGGTTAAAGAGAATATCCCCATCCATGAAACCCTGGGAAGGTGCAGAGCTGATGGCAATGGACGAAGTGGCGATTCCACGTCCAGAGATGATCCAAGCATTCTTCCCACAAAGCTCCAGCTATGATGACGACCGAATAAAGGCTCTCATAGAAAGCCAAAATGACATCACAACAACTAATTGGCGTATTGTGAAACGATCCAATCTGAAAGATATTCATGTTGAATGGATCTTCACAGTAGAGGGTGCGTCGATGGAAAAGTTGAAGAAGTCCAAATACACCCTCAACTACCGATTTGGTGAAATCCAACTAAGGAAGATTACAGATCAACCGACTGCCGCTACCGCCAATCCGACTGGAAGGCCGACCCAAGAGCAATCTGAGGAGGCCTCCTGTTCGGGCGAGGTTCGGCTAACTGGAAGGCCGACCCAAGAGAAATCTGAGGAAGCCTCCGGTTCGGGCGAGGTTAGTAAATCTCACCCCAAAAGCACCATAAAGGCTAGTCTGTCCTTTCTATGATGTACGCTTGTTGCATTAAGGAATACGAAGCATATAGCTTGCAGAATGGAATAAACCAACGAATGGTATGGTCATAAGTTGACAAAACGGCTGCCGTTTGAACACAAGTGGATATTTTTGATGTTTTTCACTTCTTTGGGATGCTTTAAATAAAATTAAAATTTTACTAGGTCAGATGTCCATTCATTGAAAGCAATTATTGTTCCTTTTAAGTTTTCCCTCACTAGCCAGTTTTGAAAAAGATCCGGGATTTGGGCAAAATTATCGGAACTTCCCTTTAATCTAGTGTGGAGAGAAAAGTCTAGCTTTGAGAGCTAGAATTGTATCGCATTTACATTCTGCGAAAGTACATACGCTCCATCTAATAAATATAGATGAGCGCATATTGATCGGTCTCTTGAAGATGGCGGCTTGACTTATCAGCTCAAAAACTTGGCGAATTGGTTTACCATGTTTTCTTTAAACTTAGTTGAATGGATGCAAACTGTCAATAGATTTTTGAAGCAGTAAACTATGAATTCATAAAGAAAAGTTTCAATGTTCCATGGAATCAACAATTTGGCTTGGAAACGTGTTGATTGTTGATTAGTCAGGACGAAGACAAATGAACGGGCAAATTAGTGATATCCGTTGACGTTGATTCAATGCATCGCCGTAACGTTAACGTTATAATCCAAGTAACTTAATGCAACGACGTTGACGTTAACCCAAGTGAAAATCAACGTCAACGGCGTTAATCGTTAATTAACGTTAACAACCCTGGGCCATACACATATTACGTAAGAGCTTAAAGGGGGGAGGGGGTTGTCTGTCGTTTTCTAACGCTGTACTCTTAAATGGGGGGAGGAGGAGTAAAAAAAACCTGAAGAAAATGCTTACATAATAAGTGTACGACTCCTTAGGTTCTTTGGCAGAGGTGCGTCTTGGTAAACGGGTTGCCAATATGATAGTAATAGAAGGGTGGGAAAGGGCACTGCATACGCGGATTGCTAGAGAAAATTCCTCGAAGTCATAACGTTTACTGGCATTGTTATATACGATTGGGACTTGAAGAAATATAAACAAATTTTAATGAAGGTGTGATTAAAAAACAGCAACAAGTTAAGTGCACATTTAGTACAACGCATGAGAAAGCGTTCGTTAAACCGAGGTCTTGATAGAGGACTCTTATTCATGACGCCACTGGTACGAATCAGTTCTGAGTCATTTTATTTTTTGGCTTGTCATAAGACGAGTTCATACTATCCCATTTAATTCCACCACTTGATTATACCTTGACAGATGCGTATTTCGACCTCAACAGTAAGGCCGTCTTCAGTCTCTCGTATTTGACTAGAATTTTTGGATTTCAAAGCGATTCTCAGCTCTTCCGACGGCACCAGAGTTCTGGCACAAAAATAGCGTTGGTCACCAACTATTCTGGCGTAATAGACACATTGATAATGTTGCGTCAATAGCTAAAACTGGATTTTGGGAAATTCCTCCTGAAATTCTTTTGAAAACTATTCCAGACATTCTTTCAAAAGTTCCGGAAATTCTTCCCGATATTCCTATGAAAATCCCTATAAGATTTTTTTTGGAAGTAATGAGTTCGGTCGGCAAATGCTGAGTAAAGCGTACCATTGCGGTCCTTAGCCTCTTACCCAGCAACTCCTATTCCTACCTCCCCGTGGTGCTGGCCGGGATACGAGCAACCTTAGGGAAGAACTATGGTGGGAACTATGGTCGTATGCTGACAGGGAAAGGGGGCTTTGCTCCTCTCCGGAGGTGCAAATCTTATTGAGCGTCTGTTCTCCATGTCAGGATCGGCTCACAACAGCGTCTGTTCTCCATGTTAGGGGCGGCTGATCATCGTCCGAGTGCCAGCGAGGGACTCTAAGTAAAACTGTGCACCATGGTCCACCGGGAATAAAGGGGGTTTGGTGTCAGGCCCCGCAAGCCAGCCAAAAAAAACATACGCAACGAACAATCAACAAGAGATTACGGACTGGAACCATCGGCGAAGACCACTGCGACGGAAAGGGACTAGCGATTGGAAACTCGGTTCATGGAATTGCAAATCTCTCAACTTCATCAGGAGCACATGCATACTCGCCGATGTGCTCAAGGACCGTGGATTCGCCATCATAGCGCTGCAGGTGGTTTGCTGGAAGGGATCAATGGCGCGAACGTTTAGAGGTAATCATACCATCTACCAGAGCTGCGACAACACACACGAGCTGGGAACAGCTTTCATAGTGATGGGCGATATGCAAACGCGCGTGATCGGGTGGAGCCCGATCAAATGAAAGAATGTGCAAGTTGAAGATCAAAGGCCAGTTCTTCAACTTCAGCATAATCAACGTCCATAGCCCACACTCCGGAAGCACTGATAATGATAAGGACACATGCGTAGCTGGAACGTGAGTACGACAGCTGCCCAAGCCACGACATCAAAATCATCATAGGAGATTTGAACGCTCAGGTTGGCCATGAGGAGAAGTTTTTACCGACTATTGGGAAGTTCAGCGCTCACCGGCTGACGAACGAAAACGGCCTACGACTAATTGACTTCGCCGCCTTCAAGAATATGGCCATTCGCAGCACCTACTTCCAACACAGCCTCTCGTATTGGTACACCTGAAGATCACCACTGCAGACAGAATTACAAATCGACCACGTTCTGATTGATGGACGGCATGGATGGATTACACTGTGGTCTAGAATACAGATTTACGCGGAAAGATGCATTTTACGCCAACACTATATTTTTTAGAAAAAACTGTTGTTCTGCAAAATTGTTTGAAATAGTAAGGCCATCATTATGGTTCTACCAAAAAATAAGGTGGCCCATCATATAAAAAAAGTAGAGAATTTTTTTTTTATTTCTCAGAATATTGACATGTTATGTTCTACAAAGTTGTAGCGCAGCTTATTGCAATGAATTTTGCTAAAAAACTTTTTCTGTAGCTCTTAAGTTGGCTGATTAAGAGCAATTTAACCTAATTGTATTAGGGTGTACCTAAAAAAACAGTATTTTTGATTTACTTTTTTTGTTTTAGATTTCTCGAATAAGTCGTCTTCAGTTGACGTTTAGAGCTCAAAAAATGCAACTTTTGATGGGTAAATATGCTCAATATCTTTTTCCGATCAAAAGTTATAATCGTTTTTCTGTCAAAATTACATTTTTTTCATAAGTTGATATCTCCGGTTAGAGCAGACCAAAAAAATATATTCACACGGCATTGGAAAGAGAAATTATTATTCTTTATTTTGTCAAAAAATTGAGGATATGTTATTTTTTTATCTCAAGTTTTATCAATTTTACTAAAATCATGTTTTTTTTTTCAAATAAATTAATATAACTCGACAACGGAAGAAGATACAGACGATATTCTTAAAACAAAACACGCGTTTTGTCCCCAGCTCCAAAAGTCTTTAGAAGATGACATTCGTGTATACAGCTACAGCTTTAACACTTTTTATAAGTTTTATCATTATCATCGTATTGCAAGATT
Source organism: Armigeres subalbatus (assembly GCF_024139115.2). Taxonomy (NCBI): domain Eukaryota; kingdom Metazoa; phylum Arthropoda; class Insecta; order Diptera; family Culicidae; genus Armigeres; species Armigeres subalbatus. The sequence goes on from NC_085140.1 coordinate 444,151,166, forward strand.
TTCAAGAAAAGATGCATTTTCGGTCTGAAGCATACTTTTAAGAAACAAAATTTGTTCTACAAAACATGATTTTGGTAAAATTGGTGAAACTTTGGATAAAAAAATAATATATCCCCAATTTTTTCACATAAAAGAGAATATTAATTTTTCTTTCAGATACCGTGTGAATATATTTTTTTGGTCTGCCCTAACCGGAGATATCAACTTATGAAGAAAATGTTATTTTGACAGAAAAACGATTATAATTTTTGATCGGAAAAAGATATTGACCATATTTACCCATCAAAAGTTGCATTTGTTTGACCTCTAAAAGTCACCGGATGACGTCTTTTTCGAGAAATCTAAAACAAAAAAAGTAGATAAAAAATACTGTTTTTTTTTAGGTACACCCTAACCCAATTTGGTAAAATTGCTCTAAATCAGATAACTTAAGAGCTACAGAAAAAGTTTTTTTTAGCTAAATTGATTGGAATAAGCTGCGCTACAACTTTGTAGAACATAACATGTCAATATTCTGAGAAATAAAAAAAAAAAAAATTTTATTTTTATATGATGGATCACCCTATTTTTTGGTAGAACCATAATGATGACCTTACTATTTCGAGCAATTTTGTAGAACAACAGTTTTTTCTAAAAAATATAGTTTTGGCGTAAAATTCATCTTTCCGCGTAAATCTGTATCCTGAACCATAATGCATTATCGACGTCAGAACATATCGTGGTGCTAACATCGACTCTGACCACTATCTGTTTAAACTGCGCCCAAAACTATCCGTCAACAACAATGTTCGGTACCGACGACCGCCGCGGTACGACCTAGAGCGACTGAAGCAACCTGATGTCGCCACTGCATACACGGAGCATCTCGAGGCAGCGTTGCCGGAAAAGGGTGAGCTCGATGGGGCCCCTTTGCTGGGATTGCTGGAATACAGCCATTAACGATCCAGTAGAGAACAACGTCGGGTATATGGGACGAAGTCGACGGAACGATTGGTTCGACGAAGAGAGCAGACAGACTCTGGAGGAGAAGGACGCAGCGCGGGCGGTCGCGCTGCAGCAAGGTACCCGGCAGAACGTGGAACATTATAGACGGAAGTGGAGACAGCAGACCCGCCTTTTTCAGGAGAAGAAACGCCGCCTGGAAGAACCGGAGTGCAAGGAGATGTAACAGCTGTGCCGTTCTCAAGAAACACGCAAGTTCTATCAGAAGCTCAATGCATCCCGCAAAGGCTTCGTGCCACGAGCCGGATTGTGCAGGAATAAGGATGGAAGCATCTTGACGGACGAACGTGTGGTGATCGAAAGGTGGAAGCAGCACTACGAGGAACATTTGAATGACGCTGAGAGTACAGGCAGTGAAAGTCAAGGCAGCGGAGGAGCTGACTACGCCGGCCCCCACCTTGAGGGAAGTTAAGGAAGCCATTCAACAGCTAAGGACCAATAAAGGTAAGGATGGCATCCGAGCTGAGCTCAGATGGGCCCGGAAAAGCTAGCCACTTGCCTGCACAAACAGATAGTCAGAATCTGGGTAACTGAAAAGCTACCGGAGGAGTGGAAGGAAAGGGTTATATGCCCCATCTACAAGAAAGGCAACAAACTGGAGTGTGAGAACTTTCGAGCGATCACCATCCTTAATGCCGCCTACAAAGTGATATCCCAGATCATCTTCCGATGACTGTCACCATTAGTGAATGAGTTCGTGGGAAGTTATCAAGCCTGCTTCGTTGACGGCCGCTCGATAACGGACCAGATCTTTACTGTACGGCAAATCCTCCAAAAATGGCGTGAATACCAGGTCTCAACGAATCATCTGTACATTGATTTCAAGGCGGCATACGACAGTACAGAGCGCGTAGAGCTATGGAAAATTATGGACGAGAACAGCTTCCATGGGAAGCTAACCAGACTGATCAAAGCAACGGTGGATGGTATGCAAAACTGTGTGCAGATTTTGGGCGAACACTCCAGTTCGTTCGAATCGCGCCGGGGACTAAGACAAGGTGATGGACTTTCGTGCCTGTTGTTCAACATTGTGCTAGAAGGTGTCATGCGGAGAGCCGGGTACGATTTTCAACAAATCCAGTCAATTTATTTGTTTCGCGGATGACATGGACATTGTCGGCCGAACATTTACAAAGATGGCAGAACTGTACACCCGCCTGAAACGTGAAGCAACAAAAGTTGGACTGGTGGTGAATGCGTCAAAGACAAAGTACATGCTTGTGGGCGGAACCGAGCGACAGGGCCCGCCTGGGAAGCAGTGTTACGATAGACGGGGATACCTTCGAGGTGGTAGAGGAATTCGTCTACCTTAGATCCTTGCTATCGGCTGATAACAATGTTAGTCGTGAAATACGAAGGCGCATCATCTGTGGAAGTCGGGTCTACTACAGGCTCCAGAAGAAACTGCGGTCGAAAAAGATTCGCCACCGCACCAAATGTGTCATGTACAAGACGATGGCAAGACCGGTAGTCATCTACGGACATGAAACATGGACAATGCTCGAGGAGGACTTGCAAGCACTCGGAGTATTCGAGAGACGGGTTCTTACACCCAAAACAATTATGTGTGATATTCTTTGTATTAAGCATTTTGTATCAAATCTCGCATTCAAACCGATCAGACAATATCATACTTGATAAAACAGCTCATTGCATAAAGTCGGTTTATTTGGTTTCGATCAATACATCCAAACGAACTTCGTTGGCTCCTCCTAGAACAGTATATGAATCGTGTACAGCAATATAACTTTAACCCACACAATCTTCCTGATTCCATTAAGCTTGATAACGGAAAAGGACACAACTATGCATGGTGCTTGTTCCACTTGTATCACTCATTGCTATCCCCGTTACCCTTCCACTTGTCACATCCACATATCATGAAACGTGGACTATGATTGCCTTTGGTCGCGTCGTTCCTCATCTGGTAAATAGTCCAGATGGTTGGCGCGTCAGTTTAGATGTGCTATGGGAGAAGGGTCGGGCTTCAATTCCCGTCTTTGACCGATTTTTTTGTATGGTTGCTAAGGTTGTCGAAGTATACAGTATTTCACTCCTCGATGGGGGATGTATAATTAGATTCAATGTAGACACTACCACATAACCAGTTCTTATTTTCTCGTGACCGGAGACCTAATGCAAGGGTCTGCCGTTTACTTAATACAATCTGTGCATATGTCGCAAATTATGGCAAACAGTACACGAAACTAATGCGAGATTGCAATAAAATGTTGCAATCTCTGGTTGGGTGTAGGAACATCTTTGGCGGTATGCAAGAAGACGGTGTGTGGCGGCGAAGAATGAACCACGAGCTCGCCCAGCTCTACGGCAAACCCAATATCCAGAAGGTAGCTAAAGCCGGAAGGGTACGATGGACAGGGCATGTTGCAAGAATGCCGGACAGCAACCCTGCAAAGATGGTGTTCGCTTCCGATCCGGCAGGTACAAGACGGCGTGGAGCGCAGCGAGCGAGGTGGGCAGACCAGGTGCAAAACGACTTGGCGAGTGTGGGGCGCATTCGAGGATGGAGAGATGCGGCCTCGAACCGTGTATTGTGGCGTCAAATTGTTGATTCAGTGTTATCTGTTTAGATGTAGACTAAATAAATGAAATGAAATGAGTTACTTCAAAAATGTATCAAAACATTTCTTTTAAATTCTTCCAGAAATGTTCATAGGAAATTTCCCCAGGAATTTCAACGGAGTTTCCTTCTGAAATGACTTCGGAAATTCTTCTAGATGTTGCTTATGAACTTCCCTTACGAACTGTCTCAGAATCTCCTCCAAGAATCCTTTTGGGCAGTTCCTCAAGGGGTTACTATGGAAATTCCTCTAAGAACTCCTTCGGAAATAACTCCAAAAAAATCCTCGGATATTCCACTCAGAATTCCCTCGAAAGTTCTCCCGGATTTTGTTTGGAAATTATTATAGGACTTTAGGAAATTCCTAGCATAATTCCTCTAGTTCAGTAATTTCGTCAGAAATTTCTTAAGACGATACTTATTTACTTTCCTCCGGAATAGCCTCTGAAATACCTCAGAATATTTTTCCCCTCCAAAATTCCTATGAAAATTCCGCCAAGTTTTTTTTACGAAAATCGTTTCGGGAATTCTTCCAAAAATTCCCCCACGATTTTTTTCAAAATTCTACCAGAAATTTCTCTGTAGATTCCTTCAGGTATTTTTTCGAAAATTGTTACAAAAATTCTTTTGAGAGTTTTTCGAACAATTCGTTAAAATATTTTCTTTGTGAATTCTTTAAACATTTCTTCCAGAGGAATTTTCAAATCAAATCTAGCAATTTATTTTAGAAATTCACACGCATATTTCCTCGGAAAATTCTTCGGGGATTCATTTCCAGGGATTTGTTGATGAATTCCCAAAGAACCTTCTTGAGAAACCCCCGAAAGAATTACTGGAGAAACTCCGAAAGGTTTTTGTGGAACAATTTCTTATAGAATTTCTGGCGGTATTTGCATAGGAATTTTTGAAGAAAGTTCTTAAGCAATTTCTGAGGGAAGTTCATAAGCAACATCTGGTGCGTGTTGCTTTTTGGAATTTTATGAGGAATTTTCGAAGCAGTTCCTGGAGGAATTTCCAAAGTAATTCCCTAAGGAACTTCCGAAAAGATCCCTGGAAAAGTTTCTGAGGCAATTCCTGAGAAAAGTTCATAAGCATCATCTGGAATAATTTCCGAAAGAATGTCATAAGGAGTCCTTGGAAGAATTGTTTAGGCAGTACCTGCGAAGAGCCGGGTGTAACAGAAGGGGTACAATTTTTAAGGATCCAGTCAATTTGTTTGTTTCGTGGATGATATGAACTTTGTCGGTCGAACAAATAAACAGGCGCATGATTTGTCAAAGTCGGGCCTATTATGGGCTTCGAAAAAAACGTGTTCAAAAAAGATTAACACCGGAACCAAATGTATCATTTACAAAACGCTCATGGTTCTCTTTGGATATGAGACTTGGACCATGCTCGAGGAGAAGCTACGGACACTCGGAGTACTCGAGAGACGCGTGCTTAGGACCTGTTGCGAGGATGCCGAACAGCACTTTGCGGAGATGGTGCCTCATTTCTATTGTTAATTTTTCGGAAATTCTCCGAGAGTTCCTTCAGAAACGTTCTTTGGAGTTTCCGTGGGAAATTATTTGGAATCGGCTTGGGATGTAATTTCTAAAATTCTAAAAATTTAAAAAACGTTATATCTACTCAGAAAATTCTTTTCATTTCCTTGGGAAGTTGTTCTGATTTTCCATAAGAAATTCATCTAAGTTCCCATGTGTGAGTATTTCGAATTTTTAGTGGACCTGTTATAAAATTTCCATGGATTTTTTTTTCCTATTTAGGTGTATTTTCCTAATGAGAATTTCTTCCAAGATGTTTCATGGAAAATTTTCCTGAATTTCCATTGTGAGTTCTTTTGAATATTCAGTAATCGCTCCTCAATTTGCAGCATCCCCGAGACAACGCAGTCCAAGGCAGTGCCTCGGGTGAGCTGTAGCAGCGTCTGCATGGCCAACTGACAATGTGAAGACCTTTGCAGTTCATGCAGTTTTTGACCGGCTACTCTCTTCCTAAACAGGTCAATATAGAGTTCAACGTAGCTACAGTGTTATGTGGACACCACCAAGGTTTTCAAGAGATTTCTAATTACCTTATGCGATATACCTACAAGTGGGAGCCATTTCGCTCCGAATATTTGGTCTTAGTGCAAGCTCGTGAATAACCCTTGCTAGGTCGGTTAAATAACCAAAAAGCATCCTCTCATCCAAAAAGAAACCTCTTATTTGAATCATATTTTCAACTACATACACGCTTAAAATAAATAACACAGAGATATGTTTGCTTCACACAAAACGGACCTAATGCAGAACAACCCCTAAATGAGCGACAGTTACACAGGCACAAAAATGCCTCGTACGGTCGTGATAACGATTCTTTCTAACATGTAAACGTTTGTACAGATATCTTGTTTCATGAGGAACCAAATGCGGTTGAAAATATTGAAATCCAAGCTTCAATAAAACCACACGAGTTATTTTTGTGGCTGTGTAACTGTCGCTCATCTATGTGTTGTTCTGCATTAGGTCCGTTTTGTGTGAAGCAAACATATCTCTGTGTGATTCAAATGAGAGGTTTCTTTTTGGATGAGAGGATGCTTTTTGGTTATTTAACCGACCTAGCAAGGGTTATTCACGAGATTGCACTAAGACCAAATATTCGGAGCGAAATGGCTCCCACTTGTAGATATATCGCATAAGGTAATTAGAAATCTCTTGAAAACCTTGGTGGTGTCCACATAACACTGTAGCTACGTTGAACTCTATATTGACCTGTTTAGGAAGAGAGTAGCCGGTCAAAAACTGCATGAACTGCAAAGGTGTTATTGATTTTAAGCGTGTACTGTGACAGAATATACTTACACGTAACCAGCTAGGATGTTGAGTAATGTGCTCTTTCCGGCCCCCGACGGGCCCATAATCGCCGTCAGCTCCCCAGAGTTGAACGATCCATTCAAACCGTGGAGAATTTCTTTGCTCTCTGTAAAAAAGAAACAAAACAAAGAAGAAATAATTGGCAAATTGGCTAGGTTACGAGAGTGAATCAAAGTCAAGTTCAACATTCCACCGAAAAAAAGAAACAAATTGCTGACCAATTATTGTGCCGCATCCGTCAGACGTTGAAGCATTTACGTTGGAGAAGGTGTAAATTCAATGCAAAAAATCGATGCAGACGTCAGAGCTTTGCAGTAGGGTAGTTCAAATTTAGGGTAAACCGTAGAAACTCTTCTTTAATACTTCTATTATGAAATTTGTGACGTTTAAGGGAAAGAAATATTAAAAATGTTTCAATATATAAATATTACGAACATTTCAATTAATGAGCTACCCTATTCTACGCTCGGCAGCACCATCTACGAGATTGCCCCTGTATGGCGCCGTCAATGTTTCGATTTTCTTCCCGTGCGTCACTTGATCGTTCAATTCTAACCACTCGAAAACCTCCCCGAAGGCACTTATTGGCAATCACCGAGCACCATAAGCGATCGACCGTGTGTTTGGGTTTCTAACATGCGGCATGGCAGTCACCATCATCAACCAAACTCGATTTGATGTAACCCGTCAAGTACGACAACATTGCTCGCACTTATCGCTAGAACGAGGCAGGCTGAGCACATTGAACGGTGGATGGGGATAAATGTTATTTTTTTTCTAGAACTTTGTTTGGTTAATGAATTTTTCCTTAAGATATTCATTTAAAAATCTGCGAGTTTAGATTACTGGAGAAACTTCCTCCAGCTTACGAAAATTCGCGAACCTTGATTTTCCATTTTTTAAATCATTTTCTAAATTTCCTAACATAAAGAAACAAATATCAAAATTATAACTCGAAAGTACACCACTGTGCGTTCTAATGCCCTCGCGAAACCGCAATCGTGCTTTAAGCATGCAACCGCCCATGTCGCAATTGACACAGATTCACCCAATGGCGAAAAGCCACACGGCTCGCGGTGGTTTATCCGGCCGGGCAGTTATTTCCATTTCCATTCCTATCTTCCTATTTGTCACTTGGCTTTCCGACAAGTCGAATCACTCGAGCCGAAGTGCCGCTCATCGTTTGCGGTGCCATCTCAAGGAGCCCGGCTGTCTACCCTCCTGATGGGATGCACCAGCCGCGAAAGATCATTGACTTCTACCGCCGATTGTGCGATGCCCGGACCGGAGTGAGCCATTCTATTCCAATATCGTATAAACATGCAAATCAATCGATTAAAATCTCAATAAAGCTTGACCCGGCCAGTTCACATCATCTCATAAGGAAGAACGATTTATTGCAAGGGAAGAGGGCGGAGCTGCGTTTGAACTGGCTGTCGGCGGCGATCATTAATCGTTTAACATCCTCAGATCAATCGACGGTCTAGCGGTGCATTGTGATTGGATTTGCTCTAATGTAGTTTTAAAAATAGTCAATAAGTAATAATTCTATGGAGGATTTGTGATAGAGGTTTGTCGCTGACCGACGCGACGTTTACTATTCATGGTCGACCGCGAGCAAATCTATTGAACGGTTGGTTGTTCGTGACGACAGCGGAGATGGTGATTCTCAAGTTCGAGCAAAAATAATAAAACAGCGAGCAATTTGAGCCACGTGCTGTAAGGTGTTTGAAGCGTGATCTATTTGCGCTTCCTGAGAATAATCTTCCTTCTATGGGAGCTTTGCTGGCTCGTAGCGTGGTTGTGTGGACTGGTTTAAGGTATAACTATTTACACCTTTATGAGGAATTTCGAGCTGAAATAAAACTTTAATAAATATTTGCCTGAACCATACAATGTACGATAGACAATTCAGACATACACGGGTTAACAAGGAATAATATTGTTTCATCGACTAGCTGCGAACTTTGGCAAAGTATTTCGGCGTAATAAGCTGTATTACTGCTCCCGGACTTCATCTCATCTCAGCTCATATTTTCATTCCATTTAAAACTAGCCAATGAAGGAATAAGATTTGTATCTTACTTTTGTATTGTTTTTCAGCAGATTGGTTCTGTATTTCAATTCTTTCGTGACGAGATTAATGTTCAGTGAGATGGAAAAAAGAACAGCTCTCCTGTATTCATTTTTCAAATTTGACGGCATTGGTGTTTTGTGATGAATTTGTAGTTGTCGTTTTTTCGTCGTAGTCAAACAATTCCATTCAGTTGAAGTGGCTATCAGCAAGATGAGCTTCTATTTTATTGGCAGATTACAGATTACACAACTAAATTAAAATCAGTTTATTACAGTGTCGATTCGTTATCCAAAATGTATAGAAAAAAGCCAATAGCGTTCCAGAGCTTTTATGACAATCTAAAATATTTTTAATTTCATTTGGTATTGGTACAACAGATTTCTATAATAGGATGATTGATGAATGATTAAAGCTGCATTCCGTTGTTAAGGCATTAGTTTACATATTTATCCGTGAAGTTTTGAAGTTGGATATATATAAGAACTGTTCCGTTTTTCATCTTACTGAACATTTATTCATCTCATCGCAAAACAATGAAATACAACACGAAAATAAGAAACAAATCAAATTCCTTTCCATTGCTTTGTTTTTGATGGAATGAACAAAGGAGCTATGAGATGAAGTACCAAACAGTTCCCCTACTATGATAATTCACTTCGTGACAAAAAGTTGGATTTTTTCTCGTCGCGGAAGAAATTATTTACGTGATTTACGTCACCTGTAATCTCCTGTGCGTTTCCATCGATATAATAATATCCTAAGGTGTGCCGTTGGACGGGTATATTAAGAAAAAGAATTGATTGCATGAACAAGTTCATAAACAGAGGCAAGAAAGCAACCAAGGTTCCAGCAGATCCTGAATAATTTTATTATAAGAATACGACTGTGTATCTGTTGCAGAGAAGCATAAGGAAGACCACTATTACTAAAACGGAATGTGTAGGGTAAGACGGTATAATGCGCCCCACCTGGCCAAAACGCCCCACTTTGATTTCTAGAAAACTATAACTTACTAAGGGTCAAAATTAGTTGGAACCTTTAAATATTTGTAAAACCATCATCCTATGTGAATTTGGGAGTATTTTTGAATTACGTAATAAAAATAATAGAAAAATACAAAAAGTTACAGTTTTGATGTAACTTTCAATGTTTGTTTGTTCAACATTCTGGAGCGATGCTTGCATACTGTCCGCAAAACTTGCACTGGAACACTCAGTTGGGCAACAAAATAACTTTTCTCATTTGTCAATTTGATATAAAATTGCTTCCATCTTCAAAAATGTAACATTTTTCAAAAATATGTTTCACTGGTCAAAACGCCCCAGTGTAGGCAGGACAATATGCCCTTACCAACTGGACACAAGCGCGGCGAGCTTGCAGCAGTTGCAAATTATATGGAAACTATTGAAATGTAATTAGTGATGAACTTTGTATTATCTTAAAAATCACTCTAATAAAGATTAAAAAAAAAAAAATATTGAAATGTAATTAAAACCTGTTTAAATGGACTTATGTTAGTTTTTTAATGTCAAGCACATAAGGATTTGTAACCTTTTTAATATGAGATTTATAAGATACTAATGAAGGGCTATGAAACGTCTTTGGTGAGGGTGGGGCGTATTGCCCAGGCACTTGTTGAAATCCATTTTTTCACGACTTTTCAAAAAAGCTTTATTACGTGTTCTCTGAAATATTTTTATATGACTACTCACAGGCAATACATTTGCGATTTTTTGGACTACCAAATAACACAAAGTTTGCATAAATATCATTGTCGGGAAACCGGTGTACCTTGCTGATTTGGGATTATGGACTGTAGGAATGTATTCCAACATCAGATGGTTGCATGCGACGAAGGTGAATCTCCCTTTCTTTCCGAGTTGGTCGACGATACAGTTCCTTTCGAAGACCTCGTAAGCGTTATCCAAGTCTTTACGACGTTAAGGCTTCCTGGGTATTCCGATTTTTGTAGCATGCACGATTCAAACACAAATTTTAGCGGCAATCAAACACACAATTATATTGAAACACTACATACAACTACACAGTTTATTGCTTAAAGTAACAGATTAAAATTTGACACGCGTGCCCTACTCCTTGCTTATATCTAACTAACCGACTACTCATCTTACAATCTACTCATTTCCCAGAATATACAAGCAGCCTCACGATGCGATGTTTACCGAACACGATTAGAGATAAATGAGTATTATCAATCAAAGTCGCCTTAGTTCTCATTGCGCAGTTATCTCCAGTTTATCTCCTCTCACATATAGTTTAGCTGGACATGTAGAACACTACCAGGGTTGTAGCTAGTATCCAACAATCATTGAAAAATAAAAAGTTATCAAGGTATTGCCTTAGGGGGGGCATATTATATCGTCTTACCCTATATGAAATTCTGTTTTCATTGTCCATACGAGGCATACCGCGGCGTCACGTCCTGGAAGGTGAAATTTTTTGCTGAATAATTAGATTGAAAACCAAGATTGGTTGAGAAGGACCACGTTTGACCAAGTTTGTTCAAGGCAGTCTAAAAGCTAAGAGTATGACAACACTTTGAACTTCAACTAGTTCAACCGACCGCTAAGTAGGATCTCGTATAGAGGATAATTAGGATGATTGATTTTCTTTCATTTCCGATATATCACAGCCAAATATACAAAAACACGAATAATATTTGGGGGAAATGATCCCTGAGCTTGCTTTGAAAAAAGTAAAAAGGTGCTAGCAGATTTTAAGAATTCATAAGATTCATGAACGAGTATTGTTAATATTGTTATGGAATTCGACAGATGATGCAATTTAAGAATTGGGGAGACTTGATCCCCTTTTGATTTTATATAGCTATTGAATATTTTTTCAATTCTTTATTAATTTTGCCTAAACTACAAAAACACCTAAGAACAAATTTACATTTTATTGAGTTTTTTTTTCCGAAATATGAAAATTGTTGGATATAGCAATTTTAAATTTCCACGTCAAAAACAATGCCCACGTCAGCCACTTGATGATTTAGGGCTGATGCACAAAATGATGGCCCTGAAAAGAATCGATTTCGTTTCCAATCAGCCAAATCGATGAATACGCCTCCATAGTGAATACGTTTTCGAAGGCAACAACCCCCATATCAAACTGATGTCCGTGTTGGGGATGCATGAATGGGATTGATTGGTTTTGAAATTTTTAGTATGGTTTAAAAAAATTGAAATTTTTGCCCATACAATGTACGGTGTGCAGGGCGTCGGAAAAAGTCTGCTCTCCTTACTGTTCTTTCGGGGGCATTAAAACGGAGTTTCGCCAAGAGATAAGGACAGTCGATGTTGTTCTGCAGAAGGTCGAATACAAAGAGCCTCTGAAGAAGCATTCTCCTACTACTCAATGTAGGAAGACTCACGAGTTCACAGCGCTGCTCATATGGAGGCAGCTCACGTCTATTACGCCAAGGAAGCCTTCGTAGCGCAAATCTGATGAAAGCTTTCTGAACATGTTCGATTCTAGCTATTTGCGTTGCGTGATACGGTGCCCATACGACTACGCCATACTCCAGAATACTGCGAACCAGCGATGTATACAACGTCCTGAGGCAGTAAATATCGCTGAAATCTCGGGTGTTGCGCTTCATAAGTCCCAATATGGCAAAAGCTTTAGCTGTTGTGGTTGAGATGTGCTCACTAAAACGAAGTGTACTGTCCAGTGAAACACCTAGATCTTTGACGAGCGAGACTCGATTCAAAGTTAGGTCGTGCATAGTGTATTCGAAAATTATTGGAGAGCGCAGACGTGTGAACGTGATAATGTTACATTTGTTTACATTCGCCGTCATTCCATTTCTGTCACACCAGTCCGAGAGCTTATCAACATCGGCTTGCAACGCGCAACAATCCACCAGCGACGTTAAGGCTCGAAACATTTTCAAGTCGTCAGCATACATTAATTTTGAAAATTTTAATTCGCTGCATAAATCGTTCACAAAAAGTACAAAAAGTAGGGGTCCAAGGTGGCTTCCTTGCGGCACTCCGGCCGTAATACGGAAAGGAACCGATCTGACTGTCCCTAGTTTCACAGATGCATAACGGTTGTCGAGGTATGAAGCGATCCAAGTGGCTAACCAGTCAGGGAAGTAATAAAATTTAAAAACGTCCTTAATTTGCGCTAAATCCCCCCCCACCAGTGGCATTATTTCAAAAAGCTCGTGAAGGACGCATTTTATGACACAGGAATAAGTCAATATATCAATATATCAAAAGAAAGCCATTTTTATCTGTAATCGATTGACATCATCATACAGTTGAGAAACAGTTTTTAATAGTTAAAATAGTAACATTTATACAAGGTGAAAACTGATCATGGTTTGAACTAAAATGTATCGTGGTTTGAACTTGTGCATTCATGTTCTGCTGTTGTCCGCTAGGAGCGCTGCATGCACCTAGCTGGAGCATTTTGTTTACATTTCCAATATGATAAAACGTAATTTTCATATCGATAATTTTAACGATTTTCACACGTTTCGAGTTACTAATCTAATGCGAGAAGATGAATAGTAAAACAAATTAGCTTTTCTATATATTTCCTCAGCGTTTCATGCATGTGATTAGTATTATATTTAGGAGCTGATGCAGTAGTTCAAACCATTGTACGAATTTAGTACAAACCATGGTACGAATCAAAGTTATGTAATTATTAAGTTTTTTTCAATGAATCTGACCATAAATATTGTAGGAGTCAGCGACGATACAGGATTCACAAGCATGCCATGATTACCAAACTGTTACTATGTATAGCAAATAAATAATTGTTTTTTCATTCACTATCTGAACATCGTACAAGACAGACGTGTTCTTATTTGATCTATGGCTATATTCCTACAGGTTATGTAGGTTATGTAGGAGGAGAATGAAGACAACTTGCCGAACAACAAACAGTATGCTAGTCTAATCGGAGGATTGTTGTATGTAGCCGTTAACACACGTCCGGATATAGCGGTCAGCGTGTCTATTCTGGGGCGAAAAACAAGTAAGCCTTCTCAAGCGGACTGGGTGGAAGCCAAGAGAATTCTACGTTATCTCAAAAATACAATGGACAACGAGCTAGTGCTAGGTCTGGACAATTCTCCGTTGGATGTCTACGTTGATGCGGACTGGGCAGGAGATTCAAGCGACAGAAAATCTACCTCAGGATTCATATTTCGTTTTGCCGGATGATCAATAAGTTGGGGCGCAAGGAAGCAAACTTGTGTCACTTTGAGTAGTACCGAAGCCGAGTATGTGGCACTTGCCGAATGTTGTCAAGAGTTCCGGTGGGTTCAACGCATACTAGAAGACTTCTCTGTGAAGATTCAAATGCCGGTAATCATATACGAAGACAATCAAGGTTGTATCAAACAGTCTACTTCACCAACCGTGGGACGTAGATCCAAACACATTGAAACCAAATATCACTATGTCCGGGAGTTACAGCAAGATGGAGAAATTGAACTTCGTTATTGCCCCACCGAAGAAATGGTGGCAGATATGATGACGAAGCCACTCCAAGCCATCAAGTTGAAACATTTCCGGGAAGCTGCTGGAGTCCTGCCGTCGAGGAGGAGTGTAGGAGTCAGCGACGATACAGGATTCACAAGCATGCCATGATTACCAAACTGTTACTATGTATAGCAAATAAATAATTGTTTTTTCATTCACTATCTGAACATCGTACAAGACAGACGTGTTCTTATTTGATCTATGGCTATATTCCTACAAATATGTGCACAAAGGATGTTTTTAGAAAGATAATGAACTAAGCTTCCTTGTAAACTAGGATTCGCGGTTGTAACATGTCCCTTTAATGAAATGAATCAACTTTGTTGCGACGACCCAAGAATACGCGCAGCAGCTGGAAGTGGCGCTCCCAACGGAAGAGCAGCTAGGTGCAGCATCTTTTGAAGATGGCTGGAGAGATATTCTTGACTTATGACGGCGAATGTGAGCAGTTAGTAGAAGAGAAGAATGCAGCATGGGCGAGATTGCTGCAATACCGCACGAGGGCGAATGAGTCACGATATGAACAGGCGCGGAACAGACAAAACACGATTTTCCGGAGGAAAAAGCGTCAGCATGAAGATCCAGACAGTGAAGAGACGGAGCAACTGTACCGCGCTAATAACACACGAAAGTTCTATGAGAAGTTGAACCGTTCACGTAAGGGCCACGTGCCACAGCTTGATAGGTGTAAGGACAGTAATAAGGAGGTGATCCAAAGGTGGCGGCAGCACTACGAAGAGCACCTGAATGGCGATATGGCAGACGAAGATGGCGGTATGGTGATGGACCTGGGGAACGCGCGCAGGACATGCGACTTCCGGCTCCGGATCTCCAGGAAATCCAGGACGAGATTGACCGGCTGAAGAACAACAAAGCCCCTGGGGTTGACCAACTACCAGGAGAGCTATTTAAACACGGTGGTGAGGCACTGGATAGAGCGCTGCACTGGGTCATTACCAACATTTGGGAGAAGGAAGTTTTGCCGCAGGAGTGGATGGAAGGTGTCGTGTGTCCCATCTACAAAAAGAGCGATAAGCTGGATTTTAGCAACTACCGTGCAATCACATTGCTGAACACCGCCTACAAGGTACTCTCCCAAATGTTATGCCGTCGACTAGCACCAATTGCAAGGGAGTTCGTGAGGCAGTATCAGGCGGGTTTTATGGGCGAACGCTCTACCACGGACCAGGTGTTCGCCATTCGCCAAGTACTGCAGAAATACCGCGAATACAACGTGCCCACACATCATCTATTCATCGACTTCAATGCCGCATATGATACAATCGATCGGGACCAGCTATGGCAGCTAATGCACGGTTGATCAAAGCGACGATGGATCGGGTGATGTGCGTAGTTCGAGTTTCAGGGGCATTCTCGAGTCCCTTTGAAACCCGCAGAGGGTTACGGCAAGGTGATGGTCTTTCGTGTCTGCTATTCAACATCGCTTTGGAAGGGGTAATACGATGAGCAGGGATTAACAAGAGTTGTACAATTTTCAATAAGTCCGCCCAGCTATTTGACTTCGCCGACGACATAGATATTATGGCACGTAACCTTGAGAAGATGGAGGAAGCCTACATCATACTGAAGAGGGAAGCCAAGCGGATCGGACTAGTCATCAACACGTCGAAGACGAAGTACATGATAGGAAGAGATTCAAGAGAAGACAATGTGAGCCACCCACCGCGAGTTTGCATCGGTAGTGACGAAATCGAGGTGGTAGAAGAACTTGTGTACTTGGGCTCACTGGTGACTATCGAAAATGATACCAGAAGAGAAATTCGGAGACGCATAGTGGCTGGAAATCGTACATACTTTGGACTCCGCAAGACGCTCCGATTGAATAGAGTTCGCCACCGTACCAAACTGACAATCTACAAAACGCTCATTAGACTGGTAGTCCTCTACGGACACGAGACCTGGACGATGCTCGTGGAGGACCAACGCGCACTTGGAGTTTTCGAAAGGAAAGTGCTGCGTACCATCTATGGTGGGGTGCAGATGGCGGACGGTATGTGGAGGAGGCGAATGAACCACGAGTTGCATCAGCTGTTGGAAGAATCGTTTACACCACGAAAATCGGGAGACTGCGGTGGGCCGGGTACGTAGCCAGAATGTCGGACAGTAACCCGGTGAAAATGGTTCTCGACAACGATCCGACGGGCACAAGAAGGCGAGTGCGCAGCGCGCAAGGTGGATCGATCAGGTGGAAGATGACTTGCGGACCCTCCGTAGACTGCGTGGTTGGCGACGTGTAACCATGGACCGAGCCGAATGGAGAAGACTATTATACCGCACAGGCCACTTCGGCCTTAGTCTGAATAAATAAAAAAAAATGTTTCGTTGGATACCCTAATAGTTTCAATGGATTTAGAAATTGCTGAAAAGCTTCCGAATCGATTAAAAAAACCGCTTTTATGGTTTGAAATCTCGCTTAATTTCGAGACGGTTCTATCACAAACGTGCGAATACCATAAACCCGAATTCCTTTCGCCTGAAAAGACCAAACACCCGTAAAGATCATTTGCCCAAAAGGACCTTTAGCCTGAATGCATTAAATGCCAGAACCAGTCGTTAAGTCAAATTGAGAGGTTCTTTGATTGGCAACATGCAAAACGTTACATATTTCATCTTAATGCGTAGTTGTCCAGAACAAAGCACTTGGGAATTTAGTTCCTTCTTCAATTACACGCACATACCTAGAAAAGGCAAAAAGAGTGTAATGGCTTTTTGTAGCGATATTTTCTGCTTAGCAGAGAATCATATTGCAGTAAATGACTTTGCATTTACTGATTCATAATAGAGGCATAATAGAGGTAGAAAGCTCAGCCTTAGCCATAAAGAAGGCAGAATTATGCACCCAAGCTAATCGGTATTATGCAGATAATGATTTATCTTGATCAAAAAGCCTTTTAGCTTTTACTTTGGATATTCCTTCTAAACGTTCTACGACAATAATGTGAATAAGTCGAAATTACAAAAAAAAAGATAATTGGGACAAAAGTTCCAATGCTTTAAAATTGGAGGTTTTATACTAGATTTGCATTCTTTCACATATATGCTACTCTATCGAGGTTTGCATATTAATATAAATTTGTGTTTCAACTAATAATAATTTATTCTTGAATTTTTCCGCCATTTTAACACAGGATGATCTTTGTGAGTTATAATATAATATATTTGCTCAGAGGTGAACCAGCCAAGAGCTGAAAGCCTTTTGTACTTTCGGCCTTGTTTTTCCTATCGACCTTTTCACGCAGGTTTGATATCTTTTTTTTTAAATCCGGCATATGATTCCTTCCATCATTGTTATGCTAAAATAAAGGAATTATTATATCACTCTAGCTTTTTTAGTGATTTAAGTGAAAGATACTTCCGTGCTTTAATTCGAGCAAATGCAAAATATGAAGAAAAAAGCGATCATATATTTTTTGATTCGGCTAAGCAAAATTTTGGAAAATGTAATTCAACTTTCAAAAATAGCAAAATTAGCTTAAGCTTTGCCATTTCTGCACCATCACTTTTACCTTTTGTGACGCAAGATGGTGTGAGTGAGCTGTCTGTTGCCTTATATATATGGGGTTTCACGAAGTGGACTATGTTGATAATAATACTATTCGTTTAGTGTTCATTAAGCACTTCCACAGTTATTGACTGCGGAGTTTCTAAGCCAAGTTACCATTTTTGCATATGGTCGGGGTTCAACCAAACCGCACCAAGCGGCTTCTTGACTGACTTGTGATAACTTGTTCGTAAAAGTGAAGTTAATTCATATTTAGGCATGCGTACATTTGTTATAAGATATCCTCAGTTATATAGGGCTAAGGGATATCCGATACGATTTATGATTAATTGAATCTGCTACATGAAAACTTAGGTAAAACAATGGTTAATGACGATTGGTGCAATTTGGCAGAACCCCGGTCAATGTCCAACCCGAAAATTTCCTAGACCGAACTGGGAATCGAACTCAGACACATTCAACACGGTCTTGCTTTGTAGCCGCGCATCTTACCGCACGGCTAAAGAAGGCCCCAGATTACCAACATAAATTGCAGATATTACAGTCAAACACTCATTTCTATATTATTTATTACAGATCATCTAATAGTCTAATTATCATACCAAAGAGGAAATACAGGAAACCTTGTGTGAACACTTAATATGATATATTTCCAGACGAATAATTTGTCTTTCTTCAAAGGTGCAATTCACCGCAGTCAATTAGCAGCATCACGAAATTGCGTCAGATTTCGGAAGCCAATGACGTCGCTCTTAATTTATGAATATTCAATCTGAAGACGCTAATCATTCAGGAATAATGAATGATCCGAGTCGACTGAACACATTCTCGTCGTGGTAAAGTACATATCCTGTGGCTTGACGAGCCTCCTTGCTGTGAGTTGTGGCGTTGACGTGGGGTTAAACTTTTATAAAAAGTTTAACACATCTGTATAGGTCTGTTTTTCACGCGGAAAAAAATCAATAATTTCTATAAATTCCATTGATTTTTATTTGTGGTCTGAACTCATTGTTTCGTTTCATCTGGAGATCATAATCGACCGAAATGGAACCGCATGAAATAATCCTAGGTGTAAATAGACCCGATAGATGGGGCCCTCCTAAGCCGTGCGGTAAGACGCACGGCTACAAAGCAAGACCATGCTGAGGGTGGCTGGGTTCGATTCCCAGCACTGGTCTAGACAGTTTTCAGGTTGGAAATTGTCTCGACTTCCCTGGGCATAAAAGTATCATCGTGTTAGCCTCATGATATACGAATTCAAAAATGGTAACCTGGCTTTGAAACCACGCAGTTAATAACTGTGGAAGTGCCTAATGAACACTATAAGCTGCAAGGCGGCTCTGTCCCAGTGTGGGGATGTAATGTCAATAAAAAGAAGAAGAAATAGATCCGGAACTGTTCGTCATTTGAAGTGCATAACCAACAGGTAATCTATATACATAAAAATGAATTTCTGTCTGTTTGAACCTCACAGCAAATAATTTTGAAAATTCAACGACGTGTAAAATTGCAGTTAGTTCTAACCTGGGAGCTGCGGATAGAGTCAAAATGATTGTCAAAAAATCTCCACCGCAAGCTGTCAAAAAGTATCCATCGCATCGAGAGAGTTTGTGAGCATTTTGAGCAACGCTGGGAGAGTACACGTGTAAATCCGCTTATACTAATTATAGTTCATTTCTAACAAAATTCATTTTTCTGATATCATTTTAAATCTATCGAGGAATTCTATAAAAGTAAACAGCATGGAATAATTTTACAATCGTCACAATAATTTATGCAATGCGGTATATCGACGAATTCTTTGCAATTCATTCAAAAAAGATAAACATAATAATAATTCAATGTGAAAAAACCGTAACGTGTACATCGAACACTGAGAGGAAATTCGCGGGTTTCAAGCAAAATATCTTGAAAATTAGAATCGATTGAGTCCGCAGCACCCAGGTTCTAACAAACCGAATAAACACTCGATATTCAATTAAATTTTATTGAATTTTACAATCAACACGGTTTAAATTCATTTCGATTTAAAAGAATAGTAAGATCGATTGAATGTTACGTTTATTTGCATGCTCCAAATATGTGCATGAAAATATATTAAAAATCACAACATATCTTTATCTGTGCTTATAGACTCCGAAACTAATGAACCGATCGGCGTGAAAATTGGTATGCACTAGTTTTTTTTGGCCGGGAAGGTTCTTAAGATGGTTCGAGACCCCTCCCCCCTTTGGAAAGGGGGTGTTCCATAGAAATGACACAGAAATCTCTGCATAACTAATCAGAGAATAAATCAATCTTAGCAATGGTGAAGAGGCATCTTTCTGTCATTTGTTTCGATTAATAGTCTGTTTTCAACCAATGTTTATCGCAATAGCGTATGCGTCGTGCACTACTCGATTTTAGGAATAGTGTATGAGGAATATCAATTGAGGTCGTAAAAATAGGGTCTAATGTAATTTTTTACCATTTTTTCGCAAGCTTTAATTCTCAATAAATTCATAATAACATTGATTTAAACCGGTTCTATCCACAGCGGCAAATAGGACAACCTTCACAAAGATGTTGCAGGGGTAAATAGTAAAATTATTGGTTTGCATAGTTAGAGGAAGAGTTATTTATCACAAGGCAGGTATGGGGGTAAAATGAACACTTGTATCAAACTTTCACAAATTTATGGTAAAAGTTGTGCGACGGCGAAGCACAAGTTCAAGAAACCAACCATATCAAATAACCAAGAAAAAACTTTGAATATGTAAATTTAATTAAAAAATAATTGATATTTTAAAACTTTTTTCCTTCTTTTTAAACCGTCTAAGACGAATTAAGTACTGTCCATTTAATTCCACTAGTTAATTTCCGTTATCTTTGCAGATACGTATTTCGACCACAACTGTGTGGTCGTCTTCAGTGTCTTGTACTCGACTCGACTTCTACAAGACACTGAAGACGACCACACAGTTGTGGTCGAAATACGTATCTGCAAAGATAACGGAAATTAACTAGTGGAATTAAATGGACAGTACTTAATTCGTCTTAGACGGTTTAATACATTCCACTAAAAGAGCTTAATATATTTTTCTGAAAATGGCATCCTTCTTTTTATTATTTTGATAATTAAGAGCTTTTCAAAAGTTATACCAGATTTTTCAAAAGGCTCTCCTAATCTCAATTAGTTGTATATTAGGGTGTCCCAAAAAAATCGAAGTTCGAAAAGTCATGGTGCTCAACCCTGAAATGAAAGATATACCTGTCTGGATAATTTTTGTAGAACAAACCGAATTTCTAAAAAATCGTTTAGAGGTCGCGCCAGATCGATTTTTGAAAAATGACCTTTTTTAAGGAAAAAAAATCACATATTGGGTCCTTTCACAATTTTTTTGAGGGTCACCCATTCGTTTTATATTTTTTTATTTTTCTGTGGATCTTTGCCCATTGTCTCCATGAATTAGTTTTTGGTATTATGTGTTTTTACAGTCTGCAGAACTTTTTAAATATCGAAAAAAGCACATTTTTTTGACTAATTTTTGAAGTTATTTCATCCTCACACAAAACATATTTTTTTCTCATTCGGAAAAACTTACATACTACAAAGAGCTATTTATAAGGAGTATTTTCATAAAAAAATATCCAAGAAATGTTGTTCTGGGGCTGAGATATAGCAGTTTTAGTAAATAGTCAAAAAGTGTACAATTCGGAGACCGTAGAGCATCATCTCAGTTCAGCTTGTGCGAAGATAGTAGTGACGACACATGTTTACGTTCAAACTGAATGTTTACATACGTGCTGAGCCTGCCTTGTTTTTTATATACAGTTAAAAGCATCATATGATTGAATCAAAACTAATAAAGAGATCATAGTAAACCTAATTACTTGTATATTGCTACATATTAACTGTTGGGTGTGATATAATTTTATAACTGGCTCCATCCATATACTCCGACCAAATCCTGTAATCCAGATAACGAACTCCATCGGAAAGAAAAGCTATGTTACCTAGAAAATATTCCCATTTCTTTGCTTTTGAATTGTTTTTAATTTAAATTAAAATATTGGTGCAATCTTGATGAAATTATAACATGTAAAGAAAAAGTACCGAATTTGTACACTTTTTGACTATTTACTAAAACTGCTATATCTCAGCCCCAGAACAACATTTCTTGGATCTTTTTTATGAAAATACTCCTTATAAATAGCTCTTTGTAGTATGTAAGTTTTTCTGAATGAGAAAAAAATATTTTTTGTGTGAGGATGAAATAACTTCAAAAATTAGTCAAAAAATGTGCTTTTTTCGATATTTAAAAAGTTCTGCAGACTGTAAAAACACATAATACCAAAAACTAATTCATGGAGACAATGGGCAAAGATCCACAGAAAAATAAAAAAATATAAAACGAATGGGTGACCCTCAAAAAAATTGTGAAAGGACCCAATATTTGATTTTTTACCTAAAAAAAGGTCATTTTTCAAAAATCGATCTAGCGCGACCTCTAAACGATTTTTTTGAAACTCGGTTTGTTCTACAAAAATTATCCAGATAGGTATATCTTTCATTTCAGGGTTGAGCACCATGACTTTTTGAACATCGATTTTTTTTGGGACACCCTATTGTATATACAGTGCCAGAGTAAAAAAAGAAAATTAAATGTTTCAAAAGGGTTTAAGAAGCGATGTTCATTTTACCACCAGGCAGTGTTCATTTTACCCGCACTATTTTTGTACATACGAAATTTCGATGTTGTTTATTTCGATGAAAAACTATATGAAACAATGTTTATTAGCGAAAAAAATGTTCAGTGCAATAAGAATAAGAGTTAAATTGCTGAACCAAGTAGTAAAACTAGCAAATTATCCTCGTTTTATGATTGAATTCAGCGCAAGTCCTTAACGTGTTCATTTTACCACCTGTTCCCCTACAAATATCTCACGAAAACATTTTTTTTAACAGCAATGCAATTGACACATAAAAACGTCAACAAAAAGTCTACTTTATGACGTATTCACAAATACATTTGTACCCAAATAGTTGCGGTGGAGGCAACACCGTAGTGTGTTGCCGGTTGGTTGGCTAAAATCAATGCTTGCTCTATAATAAAAAGAACAAATTCATTAGTTTGTGGGCATGTAACAACCAAACTGACTATGAATTGGTCCAAAGGTCTATGGGTATATGGTAGAGAGCAAACAAAAAATATTTCTTTATTTCCACATCAACGTTTTGTATAGAGTTGTTTTAGTTTTCACTGGTATTTCGGCAGAATTTTCAGGGACCTTCAGGATGAATAAAAAAAAATCTTAGGGTATCTTATTTAAAAAGTTATTTGAAAATCACGAAGTTTGATACACACTAGGGTGGCTCAAATTAGTATGGGAAAAACTTTTTTCAGTATTTTTGATGGGCCGCCCTCTTATTCGGCTCTATTTAATGCCCTGATGCTCTGGACAAAATTTCAGCCAAATCGGTCAACGTTTGGGCGGTGCTAAACTCGTTGGAAGTTTATATGGAAAAATGTATGCAGAAAAATAAAAAAAAAACAGTGATTTGCAGTTGGACGGCACAACTTATGATACAGAACTATGATACTCATTCAGATCTTGAAGAATTTAATACAGAATGTTATGCAGAAAACTGCGAGAAGATTAGAGTTTACCCGGCTAATTTATGAGCATTTCTCTGAAGTGGGGTTTGAGCAAATTTCGTTTCTTTTACCTTTGAAAAGAAATAAGTTCACCCCTACAACACTCCAGTAAAACGCTAATATCTTTGTCTAATAAACTCTAATCTTCTCGCGGTTTTCAGCATAACATTCTGTATTTAATTCTACAAGAACTGAATGAGTATCATGATTTTGATCGTAAACTGTGCCGTCCAACTGAAAATCACTGTTTTTGGATGTTTCTGCATACATTTTCCCATATAAACTCCCAACGAGTTTAGCACCGCCCAAACGTTGACCGATTTGGCTGAAATTTTGTCCAGAGCATCAGGGCATCAAATAGAGTCGAATAAGAGGGCGGCCCATCAAACAATTTAAAAAAGTGTTTTTGAGCCACCTTAATACACACCTTATAATTGATTAATTTTTGGTCACTATTACGGCCACCGAGGAACTTTCGGAATCTTCATGTTTAACAGCAGTGAACATTGAATAATGAAGAAATCCCGAGTAGACGAGAATAGCTCAATATTATCAAATGTTTATAAGATAGCAAAATGAGATATAGACATGATTGGTATAAGAAATCAGATCAGAGGATAATATCAATAATTTGTTGTCAATATCATGTGCCATTAGTTTCTTCTTATCCATAGCCATTAAATGATATTTCAGTGTAAATTTTTGATATTGTTGCCTGTTCTTTTATCTCTTATATCAATCAAGTCCATATCATGTTTTGTTATTCTGTTCATGGGTTCTGCCCGGGATGATTAAGCATTTGTATGCGGTTTCTTCAAGGACTACATCCATTACCAACCGAATGACCAAATTCCGAAGGGCTCTTTTGCTCCTATAACTGATACCAGGGATAAGGGTTAAGGGTTAGAATTGAGATATTTTTGCTCGAAAAACTCCATGTAGTCCGAATAATATAGAGTTTCATCAGCATCTCCATCGAGGGATTTCGTTAACTCCTAAACATTTGCTTTGCTAGCATTGCGAGAGGGCAATAAATTATTGAAGAAGAAACTTTGTAATGCCTATCTGTGTTCATTGAGGTCTTTCCTTCCTTTCTTCTAATATGTTGTGTTGTTCTAATATGTTCCAAAACGAACTTGATAGGGTGATCAGAAGTATCTGCCGCGCCAACATTCAGAGTTGGATTTCTTTTCTTTACCCTCTTGCTTGCAACGGCGCTTTCGACCATCGATCAAACCACATCAAAGTTGCATTGAGAGGTGCACAAGTGCTTCCAAATTATTAACAGACCCAATCCAGAACTGGCTTTACCCTGATGCGAATAGATCTGATGGTGATTTCATCCACCAATCAACAAATACATTTGGTTCAACAAGGTCAAATAGCGGTTCCGATTCCAGATTTGGTTTCAACTGATCCAACTAAATCTGTTAGTTCCTTTAAACCCCTGACCAAGCCGAGCCAGATTTTGTTTTTTTTATCTGACTAGGTCCGATTACGATCCAGAACAGCGATTCCGAAAGACTTAGTCCAGGGTTGAATTTTCTTGGTTCGAATAGGTCTTATGGCGATTCCGGCTTTCAACCAACTCACTTCAAAGTAAGTTTTTTCATGATTAGGCTAGGTCCGATGTGGAATTTTATTAATCCAATAAGGTTCAGTAATGGTTCCAAATTATCGTCAGATCCACTCTAGATGTAGATTCGTCTGAATCTGAATAGGTCCGATAGCTACGCCGTGGATAGAACGATCCACTTTAGAGTTGAATTTTTGGCCCAACAATGTAGCAGAACGTGGGTTCCGAAAAAAAACTGTTTGTTATTTAATTTGTGTAATTTTTATCCCGTTGAAATTTAACAAAAAATATAATGTGAACATTCATTTAGTGCATCACTAAAAATAGTGATTTTAAACTCCCCTCTCCTCGACCACTTGGTCACGCTATTTGTTTTGTACAACTATTTTTTGTTATAATTTTCAAAGCTACTCAAACCCTCCCTGCTCCGGGATCTACTTTATAGATGGACGTGAAAAACTTCCAATAATTATTATTAACTACCAACGCGGCTCTGCAAACTTCATAACACGATTGAAAATTTAACAACTTGTAAAATCGTAGCGATATAACATTCAATATTCATCTAAATTTGACTGAATTTTACCAGCAAGCACAGTTTTAACTTATTTTGATTTAACATGTTCGTTTAACAGTAAGATCGATCGAATGTTCGGTTTATGTGAATGCTCCAAATATGTGCATGAAAATTTATAATATTTATCTGTGAGATCTGATTATTAAAGGTAGTTTAAAGCATCTTTAAACCAACTAAATTTACTACTATTTGGTAAGATTCAAATTGCTCTCTAAATATAAAATTTGAGCACTTTATTTCCTCTTAATAAACGAGAAGCGTCCAATAAAAGTTTCGCCAAGGGCGCCGGGAGCTCACGCTACGGCTCTGGGTGAAGGACACTTGTAGAGATGTCCCCAAATCAGTTTTCAGTGGAAAAAATGTTTTTCTTGAAATTAAATATGTATGTCCTGCAGATATTGGATCCTACTTTTCTGTTTGAAATTTTGGTCCCTCGGAGTAGAAGCGTAGAAGTACGTGGATTGTGTCCTATGTCAATCTTGGTACCGTTTTCTGACGTCTTTTGACTACCAAGATATTGGAAGCTTTCTGCATTCTTCACTGATTGCCCGACTACGGTGAAACTGGAAGGGGTAGCTGTGTTTACATCCAACGATTTGGTTTTGTTGGCGTTGGTGACTGAACCTGCCGAATAGGAGCGCTTACTCTGCATATCAGAGCGCCGTTGAGCAAGGAGTGTAACGTCATCAGCTAAATCGAAGTCGTTTAGGTGCTGCATGGTCCATGCTTCACGGTCAATCGCTCCTACCAGAATCTCGTCGATTACGATGAGGAACAGTAACGGTGTTAGAATACATCCTTGTCTCACACCGGCTATGACCCGGATGGGGTCAAACAAGTCCCGTTGTGCAGCATTTTACCGATGATTTTCTCAAAAACCAACTTGCGTCTCAAGGCGCCTCACATATTCTCGTAATTGGGACAGTCGAAGGCTTGTTCGTAGTGAAAGAAAACAGAATAAAGGGACGCTTGGAATGCTTCAGAATTATATGGAGCGTAACAATATGGTCCACACAGGATCTTCCGGCACAGAATACGACCTGATTCCACCGGAGAGTCGTATCGATCTTCTCCTGAATCTGATCTAGGATAACTTTACATAAGACTTTGGACATAGGACAGTACACAGCTACATAATGCTTCGCTAGTTTTCGCATCCAGTCGCCCGGGGAAGCTGCGGTGTCCCAAAGATTAAGAAATAAACGATGCAATAGTTGAGCGAATGTCATCGGGTTAGCTTTGAGCATCTCGGCTGATATGCGATCGACCCCTGGGGCATTGTTCGATGATTTCATGCTTTGGATGCGTTTCACATCCTTTTACAAATCAGAGTATTGTTGACGGGCCAAGACTTTGGCTCCTTTGGTTTTTTTCTCGCTCTACCGCGGCTCTGGCATCTAGTCTTCCTGGTCTCAGAATTGATGATGATCAGAATTTATATCAGCACTAGGTTTATTCCGTTTTCTATAAAACCGTCACGGGAAACCCGAAAATCCGACCGTTGGGGGAAAATTGATTCCCCGATCACCATGTCGTTGTTACCACAGAGTTCTGCTCACGGTATACCGTATACGGTATGCCGTGAGTTCTGCTAAAGGCTCTCCTCTGCTCATTTCTCCAAAACCATGGCATCCCATGATCTTTCTACAATAACGTAGCGCATGTTTCGTTTGATCTGCGTGTTCCAACCAACATCTGAAGTAGGGTTTCATCAAAGCCACCGTTAAGAACAGCGCCCTTTCTTGTAGATGGGGTACATAAGGCTATTCGACCAGCTTGTAGGACGATGTTCGTCTCACATATTTTCTCAATAACACGGTGGATCGATTGATGCAGCTGCTCACTTTAGAGTTTCTGAAACTTCTGACGTTGGATTTGTAATCCGAGTCCGAGTCAATTGGCGATTAAAAGTTGCATGAAGAAGAAGAAGAAGAAGTCGAAGGATGATATTTGAAAAAAATTGCATGGGGAAACATACGGAAAGTATTTTGAAACTCTTCTCAAAAATTCTAGGAGCAATTTAATTAAAAACGGATAGCGGTACGGGATTGTACTTTTCTCCTCCTGCATAATAAACGCAAATTTTCGATTTCAAATTTTATTTTGTGAAATCATACTTGATACACAGTATAAGAAAAGTCAAACTCCGAACTACTTTCCGTTTTTAATTAAATTGCTTCTAGAAGCACGTATGCTTCTTCGTGCATTTTTTTTTTCTTATATCTTCCTTCGACATCCTCTTCTTCATGCAACCTTTAATCGCCAATTATGAGTGATACAATCCTAGAGATACGAGAGAAATCTCCAAAACCTTATAAATCAAGGTGCTGAGAAAGTGAGAAATAGAAAAGATCACCTTCCACCCGACCCATCCAAGACCTAGATTAGATCGAAATGAAAAGCATTACTGTCAATGGTGTTGGACCCAAACCCAGATACTGAGCCGTTATGAGAATTATTATTACTTTATTATCGACACTTTACCATAGTCATGGCATTCGGGTCGCATAGGTTATGAGAATGTGTATTAGTAACATAACGCATATAATGTCAAAAAAGCAGCGGACGTCTCTCGATAACCAGAGATAGGACAGGATAGGTCCACCAGAGACACCTAGTTGCGATCTGAATGATTCGCGAGTGGTTGCGAGAAAAGAATAGATCCACAGAAAGGACGTAGATAATTGGATCTGTGGGAAACGAAGAGAATTGAATATTCATTTAATTTATGAAGGGAAATCCATTAATTGTTACAAGTCATCAGTTTTAGACTACAAAAAATATTCTATTCTGATGCCATGTGCCTAGTGTTGGGAATTTGGGCTCATCAGTACCCGCTAAGCTAAGTACCCGGAGGATCTTTATGTGTAAATATTAGGTAAGCATTGCCTTACGAGGCACAACCAAATAATATAAAATTATCCTATCCTATAACTATGTTTTGTCTTCCCCAAAAGGTGCAATTCACTGAAGTCAATTAGCAGCGTCACGAAAATGCGTCAGAATTCGGCGAAACACGGACGTCGCTCTTAATTTATGAATATTCAATCTGAAGGTGCTAATCATGCACTTACCGTACTCATATAGTGATGTTTAGTTATCCTGGGGCTGGTACTTGACGAGCCTCCACGCTGTGAATTGTGGGATGTGCTAGGAATAAACTTCTATAAAAAGCTGTATAGGTACATACATCCGGAACTAGTCCCATCAAAAGGGACTGTGTACCGTTTTAATCGCAGTAGCAACAAGGCTTATGAAATCAAATTGTGTTTTTGAGTGAGATTTCCATAATTTACGACACTGCGTATAAATAACTTCAAACAAAACATGCGAATGTGTCACAAGCAAACAGGGTTCTTTTCTAGTTAAAATGTTTCCTCGATTTCTAGACATAGCCCTCCGTTATGTGAATACTTCCAAGAACAATGGGAAGTAAGCTGTAAATAATTTTCTATTCTAAATGAGAAATAAGCAAGTAGAGAGCTCCGTTCCACAAAATCCTGTCAAATGCGACAGAACAATTTTTTTAAATATTCGTATTGTATAGTATTTGAAATTATCATCACAGTAAATATAACTATCAAATATTAAAGTTTTCCAAATCATCTGTCAATTTATGTTGAACGAACTGTGCCACTCAACAACAATAGCCAGTTCGCCGATTCTACCAGAACACACCTCAAGTACATATGATCACCTGTGCGCTCGTCAGAAGGGGAAACCTGCCGGTAGTTAGCTATCATCGTCGAAATGCTGATTGCCTTTATACGAATCGCCATTCGTCCGTTACCACTTCTCCACAGTCGATGTTTCGTGAAGTGCTTCCCTTCTCAGCGGTTGTTCTCCGTATGTACAGTAAGTAGCAGCCGTCTACTCGTTGGAAGAACGCGATTTCTCTGCATCACAAAACCGAGACGAGACGATAGAACAAACGAATCAAGTCAAATGAGGTCAACTGGTTTCCACCTTTGACTGCCTTCGACTTCGATTAGAACAGAATCAATTGATAGCTGTCGCTGGGGTGAAATAAACTCCTTCGGAAGGTGGACGAGGCTCTTGAAAATTGGCACACGTCTCAGAATTTATCTACGGAAGCTCAATGGGAGGCTTTCGATGAAGTTTGATAAATGGTTATTCAATAAGCCATAATTCGAAGCGATATTTTTGTTATATGATTAATCCACCTTAGGGTTGTATCACGTGGACTTCGGGGCATATATGCACTAGCTGCACATCAATAAATATATCGCTCAAACTAGACGAAACAAAATAATAAAGCTGTTTCGAAACTATTTTAATGTTGCGAACATATAACTTTCCACAAGGTACATTTTATTGTGCCAATAATACAAAAGTGCGATTCATCGGCGAAGAGGTCTACCACGACAGTACCGGCAACCGGATCGGCAGATTTTCAGCGGCAAAAAAAATCCACAGTAAATACAGCTGTCTGGACAAATTTTCGGACCGACAAAAAATCCATAAACCGGCTACGGTCCGTCTGAACAAGCAGCCGCACTTATTTTTTCGAGAGTTGTTTCGCCCCTCGAAAGTTACAGTCAAGAGGTACTCTTTTGGCGATTTGTTTGGAAGCCTGCGGCGTGCTCATCAACGCCACCACCATCGACCGTTTCACTCACTACCTAATGACCGAAGGTCGCTTGGGCGCACGAGCAGTGTTATTAATGTATTTCCTTGGTCAAACAATGGAACGCAGAGTAAAAAGCTGGTGCCGGCGAATGAGGCTTTCCAATTCTTGCCCACTGAAGCTTGAGAGTGGTCTTTCCGGAGGTGCTTTGTGCCATTGTCAAGGATGTGGTATTTGGCGGAATTCTGCACACATGGTTTTCATGATCAAGGTGCTAGCATGTGCAAATGATGAGAAAGAATGTGGTTAAAAATAGAACAATGAAGATATAGGAGAGCGTGGACCGTTTTGATGATTTGAACGCATATTCCGGCATGTTTTTCCCTAACTAAAAATCCATCTTTTCAAACAAATTAAACGTATGTTTCCTTTGAAGTTATCCTTTATTATAAAATTCTGATACAAAATAGATCTCCCTGGTAGGCCCTAATTCCGCTTTTTCAGGCCAATGAACATTTTTAAAGGCATATTTGCTGTTTCCAAAATTTCGCATTTCTTTATATGTGCTCATTGGCACGCTACTACAATACCGATTGGTTAGAATAGAATGAACGCATTTAAGCGAAGCAAAATAGCAACAATCGAACCATGGGTTGTTTCAATTCGTTCTACTTTTCACTAATTACAGCCATAACCACAAATGGTATCCGGGCAAAATTCGTTTGCATGGGTGTTCGATACACATCAATGCGTGGCAAAGTGGATTAACTACAAAAGCTTCATGCTAGTGATAATAAGCGTACCGAAACATGCTCTGTCATACTCTGGTGGTTGTTGAATGTGAAGAGCGTGAAAGAATTAGGCGGTGTTTTATTGACCGGATGCCACGATTTCTAGAAAACGAGATCAAACCGGTGAGGTACCAATGATGATTGTAGCAATAATCAATGCAGAATTAGCAACAACCTGAAGTCAAGTTTGGTATGGAATACGAAGAATTTGCAGCAATGGCCAGTAAATCTGAGTAATGTAGCATTTGAACGATATAACCAAATATTTTTCAATAAAATCAGTTCCTCAGCTTTTTGGCCCGGAAGTTTATAGGCGTAGTACCTGATTCTCGTGTATTTGAAGAGCTAAACAAACTCTACTTATGTTCCTTAGCTAAATGATTTCTTCCTGGAGTGTACTGCGATAATAATAAAAATCCACTTACCAAACTTTGCCTTGCTAATGTTGAGCTTCTTCACAGTATATCGAATATCCCTGAACTCGATATCAACCGGCGGCCTCTTCGGAAAGTGGTAGTCCTCCTTTTCGAAGAACCCATTGTGGTACATCGTATTGTTGTTCCCCTGGCAGTCACTCAGCTCTATCGAATCTTCCCCAATAGACGAACTTTCACCGTTCGCTGGACAACAACTGAACGCGGATGCCGTCGTCGAACCACCACCGCTAGCAGTCGTCGTCGTCGTTGTTGGGGTTCCGGACTGTGTCACGGTTGCACTCGGACTGATGCCAGTCGCCATCACGCTCGATTGGACCAACGATGACGGCGGTTGCGGAACGGTCATCGTGTCCAAGTTAGCTGCCCCGGGGAGAAGATCACAAACCAGACACGCGAACTCGCGCCGTACCTCGTCCCCACTCCCGACGAAACCAATTCCGCGTCGAACCGTGCCCGATAGGCTATTTCGATAACTGTCTTCTAATTCATCGGGCGGCGGAGAATCACAATAATGAACGCGGCATTGTCTTTTCCGGTGATGTTTCGTTGCACGCGATCGGTTTCACCTGGAACGAAAGTAATCATACGGGTTCCTGGTTAATGTGCGCAAATAGTATCATTAGGGCTAGAATGCAAAGTTCACACGGATATTCATATTGTGTGCAAAATGCGAACCGCATTTCACGCACGGGTCAACGATAAGGAACGATAAGTTAACGATGGGAACGATTATCGAATGGCCCATTGTATCTTAGATTAACCTTGCATTAGTTTAGTCAATATGATTTTAAAACGTAATTTTAAACTTATGAAAAAAGTTTCCAAATATCAATTTTTCAATATTTTCAATATTTTCATCAATATTTTCCACTGCGTTATTATTTCAATATAATAAGAAAAAATCGTTTCTGGAGCGAACATATAGCCTTTACGTATACTTTGTATACGAGAAAGGCAAAAACCATTCAGTAAAACAAAAGAAGTCGATTGAGAACTCAAATTGGAAAATTCGGAATGTATACCAAATCTACAAGTAGCACTCTCCCTATGAATCTCCTCTGTTATGAATTCATTTCTCTCCATTTAGAAAACTTGTACAAGATTTAATTAAGATTAGATTTATCAAAAATCCACAGAACAATAAAGACAAACAAAAACAATATTGAGCATTATAAAATCGTTATGCACGAGTTAATGAGTAAATATGCTAATAAATTCTACTGATGAAAGATAAAATGCTAGCAGATTAGTGTTGAAATCGAGGTTTGTGTTATGGAATGACGTAATGTTGTATTCGATTTTCTCCGTTTAAACTATTACACGCGATTTTATATTTGTGGGGTTATATATACTGTTTAATATGCGTATGTTATAAGCTTTTGAAATCATGCTCTAAATCAATTTCTCAACGTGTCATAATAAATGAAAAAGATTTATGAACAAACGAGTGTAGGTACATAATGTGGGCACTAAATGGCAGAATTTCAGCTGCGGAAATGCAGTTGGACGACAGCTCACTGTATGCGTTTACTCGTCACAGACTTTTGACAGAAAAAATAAAGAAAAGTCATGTTGTACACTAATCGACAACAGTTACATAAGGTTTAAAGCAATTCTTAAATATTTGCGGTACTCGGCGGTAGGAAGGGGCCTCCTGATTTGTGGCACCAAAATCTAATGTTAAATTTTGAACAAAATCTGACACTGTGTTGTCTCAAATTTTATCTTTTTCCAAGTATCCGGTATAAACAAAAAAAAATCAAAAATACTTCTTCCTAACTCATGGGTAGGTTGATGGCAGACCGTCATTAGGCATGACGACACATAATGACGGGCATGCAATGCCAGGAATATTCATATCTAGGATATTCATATCTTCTATGTGTTTTTGAGTTTTTTCACGATTTCAAAACTCACCGTGGCACTTATAAAAGGATATAGAGCCCCCTCGTTCCTCAGCATATGGAAGGGTGTGGCTGGAACTGTTGACTATTGGAAAATGCCGTGATTTTATTCCAAGTTGTAATAATAAGTCCCATATAAGGATTGCAATATTCGCACTTAGTTGATAACAAACGGCGATTGACGAAAGACATGAATCTCTTTCGATCGTAACAAGCTATGAAAACAAGTTTGATATAAACTGATGCGAGAAAATCAGAATTTGAGAGGCAGCCCCCACCAACAAGCTACAATTAAATGTTTCGTTCTCGCTCAATTGCCATTGGGGACTATGATATTTTTACACAGCTGTATACAATAAGTTAAAAGGCATAATCAGTTCAGCTTGCGAAAAATGTCTCTCACAATTACATATCGTTGGTGGATTCGGAGATGATTAGTGAGAGGTTTCTACGTGTCTCCTTTCATTCAATCTCTGATCATCCGTACACTTATTAGGAGAAGGGCCGCTTGCCCGGTGCCAAGGACACTAGGCCGAAAGTTGTACCAAGGGTCATACCGCCGACTCGGTCATTTGGCCGAATAGGTCATTTGACCGAAAATGTCGTTAGGTCTAGAACAGCGATTCTCAACCTTTTTCATGAGGGGTACCCCTTCGATCCTTTGCATTAATTGAGGTACCTCCTATTTTTTGCTGTAAATAAATGAAGCGTAACTCATTAGACATATGAAACATGGACGAAAAAGCTGATGGGATATATGGCTCTCCATAAAGTGGGCTGACATTTTTATTATTCGGTGCAACTTTCCAATTCACATTAAGTGTAATCATCAAGCTTCCTACAAGACTTTTATCCTCTTGAAAGGAGGCTTCCGGGCCTCTTGAAAGGAGGCTTCCGGGCCTTTTGAAAGGAGGATTCCGGGCCTCTTGAAAGGAGGCTTCCGGGCCTCTTGAAAGGAGGCTTCCGGGCCTCTTGAAAGGAGGCTTCCGGGCCTCTTGAAAGGAGGCTTCCGGGCCTCTTGAAAGGAGGCTTCCGGGCCTCTTGAAAGGAGGCTTCCAGGCCTCTTGAAAGGAGGCTTCCTGGCCTCTTGAAAGGAGGCTTCCGGGCCTCTTGAAAGGAGGCTTCCGGGCCTCTTGAAAGGAGGCTTCCGGGCCTCTTGAAAGGAGACTTCCAGGCCTCTTGAAAGGAGACTTCCGGGCCTCTTGAAAGGAGGCTTCCGGGCCTCTTGAAAGGAGGCTTCCGGGCCTCTTGAAAGGAGGCTTCCGGGCCTCTTGAAAGGAGGCTTCCGGGCCTCTTGAAAGGAGGCTTCCGGGCCTCTTGAAAGGAGGCTTCCTGGCCTCTTGAAAGGAGGCTTCCGGGCCTCTTGAAAGGAGGCTTCCGGGCCTCTTGAAAGGAGGCTTCCGGGCCTCTTGAAAGGAGGCTTCCGAGCCTCTTGAAAGGAGGCTTCCGGGCCTCTTGAAAGGAGACTTCCGGGCCTCTTGAAAGGGGACTTCCGGGCCTCTTGAAAGGAGACTTCCGGGCCTCTTGAAAGGAGACTTCCGGGCCTCTTGAAAGGAGACTTCCGAGCCTCTTGAAAGGAGACTTCCGGGCCTCTTGAAAGGAGGCTTCCGGGCCTTTTGAAAGGAGGCTTCCGGGCCTCTTGAAAGGAGGCTTCCGGGCCTCTTGAAAGGAGGCTTCCGGGCCTCTTGAAAGGAGACTTCCGGGCCTCTTGAAAGGAGACTTCCGGGCCTCTTGAAAGGAGACTTCCGGGCCTCTTGAAAGGAGGCTTCCGGGCTTTTGGAAAGAAGTTTTCCAAACCCCTCGAAATGAGGCTTCCAAGCCTCTTGAAATGAGAGGGAAGGATGCAAAGAAGGAGGCTTCTAATCTTCTTGTTACGAAACAACTGAGCTTTTAGGAAAAAAAAACCGTTTATGCATCTCAAACGGAGGCATTCGAACCATTAAATTATAGATTTTAGTTCAGAAGCATATTTTTAACATATTCTTCAACATTTTGATTTTATTTTTATTATTAATATGTTTTGTTTGGAATTGTAATACATCCGCCATTATGCATTTTTGTTCTAGGTACTCCCTGGGACCAGTGAAGGTACCCCTAGGGGTACATGTACCCCAGGTTGAGAACCCCTGATCTAGAAGGTTCTTCTTCTTCTTCTTGTTGGCATTACATCCCCACACTGGGACAGAGCCGCCGCGCAGCTTAGTGTTCATTAAGCACTTCCACAGTTATTAACTGCGAGGTTTCTAAGCCAAGTTACCATTTTTGCATTCGTAGTGTAAAGTGCCCAATAGTGGACCCCTAACCAATAGTGGACCCTCCAACCATTTTTGCATTATTACAGCACAAAGTAAACATTTTGCAACGAAATTCCATCGGAAGAACCTACATCCTATGATTTGATTACATGCATTGGAAATGCTATGGAAAGTAAAATTAGATGATTTTTTACAATTCTATAAAAAATAAACACGATAGTGTCCATTATAGGAATATTCTGGGGGGTCCATAATAGGGAAGAAGAACGTCTCAAAACGAAACATGAAAATCGAATGAAGTGTCGACTATAGGGAAGCAATTTTCTATTATGGATCCCCAGAGGGTCTACTATAGGGCGAATTCAGTCAGACTTTAAAATGTTAATTTCAACGAATAACGTCGTGTATTTGAGAGTTTTATGTATGTATCGTGAAGAGGAGATGCAGAAGTGGTTATTAGATACCAAACAGAATAAATATGTTGAAAATTTCTACTCCTTATGGCAGGAAGAGCAAAATTCTGCTACTAGGGGGTCCACTATTGGGCATTTTACCCTATATCATGAGGCTAACACGATGATACTTTTATGCCCAGGGAAGTCGAGACAATTTCCAATCCGAATATTGCCTAGACCGGCACCGGGAATCGAACCCAGCCACCCTCAGCATGGTCTTGCATTGTAACCGCGCGTCTTACCACACGGCTTAAGGAGGGCCTACGGTCTAAAAGGTTACTTGACCGAAAAAGAAGTTTGGCCTTAATAGTCGTTTGGCAAAAAGAAGAAAGAAAAGAAAGAAATGAGAAATGACGCTTCTTATTTCGCACTTCTCACTTTAAACAATGGGAAGTAAGAAGTCAATAGTGAGGAGTGATAAATATGAAGTGAGACGACTTACTTCATACTTCTCACTTCTCACTAAGAGAACGAAGAAGTGCGAAATAAGATGGGAGAAATAAGAAGCCAAAAAACTGGATGACAAGTGAAAAGTTAAACGTCTTACTATTTACTCTCCACTTCTCATTTTTCACACCGTGAAATGATGAGTGAGACGTCTCGCTTTTCACTCCTTATTTTTAACTTCTCACTTCTCACTGTGAAAAATTAAAAGAAAGATGCGTTACTTTTCACTCATCTTTTCTTATTTCTCACTTCCCACTGTGAAAATGAGA
This sequence comes from Armigeres subalbatus, assembly GCF_024139115.2. Classification (NCBI taxonomy): domain Eukaryota; kingdom Metazoa; phylum Arthropoda; class Insecta; order Diptera; family Culicidae; genus Armigeres; species Armigeres subalbatus. Next base: position 444,187,667 of record NC_085140.1, read on the forward strand.
AGAGAGAAATGAGAAGATAGAAAGAAGAAATAAGAAGATGGGAATGGGAAATTATGAGTGATAAGTGAAAAGTTACGAGACGTCTTACTCCTCACTACTTACTCCCAATTTCAAACTTCTCATAAAAAGTAAGAAGAGCAAAGTGAAAAGTAAAACGTCCAACTTCTCACTTAGCAATTCTCACTTTTATAGTGAAAATCGAGGAGAGAGAAATTTTAATCTCTCACTCCTTAGATTTCACGCCTCTTTTCTCACTCATCATTTCTTATTTCTCATTTCTCTCTTGTCGCGATGAGAAGTTAGAAATAATGAGCTATGAAAAGTAAGAAGAGCAAAGTGAGAAGGGAGACGCCATCCATTATTTCTTACTTCTCATTTCTGAGAAGTGAGAAATGGTGATTGAGAAGTGGGAAGTGAGACGTCAAATATCCCATTTGGCCAAATGACATATTCGGCCGAACGACTTATTCGACCAAATGAACTATTCGGCCTAATTACCTATTCGACCAAATGACCAAATGGCCAAACGATTCGTTCGGCCGAATGGCTTCAGTCAGATGAATTTCGGCCTAGTGGCGTTCGTCCGAATGAGTTTCGGCCAACCAGTTCCTTCCCCCACTTATTACGTAAGCTCGTATAGAGGTCTGGCGATGGTCGCTGCCGGGAACTGCTATCGGACTTGTTCGGATCAAGATAAATCAACTCTGGAGTGAATCTATCGGTAGATTGGAACCACTACTGAACCTAGTTAAGTCTCAATAAAATCTAACTCTGGAGTAAAATGATCAATGATCAGAATCCTTATAGGGCCGTCGTTTTTAAAACTCAGACAAATAACCAATCTTTCTTAAAACCCAGAATATTCAACGGCTTCGTTGTTTTTCCACATTACACACGTGTAAGTTGCTGGTTTCCTAGAATAGGAAATAACGCTTGAGAGACATCCATTAAATACTTTATGCCTTTAGGGGAAGGGAAGTTTCGAAAAGCGTAACGATCCATACATTTTTTTGAGAAATTTGTTACAAAAAGTGCAACTAAGGGATGTTGGGGATTTCGAAAACGCCTTTTCACGTGACGAGATCTGGGCAGCCGCGTTCGGCAAAGACGCCAGCAGCCATTAAGGTGATGAGAGAGACGGTTTGTCGAAAAATGAACCATTCGATCCGGAAGACCGCTTTTGAACTGAATGTGTCGATCGGCACGATGTGGACCATCATGACAAAAGACCTGCTGGGATACAAGCCGTACAAGAAACGTAAGGTTAACGGAGAAACAGAGGCTACAACGAAGAAGAAGCAGGACAGAGCCAAACTGATACTTTCGCGGCACGTAGATCAGGAGTTCGTGTTTTCTGATGAGAAATTCTTTGACTTACAACAGCCGCATAATGTCCAAAATGATCTGTTGTGGGCGCCGACGGTGGCCAGCATCCCCCCATCCCACATAAACATCCTGCGGTTCCAGAGCGCCGCGTCGGTGATGGTTTCGGGGGGCTATGTAGGCGTGGGAAGCCCACTGGTGTTCATTGAGTAAAACGTGAAAATCAACGCCGTGTACTATAAAATCAAGATTGTAGAGAAGGTTGTGGATTCGGCAATTCGTAACATCTACGGAAATGATCATTACGTCTTTCAACAGGACGGCGCACCGGCTCACATGGCCAATATCGTCCAAGCGTGTTGTCGAGAGAATTTGAATATTTTTCGATAAGTCTTTGTGGCCTCCCAGTTCCCCGCTTCTTAATCCTTTGGACTTTTATGTATGGTCATACATGCTGGCCAAGCAGAGCGAACATAAAGTGAGCACTATGGACCAATGTAAAACGCTCATTTCCATGATCTCGTGCGAGATGCCGATGAATCAGGTGCGTGCCGCGTGCGATTCATTTGAGAAACGTCTGAAGTTCGTCATACAACACAAAGGAGGGGTGTAGATTCATTTTTCATACCATTTTTTCATACCAGCCAACGGTCAAAAATTTAAAACTGGTTTAACTGGTTTTCTGCAGATTTGGACCCCGAATGAATCACGAGATTCAAATATTTTTCAATTGCTTTGGTGTATGGTTGCGTCATTTTATCTATAGATCAATCCACTTTGCAGTTACGGCGCCTCTCTAAGTATTTAATCTATGAGACCTCTGATAAAACGCGGTGTTCCTGTTTTATGTTATAACTACAACAAACTGCTTTTGCAATATTTTTTTTCAAAACCGTCAAAAAGGGTTTTGTGATCTGTAGGATGCTGTACCATAGTATCGAGGCTGCGACGCTGTCTTTGTGTGAATAGTCGCTCGAGAATGTCGCCCAATACCAGGGCAACTGTTGGGAGTGCAGAACCTGACTTGATTCATCACCGGAAACGACGATACTTGAAACGAATTCACGTATCGGAACGACTTATTTCGTGCTTCCGGTAATTTCAGTCAACGCTTGAGAGGGTCTGAATCAGTACTGGAATAAGTCGTGATCGTCATAAGACAGAGAGCAAAGCGCCTTTTTCTATTTCAGGCGACCAAATGAAAGAATCGTGGGTTCTTTGATCAATTTCACATGAAAGGCAGTCATGAAAGGATGTTGTGCTTTATTTTAGAATTAAAATTTCTAAATTATTTTAATAGATATATGCAAAGGATAGTGACTAGTCGATAAATTAATAATATTGCTTTAATTCACCAGGCTGAAAGTGGTAATAAACATAAAAATAAAGCAGATATTGCATACTTTCATGCTCTGTCACGGGACAAATATTTTTTGAGATTTTTGTAGCATGCCATTCATCCTTCGCGTTTCTATAGATATTGAAAGGGGCAGATATGTAAACATCGCGTGACATCTATCATTGAAAATGAGAAATTCCAGTACTGGTCTGAATTGCACTCGATATCTATCGTGGAATGGCCAGATAGTCGAACCCCTGGTGGACTCAGCAGTAACGACAAAATTCTAGGATCTATAAAGTCAGGGCTTATCGATCCCGTTGTACTGAATCTACTTCGAGTCAAACTCCGGTTAAGTTTAGTATTAACTTAGCTTTGACTGGCTACATATATATTCACAAGTCGTGGCTCGATTTAATTCAAAAAAATAATTTTATTTCAACACTTCTATCGATCTCAGCACTACGCGTACACGAACTGAACTGAATTTGATTATTAATTGTTCAGTCCTCGAAACCTCACAGCCTATTCTAAATCTGCTGACTCCAAAGGGTCCGAAGTTCGATGGTCGATGGTTATTCGATACAGTTGCTGACGCGGCATCCGTCCACTGGTTGCGTGTTGTAGGTTGTTGTCAAGCTTAACTTCTGGGTCAGCACATTGGTAATTGGTGCCAACGTAACTATATCTCCGGATGATACTCCGTTCCGTGATTGGCCAGAATCAGTGAAATTACACAAAGAATCAAGCGAAGTGGTACCTGGGATTGATCAAACATTCTTATTGTTTCCGTGACTCAAACGTTCAAATGATCAATAAGCGCGCCGGATTTGGAAGGAATATTAAAAGATGATTTCTGCTGTTTGCAAACCTTGTTTACCTCTGCATATCCACGAAAAAAACACAGAGAAGTACATTAGTTAGTCTGTAGGCATTACTGGGTCTGGATTCTCCATGATAAGTGATGAAACCATGTCAGCCTTTTCTTTACTACGATTTTAACGAACTACTATGAATTCCCGATGCTCGATGTTATCGGTCGAAACGATGCTCAATACCATCGCATTATCCAACAAGTACTTAATAATTATTTTCACTCACACTCTTACTTTTCGATGAGTGTCGCAACGCTACTGTTGGACTCGTACCGAAACATTAGTTTCACAACGAGGCAATTCATCTCAAATCTACACCAAATCCTAACCACTACTTTCCGGTATCAGTCATTAGAGCAAAATGTTGAATATGGATGTAGCTGAATCATTTCAAATCAATAAATTTTAAAGCAAATTGTCCTTATTGCGGTAGAACATGATGGTTCCGGTGGCAGTAGTAGTGTCAAACAACGCAACTAATCATGATCCATGCAATATGGAATGATATGAGTAACAAATTTCCGGCATTTCAAATTATTTCTTGAAAACGATACTACCAGATTTATTTCTGATTTAACTGACCACTTATAACTGGTTATGGAAGACAAAAAACTGGAATAGCGATCAAAACTAAGGCTAATTTATTTGTTGTTTTAATTGGCTTTTTTCGGTGACAATTAAATCAAAACAGCAAATTTAGCGTTACGCGTTTCGGCTTACTACGCTTCAGCCATCATCAGACGCTACTAGCTGGCAACCTCCTAGCTGTTCAGTCAAACAAACATAACTCTTGTTATGTTATGTTTGTCTGACTGAACAGCTAGGAGGTTGCCAGCTAGTAGCGTCTGATGATGGCTGAAGCGTAGTAAGCCGAAACGCGTAACGCTAAATTTGCTGTTTTGATTTAATTGTCACCGAAAAAAGCCAATTAAAACAACAAATAAGTTTCCACGGTGATTAAAACCCAGTCAGTAAGGCCAATTTATTTGACATGAATTCTGATGGATCGTTCTAAAAAAAAAATCATTCAGGCTTCACGTGATAAAAATAGATTAAAGTTTTTATTCTAGTAAATTTATGAACACAATTTTAGGAGCTCTGAAGAAATATGATGTGGACGTTGGGGACAATCCTAAAAAATCACTTGGTGTATTGAATACAGAAACTTCACTGTCATAAGACGAGTTTAGAGGTCGTACACTTATTACGTAAGCCTTTTTTCTGGGTTTTTCGACCCCCCCTCTCCCCATGTAAGATTTTTTTCATACAAATGAATTTTTATTTATATGGAGCGTAAGATATTGACCGACCCCCCCTCCCCCCATAAGTGCTTACGTTATATGTGTACGGCCCCTTAGCTCAATTGCATTTTATTCCTCCACCTCGGAATAATTTTACATATACGTATTTCGACCTCAACTGTGAGGTCGTCTTCAGTGTCTCGTACTTGACTCGACTACCAGACACTGAAGACGACCTTACAGTTGAGGTCGAAGTACGTATATGTAAAAGTATTACGAGGTGGTGGAATTAAAACGAATTGTGCTAAACTCGTCTTATGACAGTGAAAACATTCCACTAAAAAAGAGCTAAATAACATTCTTGATACAGGAACTTAATTTTTTTTTATTTTGAAAAAGCTTCCTGTAGATATTGAAGAGATTTCTACGAAAAAAATGTTCGAAACCATCGGGATTTTGTTTTTGAAGATGAGTATTTCTGGTGAAAATTCTTAATAAGATTATATGGATCCATAGTTTTGAAGTTTTATGTAGAAGATTTTCCTTATAGAGCCTCGGGTGAAAAGTCTCCCTGCTAAAGATAGAATATATCCTCATGAAAGCCTTATTCCCGAAGCTTCAATTTTTCCTTTCAATACTTTCAATACAATACCTGGAAGGTATCGGAAGAATGCTATCTACAAACTACGTATTTTCAAGGCAGACACGTTTCTGCTAGAGTGATAGGTTGAGGGTTGCATTGAATGCATTGAACTACTTTTGCGGAGGATCTTCACCGTATTCTTGTATTCTAGATCTAGAGTAACGTGACTTCAACCACCAATATTACTTTGCAAAGTTTACGTATTGATAATTTTTCCTTATTTTGTTTCTTGGAATCAACTAGCTCCAAACATCAACTTTTGTGCCATAGCACATGGCACATTGCAATGTATTAAAGCACATACACTTGAATAGAAGGATTTTGTTAAATATATAATAGTTCTGGAAGTAGACTTGATACCTAAGCAACAATAATGGTCGTAAATATTTTTAAATGCAATTTTCTCACTTTTCTGATCATTGAGTAGGCTGTTACTCATCACATATTGAATAGAAGCCTTGACTAAAATCCGAAGCACAACACTGACCACGAATGCGAACCGTGCACTTGAAAACGATTCTCACTATCAGCTTGTTGCTGGAGGACGCAATGCTTTACACCGCCCGACAGGCGGAACTGGATCTTCCGAGCGTGGTATTCATTATCAGCAGAAAAGTTGTTGCGACGGTGGCGATGTTATTTGTTTCTGAATCGTTGCGCTGCGCTATAGACAGCTGACGAGCCAGTCAGTGCGAAATTCACTGCAATACGGATGAGAACTTATTTCAAGTTGAGGGCTGGTCGTTGGGGGTTCCTTCGATTTAACACGATTGTGATGAACATATTTGTTTAACCCTCAAAAGGCCGGGACGACAGTCAACTCCTTCAAAGTGCTCGTTCTCGGTAAATCGTTGACCAAATTTCATGACCCCGGGCTTTTCTCAAAGGGGATTAGTAGCGCTTTCTTTTGACATAGGTGCCGCCCTGCTAGACCCCTCCCCGCGTTCATGAGTATCGAAAATGTCTGTGTTTATTCCTTATTTTTGGCTATGATGGCCAAATTTCTTCAGTAATCAAGTGCAATAAAGTTCTGGCGCCATAAAATAAAGTAGATACTTGAAATATATCAAGTAGAAGTGATTTTGAACGTTTCCAAGTTATCTGATTACTGTAATTACCGATATTGAAAGCCATATCCCTGATCTAAGATTGATGGTCATATTTCTTAAAATCTGATCACGAAATAAACCAGACAGGAGGGAAAAAGTATCACAAAAAACTGTAGACATATGTGTAATCAATTTTATGTATTGAAGATACTATTTTGGAACATTCCAGTTCATCCAAAATATCCGTGAGTTCAGGTCTTGAATTCTACCATAGAAGCGAAAGGTAATGTGCACATAAAAATACTCAGAGAACATCCTACTCAGTTCAAAGATATCAAATAACTCATGGAACATTTTTCTGCGTGTCCCATAGTGACATTCTAGAATGCGCGAAATGTTCTGAAGTTCAGCTCGTAAGACCTACGCTACAACGGTCTCGAAAATGTTTTCGGCAGCTATCAAAAACCTTCCCAACAGATCCTTGGATACCTGCCAAGAAATGTTATACCGATCTTTCTGCACTTCAGTACACTGCAGGTCATCCAAAACGTTCTTGAGTTCAGGTCGTCAAATCTACAATCAAGTAGAAGCGCAATGCTTGTTTCAAATCAAGCTCAGGTCATCCTGCCCAGTTCGAAGAAATCAAATGAGTTATGGGAAATTTTGCTGCGTGCCTCAGAATGTCATTCTAAAATGCGCGAAATGTTCTGAAGTTCGGCTCGTAAGACCTACGTAACAACGGCCTCGAAAATGTTTTCGGCAGCTATCAAAAACCTTCCCAACAGATCCTTGGATACCTGCCAAGAAACATTATACCGATCTTTCTGCATTTAAATACACTCAAAGCCATCCAAAACGTTCTTGAGTTCATGTCGTCAGATCTACAATCAAGTAGAAGCGCAATGCTTGTTTCAAATCAAGCTCAGGTCATCCTGCCCAGTTCAAAGAAATCAAATGAGTTATGGAAAATTTTGCTGCGTGCCCCTGAATGCCATTCTAGAATGCGCGAAATGTTCTGAAGTTTTGCTCGTAAGTCCTACGCAACAACGGCCTAGGAAATGTTTTAGGCAGCTACCAAAAACCTTCCCAACAGATCCTTGGATACTTGCCAAGAAACTTTATATCGATCTTTCTGCATTTCAGTACACTGCAGGTCATCCAAAACGTTCTTGAGTTCAGGTCGTCAGATCTACATTCAAGTAGAAGCGCAATGGTTGTTTCAAATCAAGCTCAAGTCATACGGCACTGTTCAAAGAAATCAAATCACTTATTGGAAATTATGCTGCGTGCCTCATATTGACATTCTAGAATGCGCGAAATGTTCTGAAGTTCAGCTCGTAAGACCTACGCTACAACGGCCTCGAAAATGTTTTAGGCAGCTATCAAAAACCTTCCCAACAGATCCTTGGATACCTGCCAAGAAACGTTATACCGATCTTTCTGCATTTCAATACACTCAAAGCCATCTAAAACGTTCTTGGGTTCAGGTCGTTAGACCTACATTACAACAGCCTCGAAAATGTTTTCGGCAGCTATGAAAACCTTTCCCAACAGATCCTTGGATACCTGCCATAAAACGTTATACCGATCTTTCTGCACTTCAGTACAATGCAGGTCATCGAAAACGTTCTTGAGGTCAGGTCATCAGATCTACAATCAAGTAGAAGCGCAATGCTTGTTTCAAATCAAGCTCAGGTCATCCTGCCCAGTTCAAAGAAATCAAATGAGTTATGGAAAATTTTTGCTGCGTGCCCAGAATGTCATTCTAGAATGCGCGAAATGTTCTGAAGTTCTGCTCGTAAGTTCTACGCAACAACGGCCTAGGAAATGTTTTCGGCAGCTATCAAAAACCTTCCCAACAGCTCCTTGGATACCTGCCAAGAAACGTTATACCGATCTTTCTGCATTTCAATACACTCAAAACCATCTGAAACGTTCTTGAGTTCAGGTCGTTAGACCTACGTTACAACGGCCTCGAAAATAGTTTCGGCAGCTATCAAAACCTTTCCCAACAGATCTTTGGATACCTGCCAAGAAACGTTATACCGATCTTTCTGCATTTCAATATACTGGAGGCCATCCTGAACGTTCTTGAGTTCAGGTCGTCAGATCTACAATCAAGTAGAAGCGCAATGCTTGTTTTCAAATCAAGCTCAGGTCGTCTTGCTCAGTTTGAAGAAACCAAATGACTTATTGAAAATGTGTCTACCTGCTCCATAATTACATTCTAAAATGCGCTAAATGTTCTGAAGTTCAGCTCGTTAGACCTACGCAACAACGGCCTCCAAAATGTTTTCCACAGCTATCGAAACCCTTCGCAACAGATCCTTGGATACCTGCCAAGAAATGTTATACTGATCTTTCTGCATTTCAATACACTGAAGGCCATATAAAACGTTCTTGAGTTCAGGTCGTCAGATCTACAATCAAATAAAAGCGCAATGCTTGTTTCAAATTCATCTCAGGTCGTCCTGCTCAGTTCAAAGAAATCAAATGAATTGTTAGAAATTCTCCTGCGTACCTTTCTGCTGCGTATCAAAACCAGGCATTGCAATTTATCCCATCATTCGATTTTCTGAGCAAAGATACTGATGATATGCTGGGATATCGATCTTAGTTATCTATCTGTTCAGTAAACAAAGTGCAATGTTCGCCATGGAGAAAAGTTTTTTCACTGTTTTTGTTGTAGCAACGCCCTCGCAACGTGAACAAACCCCGAACCGCACTGTCTATCAGGATCATCATCAAATGCTCAAATGATAATACCTTTTCAGAGTGCTCTTTGATTAGGGATAATATCTTTGCACAAGCAAAGATGACATCCTGTGCTCAGATGATATTGCAATGCCTGATCAAAACCATTCCCAACAGATCTTTGGATACCTGCCAAGAAATGTTATACCGATCTTTCTGCATTTCAATACACTGAAGACCATCAAAAACGTTCTTGAGTTCAGGTCGTTATGGAGTACGCAGAAACATTTCTAATAAGTCATTTGATTTCTTTGAACTGTGCAGGATGACCTGAGCTTGATTTGAAACAAGCATTGCGCTTCTACATTATTGTAGATCTGACGACCTGAACTCAAGAACGTTTTGGATGGCCTCCAGTATATTGAAATGCAAAAAGATCGGTATAACGTTTTATGGCAGGTATCCAAGGATCTGTTGGGAAAGGTTTTCATAGCTGCCCAAAACATTTTCGAGTCCGTTGTAGCGTAGGTCTTATGAGCTGGACTTCAGAACATTTCGCGCATTCTAGAATGTCATTCTGAGGAACGCAAACAATATTTCAATAAGTCATTTGATTTCTTTGAGCTGTGCCGGATGAGCTTGATTTGAAAACATCCATTGCGCTTCTACTTGATTGTAGATCTGACGACCTGAACTCAAGAACGTTTTGGATGGCTTTGAGTGTATTGAAATGCAGAAAGATCGGTATTACGTTTCTTGGCAGGTATCCAAGGATCTGTCGGGAAGGTTTTTGATAGCTGCCTAAAACATTTTCGAGGCCGTTGTAGCGTAGATCTTACGAGCTGAACTTCAGAACATTTCCCGCATTCTTGAATGTCATTATGAGGCACGCAGTAAAATTTCCAATAAGTCATTTGATTTCTTTGAACTGGGCAGGATGACCTGAGCTTGATTTGAAACAATCATTGCGCTTCTACTTGAATGTAGATCTGACGACCTGAACTCAAGAACGTTTTCGATGACCTGCAGTGTGCTGAAATGCAGAAATATCGGTAGAACGTTTCTTGGCAGGTATCCAAGGATCTGTTGGGAAAGGTTTTGATAGCTACCGAAAACATTTTCGAGGCCGTTGTAATGTAGGTCTAACGACCTGAACCCAAGAACGTTTTTGATGGCTTTGAGTGTATTGAAATGCAGAAAGATCGGTATAACGTTTCTTGGCAGGTATACAAGGATCTGTTGGGAAGGTTTTTGATAGCTGCCTAAAACATTTCCTAGGCCGTTGTTGCGTAGGACTTACGAGCAGAACTTCAGAACATTTCGCGCATTCTAGAATGTCATTCTGAGGCACGCAAAAAATATTTCAATAAGTCATTTGATTTCTTTGAGCTGTGCCGGATGAGCTTGATTTGAAAACATCCATTGCGCTTCTACTTGATTGTAGATCTGACGACCTGAACTCAAGAACGTTTTAGATGGCTTTGAGTGTATTGAAATGCAGAAAGATCGGTATAACATTTCTTGGCAGGAATCCAAAGATCTGTTGGGAAGGTTTTTGATAGCTGCCGAAAACATTTCCTAGGCCGTTGTTGGGTAGGTCTTACGAGCCGAACTTCAGAACATTTCGCGCATTTTAGAATGACATTCTGAGGCACGCAGCAAAATTTCCCATAGCTCATTTGATTTCTTTGAACTGGGCAGGATGACCTGAGCTCGATTTGAAACAAGCATTGCGCTTCTACTTGAATGTAGATCTGACGACCTGAACTCAAGAACGTTTTCGATGACCTGCAGTGTTCTGAAATGCAGAAATATCGGTATAACGTTTCTTGGCAGGTATCCAAGGATCTGTTGGGAAAGGTTTTGATAGCTGCCGAAAACATTTTCGAGGCCGTTGTAATGTAGGTCTAACGACCTGAACCCAAGAACGTTTTAGATGGCTTTGAGTGTATTGAAATGCAGAAAGATCGGTATAACGTTTCTTGGCAGGTATACAAGGATCTGTTGGGAAGGTTTTTGATAGCTGCCTAAAACATTTCCTAGGCCGTTGTTGCGTAGGACTTACGAGCAGAACTTCAGAACATTTCGCGCATTCTAGAATGACATTCTGGGGCACGCAGCATAATTTCCCATAACTCATTTGATTTCTTTGAACAGTGCCGTATGACTTGAGTTTGATTTGAAACAACCATTGCGCTTCTACTTGAATGTAGATCTGACGACCTGAACTCAAGAACGTTTTGGATAACCTGCAGTGTACTGAAATGCAGAAAGATCGATATAAAGTTTCTTGGCAGGTATCCAAGGATCTGTTGGGAAGGTTTTTGATAGCTGCCTAAAACATTTCCTAGGCCGTTGTTGCGTAGGACTTACGAGCAGAACTTCAGAACATTTCGCGCATTCTAGAATGACATTCTGGGGCACGCAGCAAAATTTCCCATAACTCATTTGATTTCTTTGAACTGTGCAGGATGACCTGAGCTTGATTTGAAACAAGCATTGCGCTTCTACATTATTGTAGATCTGACGACCTGAACTCAAGAACGTTTTGGATGGCCTCCAGTATATTGAAATGCAAAAAGATCGGTATAACGTTTTATGGCAGGTATCCAAGGATCTGTTGGGAAAGGTTTTCATAGCTGCCGAAAACATTTTCGAGTCCGTTGTAGCGTAGGTCTTACGAGCTGGACTTCAGAACATTTCGCGCATTCTAGAATGTCATTCTGAGGCACGCAAAAAATATTTCAATAAGTCATTTGATTTCTTTGAGCTGTGCCGGATGAGCTTGATTTGAAAACATCCATTGCGCTTCTACTTGATTGTAGATCTGACGACCTGAACTCAAGAACGTTTTGGATGGCTTTGAGTGTATTGAAATGCAGAAAGATCGGTATTACGTTTCTTGGCAGGTATCCAAGGATCTGTCGGGAAGGTTTTTGATAGCTGCCTAAAACATTTTCGAGGCCGTTGTAGCGTAGATCTTACGAGCTGAACTTCAGAACATTTCCCGCATTCTTGAATGTCATTATGAGGCACGCAGTAAAATTTCCAATAAGTCATTTGATTTCTTTGAACTGGGCAGGATGACCTGAGCTTGATTTGAAACAATCATTGCGCTTCTACTTGAATGTAGATCTGACGACCTGAACTCAAGAACGTTTTCGATGACCTGCAGTGTGCTGAAATGCAGAAATATCGGTAGAACGTTTCTTGGCAGGTATCCAAGGATCTGTTGGGAAAGGTTTTGATAGCTACCGAAAACATTTTCGAGGCCGTTGTAATGTAGGTCTAACGACCTGAACCCAAGAACGTTTTGATGGCTTTGAGTGTATTGAAATGCAGAAAGATCGGTATAACGTTTCTTGGCAGGTATACAAGGATCTGTTGGGAAGGTTTTGATAGCTGCCTAAAACATTTCCTGGGCCGTTGTTGCGTAGGACTTACGAGCAGAACTTCAGAACATTTCGCGCATTCTAGAATGTCATTCTGAGGCACGCAAAAATATTTCAATAAGTCATTTGATTTCTTTGAGCTGTGCCGGATGAGCTTGATTTGAAAACATCCATTGCGCTTCTACTTGATTGTAGATCTGACGACCTGAACTCAAGAACGTTTTAGATGGCTTTGAGTGTATTGAAATGCAGAAAGATCGGTATAACATTTCTTGGCAGGAATCCAAAGATCTGTTGGGAAGGTTTTTGATAGCTGCCGAAAACATTTCCCTAGGCCGTTGTTGCGTAGGTCTTACGAGCCGAACTTCAGAACATTTCGCGCATTTTAGAATGACATTCTGAGGTACGCAGCAAAATTTCCCATAGCTCATTTGATTTCTTTGAACTGGGCAGGATGACCTGAGCTCGATTTGAAACAAGCATTGCGCTTTTACTTGATTGTAGATCTGACGACCTGAACTCAAGAACGTTTTGGATGACCTGCAGTGTTCTGAAATGCAGAAATATCGGTATAACGTTTCTTGGCAGGTATCCAAGGATCTGTTGGGAAAGGTTTTGATAGCTGCCGAAAACATTTTCGAGGCCGTTGTAATGTAGGTCTAACGACCTGAACCCAAGAACGTTTTAGATGGCTTTGAGTGTATTGAAATGCAGAAAGATCGGTATAACGTTTCTTGGCAGGTATACAAGGATCTGTTGGGAAGGTTTTTGATAGCTGCCTAAAACATTTCCTAGGCCGTTGTTGCGTAGGACTTACGAGCAGAACTTCAGAACATTTCGCGCATTCTAGAATGACATTCTGGGGCACGCAGCATAATTTCCCATAACTCATTTGATTTCTTTGAACAGTGCCGTATGACTTGAGTTTGATTTGAAACAACCATTGCGCTTCTACTTGAATGTAGATCTGACGACCTGAACTCAAGAACGTTTTGGATAACCTGCAGTGTACTGAAATGCAGAAAGATCGATATAAAGTTTCTTGGCAGGTATCCAAGGATCTGTTGGGAAGGTTTTTGATAGCTGCCTAAAACATTTCCTAGGCCGTTGTTGCGTAGGACTTACGAGCAGAACTTCAGAACATTTCGCGCATTCTAGAATGACATTCTGGGGCACGCAGCAAAATTTCCCATAACTCATTTGATTTCTTCGAACTGGGCAGGATGACCTGAGCTTGATTTGAAACAAGCATTGCGCTTCTACTTGATTGTAGATCTGACGACCTGAACTCAAGAACGTTTTGGATGGCTTTGAGTGTATTGAAATGCAGAAAGATCGGTATAATGTTTCTTGGCAGGAATCCAAGGATCTTTTGGGAAGGGGTTTGATAGCTGCCGAAAACATTTTCGAGGCCGTTGTTGCGTAGGTCTTACGAGTCGAACTTCAGAACATTTCGCGCATTCTAGAATGACATTCTGAGGCACGCAGCAAAATTTCCCATAACTCATTTGATTTCTTCGAACTGGGCAGGATGACCTGAGCTTGATTTGAAACAAGCACTGCGCTTCTACTTGATTGTAGATTTGATGACCTGAACTCAAGAACGTTTTGGATGACCTGCAGTGTACTGAAGTGCAGAAAGATCGGTATAACATTTCTTGGCAGGTATCCAAGGATCTGTTGGGAAGGTTTTTGATAGCTGCCTAAAACATTTTCGAGACCGTTGTAGCGTAGGTCTTACGAGCTGAACTTCAGAACATTTCGCGCATTCTAGAATGTCACTATGGGACACGCAGAAAAATGTTCCATGAGTTATTTGATATCTTTGAACTGAGTAGGATGTACTCTGAGTATTTTTATGTGCACATTACCTTTCGCTTCTATGGTAGAATTCAAGACCTGAACTCACGGATATTTTGGATGAACTGGAATGTTCCAAAATAGTATCTTCAATACATAAAATTGATTACACATATGTCTACAGTTTTTTGTGATATTTTTCCCTCCTGTCTGGTTTATTTCGTGATCAGATTTTAAGAAATATGACCATCAATCTTAGATCAGGGATATGGCTTTCAATATCGGTGATAACAGTAATCAGATAACTTAGAAACGTTCAAAATCACTTCTACTTGATATATTTCAAGTATCTACTTTATTTTATGGCGCCAGAACTTTATTGCACTTGATTACTGAAGAAATTTGGCCATCATAGCAAAAAATAAGGAAAAAACACAGACATTTTCGATACTCATGAACGCGGGGAGGGGTCTAGCGGGGCGGCATCTATGTCAAAAGAAAGCGCTACTAATCCCCTTTGAGAAAAGCCCGGGGTCATGAAATTTGGTCAATGATTTACTGAGAACGAGCACTTTGAAGGAGGTGACTGTCGTCCCGGCCTTTTAAGGGTTAAAAAACGATCATGTCCGATTATAAGAACAAGTTTAAAAGGGGTTTTTAGACTACCGTGTGCTCAGAGGTGAACTGCAAGCCTCTTTAAAAAAGCAAAAAGATCTTCCGTGTGGACAGAAGTAATCGCATCATTTTTTTTCCGGGAAAAATCCCCATTCCGTGATCCATTCATTTAGATAAACGATGTAGGTATTATTTATTCTAATCATGTACAATCGATCCACTTATTTCCCATTCCACGTTCTCATCTACACAATAGACACGCGTAGTGACAAGTCATGGACTATTATTCGCTATTCGATAGTTTAATTACTAATCGGCTAATGAGGCTTAATTGTTAATGACTTGTTTGCTGATACACCTACAGGAATTTACGTAACAGTCCTTTCATTATTTAGTACCTTGTGGTAAAATCCTCTAATCACATTCAACTCCATTCCTTCACTTAATTCAACTGTGTCACATCGTGTAGTGACAGAAACTTGTTTTCTCGCCCACCAGCATTGTTATTATCATGAAAAGGTAGGTCACGAGCGCAAATCGAATAAACTCGAAAAAACGCAATGTAACTGTACTATCTTGTCTTCCTGACCTATAAGAACTGTTATCACATTGGAAGTACTTCCTTATATAGGTAATCGTTGTGCGTCATTTGAAGTGCATTGTTGTCGTATTGAGGGTAGTAAGAAGTAAAGCCAGGTGTACGAAGAATTCGTTTCCCTGGTCTCTGTCCAGTAATTGTTTTACGACCCATCATAAGTCCGTAATCAATGTGCTGTATTTTAATACTTCAACAAGGTAAACCAGTCAAAATATCAAGTTGCAGCCAATTAGAACGAAATTCACCAGAAGGAGATCTCTTCGTCGACTTCCCCCCTGACGTCAATTAAAAATGGCAAACAGAAGATTTGATTTAATTGTTTTCTATCGTTCTGGGGGGATAAGGCGCAAAAAAAATCTGCTTATAATAAAAATGCCGAGAAATCGACGAAGGATCGTTAGGTGGTTCGCTGATTGCATATAAATAATCCCACACTTTCTATATAACGATAAGGACATGACCTTCGCCGTTATTGACTGAACATTCACGAGCATTCAAAGCATGGCCTTCGATAAATCCACCAGGATATCAGCAACTATTGGCACCTTTATCGAGATGCTCGGCGTCGATTTGCACGTTTCGTTGCTGACATTCAGATCATTAGAAATGAATGATTATATCTTTATTTTATACAGTTTTCGAAAGTTACATATCTGAAAACATCGACTTGATTTAAAAGGTTGAGAATTTACAAATTATTTGACCAATAATGCCACAAACGATTATTCAAATTCCAGGACATAAAAACTACAAAGCGTAAAAATGTATTCCTTCAGTTCTGGTTATCACCGGTTTACCGTTCAAATCATTTCATCTAGTTCCTCAAACACAACTAATCTAGGTACTGAATAAACAAAAAAAATTATCACAACTTTGCGTGTTGGGTTGCTATATTAGGGGGAAAGACGGCTTTGGCAGGTTTTGTTCTATTATTGGCAGGGGGTTTTTATCGACCAAATTTTATGAAATTTTGCCACAATATTCTTTGATATGTAAAGAATGCTTAGACCAAATTTGAGCATAGTCAGTCTTAAAAAAAACCCTGCCAATAATAGAACAAAACCTGCCAAAGCCGTCATTCCCCCTATTATATAGTATTTTCAGACGGTACCAATATTTAGATGGTGTTCGTGTGTCTTTATTGTGAGAATGAGTAATTAGCATTTTTTTTTCATAGGCTTGACCAGTTTTGATTGACAATCAAAACTAAATATTTACGTACGGTTGATTTACTAAAGGGGATAAACCAGTTCGACACGTTGCGCATAATTGAAGTTTGATTCGAATTCAGACCGGGTAGGTGATCTGTCTACGAATTCTGATGAAGCAATTAAGCACAAAAACTTTTGAATTCATAGAACTTATGACAGCGCCAAACAGTAATACAAATGCTTATTTTATCTAAACACAACTTAATTTTTTACCTTTATATTTTGTGACGAATTTTAACTTATCAGAACTTGGCTAGTCTTTTAGCATGATGTTGAAAGCATTTCTGTAATTTTACTCCAAGGCACTCGTTGCACATAGAAATTGTTATATGATTTGGATTCTTATTTATAAATAATTACAATTCATCTTGCATTGAAATTATTCATTAAAAGCCGGTGTTCCTTACAGAATTTTTAGTGAACAATTGAACAAAAATATGCACGATGACTAACTAACCGGATTGTATCATCCAATAATTGTTCTCCAGCGATGAATTGCAATGACTGATTCTTTTGCATCACGTCGGCATTTATTTGACAAACGTCTGAACAACCATATGACTAATGACTGCCTTCCGACCGACCGGCAAGTCTGCTGAGTTAGCATACTGAATGTGATCTGAATTCATCACTCTCGCGATCACTGCAGTGTCGTAAAAACGATTTCATTAGATCATAATTCGTGCAAATACACATTTCGTACACATTATAACTTTATGAGATAAAATATGCCTGCAAGTATCAGAACAACCAAATTATGCATAGCTTTTTTGGTATCTGGTATCTGGCAAAGCGATCCGATGATGCTGGATGTCCAATCAGAATCTAAAATTGTGAACAGTCACAAAATTACAACCTTTATGTTACGATTGATTTTGGACTTTCCACCAAATTTATTGGAACTTTTGAACATTTAAATTCTTGTCAAATTCATTAAAATGCCAGAACCAATCAATCCCGTTCATGTATTCCCCACACGAACATCAGCTTGATGTAAGTTTTGGCCCTTTTCACGTTAAGCGAATGATTGTGTCGATCTAGGAGGGAGATGCAGAATAAAAAAATATAAATGTCACCGCAGACCTATTCGGACATCGATGAGAATATTGCAGAAACCCAAATTTGGGTAGTTTTCCCTTTCTTTCTCATGAATGCATGAGCATGACCATGAGCATTATGACCGCACAATTCGTAGTTGCTACTTCGTGATTGACTAGAAGAACTAGAACTCTACGGAGAACACAATAAATGGGGCTTGGGATTAGCTGCACGTTAAGTACACGTTTCGGGAGCTCAAAAATTTAATGTGAATAACGACACCGGCCACGTACTTACGGTCATATAGGAAGTGAAGGATTGTTAGTTTGACTCTCGTTGCTATTAGAGACCGAGAACACCTCTGCATCTCCACGATTGTCTCGGGATGTGGTATTGTGTTAGTTGTATAGGATATTTTATCTGGAATCACTTTTATGAGTGATGCGATCTATGGGATGGGAAATAACACTAATTCGCTGTCTCGCCACGAGAAAAAAGTTAAACCATGCACGCCCGGTGGCATATGAAAACTGAGGAGAATCGCGTTTTGGACGACCGAACGGACGCGCAGCACTCTGTACTTATTAGCCCGATAGCTACAGCAAACTATTGAAGATCGCGCTTGTTTCGACCGGAGCAAAGCGCAATACATGCGCATGAGCCACCGACACCAAATAGATATTTTATTATTTTCCCGACGAATAAAACACGCACTGCACTTACTTGCTCGATGGCTATTGCAAACTCTTCTCTTCCCTTTCTTCCCATGAATGTTGTCAAAACTAGAACAAGATGCAAGCACCTCAGCGGGGTTGCTCAGCCCAATAACCCAAATTCGAGTAAATTCAATATTCTCAATTTTTAGTGGATCAAAGTCAGCTTTGGATAAATTAAACTCAGTTTTGGGTAAATTGCTAACATGTGATTAAAGGCAAACTACAAAGTGCCATAAAAGTCATTTTACACAAATTTGGGTTATTGGCCCAATCTACGGTTTTGAGTGAAAGCAACCCACTTAATACAATCAAACTGTGAAACTCGTTTGAAAATGGTTTCCATTGTGTAGAGAAAAGGAGACGTATAGAATATATGACACTCCAAGCAATCAGTAGACAAGAAATATGTAACAGAAGAGGGTGGTGTGTTTTTGTAAGACATCCCGGGTACAATAAGGAGTTTATCAGAAATTACTTAACTCGACAGGGAACGCAATGGAAGTGGTAGCGAAACGACAACGGAAGCGGTTTACATCCGCTTGGTATTTCTGAACATTGAGCAATGCAAACGGGCACAAGGAAGAATTTAATTCTGAAATCAAATTTAATTTACCAACTGGAATTATCAAAATATTTACAATTAGGATTCTCAACTCTTCTCTGGGCCATAGTTTATTTTACGCATTACATGTTAGATTTAACTGCAGAAACGTAAGACCTTGACGGAAAGCCTTTTTTTTTTGAAACCTTAGTTAGACAACGTTTTACTCGAAAAATGAAATTTTTCTAATTAGCTTGTAACACAAAATCACGTAAGAATTTGAACACTAATAACACCGTTATCCTTTAATAAGTTTTCGAGATATTTATTTACCAAAGTAATTCGGGAAGAGTGTGGAAATTTTCTCATGTTTCCCAATTTTTCCATTGAAACCATTCTTAAATATAAAACTATTGAAACATATTTGAACTTTTGAGGCCGAAAGCAGCATAATCAACCAATCACAATCCGGTTTGGAGATTGTCTCGACTTCCCTGGGCATAAAAGTATCATCGTGTTAGCCTCATGATATACGAATGCAAAAATGGTAACATGGCTTTGAAACCTCGCAGTTAATAACTGTGGAAGTGTTTAATGCACGCTAAGCTGCGAGGCGGCTCTGTCCCTGTGAGGGATGTATTGCCAATAAGAAGAAGAAGAAAGCTATTTCAAAATCCGAAAATAAAAAAAATAAAAATGAGAATTTAAAATACTAAAAAAATAAATAATGTACCTAGCTTAAAAATTTATAAATTAAAAAATTTAAGTGGCTCAAAATTAATAAATTAAAAAATTTCAAGGTTCTATCATTTAAAAAATGCAAAATACTTAAAAAGCCTAAAATAAAATAAAAACTAACAAAATTAATTTTCTAATTAAAATTTTAGAATAAAAAAAAATTAGCAACATAAATTTTGAAACCTTATTAAACATAATTGAAATTTTAATTTTTTTCTCAGACCAAGAAATTAGAAAATATTCATATTGTGAAATTACAAACTTAAATTATAATACCGATCTCGGTTGAATTTTTTACCGAACCAGATCGGTTGAAAGCAATGAACCGATCAGTCGTTCATTTTCATCAAAATATTCTGAATAAAAACCGAACAGGCAACCGAGCGTTCAGCAGATAAAAACTCGGTTCAATTTCAACCGAGTTCGGTTATATATTTTAAGTGTGTAGATGAATAGAAAAATAGAAAACAAAGAGAAACCTTCGATGAAACAAAAATTTAGAAAAAAAACAGATTAATCCACCTTGCGTTGGTGATGCCTTTCTCGCAATTAGTTAAGACACCAACCTTATATGGGGCCTATATGGTTCGGTGTACCATTTTCTTCATAACTTTTAAACGCAATGACCGATCGTTATCAAATTCAATAGTGATTAACAAGGCTTTGTCCTCTGTCGAATAAAACTTGTTGCGAGAAAATCGGTTAAGGATTACTATACGAAAAGTTGTCTAATGTTTTCTTTAGATTTTGTGCACACGCATACACACACACATAGACACATACATACACACGGACAGACAGACATGTGCTCAGTTCGTCGAGCTGAGTCGATTGGTATATAACACTATGGGTCTCAGAGGCTTCTATAAAAAGTGCGTTTTCGGAGTGAAATGATAGCCTTTCGGTACAACTTTGTTGTACGAGAAAGACAAAAGGTGAAAATTATAAAAATTAAAAATTCAAAGGATTTAAATTTGTGAGAACTAGGAAACAATTCTCGCTTAACTTTTCAAAAGGTCCTAAGTAACTGTTGTTGCTATGTTGATTGCGCTATTCAAACTAATTCATGAAAAAAAATGTTACTTAGGACCTTTTGAAAAGTTAAGCGAGAATTGTATAATTTTATAACTGGAAAGTTGAAAAAAAAAATGAAAAACTAAAAACTGGCAAATTTAAAAATTAGAAAAATTTAATAGGGGAATGACGGTATTGGCAGGTTTTGTTCCATTATTGGCAAGGGTTTTTTTTATGACTGCTCAAATTTGACCTAAACATCTTTGCATATCAAAGAATATTGTGGCAAAATTTCATAAAATTTGGTCGACAAAAACCCCCCTGACAATAATAGAACAAAACCTGCCAAAGCCGTCTTTCCCCCTATTTAAAATTTAGAATATTTGAAAATTTGAAACATATCCAAAATTCAATAATAAATTTTCAAAACGACTTATCTGCTTCTGTAAGCAAAGATTCAAACGTCGATTTGACGAATCTGAAGCCACCCCCACGCAAACCAACAGCGTCTACAGGTAGCATAAGCTTTCGCCTTCGCATTGATGGTGTTGGTTTGCATGGGAGTGCTTACAGATTCGCCAAATCGACGTTTAAATCTTTGTTTACAAAAGCAGATAAGTCGTTTTGAAAATTTGGTATTGAATTTATATACCCAAAATTAGCGGAAAATACCCAGCTTTGTCCGGGTGCACCCGGGTGTTGCAAATGTCACAATGAACTAATTTGCAGCACCGCACTCTAGGTCAATGTCCGTGCGTTTGTTTTGTTTTCCTCAACAGCTGACCCAAAATTGCATTCTAATGATTTTTTACATTTAATCGTTAAATTCACCAACTTTTTGTATATACAAACCTTGCGGATCCCTAAACGAATAGATTAGGGAAAAAATCTTGTAAATCGGTCAACCCGTTCGCGAGTTAAATCGTCAGGAAGAAAAACTCAACCCATTTTTATTATATAGAAGATAATCGTCAGCTCATAAATTTTCCGAAACTGATCTTAGATTGTTGATTGGCCCCACCTACATCCTGTAATCGTAATTTGTATGGACAAAAATTGCACACGGATATCGCGCATGAACGATTTGATTGGTGTTTTTTTTTTTCTCAGAAATGTACCCAACATTATTTCAGAGATGACGAATCATGAAGACAGACAATGTTTCTACAGATGCTCTAGGTTCTTCAAATCATTCTCAATTTCAGAGCCTCCACAGGTCAATTACGCTCGATACGGAACCAATAGCGACCCATGGTGCCCATACAAACCCTTAGAGGCCATACGCATTATTTACGATCTAGATATGTCCAAACCGGATCTTCACATCATTCGGGAGTTCAGATGAATTGGTTTACCAAGTCAAATGAACTCGATACGAAGCCAATAGTAAGTCATGGGGTTCATACATGCCCTTAGACGCCATGTACATGATTAACAATCACACCAGATGATCTAAGTTCTCCAAATCATTCAGGAGTTCGAACCAATTGGTCCACCAAGTCAACTTTGCTCAATACAAAGTAAAAAGCAACCAATGGTTTCAATACATACTCTGGAGCCCATGTGCTTGATTTAAGTATTGGATATGCCCAAAGCGAATGTTTCAAGTTCTCCAAATCATTCTGGAATTCAGACGAATTGATCTAGCAAGACAACTAGGCTCGCCATGTTTTTTTTTCAACACTGGTAGCCAACATCAATGGAAGTCTCTTACAAGTCACAATTTTCTTGCAAGACTTAAACTATTGAGTGGTTGCTGTAAAAGATTGGAAAGGCGAATTATGGAAAAATATTCGTTTTTTCTGGACCACCATTGTTTTTGGAAAGAATTTACATACTTATTATTTCCATGACGTCAAGTAAAAATTTCTTCCAAGATACCAACTTCGTTTCTGTTGCTTTTAGCGTTTAAAAAGCACATTATAGAAATCGTTTCTTTTCAGGACCACCATTTCATACAAGAGAAGGTTGAGAACCACCAGTTATTATAAGAGATAACTGTGCCGAGACGAATTTTCCTTAAAGCCCAAAATACAACCGCTTGGCGACGGCAAAACGTTGCCGTTGGTAGCACAATCACAAACGCGCGTCGGAGGAAGATGCTGCATTTTTTTTCCCGTGGATGGCATCTTAAGCGTTTCAGCGGCAAATCACCAAGTGGCTCCGTTGTTTTTAGGACCACAATTTTAAAAAGTAAGTAATTATTGCATAACGCAAAACAGATCATTTTCTCCCCACCCCCTTTGTCTGTGGCGTAGTTTTTGTATGAAATGTCTGAAAATTTTGTATGGGTTGTCACACTTTACACAACCCTCTTTCGCTTTCTAAGCGTTACGGAATTAATGGATGTTCCCTAAACAGAAAATTCCAAAGTTTAAAACATTGAAGCATGGTGCATGCACAATATTCCATGGCGTCAATAGTGACGGCTATCGACGGTCGTTCCTGCAAAAAATGTGTTGGCTTAAGTAGCATCTCCACTCTCCAGTGATGTGACGATAAATCATCGAGTGAATTTTGAAATGAATGTTTTAAAAATAATATCGGGTTTCTGCACACTAAATACGAATATAAGTACAAGCAACTGGAAAAGCATTACATTTTGATAAGAAAGTTAGTATTTGCTTTATTATTCACACGCAAAATTGTAATTAGGATTTCTTTATTGAATCAAACATAATTCTGTTTACCCTCTTCAAACCCAACGGTACCAAGTGACCAACTGCATCAACTTTGCTTTATACCGACATGCGTCGCTGCCAACGCTGAAAACAAACAAACGTCTCAGTCAGCTTTTATTTACACCATTAGCATATTATTCCGCTAAGAGAGATATGGATGATAATCGTTCGACTTTTACCTCTTCCTGCACCAGTCAATATGGTAATAATAACGAGTGGATTGTTCTGTGAAAGCCATCGTAAATTAAATGGCGTATCGGGACTAGGGAAACAGCAGGTATTCCCATCCATCTTTTAATTTCCGCCATAGAGGCTGAAATCCAGGGAAACCAGCGTCTATTTGCTCCGGAGACTACTTTTGATATCGACAAGTTTAGTTGTAAAGCCCCTCTTTCATTGTTTAACCCTGTAACCCGTTGACGGGAATCATATCGCAGGCGGAAATACCAGTCGCCACACTATCTCATAAGGGCAAATATATTTAATCTTTTTCCAAACAGAAGTATTACTAACTGATCTTGAGTTAGAAATCCGTTGACCGATAAAAGATAATTCGTTTGATACTACTAATAATGTGATTTTAATACGCCCCACTAGCTCAGTGTTCCAGATACCGAGTAGATAACGCATGAGTTATTAAACATTTCGCAGTCAGTAATGTCGTGTGCTTCAACCGACTGCCATAAATCTTTCGCTTTTTACCGCACCATACAGACTGTTGGCAAAACTAATAGCTGAGAGACTGGCGGAATGGGAAACTGTCCAAATGGAATCGTGATGTAAACATTAAAATATTGCATGGCGTCTGTAGTAAATGTAATAATTGACTAATTGTAACCACCAATGACGTCTCCGCCAATCTGTTTTCTTCATACTTTCTAAAGAAGTCAGCATTTTGCGTGTTTACATCGGCGAAAATGAGGACCAGTCTATTTGCTATCATGTGGACAATAAAAGATAACCGATGTGTACTTTACTTGAATAGGTATAAAAACAAAATAAATATAAACTCAGAAGAATTTGCCACATAATCCATTTCTTGTAAGAAAGATTTTTCTTAATTAATTTTTTTTTTTTAATTTTTCGTCACAAATATTATTATGGTCCATCGAGTTGAAATAGGGTGAAATTGAAAAAAATATGTGCAAGTAATAAAAAGCTGAAAGGAATAGTTGAGAAATTCATGATTTTATTGTGACAATAAAACAAATGTTAATATCAATGGAATTTACTTATTTTTTATTAAGAGCTTCAAAATGACTTTCGCTCTAAGGCTGAAAATTTCTAGTCTCTGATAGAAAAATTGTAGTTTATCAATGTGCGTCCATATTGCTGCCTCCCATATTCAAATTTATTGTCAACACCAGAACGCACAGGCGTCTGTCAATCTTTTCAGATGGTTGAGTGTGGACCGTGGTGTGAAATGTCTGTTTGTTTTCGATGTGAGGAACAAATTACCACCCGGCGAGGATGAGCGGTGAGAAGCGATCGGATGGGCAGTTCAAATCTACACACAAAAAAATCAAATGGATCGATGATCGCGAAACCGAATTCTGCGGGACAATAAGACGTCTCATTGAGATGTGCTAAGTCATTTGTCGATAAATACGGAAATGAGGAACTTGTCGAGAATCCGGATGAACATGGAGTACAAGATTTCTAGCAACTTATTTCCAATAAGAGTGACCATTGAATATCCGTCGATAAACAAAATAAAAATCATTGATATATGATAGTCTTCTACTTGGAGCCATTCATGTGAAATAGGTAAAAAAATATTTACGAGATCACAAATTTATTCTTGCATTTACTTGCATTATACTTTTTATATCAACTACGTATTTCTCTACTTGAGAATTTCTCAGTGACAACTATCAAGCTCTTTCAGTAGAATATCTTGCTCTAAGGCCGTAAGGCCTTCTTTAGTGTCTTGCCTAACTAAAGACACTGAAGATGGCCTTATAGTTAAAATACGCATCTATAAATATTACAACATGGTGGAATTAAATGGGGTTGTATTAAACTCGTATTATAACAGCTGAACTTGAGTGTTTTAAAGTAAAAACAAAATACGATCTGCCTGGTATAAACATTGTAGTGATCTTATACTGACAATTATTTGTATTTTAACAACATAATTTGAGAAAAAAAACATTTGTTGGGGATCCATTCAAATTTCCATCTCACACTCATATTTTTATCAAATTCATAAAAATCATCAATTCTTATAAAAATACTTCAGTTAGTAGGAATTATAATATGGATACTACATAGAACCGATTTTCTATAGTCTATGTTCGCTTAGAGGTGTTATGCCCATTAAAGTGGACTACAAAAATTCCTCAGAAACATTTGATTTAATCATTACTATTATTAAACCACTATTTATTTGCTTTTTAAAAGCTAGATTGTTTCGTCTACGGAATCGAAAGTTGGTGTTTTTTGTCTTTCTAAATTTCTTCCCCCTTTGTAGGAAAACTTCAAGCAATCATCAACCTGTTGTAAAACCACAATATGGTCACCCTAATAATGGTCAGGAAGTGGAAGTTTGAGTCTTTCGAGAATTCCCTGATCAGAAAAAAAGAACACAGCCAAGCTAGCGTGCAACTCAATTAGTCAGAATGGATTCCTGTTTTTTGCTGTACTTCTCTGCAGAAAGAGTAGGACGAATCAGACAAAGGTATAACGCCCGGTGAACTATTTGCTGAGTCATGTTCTGGTCGTGGTTTTTATTCAAGATCATCTTCTTCCTCACGAGTTGCTGTCATGAACCAGCCTCCGCAGCCAAAAGATCTGAGATTTAAGATTGAGATGAAAACAGATGCAATGTTTGTTTTCAAGTGTTTTTTTACTATTAGATAAATAATATGTTGTTTTGCTTCAATGAAGTAGTTTAAAATGTTCTAATCTCCATGCTTATTTAGAATGAAACTTGATTTGATGGAGTGAAATCAAAACATTAGAGCATCTCAAAGTCATCGCTCCAATTAAAAAAAAAAAAAAAGGTTAAAAAATGGTATCTGCATGTATTGCATTTATCAAATGACTATGATCGACACGAAGAAAATGATCTTACGTATAGTACCCATCAACACATGAGCCGAAATCTACGAATATCACTTTCATAAACACATGTGCGGTCGGGCCAATTAAGCATATGCCTACAAAAATTATTTAGTAATGGACTCTGTCATCATGATTCGCCAAATACAGTTTGCGAGTTGATCTGAAAAACGACATAGATAACAATGAATACTACCCATCATATCATGTATTAGGTCTGGTTGATAACCTAAATAACCATATATAGTGATATGCACTAACTCGCCCATGGCACTGATTCCCGTCATATCAATTTCTAATAACTCAAATATTCGTAAAAGATTAAATCAATCAGCGATCGAGTCATATGGTAAAATAAGGTAGAAAAAAGATTTGAACCGAATTGCAACGATTTGAACCGAATTGCATTGGAAATTCACTTTAATCAAATATTTTGATTATGAATCTTTACACAATTTAAACGCCTAAGGTATGATATACCGAGACATCGCACTATTTTGTTTTCGTCGCACTACTTTCTGATATTGGAAAATGTCACTGAATATGCGTCAGTGACGATTTAGACTGGAATTAAGGTTGCACATTTGGGAATCAACAACCAATCATTACTGTTACGGTCAAGTCATGATTAACATATTTGAAAATGAAAAAAACAACTGTGCCGCCATCGGGGGTGACAATGGGTCTGGGGGTGAGAATGGGTCATCGCTCTCACCGACAGTCTGAAGGTCGTAGAGCAAAATCGTTCAAATAGGACTCTTGTATTTTAGTATTCTTGCCCTCAGATACCTTCAATCTTTTCTACAAGCATTCTAAGTGGATGAAACAGTGACCCATTCTCACCCCCATTTGACCCATTGTCACCCCCGACGACGGTACGCTTATAAGTGATGATTCATTGAAAATTCAACACCGTATAATAACGCTGTCATCCAGAGAAAAAGTAGACTTATAAAAAAATTGCTTGCGATTTTTATATAATTATTTGGGAACCATCGGACAAACTCGTTTTTCCAGTTCTATCGTCCATCGTTGCCCTTCGCATGACCCTCGATTTACCATCATTAAAAATATGCGACATCATACTTTTCAAACGAATGATAGAACTGATCTAATTTTTCCCCTGCTCAGGTACAATCAGGATCACTTAGTATTGAAACTAACTAACTAACCTGGTTCATCGATCTGTGTTTCTTCGTAATCGTCCAACTTCACGTGTTACCAAAACTCACGGCCTTTGTTAGCGAGTTTGATTTGACAGCTCCAAAGTTCCATGTGCTAATTGATATTCTCATCGACGGGGAGATTTAACACAATTTTCTGAAGAAGCGATTCAAAAATGACCAAACTCAACAAAGATTCTCGGTCCGATCTAGTATGTTTTCGGGTGGAATACATTCTCAACTTCCTAGGCATAGTGTGAACAATATCCATAATGCTTGCCACACGGGTTTAGAAAAGCATTCAATTAATAAGTTTCAGGGCTTTCAAATGAAACTTTGTGATATCGTTGGTAAACTTGAGAGTCTGTGATCATGCAAATATATTCATTTAAACACAGTCGCCTCTCCACCACTGGCGTCGCTAGCTATTGTTATTTGGTGGGGCACCACTTGGCGTAAGAACAATAGCCTATGAGAACAAGGGTGTGATTGCATCGTGTGGTGCCCCACCTCTGTCTACGCCAGTGCTCTCCACATCTCGATATTGAAGGGACCATCGAGATAGGGAGAGATCGAGGAATGGAAGGAAAATTGAAATGGGTACTAGATTCAAAAAAGCTTGTTGCTATGAAAAACCTGTGAAAAACGACAACAAAACAAATGTCATTTCTTATTGTTGATGTGTTTGTTATTGTCCAGAGATGGTCTAGTAGCCTAAAAATTTAAACATATCGACATAAGGAGAGTGAATTCAGAACAAAATATCCTCAGAATACATCGAGATAAAGAGATATCGAGATAGGGAGGTTATCGAGATGTAGAATGCACGAATGTATGTAGTTTGAAAGGACCGAGCAAACCATCGACATATCAAGATATCGAGATATCAAGATATAGAACATCGAGATGTAGAGAGTCGACTGTATATGAAATACATGAAAGAAGATAACCAAACGAATGGTTTTAAAAACATGTTGAAATATTTTGATGACAGTTTAGCTGAATGAGTTAACAGATAATGCGTTTTACATATTGGCAATATTGTTGAATTCAATATTTTTGGAAAAACTCAATCGATTTTTTTTTTCAAATGAATATCATTGATATGGTTCTGTATTTGAAGATCAATTTGAATAAAACTAAAACTATGGCTGATTGAATAAATAATAATAAGTAAGTATAATTCAAGGTTTGTAAATTTCATTTCGGATTCTTTTTTTTCTGTATTTTATTTTATCTCGTTTCAGAAAGCGAGTAATGGTGCTTTAGGCTAGGCATTAGAGCCAGGACATATGGGTAGAAATACCTGTGCCCCATCCCTGGAAGTTAGATCAGCAAGGACAGACTCTAATCGTCTTAGTAATGTCCTTAATGTGGAACGGTTGGTACGGCTGTCCCAGTTTCTTCCTTTTGTGAATTCAAAACTCTTCGTTGACCATGTTATTAATCACTGAATGCCAAAGAGTTATGAATCGTCTCCCATTTCAAGCCTGCACGGTTGTGTTATATTTACGAAAATGTAACCCATCCACATAACCCACTGGATGCTTTTTAATCAACCGTCTAAGACGAATTAAGTACTCTCCATTTAATTCCACCAATTAATTTTATTAACATTAAATGGAGAGTACTTAATTCGTCTTAGACGGTTGAATACATTCCACTAAAAGAGCTTTATATATTTTTCTGCTTTTTAATACTAACTTTGCATGTGCTAAGGGGCGATTCAAATATGACGTCCACTACTTTTTGGAATTTCTATACCTCCTCCCCCCCCCCTCTGTCACGCTTTTTTGTATACCTAGTACATGTACTGTCACAAAATCTTAGACCCCCTCCCCCCCTAAAACCTGTGACATCATTTTTGAACGATCCCTAAGACAAGACAAGACAAGATACTTAAAAAAAAATTTCCAAATCACTCTAATATCTAATGTGTGCATTTTCATCGGCCAGCTTTATATGCATGCAAGCCTGGAGCCAACAATATATGGAGACAGTTGTCGTCCATGACAAGAGAAAAAGGGAAAAAATAATATTTTGAGGGGGTAACAAAATAAAACTCGGATGATTTTGAGGATTTCAAAACATTCTTTAACAAATCCGAAGAGTTTTCTATCTATCTATCTGACCTTTCGGAGACCAGTAGGACAAAATGTCAATTAAATATTTGTAACGGCCTTATTGGCCTTATTTGAATAAAACAATTATAGAGAACATGAAAACATTAACACCGATTGTAATTCTCATATCGAGCGCTTATTCAATCAAACATAATTTCATAATCATAATCATAATCATAATCATAATCTATCTATCTATCTATCTATCTATCTATCTATCTATCTATCTATCTATCTATCTATCTATCTATCTATCTATCTATCTATCTATCTATCTATCTATCTATCTATCTATCTATCTATCTATCTATCTATCTATCTATCTATCTATCTATCTATCTATCTATCTATCTATCTATCTATCTATCTATCTATCTATCTATCTATCTATCTATCTATCTATCTATCTATCTATCTTTTTTTTTTTTTTTCCTTTCTAGAGGGATGAAGGCAAATCTGCATACAGACACCTGAAATTATCACTCAGGGAGTGGGGTTGACGCGTTAGGCAGAAGGCCAAACCGCCGGACCCACTAAACCCACCCAAGTAACAGAAGGTTACTTGAGTTACCCTCTCCCCTAATACCCTGAACCCCCCGGGACTACCTTCCAGTATTACTTCTGGGGGATAGGCAGTACCTTATGTACTCCTCCCAAAATGGCACGTTTCACGGCGCCTCTCTTCGATTTTCTATTTACTTCTGGGCCATTTGGCTCTCTTGTTTGTACCAGTAAGCACACAAAATTCTTTATCTTTTCCTCGTGCCATTCAGCACCATCTCCTTTTCGAGCCATTTAGCTCCCAACGTGGTCGCACTCTACTCAGATAATCCCCGGCGGCGGATCTATCCTACTCCGACGGGGAGTCCCCCGGCGGCGGAAGCTCCCCCGAAACCGACGACCCGCATCCGTGGAAGGCTGTTTCTTTTTCAACACCACTAATACACCTGGTCAGCAGGTCCTATGCACTTTCTCACGTCAACGGGTTATCGGACGAGTGCCGAAGTCGATCCAGAGATTCCGGGTGGAGCATAGCGTCCGGTTCAATGGTGCCTCGACGACCCGAAACCGGCCTTCAACGCGTCGCGATCTACTCGACCTAGTCCCCGGCGATGGATCTGGCCTACACCGACGAAAAAATTCCCGGCGGCGGAATCTCCCCCGGATCTGTTCTCCCTTGTCTATGAGCCATTCAGCTCCTAGCCTGATATAGGTCTAATCATAGTCTTTTAACAACATTCTCGTGCCATTCATCATCATCTATCAACGTTGAGCCAGTTAGCTCCCAGTTCCGTCGCGGACTACTCAGATGATCCCCGGCGGCGAATCAATCCTACTCCGTCAGGGAGTTCCCCGGCGAAGGATTTTCCCTCGAAACCGACGACCCGCTTTCGTGGAAGGCTGTTGCGTAGCCTGAACTACTCTTAACATCTAATTTGTCTTCTCCAATCTTCAGTCCTTTCTCACTTCAGCGAGTGACCGGTCGAGTGCCGAAGTCTATCCAGAGATTCCGGGTGGGGCATAACGTCTGGTTCAATGGCGCCTCGACGACCCGAACCCGGTACTCTTACGCGTCACGGTCTACTCGGCTTAGTCCCCGACGGTGGATCTAGCTTACACCGACGCACCTCCCCGGCGACGAAAGTTATTACGAGATTGATAATCAATAACCTTGAGCCACTAAGCTCCCAGCTTAATCGCGGACTACTCGAATAGTCCCCGGCGGCGGATCTATCCTTTTCCGACAAGAGGCTCCCCGACAGTGGAACCTCCCCAGTTACCGATTGTATCACTCTCTCCCTATCTTCGCGTGGTCGCTGTCGCTGTCAATTCATTCGCTGGTCCCGTCTCCAAGTTCTTTGCAACTCCGTAAGAATGTGCGATACTACATTTTTGACGACATCCCAAGTGGCTTCATCGCGACACATCTCACCGACTATGTTCTCCACGCTCAAAGCTGATATTTCTCTTCGTATGGTCTCGAACCTGGGGCATGCGAATAGAACGTGTTCAGATGTTTCCTCCGTATCCTCGCACACCGGGCAGCATGGTGAACGTGCGTGACCAAAGCGATGTAGATACTTCCTAAAACATCCGTGTCCCGACAGGAACTGCGTCAGATGAAAATCTATTTCGCCGTGCTTTCTGTTTACCCAACTCGTCAAGTTTGGAATGAGGCGGTGGGTCCACCTTCCTTTGTCCGAGTTATCCCACTCATGTTGCCACTTAGCCATTGATTCTATTCTCACTGTTTTCCTCACACCTCTAATGTCCCTTCTATGGTAGCACTCAATGTCCTCAGCCAGCATTATGCCGACGGGAATCATCCCGGCGATCACACATACTGCCTCCGACGATATAGTCCTATAGGCGCTAGCGACTCTCATAGCCATGAGCCGATACACGCTATTTAGCTTTGCCTGGTTACGCTTGGTTTTGAGCGCATTACCCCACGCGGGGACGCCGTACCTTAGGATCGATGATGATACGCTCGCCAAAAGCCGCCTTCTACTACTCCTCGGACCCCTAACATTTGGCATGATTCGGGCTAACGCTGTGGTTGCCTTCGCAGCCTTCGCGCAGGCATAGTCAACGTGGCTATTAAAATTTAACCGATCGTCTATCATCACCCCCAGGTGTTTCAGTGAACGCTGAGACCGAATTACGTGCCCTCCGACAGAAATTTCCACACTCTGTGCGACTTTGCGGTTACTCACCAAAACAACTTCTGTTTTGTGGTGAGCCAATTGTAAACTGACACTAGCCATCCAGTTTTCGATTATATCGATCGTTTCAGCTGCCAGCATTTCCACCTCCTCTAGATTCTCACCCGTTATCGACAAGACAACGTCATCGGCAAATCCAACGATCACGACTCCTTTGGGCAGCATAAGCGTTAGTATTCCATTGTACATCGCATTCCAAATAATGGGTCCGAGTATAGAACCTTGTGGCACTCCTGCTGTGACCCTGATCGACCTTTGCCCGATGTTTGTTTCGTAAGTCAGGACACGATTCTCGAAATAGCTCTTCAAAATCCTGCATAAGTACGCCGGGACACGCATACTATGCAGTGCTTCAGCGATAGCCTTCCAGCTAGCGCTGTTGAACGCGTTTTTAACATCGATTGTTACGACGGCACAGTATCGACCACCTCTCCTTTTTTGCTTAGAGGCCATCTCGGCCCTCTGAATGACAGCCCGGATTGCGTCCACCGTCGATGTACCCTTCCGGAATCCGAACTGCATATTCGATAGACCACGCTCACCTTCTGTGTACTTTGATAGCCTGTTGAGAATAAGCCGTTCCAAGAGTTTTCCGAGCAAATGGGCCTGTACGATGTTGGATCCCCAGGCGGTTTACCTGGTTTTGGCAACAGCACCAGCTTCTGTATCTTCCATCTATCTGGAAAATTGCCTTCTTCCAGGCATTTTTGCATTACCGTCCTAAACATGTCCGGGAACGCCAGTAGAGCAGTCCTCAATGCTACATTGGGAATTCCGTCCGGACCAGGAGCTTTAACCTTCAGAGCTTTCGCGACAACTTCAAGCTCTTCGCTGGAGACCGTAGCATCAACAGCGTCGTCTTCATCATCGTACGGAGTTGATGGCCACAGCGTTGGGCTGTGATGCGGGAAGAGACCGTCCACTATTATCTTTAGCCTCTCCGGGCACATTTCAACTGGCGTTGTTGGTCCTTTGGTCTTTGCCATTATCGTCCGATAAGCGTAGCCCCACGGATTGGCATCGGCTTCGCGGCACAACTCCTTGTAGCAGTTCAACTTGCTCAACTTGATCTCGCGGTTCAATGCTGCCCTAGCCGCACGAAATACTACCTTATTCTGTTCTCTATCCTTTTCTGTTCGCGATCTTGTAACGCGTCTTCTTGCCCTTAAACAAGCAGAACGAAGATCCCTGAGTGACTCGTTCCAC
This sequence comes from Armigeres subalbatus, assembly GCF_024139115.2. Taxonomy (NCBI): domain Eukaryota; kingdom Metazoa; phylum Arthropoda; class Insecta; order Diptera; family Culicidae; genus Armigeres; species Armigeres subalbatus. The sequence continues at coordinate 444,221,456 of NC_085140.1, forward strand.
CGGTAAGCCGGACGTCGCCTATTGCGTGGTTCCAATCTTCTCGGCATTGATGCATCACATGCCCTCGCTACAGTTTCTGTTAACTGATCTGCATTAAGGTTTAGATTACCACTTGCCGCACGAAGTGATTCGACTAGAAGGTCCTTGTCAAAGTACTGCGTTTTCCACATCCTCTCGCAAGATCTCATCCTATGTATCGACGTAGGGTTTCTCTGGCCGACGCTGTACTGGATGGCCTGGTGATCACTGTGAGTGTAATCCTCACTAACTCTCCAGTTCATATCTCCCATCAGACACAAGCTACAGAACGTGATATCGATTATGGATTCCCGACCGACTTTGCGGAATGTGCTAACGTTCCCTTCGTTACACAGTCTAACTTCCAGCTTTGCTAAAGCCTCCAGCAAACTGTAGCCTCTTTCGTTGGTTAGCCTACTGCCCCACTCTACTGCCCAGGCATTGAAATCTCCTGCGATAACTACTGGATTTCGGCCGATTAGCGTGTCGGTGAGCACATCCAGCATCTGGTTAAACCGCTCTATAGGCCACCTTGGCGGTGCGTAGCAACTACATACAAAGATACCATTGATTTTGACGATTACGAATCCTCGTGTGAGCTATCGACTACTTCCTGTATGGGATATCGGCCCATAACTTGTATCGCAGCTATCCGTTCTTTATCCGTTACCCAATTACCGTTATCGTGAGGAACTCGATACGGCTCTGCAATGATTGCGACATCACAGTTAGATTCCGTTGTAAACTGCCACAACAGTTGCTGAGCAGTGTCGCAATGATTGAGGTTTACTTGGGTTATCTCCATCACTGTTGGCCTGTAATCGCCTTTTTATATGCGTGACATTTAAAGCCACCCGTCATGTGGTCGTTTCCGTCCTCCGCTTTACAAAGCATACATCTTGCTGGTTTCGTGCAGTCTATAGCAAAATGTCCTACCCCGCCACATTTCCTGCAAAGTGTAGATCTGTCAGGACCCTTGCAGTTTTTTGCCAGATGTCCGAAGTCCATGCACTTGAAACATCTCTCCATTTGTTTGGAAACTCTAAAGATGGCTTTTAGAGAGCACACCGACAATCCCACTTTGACTTTCCCAGTCTTCATAAGCCGGTTGGCCGCTTCTACCGGCAGTCGAATCGTCGCCGTTTGTGTGCCTCCATACGATTTTCTCAACCGTATTGACATTGGCATGTTCCCCAGGTTACACTGCGCTTTTAGTGTATCTCTCAGATCATCGGCAGTGGTGATCTCGTCCAAATCCCTACATTCGACTAAAACCTCCTGGGTCAGGGCTCTAACCGTTGCCTCCTCGCCTAGTGATTTGGCGATGAGCTCCCTAAAGGCCGAACTCTTGATCGAGGGGTCTTTTTTTAGCTCGAAGAGCATCTCTCCTTTCTGAGTACGCCTGGTTTTAACCACGTTTTCGCCCAATTCTTTCAACTCAGGGTCTTCTTGCACTTTCCTGAGTAGTGCAGCATACGAAGTTTGGTTGTTTGCCTCCACGAATAGCGCATCATCCTTGTACTTCACTCTGCGAGCTCTGGGTTTTTGCTTTGTTCGTTCTGACTTTTTATTTTCGCCGTTATCTTTCTCTTTTTTCCTCTTCTCCTTCTGCCTCTCGACGGTACGCCATTCAGTGTCTTTTCTTTCGTTACCTTTTTTTCCTTCGCACGCCATCACGTTTTTTGGTTTTTTTGGAACTTCTTCCTCCCCTGGAGAATCCCTAACCCGCTTCTCCGTGCGAGTAACTTCTGCTTCGTTGATTGTTCTTTCCGCAATCTCTATCAGCGTCTTTTCAGCAGTTTCAGCTCTCAACCTCAGCGATTTTTGTTCGCGTTCAGCAGCTGTAACGGCGGATTTAATACACGTCAAAATTTCCTTGATCTTAGTGTGCACGTTGTTCCTGTCTTTAATGAAATCGTAGAGCTCATTTACTTTTCTTCTCACTTCCACCATGCTGGACCTCCCGAATTGGAGGCTTTCTTGAAAGGCACTGCCTCCCGCTTTCGGTGTGAGCATCTGATTCAGAATCTCTAGTTCTCCTGGAGGTCTTTGTTTCTTGACCTGCTGGTTGTTATCACTGGTCATATCCACCGCTTTCATTGTCGATGCTGGTGATCTCAGCAACTTTCCGCTCCTTGCGAAAACATTCTCTTCGCCTGCTCCTTCGTTGTTTTTGGTTTGGTTTTCCATTCTATACGGGTCCCCCCTCCGGGCCGTTATCTCTACCTGTTGTAGATAGTCGCCTTTGTGATCCCATGGGTCCCTATGTAAACAGTGAGGTCCATGCAGGGTTGACTCCGGTGCCTTATAACACAGTGTTCAGAGCCGGATCGGCGTAAATCAGAATGGTGCATCTGAACCTACTACCCACCGGTAAAGGTGACAGGTTTTGAGCGTTACCGGAGGCCTGCCAGGTTGTTTACCGGGACGGAGGCAGTCGAACCATTAGCCTGCTAGCCATTTCAAAAAGATGTCACTCGTTTTTACTCAGGAAGCAGAATAGCTCAACTGTCAGCTCATATGCGTCTAATCCTATCCATAATCCGAGAATCGTCCGATGTCAATTGCCGTGGCCAGTATACCATAATCAGGATCTCACTGGTATTAATCCTGATGTGCCGGTTGGCACTCCTGCTGGGCTATCTATCTATCTATCTATCTATCTATCTATCTATCTATCTATATATCTATCTATTTAAATAAAAATTAGTTGATATATCCTTCCTGACCATACAGATTGACCGATTTACAAAATTTTCTGCCTAATCGATTCGTTTTGTGATTCGCAAGGTTTGTATATACAAAAAATTGGTAAATTTAATAATTAGAATACAATTTTAGTCAGCTGTTGAGGAAAACAAATCAACCGCAAGGAAGTTGATCTACACCCAACCGACGGATGTTAGATTTTCTAACAATTCTGTATAAGAATCTACCAAAACCTGTATAAGAACTGCGCATATGCGAAATTGTTAGATTATTATACAAGTATTGTATAAGAATCTAACAATTTTGTAAGCTTTTCTAACAATATTTGTTTGAGAGCTTACATTTTTTGTATAAGAATCTAACAATTTCGCATATGCCCAGTTCTTATATAGGTTTTGGTAGATTCTTATACAGAATTGTTAGAAAATCTAACATCCGCCGGTTGGGTGTAGGGTGCGGTGCTGCAAATAATCCAGTATATGACATTTGCAACCCGGGCAAAGCTGGGTCTTTTCTCCTAGTTTCAAATAAAACAAAACTTGTTCTACCTACAAGCTATGCTATGACTTCGGTCACAACTGAAAACCCATAATCTGCAGGTAAATTAATATTGGGTTAATCCTGCACAATTGTGTGAAACGTACTGTACGTTTGAAATTCCATCGTGAAACAAAATAATAGCTTCCTTCCACACTTCTTATGTACATTATTGGGTTCCCCTTAGACTAGTGGTGAGAAGTATGTCTCAAAAGTAAAACAATACTGACGATGATTGGGTTTGAATTTCTGTTTCGGTTTAGAGAATGTGAGTTGGACATCAAATTTCCAGGACATAAGGGTGTTATCGTGTAAGCCCCATGATATACGAATAGAAAAAAGATAACTTGGCTTACTAACCTGAAAATTATCAACTACGAAAGTGCTTGAAGAACAGCTGAGTGACTGCAATGTTCCAATAGGCAATACAATGCTACCAAAGAAAAAGACACTTCTCACGCCACATTGTGTCATTAGCCTTATCTTATTTGAATGATTCTCCCATCATTATAAACCGCAAATTAAGATACATCTGAATCAAAAACAAAAACAGGAGACCAAAACAAAATGCAAATCACAATGACCTCATTTTTTGGCTTTGCTTTCTTGTTCGTAAAAAAAACACGATGAGTTGCGTTTTTGAGATGGATAAAGCCAGCGGCATCAGTTGAAAAAAAAATGCAAATTTAAAAATAGTTAGGCGCCCCTTTCCTACTGGAGAAAGCAAAACGCGTAAAATTTTATGTTTAAAGAACAATTTGATTCTTACCTAAAAGAAGTAAGATTGAAAAGCTTATTGAACCGGAAATTCAAAAAGTTCAGTCAATATTCGGCGATATGTAGATCTGATTACAGCCGCCAAGAATTTTCTAAGATTTTGTCATAATTCTAGACTATTAGCAAAATATATAAGAAGCCTTATAGAGTCATAGGCATTAGATGCATTCTTCCTAACCAATTAATGCCCAACTCATATTTTCAAAAAAGCATCAACACAAAACTTTCCGGTAAAAATCATTATAGGCCGTCTCAGAATTTGATCAACCTCGGTGACCTCAGCTTCATTACGCTAGATTCATGCACTTTTTCAACTATAAACGATTAAAAAAATTGCGTGAATAATCAGTTTGACTCGGTTTTCTAGCAGCCATGTTTCGTTGACTTGAACAGGCAGGCTGTGCAAGAGTTTTTTCTTTTGTCCAATAAAGGACTGCTTTCGCACATTAGATTGTTTGACTAAACATTTTTATATATATTTTCATTTCCTATATCGTGTGATGCCAAATTTCCCATGATTCTACTTTTTATCGAGAATTTTCCAGGTGGCAGCGCTCATGAAGGAACCACCCCTATACGACATTTTGAAATGAAAAAAGTGAAATATTTTTTGAATGCTTTAGATTGTTCAAAATATCTCCACCATGGACTTTGTAGTCCATTTGAGCCATCAATGATCATTTTTTCACTAGACCTAGGCGCCGATTAAAATGTTATAGCTGGCGTTAAAATGGATCATTTTCAATCGGCGGCAGCGTTTATTTCCTGTTAAAATTTATAAAAATAATAATAATAAATAATTTGCTGCTTATTGAGAAGAAGACAATATCAAATGAATGTTTCAATATCAAACGTGGTATACCATTTAGTCTAACGGTAACAGCAGTGGAAATATTGTTTGAACTGTCAACAATACTTGCAAAACCGATAAAAGTGATTTTTTAAAACTTTTTTTTTAATTGTTGTTACGTCCAAGTAGAAAAAACGCCTGATTGCATTTAAGCGACAATTTCATTTCTCGAAAAAACCTGTTCGAAACTGCTAGAAGGGATCTTTGTTGCCACTATGTTACTGTTGAGATAGTGTATGAATAATGTAGGAATAATAGCAAATACATCAAAATTGTTATAATACAAAAACGGACATATTTCTAGTGTAGTAAAAGTTCAAATGAACCAGTGTGCTCTAGTACGTTATATCATTGGTTTGGTTGAAATGAAAAGCTTATAATTGAGCTTTTACATTCATCGGTTTGAAGCAAGAAGAAAAGAATGAGTGAGATCTCTTTCTCTCGAGAGAGAGAGTAATTGTATTGTCGAGTCGATATTGTCGACATAACGTGTGTTGACGAACGAAGAAGTGACGAGAGCTCAGTTTTGAAACAGAAGTTGTGAGTAGCAGTTCAGCTTATAAAAATTTAGCGTGAAACAAAATGGGCCTCCATTTTTGTTTCATAAAACAATATTCTCCTCTATTATATAACTATAAAATATAAATATATTAATAGTGGTTTGCGTTAAGAATGGTTATGTGTGCGCTTATATCCATCATAATTTAAATTTATGGATATTTGCCAATAAAAATGTGTGGATTTTTGATAGTGTCTTAATGCTCAGATAAAACAATATTTGAAGTACATTCCTGTATCAGTGTATAAAGATTAAAATGTAAGAGCCAATTCTATGCCTATGGTCCAATACACTCAAACACCAATTCGATAACTATTCGTGACGCTTGATGCCTTTGATGCTGCATGGGCAGTGAGTTACCAAAAATGACAGTCGGGCTGTCATGTCACATATCGACACAGTTGTTCCATGAGGGCCAATGTCGCAATTTACTCAAATGGAGAAAAATGAATTTCAATATTGGCCGCCAGTATTTTAATTTCTGTTCAACTATTGACTATTATTTAAGTAGTTTTTTAGTATTTACAGAATGCGTTTATGCGTATTCAGTCTCACGACATAAAAATCAATTTTGTTCCTGTTTAATTTTGGAAGCTGGGTAGTAAAAAATATTGGTTGACACTTTTTTTTTATCCGTGTACAATTACGCCCTTCAGAAACACGCCATAATGTTTTCTCAAAATCATTTTCGCCCTCCTGTCAAGCCTTGCTGTCAATTTGTTTGACGTTTTCGCCTGTTTGCATCGCCGATTTGCAATTGAAAATACCATTTAGCCCTTTTTCATACAGTTTGATAATGGTTGTTTTATCATTAAAAATACTGTAAGGTAAGTTTTTCTATGAAATAATACAACAAAGCAGTAGAATAACAAAGAAAATTTGTTTTTCGTCTATAGACTACTGAGAAAAATGATGTATTTGCTATTATTCCTACAAATAAGGTAATCACTTATATAAATGTCGTACTGGAATGTTTTCTGTCAGTTTGTGATACAAAGAAGGGCTATTGGGTGAAGGCAACCGGTGATTGTTAGATTTTCTAACAATTCTGTATAACCTACCAGAACCTGCATAAGAACTGGGCATATGCAAAAATGATAGATTCTCATACAAATGTTGTATGATACCTTAAAATTTTGTAAGCTTTTTTTACAATATTTGTTTGTGAGCTTATATTTTTTGTATAAGAATATAACGATTTGTTATACAGAGTAAGCAGTCGCTGGTTGGGTATTCAACTCCCTTTCGAGTTCTTCCTGGATTTTTTTTTTCTGAAATTCATTTCGAAACTATTCCTAATAATCCCTCTTAAATTTCTCCAGATATTCCCTTTTACATTCTAACAAAAAAACACCAAGAACTCCGTAAACTCCTTCAGGATTCCTGCTCGGAATTCCTCCACAAGTTACTCCTGGAATTTCTCTCCACCAGAAATTCCTCTTGGAATTCATTACGAAATTTACTACCTCCAGTTCTTGAAAATTCCTCCAAAGCCTCTAGATTTGTTTCTGTGGAAATTCCTTCAGGAATTTTTACGGCCTTTTCTTAAGGAAATCTTCAAAAATTCTCCCATAAGTTTCTCCGGAAATTCTTCCAAAAGTTAATCTGACTATTCCTCCACATGTATTATTATCACATCATCCAGAAATTCTGTCCCAGATTGCCTTCAGGAGTGTTCCCCACGATTACTACAAAAATCTTTGCGATAAAAAACCCTTCAGGAGTTCTCCCAGATAAGCATAATGGAATTCTCCCGTATTCTGAAATTTTTAAAGCAATTTCCTCAGAAATTGTTCAAAGCGTTCACGAGGAAACTTCTTCTGGCTATGGCCCGGGTATTCCCCACCGGTTGTTTTAAAAACTTTCTCAGGAAGAATTTCCGCACATTTTTTGTGAAAATATCCAAAGAAGCTCCTGAGTGAATTCCAGAAACGATTTCTGAAAAATGTCTTAAAGAATACTTTACAGTATGGTCCATAAAAAAATGCGAAAACATCAAAATTATAGTTACGTAGTTACATAGTTGAGAGACTATGTTACATAGTAACAATTTTTTTTATTAATACATTCACTAGATACAAATGTTTTTTTCATGATACGTTTGCTTACACACATATATATGAATAATAGAAATAACCCTTTAATGTACACAAACATAAGTTAAAAAATATTTTCGCATTTTGTTATGGGCCATACTGTAGGATTTTTGAAAATGTATGGATTTCCGATTGAATGTCTGATGGATTTATAAATTCTTAAAATACTTGCTGAAAAATTGCCAGAGAACTTTCCGCAGGCTTCCTAGAAGTAGAAGTATTTTCGAAGGAGTTTCATAAGAAATTAAAAAAAAAATGACCTGAATAGCAATTAGCTTTTAAAGCTTTAACTAAATTATAAAAAAAAGAAATCTTGTCGGAACTTCAGGATATATTTCAAGAGGAATTCTCGAACAGATAGAAATACCATGTACAGTCAAACCTCCATTAGTCGATATTGAAGGGATTATCGACTCATGGAAATATCGAGATATAGATTGGAAAATCTTAGGGAAGCTATCATCGGAAGAATTTCAAAGCCTTTCATGATTTTTAGAGAGACATCTCTCGTATTTTCTGAATGTTCAAATTTCAGGAGGATTTCTTAAAAAAAATTTTAGATTAACCCAAAATATTGTAGGATGTTTTTGATCATTTAGTAATCTGAGCTAGATCATTTAGTAGTTTATCAATAACTCATTCCAGACAGTATGGCGGAATTTTAGTGCGAAGGTTTTTCTATAGTTCTGCCTAAATAGATCGTTGTTTGAATTTCGCTAATAACGGAGTCACAGCAAATAAAATATTTAAGTTCTTTTAGTGGAATATTATAGCACTAGTTGCGCTGCGGTAATTGAAATTGTGTTATCATTTAGTAAAAGCTACTGCAACTAACGCTTTAGCTCCGTTATTAGAGTAATACAAACAACACAACATAGTAATACGGTCCACCATACAACACATTTTGAAATCTATCCTCTGGAATGAGTTATTGACAAACTTCTAAATCATCTAGCCCAAATTACTAAATGATCGAAAACATCCTTGGCACGAAACCCATTCAAATCGCCATTCAAAACTTTATTGTAAGGTTGTCTACTGTATTGCTAAGATAAAAAAAAGCAGAAGGCAAGTAAAATAAACTTCAAGGCATGCAACTTATCAACTTGGGCTAGATACAACAAGCCGCGTGCATATAATTTGAAAACTATTATCTGGCTGTTATGCCACCACACAAAAGGCAGATAGGAAAAAAAACAGCAACTAATCACTACATGACGAAATGGGCAGTAATCGTCATGCATGAAGTTTTACATTTACTTACACTTTTCTACGCCCTTCGGGTTAGTAAAAACAAACTAACATACACGTGTCTCCGGCGTTGTTGTCGTCATCAATTGCACTTACTAACGCCTTTCAAGTGGAGTAGACTATCGACAGCGCCGCTACTGTTCGTACACTAGTTTCAGACACACACCGTATCGATTCCCGACTGGCAAACCGCACGATTTCTTCCGGCAGGAATGGATTTCACAGCTGTATGCTATTGCGCTCCAGCAGCGTCGCGATTTTTTTTGCACTTTGTAGTTCTATGAACGACTTCGTTTTAGAACATTGGTTTACATGCGGAGAACTTTTTTTTTTGCACGGGTTCACTCCTTAGGGGTTAACTATTTCATTTGATTCACTGACAAGGTGATTGACACAATTCAATTTTCGGGGTAGAAGTTAGATCGTGTACGTATAAACGTAAGTTTCCTATTTGTTACACGGATACGAAAAATCACTCTATCTGGAAACACTTAGTTTGAAAATGCCTTAACAATTCACACTCCGGTTATTTACATACAATTGGCACAGACAATGCACTTCAACTTTACCGTTTATTTTCGCATGGATGTCGGTCAATCAGTTGCAACTTTCAAACATTCATCGAACTTGATAAACCTACACACAAATCAGCGATACAACCGCACGATGTAAAATTAAACACAACAAAAAATTAGCAAACATCTAACACATTAGTAAACAATCCTTTACGATTTCAATCCACAATTTTAGCACAACGTAGCAGCTATCGCAAAACAAAGTTATGCAAACATAAGTTCTAAGAAATCGCGAAACCAAATACAAAACAACCACCTAAAGGTTTAAGACAAATTACGTCCACCAGCGACCGCGGCAAAAATACTACTGCTAGGAAACGAGCGCACGAATAGCAACGACGGTGATGGCGATTGACGATTAAAGGTTGCATGAAGAAGAAGAAGTCGAAGGATGATATTTGAAAAATATTGCACGGGGAAGCATACGGGAAGTTTTTTAAAACTCTTCTCAAAAATTCTAGGAGCAATTTAATTAAAAACGGTTAGCAGTACGAAGTTGGACTTTCCGTCTACTGCATCATAAACATTTTTCGATTTCAAATTTTATTTTATGATATCATACTTGATGCACAGTATAAGAAAAGTCCAACCCCGTACTGCTTTCCGTTTTTAATTAAATAGCTTCTAGAATTTTTAAGAAGAGTTTTAAAAAAATTTCCGTATGCTTCCCCGTGCAATATTTTTCTAATATCATCCTTCGACTTCTTCTTCTTCATGCAGCCTTTAATCGCGAATTACAAACCACAGCCAACAGCAAGTGCTGTTGAACAAATCCGAGCGGAACCAAACGCTCTGAATCAGAACGTACGATCGAACCGCCAACTACCCTACTCTACACTCTACACAGAATACGAACACTCATAAGTCTTCGCCTGCTTTGGTTAACGGGGAAACAGCCGCGAGCTGACCGGCCGCCGTCGTCCGTCATGCTGAACTTGGTCGCGAATCAGATGTAGCAGCAGCGCCAGCGTTGATCGATGTTCTCAGAGCAGAGCCATGCTGCCGCTCGACTGGTGGATGTGCATCACAACTAAAACGTTCGTTCTGTTCCGTTCTCGCCATGCTTGAACGATTTGATTGGGGAACGTGGTTGATACCGCGTCGACCTAATTCAGTTTATATTTCAACTCTTCCGCCTCACAAAATTTTCAGTTAAGTTCAACTTAACCGTCGCAAACTATATTTAATAAATAAAAGTCCTGCCATCTTATTGCAACCTGCAGTGATTCAATTTTTGAAATATAAGCGAGTCGGCTATCTGAGGTGCGTATCCGATCATCATCCTCAAATATATGCTCTGCTGCTCAACAGTTGTGTGTCGGATGAGAATGAGTTGTGAGTTGATGCGGCATGGTGAGCAATGTGACATTAAACGATCTTGCGGTAACGAATCGGTTTTCATCCGTTGGAGACTATAATAAATTGTCGTTTTTGTTTCAATCATCGGGGGATGATTCGCACCATAAGCACCTATATGAAATCAAACGTTTTTAGAAAATGAGATACCTCAGAAAACAGAAATGATCAACATCAGCACATTGATCGTAACTACCCAACTCTGTGGTTGCAACTTTGGCATTGCACGGTAGCTAAAATCGTGTTTTTAGCGCGTTTATTTAATAGTATCTTTAATCTGTGATTTAGCGTTATGGCGTCTTCAAGACATTTTATCAGTAAGTCGATGCGCTTCTTTGGAGGATTTCAGCCATATGATCAATACTCCTAAAAGTGGCTATGTTTTTTGTACTTTACAGCATACAAAGTATATGTCATTGCTAGAGTTTTAAGTTGTAGTTTGTCCTGGAAAACTTTGTCGAAAACACCAAGTTCGTAATTTCATTACTGTTGGAGATTTATTATTATACCATTAAGCTTTTAACATGTTCGACGTATAGGCATTAGACATACAAGCACATGGAGACGCATGGTGCATTGGTTCATCAAATTATGATTGTGATTGATTTCTGCTTTGCATGGTAGAAAATGGTTTTTGATGAAACATTCCTTACATTCGCTTACAACTCTACAGTTCAGGTATTAATTTAAAGTTTATTACTTATACTTTGATGAATATAGCGGAAGTAAATGGAATAGGGGAACTATACCTGTTTTGGCTATGTTCCTAATTTGGTCAGTTTCTCGCATAACTTCAGAAATAAAGCAATTTTTGAGGGTTTTATTAGCTCTAACAAGAGATATATTCCTCCCTCATGCTACTTCTCTGTTGATACTTATTGATATATTTTTTTTTGAAAATATGCATTTTTCAGAGTTGGCCAAATTAGGCACTAAGGTGGCCAAAGCCGGTATACTTACCCTAGTGAAATATTTTAACCGTGTAACATTTTCCCCTAAGACGCTCAATTTTAATTGGGGTAAAAGTTCCGTTAGTCGTGGGTGTTCCTAGTTGTGGTAGTACGAATTTTAGAGAATAAACAAATTAAGCACAGCAACCCACCGTACCGATCAATTAGTTGACCTGTCATAATACTTTAGAGACATTAACACCATTGGAATTTCCTTGAATCGGTAAAGTATCTTTAAAATAGCTTATCTTTTTCTCTCTCTTGCGCCATAAGTTGCGGTAGTGTTCCAATCCAGTATTTTGCGCTCGATAATGGCGGCTTGAGTTCCATCTCATTCGACATTCAGGAGGTACCATTAAAAAAAACGGACATTTTTTGTTCCTATTTATTTTGTAGCTATTTATTTACATTATGTAGCGTAAACATGGCCAAGAAAAAGTGAGACATCAATACCTTGGACAAAAAGTGGCTTTCAAAAAAACGTCATTTGTTGCCTAATTCACGGAATTCCCACGCGAGGATCTTTTCAAGTGCTTATAAACCAAACAAATGGAATTGAAGAACACTCCTCATGTGCTAAGGATTCAAATGGAATTCTGAGGTTGAGAACACAATCTTTCTCTTCACGGCTGTATAGCCTTTGGGAGCTTTGAAATATATTGAATGTCTAATTATGCCGTTACAAATATTTAATTTAAATTATGTCCTACTGGTATCCGAAAGGTTAAGGGGGGGGGGGAGGATAATAAAAAATAAACATTAAATAATAAAAAAGTAGATGGAACTCACGCCGCCATTATGGAGCGCAAAATACTGGATAGTTGCGAATCCCATATAAAATCTATGGGATTCCCAACTATAGGAACACGAACCCCCAGTGCTCGTTGGTCCTCCACGAGCATGGTCCAGGCGAATGGTACGTGGAGGAGGTGAATGAACCACGAGTTGCATCAGCTGTTGGGAGAACCATCCATCGTTCACACCGCGAAAATCGGAAGACTGTGGTGGGCCAGAATACCGGACAGTAATCCGGTGAAAATGGCTCTCGACAACGATCCGACGGGATCAAAAAGGCGAGGTGCACAGTGGGCAAGGTGGATCGATCAGCTGGAGGACGATTTGCGGACCCTCCGCAAACTGCGTGACTGGCGACGTGCAGCCATGGACCGAGCTGAATGGAGAAGACTTTTGTGTACTGCACAGGCCACTCCGGCCTTAGTCTGGTAATAAATAAATAAATAAATTGACTCGGAATCTCTGCAGCAATTTGTTAATTTCATTGATTTTTTTGATTATTTACGATAAACTATTAAAAATTTCTATTCTTCCCTACCCATTAAAAATATCAGAATCAATCAATCCTGTTCATGCATTCCCAACACGGTCATCAGAATGATGTAAGTTACGGGCCATTTGACCCACCGTTTCATTTTCACTGGGAATAAAAAAATCGTGTCTCGCGCTCGCGCGTTATTTCTGTTCAAGGATCCACGGTGAATGGTCACGGAGAGCGGAGAGCGTAGTTTTCTTGCAGTTAGTTGGGAAGGTGAATTATTGAAAATGATCTCAAATTATCAACTGATCTCGGAATGCATTCATAGATAGAGCTTACCAGGCTCTAGAACATCAATATTGCATCAAAATCAGACAAAAGTCATCAACAAAATTCTACGCAACTCTTTCCTTACTTGTTCTCACTCTTTGTTTACATTTTCTAGCACTGAACTCAAGTCATCCACTGATCTCGAAATGCAGTCATGGATAGAGCTTACCAGGCTCTAGAACAGCGGTTCTCAACCTGGGGTACATGTACCCCCTGGGGTACTTTCGCTGACCCCAGGGGGTACCTCGGACGAAAATGCGTAATGGCGTAATGACGTATTACAATTCCAATAAAAAAATATTGGTAAAGTCTTAATAATTGTATAAATTTATATTGCAAGACTTTGTATTGTACATAATATGCATAGCAATCAGTAAATCAAAACATATCGAATCATGTTCACCACAGCCAACACAGTGTATGAAGGGCTGTGGGACAAAAGATCAAAAAAATCTTCAAAAGCAATCTACTTGATTATGAAATATGTTAAGAATATACTTCTTAACCAAAATATTGAATTTGAAGGTTCAGAAGCCTTGAGGCATAAAAGCTTTTTTCCAAAGCGGTTCGAAAGCCTCCTTTCAAATCCCCTTTTAAGATGCTTGAAAACCTCCTTTAGAGGGGCTCAGAATTCTTCTATCAACCAGCCCTTTTTAAGTGGTTCGGAAGCCTCTTTTCAAAAGGGTCGGAAGCCCCCTTTCATGAGAGTTGGAAGCCCCTTTTCAAGTAGCTTGGAAACCCCTTTCATGAGGCTCGAAAGCCTCCCTTTATAAGGCTCGGAAACTTCCTTTCGAAGGGCTCGGAATTCTTTCAGCCAACCCCCACAAGTGGCTCGGAAGCCTATTTTCAAAAGGGTCAGAAGCCCAGTTTCAGGAGGCTCGGAAGCTCCCTTTTCGAGAGAGTTGGAAGCCCCCTTTCAAGAGACTCGAAATCCCATTTCAAATGGCTAGCAAACTTTCTTTCAAAGTCTTTCGGAAGTCTTTCAAACAACGTCATTTCTAGATGATCAATGACTCCCTTCAAGAGGCTAGAAATACCTCTTTCATGCTGCTCGGAAGCACCCTTTTAAGAGGTTCGGAAGCCTCCTTTCGAGGGGCTCGGAATTCTTCTTTCAGCCAGCCCCCTTTGAAGTGGTTCGGAAGCCTTTTTTCAAAAGAGTCGGAAGCACCCTTTCCAAGAGGGTTAGAAGCCCCCTTTCAAGAGATTCGAAAGCCCCCTTTCAAAAAGATAGGAAGCTTTCATTCAAGAGGCTCAGATGCCCCATTTTCAAGAGGGTCACAAGTTTCCTTTTCAAGAGGGTTGGAAGCTCCATTTCAAGTGCTCGGAAACCTTATCGAGGATTTCGAAATTCTTCTTTCAAGAAGCTTGGAAGCCTACTTTCGAAAGGTTCAGCAACGTCATTTTAAGATAGTCAAAGCCTCCTTTCAAGAGACTTGAAAGACCTCTTTCATTAGGCTCGGAAACCTCCTTTCGAAGGGCTCGAAATTCTATTTTCAGCCAGCCCCCTTTAAAGTGGTTCGGAAACCTCTTCTCAAAGAGTCGAAAGCCCCCTTTCAAAAGGCTCGGAAACTTCCTTTGACGGGGCTCGGAATTCTTCCTTCGAGAAGCTTAGAAGCCTACTTTCAAAAGGCTCAGAAACGTCATTTCAAGATGCCCAAAGCCTCATTTCAAGAGGCTCGAAGAATCCCTTTCATGAGTCTCAGATGCCCCCTTTTAACCCTCAAACTGCCGGGACGAATCTTGACAACTTAAAACAGCTCGTTCTCGGTCAATTTTCTACTAAAATGCAAGCGGTTTCAACTGTGATCAAGGGGAATAGCAGTTCCAGCATGTAGATGGGTAAAATGGCCAGGATGGCCCTCCCTCTTTAAGAGGGGGGAGTTTTGAAGTGTGGCATAAGTCATTTTTTGAGCAAATGTTTAGTATTTTGAAACTTTTAACGTCATAACAGGTATTTTAGTATAAGTAAATAATGGTCAATATGAATGGTTGCCAACAATGGCCAAATAGACATAAATTGACTTCCGGATGACCTACTAATAGGTTTCGGAAACCCGGAATATCCGGTATAAAAGTCCAGCATAGAATCACCGAACATATCGGTCTACCGACAACTCAAACTTATCAGAATCTCATATGTTACTTAGAAAACGCCATAGTTTCTTGGTAGGGTGAAACTGGCCATTTGATGGCCACGAAACAGGTTCCAGAAACCCGGAATTTCCGGAAAAAAATGGCCAACATAAAACAACAAAACAAATTAGGCTTCCGACACCTCAAACTTCTCAGAATCTCATAAGTAACTTAGAAAACGTCATACTTTTTCAGCAGGGTAGAACTGGCCATGCAATGGCCACGGAACAGGTTCCGGAAACCCGAAATTTCCGGTACAAAAGGCCAAGATAAAACTACATATCAAATTAGGCTTCCAAAACCTCAAACTTCTCAGAATCTCATGAGTAATTTAGAATATGCCTTAGTTTCTTGGTAGGGTAAAACTGGCCATGCGATGGCCACGGAACAGGTTCCGGATACCCGAAATTTCTGGCACAAAAGGCAAACATAAAACTACATAAAAAACTTGTCTTACGACACCTCAATCCTCTTAGAATCTCATGACTTACCCAGAAAACGCCTTAGTTTCTTTGTAGGGTAAAACTGGCGGTGCGATGACCATGGAACAGGTTCCGAAAACCCGGAATTTCCGGTTAAAAATGGCCCACATGAAACTACAAAACAAATTAGGCTTCCGACACCTCAAACTTCTTAGAATCTCATATGTTACTAATAAAACGCCATAGTTTTTCAGTAGGGTAGACCTGGCCATGCGATGGCCACGGAACAGGTTCCGGAAACCCGGAATTTCCGTACACAAGGCCGACATAAAACTACATAACAAATAATGCTTCAGACACTTCAAACTTCTCAGAATCTCATGAGTAATTTAGAAAACGCCTTAGTTTTTTGTTAGGGTAAAACTGGTCGTGTGGTGGCCAGGTTCCGGAAACCCGGAATTTCCGGTAAAAAATGGCCAACCTAAAAGTACAAAACCTATTAGATTTCCGACGCCTCAAACTTCTCAGAATCTCATGAGTAATTTAGAAAATGCCTTAGTTTCTTGATAGGGTAAAACTGGTCATGCGATGGCCACGGAACAAGTTCTGGAAACCCGGAAATTCCAATTCAAAAGGCAGCATAGAATTACGAAATTTATCGGTATTTCGACACCTCAATCCTCTCAGAATTTTATTAGTAATCTAGACAACGCCATAGTTTTTTGGTAGCGTAAAACTGGGCATGTGATGATCACGAAACAGGTTCTGGGAGCCCGGAATTCACGGTACTAAAGGCCAACATAGAACAATAAAACTTGGACCTGGACCTTGGACCAATAAGACTTGGATCCTTATCTTACCTTACACCTTACTTCTCCGGTACTAAAGACCAACGTAGAACTACAAAATAAATCACTTTTCAAACATTTTTATGTTCGGATGTACCACTTTGACCAGCTATTAGATCTATCGCAGCATTCCCCGTATTCTTAATGTATAGGTGCATCTCCAATTACTCCAATACTATTGATAAGCAATGCAGTATCGGTTTCGATATAGTTCTTGTTTTTTTTTTCTCTCAAGAGGATCATGATAGCCTATTTGGACCCTTTACAGAGAGCAATCTCATTGAATGTGCGCCCCTTCTCAATAAGAATTCAATCCTTTCTTGACAATACAGAACAGTAATACTGTTATTCGACCAAGTATCGGAGCCCTAGCCACCTCTTTGTCTTGCTTCTACAATATCACCAGTAGAACACCACACCTGGGATTTAGCGATATGTACAAAACCATTTCCATCTAAAAGGGTTAAGGGTTTCTTGAAAAAAAAAAAAAATTTACCTAATTGTCAATTCATTCATCTAATCCGAGCACCAGCATTTTTAGCGTTTTTGGTTCATTGGGGCCCTCCTTAGCGGTGCGGCAAGATGCACGGATACAAAGCAAGACCATGCTAAGGGTGGCTGGGCTCGATTCCCGGTACCGGTCTAGACAATTTTCGGATTGGAAATTGTCTCGAATTCTTTGAGCATAAAATTATCATCGTGTTAGCCTCATGATAAACGAAGAAGAAGAAGAAGAAGGTTCATTTATAATTTAGCATCAGTAGTAAGAACTTCAATTTGAGGGAATAATCAGTCAAGCGATAAGTCAATTGAAAAAAAAAAGTCATCCAGTTTCAAATATTTTAAAATTTTAATTCAGGTGTCGGAAGCCTAATCTATTTTGTAGTTTTATGTTTGCCATTTTTTACCGGAAATTCTGGATTTCCGAAACCTGTTCCATGGCCATCGCACGGCCAGTTCTACCCTACCAAAAAACTAAGGCGTTTTCTAGATTACTCATGAGATTTTGAGAGGGTAGTTTTATGTCGGCCTTTTGTTTCGGAAATTCCGGGTTTCCGGAACCTGTTACATGGCCATCGCACGGCCAGTTTAACCCTACTGAAAAACTATGGGGTTTTCTAAGTTACTTTTGAGATTCTGAGAAGTTTGAGGTGTCGGAATCCTAATTTGTTTTGTAGTTTTATGTTGGCCATTTTTTACCGGAAATTCCGGGTTTCCGGAACCTGTTCCGTGGCCATTGCATGGCCAGTTTTTCCCTACCAAGAAACTAAGGCATTTTTGAAATACTCATGAAATTCTGAAAAGTTTGAGGTATTGGAAGCCTAATTTGTTATGTAGTTTTATCTTGGCCTTTTGTACCGGAAATTCCGGGTTTTCCGGAACCTGTTCCATGGTCATTGCATGGCCAGTTCTACCCTGCTGAAACACTATGACGTTTTCTAAGTTACTTATGAGATTCTGAAAAGTTTGAGGTGTCGGAAGCCTAATTTGTTTTGTAGTTTTATGTTGGCCATTTTTTACCGGAATTTTCGGGTTTCCGGAACCTGTTCCGCGGCCATTGCATGGCCAGATCTGCCCTACTGAAAAACTATGACGTTTTCTGAGTTGCCTATGAGATTCTGAGAAGTTTGATGTGTCGGATTCCTAATTTGTTTTGTAGTTTCATGTTGGACAATTTTTACCAGAAATTTCGGGTTTCCGGAACCTGATCCGCGGCCATTGCATGGCCAGATTTACCCTTCTAAGAAACTAAGGCATTTTCTAAATTACTCATGAGATTCTGAGAAGTTTGAGGTATTGGAAGTCAAATTTGTTATGTAGTTTTATCTTGGCCTTTTGTACCGGAAATTCCGGTTTTCCGGAACCTGTTCCGTGGTCATTGCATTGCAAGTTCTACCCTACTGAAACACTATGACGTTTTCTAAGTTACTTATGAGATTCTGAAAAGTTTGAGGTGTCGGAAGCCTAATTTGTTTTGTAGTTTTATGTTGGCCATTTTTTACCGGAAATTCCGGGTTTCCGGAACCTGTTCCGTGGCCATTGCATGGCCAGTTTTTCCCTACCAAGAAACTAAGGCATTTTTGAAATACTCATGAAATTCTGAAAAGTTTGAGGTATTGGAAGCCTAATTTGTTATGTAGTTTTATCTTGGCCTTTTGTACCGGAAATTCCGGGTTTTCCGGAACCTGTTCCATGGTCATTGCATGGCCAGTTCTACCATGCTGAAACACTATGACGTTTTCTAAGTTACTTATGAGATTCTGAAAAGTTTGAGGTGTCGGAAGCCTAATTTGTTTTGTAGTTTTATGTTGGCCATTTTTTACCGGAATTTTCGGGTTTCCGGAACCTGTTTCGCGGCCATTGCATGGCCAGATCTGCCCTACTGAAAAACTATGACGTTTTCTGAGTTGCCTATGAGATTCTGAGAAGTTTGATGTGTCGGATTCCTAATTTGTTTTGTAGTTTTATGTTGGACATTTTTTACCAGAAATTTCGGGTTTCCGGAACCTGATCCGCGGCCATTGCATGGCCAGTTTTACCCTTCTAAGAAACTAAGGCATTTTCTAAATTACTCATGAGATTCTGAGAAGTTTGAGGTATTGGAAGCCAAATTTGTTATGTAGTTTTATCTTGGCCTTTTGTACCGGAAATTCCGGTTTTCCGGAACCTGTTCCATGGCCATTGCATGGCCAGTTCTACCCTACTGAAAAACTATGACGTTTTCTAAGTTACTTATGAGATTCTGAGAAGTTTGAGGTGTCGGAAGCCTAATTTGTTTTGTTGTTTTATGTTGGCCATTTTTTTCCGGAAATTCCGGGTTTCCGGAACCTGTTCCGTGGCCATCAAATGGCCAGTTTTACCCTACCAAGAAAATATGACGTTTTCTAAGTTACCTATGAGATTCTGAAAAGTTTGAGGTGTCGGAAGACCGATATGTTCGGTGATTCTATGCTGGCCTTTTATACCGGATATTCCGGGTTCCGGAACCCATTCGAAAGTCATCCGGAGGTCAATTTATGTCTATTTGACCATTGTTGTCAACCATTCACATTTATCAATTATTACGTATACTAAAACACCTGTCACGACGTTAAAAATTTCAAAATACTAAACATTTGCTCAAAAAATGACTTATGCCACACTTAAAAACTCCCCCCTCTAAAAGAGGGAGGGTCATCCTGAGCATTTTACCCCTCTACATGCTGTAACTGCTATTCCCCTTGATCACAGTTGAAACCGCTTGCAATTTAGTTAAAAATTGACCGAGAACGAGCTGTTTTAAGTTGTCAAGATTCGTCCCGGCAGTTTGAGGGTTAAGAGGCTCAGAAACCTCCATTCGAGGAACTCAGAATTTTTTTAGCCAACCCCCACGAGTGGCTCGGAAGCAAGCTCGGAAGCCTCTTTTCAAAAGGTTCCAAAGCCCAGTTTCAAGAAGTTTGGAAGCCTCCTTTCTAGAGTCTCGGAAACCAATTTTCAAGAGGATCGAAAACTTCCTTTCGTTTAGCTCGGAATTCTTCTTTCAAGAAGCTTGGAAGCCTACTTACCTACTTACCTACTACCTTAAAAGGTTCAGAAACGTAATTTCAAGATGCTCAAAACTCTTTCAAGATAATCTTATGAACTACGCTTATTAAAATAAGGGGTACCTCAATTAATACAAAAACACGAAGGGGTACCTCTCAAGAAAAAGGTTGAGAACCGCTGCTCTAGAATATCAATTTTCCATCAAAATCAGAAAATATCACCAACAACATTCTACGCAACTCTCTCCTTACTTGTTCTCACTCTTTGTTCACATTTTTCTAACACTGATCTCAAATCATCAATTGATCTCGGAATGCCGTCATGGATAGAGCTTACCAGGCTCTGGAACATCAATCTTGTATCAAAATCGGGAAAAAATATCAAAAAATTCTACGCAACTCTTTGCTTACATTATCTACATAGATACCCTCACGGGGGAATGATTGATTACCATATCAGGGACACCCTCTCGGAGGGAATGACTGTTTACTTTATTGAATATACCCTCTCAGAGGAATGATTGTTTACCCTATCAGGGATTACCTCTCGGGAAATTGTAATAATAAAAAATAATAAAAATAATGTGTTTCGACAAATTAACATTTACCAGAAAAAAACTCAGGTTACTTAGGTCCTTTTGAAAAGTTAAGCGAGATTTCTTTAATGGCACACATTCTATTTTTGCAAACATTTTTTTTCAGTGTCACTAATGTCAAGATTGAAAACTTTCATTTTTTTCTTTTTCCGTGCACTTCTTTTCAACAAAACAAGCAAACGCGATTTCCATTTTTTTCTTTTTTCACGCTTTACCGTGGCCAAGCTTGTCATTTTGATCGTCTGTTTTCTCCATGTGAGGATTGACTCACAACAGCGTCTGTTCTTCATGTTAGGGGCTGCTGATCATCGTCCGAGTGCCAGCGAAGGACTCTAAGTGAAACTGTGCACCATGGTCCACCGGGAATAAGGAGGAATGGTCCTCCGGAAATTTAGGGGGTTTGGTGTCAGGCCCTGCAAGCCAGCCTTTAAAAAACATACGCAACGAACAATAAACAAGAGAGTGCGGACCGGAACCATCGGCGAAGACCACTGCGACGAAAAGGGACTAGCGATTGGAAGCTCGGTTCGTAGAGCTGCAAATCTCTCAACTTCATCGGGAGCACACGCATACTAGCCGATGTGCTCAAGGACCGTGGATTCGGCATCGTAGCGCTGCAGGAGGTTTGTTGGAAGGGATCAGTGGTGCGATCGTTTAGAGGTAATCCTACTATCTACTAGAGAAGCGCAATACACACGAGCTGGGACCAGCTTTCATAGTGATGGGCGATATGCAAAGGCGCGTGATCGGGTGGTGGCCGATCAATGAGAGAATGTGCAGGTTGAGGATCAAATGCCGGTTCTTCAACTTCAGCATAATCAACGTCCATAGCCCACATTCCGGATGATAAGGACGCACTCTACGCGCAGCTGCAACGTGAGTACGACAGCTGCCCAAGCCACGCCCAAGTCAAAATCATCATAGGAGATTTGAACGCTCAGGTTGGCCAAGAGGAGGAGTTTAGACCGACTATTGGGAAGTTCAGCGCACACCGACTGACGAACGAAAACGGCCTACTACTAATTGATTTCGCTGCCTCCAAGAATATGGCCATACGCACCTACTTCCAACACAGCCTTCCGTATCGGTACACCTGCCCCAGCAGCACATATGTTCCACATAGGTTAATGCGACTTATACGTGACCGGATTTAGTTACAATCAAGTTGCTGCAACCGTTTTTGATTGACTTGTGCTGCTCGGGTGGAGATCACCACTGCAGACAGAATCACAAATCGACCAGGTTCTGATTGATGGACGGCACTTCTTCGACATTATCGACGTCAGGACATATCGTGGCGCTAACATCGACTCTGACCACTATCTGGTGATGGTTAAACTGCACCCAAAACTATCCGTCAGCAACAATGTTCGGTACCGACGACCGCCACGGTGCGACCTAGAGTGACTGAAGCAACCTGATGTCGCCACTGCATACGCGCAACATCTCGAGGCAGCGTTGCCGGAAGAGGGTGAGCTCGATGGGGCCCCTCTTGAGGACTGCTGGAATACAGTCAAAGCAGCCATTAACGACGCAGCGGAGAACAACGTCGGGTATATGGAACGAAGTCGAAGAGAATCCCGCAAAGGCTTCGTTCCGCGAGCCGAAATGTGCCGAGATAAGGATGGGAGCATCTTGACGGACGAACGTGTGGTGATCGAAAGGTGAAAGCAGCACTACGAGGAACATTTGAATGGCGCTGAGAGTACAGGAAGTGAAAGTCAAGGCAGCGGAAGAGATGACTACGTCAGTTTCGCGGACGATGGAAGCCAACCAGCCCCCACCTTGAGGGAAGCTAAGGATGCCATCCAACAGCTAAAGACCAATAAAGCAGCTGGTAATGATGGTATCGGAGCTGAGCTCATCAAGATGGGCCCGGAAAAGCTAACCACTTACCTGCACAAACTGATAGTCAGAATGTGGGAAACTGAACAACAACCGGAGGAGTGGAAGGAAAGGGTTATATGCCCCATCTACAAAAAAGGCGACAAGCGACAAGGAGTGTGAGAACTTTCGAGCGATCACCATCCTGAATGCCGCCTACAAAGTGATATCCCAGATCATCTTCCGACGTCTGACACCATTAGTGAATGAGTTCGTGGGAAGTTATCAAGCCGGCTTCGTTGACGGCCGCTCGACAACGAACCAGATCTTTACTGTACGACAAATCCTTCAAAAATGCCGTGAATATCAAGTCTGTTCATTGATTTCAAGGTGGCTTACGACAGACAGTATAGATCGCGACGAGATCAGCTTCCCTGGGAAGCTTACTGATCAAAGCAACGGTGGATGGTGTGCAAAACTGTGTGAAGATTTCCGCCGAACACTCCAGTTCGTTCGAATCGCGCCGGGGACTAAGACAAGGTGATGGACTTTCGTGCCTGTTGTTCAACATTGTGCTAGAAGGTGTCATGCGGAGAGCCGGGTGTAACAGCCGGGGTACGATTTTCAACAGATCCAGTCAATTTATTTGTTTCGCGGATGACCGAACATTTGCAAGGGTGGCAGAACTGTACACCCGCCTGAAACATGAAGCAACAAAAGTTGGACTGGCGGTGAATGCGTCAAAGACAAAGTACATGCTTGTGGGCGGAACCGAGCTCGACAGGGCCCGCCTCGGAAGCAGTGTTACGATAGACGGGGATACCTTCGAGGTGGTTGAAGGATTCGTCTACCTTGGATCCTTGCTAATGGCTGATAACAACCCGGGCAGAAGCCATGAACAGAATAACAAAACATGATATGGACTTGATTGATATAAGAGATAAAAGAACAGGCAACAATATCAAAATTTTGCACCGAAATATCATTTAAATATCAAGATATGATATGGATAAGAACAAACTAATGGCACATGATATTCATCACTTATTACAAATAGCATAACTTGATCTCCTTATGATATTTTAGTGCAAAATATTGATATTATCGTCTGATATTTTATCTCTTATATCAATCAGGTTCATATCTCATTTTGCTATCTTATCAACATTTGATATTATTGAGCTATTTTTGTCTACTCGGGAATGTTAGTCGTGAAATACAAAGGTGCATCATCTGTGGACGTCGGGCCTACTACGGGCTTCCAGAAGATTCGCCACTGCACCAAATGTGTCATGTACAAGACGCTAATAAGATCGGTTGTCCTCTACGGACATGAAACATGGACAATGCTAGAGGAGGACTTGCAAGCACTCGGAGTATTCGAGAGACGGGTGCTAAGGACCATCTTTGGCGGTGTGCAAGAAGACGGTGTGCGAAACAAATTTAATTCAGCACAACTCTCTATAACGCGTTTGAAACTATTGTATTGGTATTCCATACTACTTCCATTTTCTATTTCATTTCTTACATATTTATCTGACATCAAATAAAATGGAATATGAAAGAACTCATTCAATATTTTTCAGGATATTGACAAATTGAACTGAAGAAATTATTACTTTTTTAAATAGATGAATTCAAGAACATAAAATGGTGAGTATGATTGCGCAGTATACTAAGCTTCGTATTTATTTCATTATTTTTTCTTCTTCTATATTCATATTAGGATTCCAAGTATTATAAAATAGTTGTCCACGTTTCGCCTTTTTACCATACTTTTGCCTATCAAGAAAACAGCTATGTGGAAAACGATTCTGAAGACCGAAAACATGTGTTTTGAGATTGATCTTTTGTGATGAATCATCGAGTGATTTGATGGTGCAAAGGCGCGTGAATAAAAGTGTCGGTTCTAATAAACCGAATAAATAAAACCGAATAAACAATGGATAAGGGTCATTCCATATGAAGTGACCGAGAAAAAATGCAAACGTGCAATCGACTTTCTTAGAATTAAATGAAATTTTGACCAATTGTTTATGTATGGGTTATACCCCAAAATCCAAAATTTCGTAGTGATTGGACCTCCCCACGATTAATACGACCATCCCCCTTTTCGGACAAATGATGAAACCCATCATTTTGTTTTGTTAATATCTCTGGAACTGTGAGGTCTATAATGAATCTAAGGTAACCATTCGAAAGAAGATTTTTCAAGGAATTTATTAAAAAATATTTTTTTGATGTGCAGTGTTGCCAAATGAACAATTTTCAAGTTTTTGTCCGAAAAATGCATTTTTTGCCCAATGAGTATAATTTTATTTAAAAAATAACCTCACCAACGTGTTCTTTGGCCATTTTTACATTGGAAACGCTTGAAACCCCGAGGTACTATGTTCCGATCTTGAGATACAGGATTTTAAAAATGCAAAGTCCTTTTTTCACTGTGAACATTGAATATTTTTATCAATTTCCGAACATACACACACATTCGCATTGACACATACACACACAGTTCAATTGGTTGCTTCCCCACTTTCCGCATCTCGTTTGAAATTTATATGAAGATTAGCATGGATTTTTTTTTGCATTCTTGCTCCTAGCGGCTTTATTTTATCGTTAATTCAATCATCTGACTCAATACGTTAGCATATAGTCTGAAAGATGCCGAAAAAGTTTGCTGAAGAATAAGCATTGCTGGAAATTTCACAACGCTTTGAAGTTTGATTGTTGAAATGTTTCTGCCAGCACTATACTACAATTTGTTCCTCAGTCCTAAAAAAATAAAATTTTTGAAACAACGCTCAGTTGAATGATTGGTACATACACGTAGTTTGGCAGTGCTGGCAGAATAAACAATTTTGATCGTCGTTCCAGCAAGGATTACTCACAAAAAACTCCACATTATATTCATGAATTTACACATGGATTTTTGCAATGGGGTTGACGAAAAGGATTCCATATTTTTGACACATATATTCCATGCGCCCACATGCATTGCATAAGTGTTCACACATACTATCCATCTGGGTCATAGTATCCATGGGTGAATTTGAATGCAATTAGGTATGTGCCGACGCATGATATGCATATTTCAAAATACATGGATTTTTCCCATAAAGTATGTGTCGATTTTCCTGAGTGATCCTTCTTCTGCAAAGTTTTTCGGCATTCTTATGGTCAACCTTTAACGCAATATGTCACATGGTTTAAGAAAATCTGAATTCTCTAGGAGTTAAAAATGCAAAAAAATACAAAAAAAAATGGATAGCAAATATTATCCATTTATTTTCAAAATACAGAAAATAAAATCATTATCTCAAAGAAGTCCTTTTTAATGATGTTTGTTTTTGGTCTACTATTTTCATATTTTGACAATATACATACACAGTTGACAATTTTCGATTCCTTGGTGAATGACTGAGAGCTCATGGCTGTCGTCAAATCACATTTGGGTGCTGTGAAGTGTGGGTTTAATTCCCGTGGTAGTAAGATAAAAACTTTTTGTGGATAGTTCTCCTCTGGTCGACTAGTATTGATATTAAGATTTTCTTCTGCCTTGTGTATAACTACAAAATTCGTTTGAAAATTGCATCCAACGTTTTTTGCCATTTTCAACCCGGTTACCTCCCACTTGTCACAAATAGTCACAAATCACTTACCCTCTTCTTCTGAAAGTACAAGTATCATTTACTTAATGATTTGCCTTTTTCATACCCTTTTCCCAAAATAACATAGTGAAAGTCTACTTCCTTATGAGCTACTTTATTTTTCCCTTTCTCGTACACTAAGCGTTCTTAAAGGCTATATGTTCGCTTCGAAAACAAACTTTTTATAGAAGGCCCGGGGATCCATAGTGTTGTATACCAATCGATTCAGCATAAGGTGAGTTGATGTCTGTGTGTGTGTGTGCGCGCAGAAAAGTTTCATCAACTTTTTAGGCACTTGCCCTTAACCGATTTGCTCACAACATGTTACATTTTACGGGAAATCCTGTCCCATTGTTTGCTATTTAAATTTGACTGGTTCGGACTATGGACTCGAAACATATGGTCAAAATACTATTTTCAAAATGCACGAGAAGTGCACCATTCCCGCAAGGTAAATTAATCAAGGTTTTTTAGATAATTATATCGTTTCCTCTGTCGAAATTGCCTTTCGTATGACTTTTTTTGCTGTTTTTAAGAAAATGTTTGTTTCTATGATTAAAACACGAGTCTTTCGGTTAACTTAATCTAACGTTATTTTGTAAGAATAGAATAGTAAAAAAAAGGATTTCAGCTCCGTAACGCTTAACAGCATATGAGCCGAAAGCTTTTGAAATTAATTAATGATCTATAAAATTAAAAAAAATCTTTCCATAGCAGGTGAAATACTATAGTACCTATGTGAGTAATAGTTTAATAGTACGCTTTACAACAATACAGAAAAGTTATTTTTTCCAAAGTGACTACGTTGCCAAGTACATTATTTTCTATTCAATGTTACATGTTTTACAATTTCTTTTAAGAAAACAATAAGGGTAAAGGTTGGGTATGCATAACAAAATCTTATGTGATTGATAAGCTCCATATGAATCATATTACATTCAAAACTCTATAACTCGAGAACGGCTCATAGTACCTTGGAGTTTCAAGTGTTTCTTATGCAAAATTCTCTGGAGAACACGATGTTGATGTTATTTTCCAAATAAAAATATACTCATTGG
This sequence comes from Armigeres subalbatus, assembly GCF_024139115.2. Taxonomy (NCBI): domain Eukaryota; kingdom Metazoa; phylum Arthropoda; class Insecta; order Diptera; family Culicidae; genus Armigeres; species Armigeres subalbatus. The sequence continues at coordinate 444,248,789 of NC_085140.1, forward strand.
CAGAAAAATACAATTTTTTACTTAAAATGCAAAAACAATGCAGATGGCAACACTTCTACTGAAAATCGACATTTTTCTCAAAAAGTTTGAAGAATTCTCTTCAAAATGCATAAAAAGAAGTTATTTGTAGCTTTAAAACTGTCCGAGATATGAGTCGTTCAAAAATATGCTTTTTACAAATCGTCAAAAACGGGGGGTGCTCGCATTTGCCGAGGGGTTGTCCAATCATCAAATAAATTTGGATTTTCACATATAATCGGTGGATAAACAAATCCACAAAATTTGATAAATATTGGTGTAAGTCGATTACAAGTGGTTCGGTCACTTGGTATGGAATGACCCATAATCCGAAATGATGTACCAAGTAACATTTTGATTTATTTCCTTCTTTTTTTGCATTTCGTGATCTACAAAGAATCCATTGTTGATGCACAGAATCACATCAGGTAATATCTGATAGCCATTGTAATACTGGCTCTCGTGTACGAAGTTTGATAATGTTCATTAGGCTCCGTGGAGCTCCAATTCTCTCTTTTCGGATAATTAGGTCTATCCCACAAGACCGTATCTATTATGATCTTACGTTCCCCCGCTGCTGCAGATGTGGGAGATGCAACCCCCGAACAACTTGACATTTAGTCTTAGTTTCGCGTACCCACTTGGAAATCGCAGATGGCGCTTCGAAACATAAACAATGGGTCCATCCTACGCCAACGTCACACTTTTTCTCCATGGAAGTCATGTTTTTTGTTTCGTCATTTGTTGTCTCCAAATAACAGACAGGATCCTCATTTGAATAGGGCAGATTTTTAATTGCGAAGTAAATATAAGAAAGTAAAATGAACAAAGAGGAAAACAAATAATGTTTCTATTATTCGTTCGTTTACTTATTATTTATGCTCAAGTGCATTAAGCGCAACGGAGCCAAAACCATTATTCATTGTTTTTTGCTCCTTGATACTCAAATAAGGATTAGATAATTAAGAGAACTGTAAAACTGACTAAAAAAAATTAAATTCCTTTATGACAGTTTCATTTTTATTCACAAAATTACGCATAATACTTCTCATTTGGAACACACTTCTAATAAACACAATGGTGTCGTCAAAATTTCTTGATTTATTTCTTTAGTCAATTCTTTGGCTAATTTCAGGTGAACCGTTGAAGAATATTTGTAAAGATATGTATTCGAATATACTTCACGGAAGGACGATAATAGATAAAAGTGAAAACGTCGATTGCGAAACTCTCGAAAACCTTCTCTATAATTTATTTTGCTTTGCTCAATAAAAAATAGTTTTAGTGAAATTAATTAAATGGCTTATTCAACAACTTTCGGTAAAAAATTATTAACGGAAAATATCATTACTTCAAAATTGAAAATTGTCACTTCGAGGAACGAAAAGTACTCATCCATTTTTTCATTATGTATGTCAGTATGTCCACACTGATCTATGTAATACTAATACAGTCGCGATTCGCTGGTTGGGCCACGACCTCGGCCCAACTAACGAATTCGGTTTTTTGGTTGGGCCAACTGACAGCCATTTGAACACGTGTATTTCGACTTGAACATCACAAATGATGTCCAGTGACGCCCAATCCCGTTTTCCGTGTTTACATTGAATTTTGACGTACGGTTGCTTTTTAGTTGGGCCATGGCCCAACCAGCGGAGGCCCAACTAAAAAGTGACCCAAGTATTAAAATCCCAACCAGCGAATCCCGACTGTAGGGCATTCAATAATGGTTTGAACTAGTGAAAATCGTATCATGGTTTGAACCATTTTGAAATCAGTCGAAATTGCCATCTCATTAACAGAAAATTAACCTAAAACAGTACGAATGGCATATTTAGGTATACTGGAAGTGATACACTGCCAAAAATATCTGTATAAGATATATGTGTCGCCGTTATAATTTTTTGCAATAGCTCCACCCTAATATAATCGATATAGAGCCACACATATATTAAATAATTGCTAATTCGAGACCACACATAAAGTTTATTTGGATATATATTTTATTAGTAGTTCTCGTGGGGAATGGTTTTGTGTGCGCTGATATACATCATAAGTTAAATCTATGCATTTTTGCCAATAAATATGTGTGGATTTTTAGTAGTGTAGAGTTCGTTTAACTTGCGTACATATTGTTTAAAGCCCTCAGTACACTGTTTGTCATGATGACAAATATTTGTCAAGTTTATCCGGATATCTGTCAGACTGACTAGAAATCGACATGGATATCAGGCTGACTTGACAAATATTTGTCGTTATGACAAACAGTGTACTGATAGCTTAAGTAAACAAATGAAGCGATTTAAGAACGTTCTGAATTTGCGCTAAACTTCCCTCACCAGTAGCACCAGTCTTAAAAAGCTCATAATGGACGCATTTCATGACACAGAAGTGAGATCTCGTAAAATTACCTGCCTCAAAAAATTGAATAAATTTTCAAGTTTTGCGACAATCCCGCTGAACGATAAACCGTTATCCGAGAAAATTAACCCACCAGAAACGTTTTGATAATCCACCCCAACAACCTTAAGGCGGTCATCCTAATACTCAGCTACGGAAGCCCCATTCTCCTTTGATTAATTCAAGTTTAGATAGATTTTCATTTACCATTTTTCTGCATTGCACATCAATTCCATATTCGCCCTATTCGTAAAATGATTCGATTAATCTCGAGTTTGACAGGACCACCCGGACCAAAATTTCGGGGTACAGTGATATTGTATTGCATATGTCCAGGGATGCCAGATATACAGACATGTCTGTATTTATACAGACTTTTGGTCTTGCATACAGACATCATACAGATTACAGACATTATACAGACTTTTGATTGATGTTACAGACTTTTACAGACATTTGTTATCTTTGGAGAAAAACCAAAGCAGACAAAATCATGAAAACCTGAGAATCTCTGATGATGATTCCAGTATAAATTAAAACCTAATGCTGCTTTTGAAAACATTACGTAGGGAATCCTGAGAGAACAACACCAAAGAAAATCGAATCAATTTTTCTGAGGACCCCGGAATTTTAGTTCGGAATTCTTGAAGTAAGCCTGGAATATGCTTAAATGTATATTCTTTGGAATAATTGTACAAACCTCATAAAGATTTTATAAGTAATTCGAAGGTGAACTTGGACACTTGAATGGAAGAACTTGATTTTACAAGCATCCGCTGACAAAATGCACCTCAGAGTTGCTAACGTCACAGACATTGCAGATAGTACAGAAAGGGCTCCTGTCGAAATTATGCAAGGGCCACCAGAGCCGGGAGATGATCTGCTGTTAAAATAGGGAACATATGTCCACGCCGATGTGGTCCCTTGTAGTGTAGGATGTGGTTGTCCAGTTTTTCCCAGTTTTCTCAAATGATTTTCTTCATGCAGGTTTTGACATCACCAAACAGGACGGATGTCGTGATATGTTGGCCCTGATGTCCGACTTCGGCAAGGAGATCTGCCTTTTTGTTGCCAGGCACTCCGCAGTGCCCCAGGATCCAAGGGAAGGTTGTGTTCCAGAGCATGTTCGCTAAGATGGTTTGGATCCTGTTGTGATTAGGCTTATCACTCTGGAATGTAGAGATGGCGCTGGCAAAGTCTAAAATTACGAGGATGGGTTCCCTGGTCGGGTAGAATACGGCGCCGTGGCTGCTTCAGCCGAATAAATGCAGCACATATCTGGGAGGTGGTCCGAGATAGTGAAACCGGTCCCAGTGACCCCAATGCTCACCCATCCGTAAAACTGTGTTCATAGTTGTGGAAATATCTGTGGCTCAACCACCGACCTTCTAAGAGCCGCGGAATTGTCACCCCTGCGGAAATTGCAAACTATTTATATTCTCCGCAGGCCGTAGTGTGTCGATTCCGGCCCCTTCATCTAGAAGAGGGATCTTGTATTCTCCAGCAGTAGCTGCGGCGAACGAGCCGGCTAGCGGCGGATGGCCGCCAGCACACGGTGGCAAAAGGGCAGAATGCCAGCCTCCGCACAGGCAGACTCGGCTGGTGTTGCGAATAACAATTCTGAGGCGGTTCGAACGAAGGAATTGAAGGACCTCCAGTTGTTGGTTCGATGAGTATGAGACAAGGTCCGAACCACGTTGTCTCTGGTCCGACAATTTACTTTGAGTTCGCGGAAGTGCGAAAGGAACGAGAGTCTCCGATCAATGGAGACTCCAAGAACTTCCACAATCTTTTTGTTGGAGATGGGTTAGTCACTCAACCAGCGGAATAAGGACGTGTCCTCGAACGCTGGTTGTCAGAGTCTTTTGCTGGTTGTCAGAGTCTACCAAGTTCCGGACAAAAGCAAGGAGGTTGCCGGAGAATCCCCATTATTGCCACTGTTAGAAGTCCTGATGAAGGCCTTGGAAATGTTCTAGATCCGCGTGCTTGCCGTCGTTGTAGGCATTGTGCAGTACATCTTCCAGATATGCGAAGTATGTGCCCGTGTCGTATTCCGGGCGGAACGCTTGTTAGCGAAAGCCGAACCTATTATCGACTTCTAATTTTTAGCCGCTGATTTACAAACCTTTCCACGGTTTTGAAGACACCTCTTGTCAGAGAAATAGGCCGGTACATTGTGGATGGGTACAACAAGGGTTTTCCGCCATTCATCCGGAAAGATTTGATCAGACCATGCTTAGTTTATCAACCCAGAACCAGATTTTGGCGGAGTTGGGAAAGTTTTTAATGATTAAATAACCAACCATATCGAGACCTGATGATTTTCCCTTACTCATTGAGTGAGCAAAGGCAGCTCTTAGGCGGAAAACGTAGAATTGAAATAGGCGTTTTGTGAGTCCGGAGGAACTCTACAGATGTAGAGTGTTCGCTGAATCTCAGCTGGATAATCGCTAACGGAAACTAAATGAATTACAATTAGTTTTATTATACTTTATTGATTATTTCATGAAACAAAAACTTATTTCGAATTTCAGATTATTGAAGCCTTGATATTCAATGATATCAAAAATGTATGGTTTTGAGTAATTTTCTATTTCCAGTATACTTCTTAAGCCCCATACAGACAAATACAGACATTTTACTGAGATTAACACAGACATTTGAAAATTGTATCTGGCATCCCTGCATATGTCAAGTTGCTCCCGGGTTGGGGAGATGTGATGTTGAACAAGACAGAGAAATAAACCCCACAAATGATGTCTGCAAAGCAAGCTAAAAAGTCTTTGAAACGTATCAAAACAAATAATTAATTTCCCGTCTGTCATGAGATTATGTCCACCTTGTAACAACCGAAGATCAATCATTTTGTTTGTATCACTACAGTCTCTGGAATGTAAGCCATAATCAATATAAATGACAAAACCGACAATTAATAGTTGTCGATCCTTGTGCGAATGCATTTGTCAATTACGGAAACTGACAATTTAAGAAAAGGCAAATCATCCAATTTGATAAGCGATACTAAAAACTTATACAAACAGCTCCAAATGATAGACCAGACTCGTCTTAATCAGCCCTCATGGCTGCTTCCCCACGTCGGTGTTGATGTACGATCCCACTAATTGATAAAACATGATCATTATCAACTGCCTCGTTCAACGTCGCCATCATCGTCATCATCATAATACAAATCGTTACTAAAACAACTGCAACGGCACCGCATTCGATGCACTCGATTGTCGAGATTAGAAAAAGAAGTTAACACCCCTTTGCCGTGATGCGATCGACGTTCCACAATTTAACCCGCCGAGCGGATCAATTCGGTGGCAGCTGCGCTGCAATTATCGAGAACTAGAACTCCGACCGGCCCCCGGTAGGTGAACGGTAATCGTAGACATGGCAAATTGTCGCAACAATTAGTTTCGGTTAGAGCCCTGCTTAGCTGTAGGTTAACTGGCACGAGATTTACTCTCAAATGTCACGGTCTTCCAGGCGATTTACCTGGTATGATATGATGTTCGTGCGTTCTGTGTTTACCTTCTTAAGCTTAGTATGCAGTTCTCAAGGAAAATACTCAAGGAAAATTTGATCTAATTACCGAAGTAATTTTAGCGGTTGGAAGCAAACGTAGAAGTAGGCGAGAAATATATGGTGCCTATTCGTCAATCAATTTGGCAAAATGTCATCAATCAAGGTTAGTAAGTGGTCTTATAAATAGCTGGAACTTTTTTTTTTTTCAAAATAATCTGTAGTTGCTTTATTTCTAGATTGAGTCACCGGTACTAATGCAGATGTTTTTAGCAATTTGGTGAAATGAATGTCCGGTCGAAACCAACGCAACGATGGTGGCATTTCGCGCCAACAGTTCAGAAACTGCAATGCAACTTCCGATCATAATCGACCTTCTTGCAGGCCAAGCTGTGAAGATTAGTACTTCGGGCAAAATAAATTTTCAGATTTTTTTTCGAACACTACTCCCGTTTACGAGTGAAATGGATGCAAGTCAAAAGCTTTAAATCTTTATTATTAAATGGTTCATCATCATTTTCATTTGTTTTCATTCAAACCTCCTGCAGACCCAGCAAATTTTTAATTATATCTACAAGATTTGCTGTAGACACAGACTGAATCTAGAGTAGACTTAATGAGTTTTCAGTCGACGGCGGCATCACGCCATCCAATATCGGCGGTGGCGGCGCGGTATCATATATCCTCTAGAAAAACCGCAAGATTTTTTCCTGATTAAATCCATCTTCTATGAATTTCTCCGGAAAAATCCCAGGAAACTGCAAGAAATTTTTTGAAAGTTCCCTTAGGATCTTATCCCAGGAATTCAATTTCCTTTGGAAATTTACCATGGGGTTTCTCCGAATATTGTCCCCCGGAGTGTCTTCTAAGAATTAGCATAGCATTAGCATTAGCATTGTTACGGTGTAATGCGTAGATTGGACACTAGTGATACTCTTGTTTTACTTTTGAGATCCTTATCTAGAGTGCTATCAGAAATCAAGAAGGGGAGTGGTCCTTGATTCTAGTCTCAAACAAAAATAACAAAAGCATGAGGATTACTACTCCTGGCCACGCCCATCTTAACCGTAACTAGGGAGAGGAAGGAAGTGTTGATGTAGTACTTACTTAACGAGAGGCCACCGACTTAGCGACACCCACATAAGTACCACGGAGTTGGATAATGAGGAAGGTAAAGCTATGTCCATTTAGAATCCGGAATCATTTATTGTATTGCAGCGGCACGGAAAGTGACCGCTGCAAGAATTCTTTTACAGCAGTTTGTCTACCTAGGCGCCCACTTGCTGTGGTATAAATTTCACGAAGTTTCGTGCAGCGTGTCAAAAATTATTCCAGATGGAAGCCGAAAGGAGAGAAAAAAGTCTGCACACCCATACAGATAATCCTGTCATCGACGATGGAACCTACGTCAAAATGGATTTCGGACAGCTTCTTAGCCAAAACTTCTACATGGTGACGGCACGAGGAGTAGTTCCTGCGAAGTTTAAGTTTGCTTTTTGGACAAACTTGCAAAAAAACGGATGATTTTGGCTAGGGATATGCAACTGTGGGGCAAAGACCTAAGTGTTTGTGACGAATAAGACGATGGACTCGAAGCTGTACAAGGAGGAATGTCTCAAAAACCGCGGTCGACCTTCCATAAAGCCCATAAAGATCCCGTGAAGTTTTGGCCAGATTTGGCGAGTTGCCACTACAGCCGGGTAATCATCCAGTGGTACCGCGATAATAACGAAGATTTCGTCGATAAAAACATAAATCCACGCAACTGCTCACAGCTCTGGCCCATCGAGACATTTTGGGCAGTAATGAAGCGGAAGCTTAAGAAAAGTGGAAAACGTGGAAAAACAGCTCGGGACGTGACCAAAATGTGGAACAAATGTGCCAAGGAAGTTGACTCCGGAGGTGTGCAACTTTTAATGAGAGGAATAAAAAAGACGGTGCGAATTTTTACTAGAAACAAGAAGAAATTATTTGTATCAATAATTTTTCTTTAAAGTACAGTAAATTGCCCTTGTTTTGATGTATTAACCTTATTTGTACGTCAATCCGTTACCTAGATACAGATGATTCTATTATTCCGGATTCTAAATGAACATAGCTTTAATCGTTGGGTCAGGATTTGCCTGTAGCTGGCAATGTAACCGTGGTAGATCTTACCCCGTAACACACCACGTAAAGGTGTCTACCCAGCATTACGGGTCAATCCCCCGGAGTGTCTTCTAAGAATTGCTTTAAAACTCTTTCCCGATATCTTTCGAAGATGTCATAAGAAATTCCTCCGGGAAAATTCCACCACATTTTCTTTAATTTACTCGATAAATTCTCTCAAGAGTTCATCTGTGAGCGCTTTCAAGAATCCCTCCGAGAATTGCTTCAAAAATTTATTCAAAAATTCTACCACGAAAGTTTTTTTTAAATTCCCAGCATGGTATAAAACGGCAATTCCCTCAAGAATTCGTTCAAAGATTCCTCTAGCAGTTCTTCTTGAAATTTGTCAAGGAGTTCCTCCAATAGTTTCTCCGGAGATTCTACAAGTAATTTTCCCAGAAATCTACTCAGGAATATCGCTGGAGATTCCTCTGGTAGATTCTCTGAAGGCTCTCCAGAAATAGACCTGTACGCTTATTGAAGTTTTAAAGGCGGTCGCTCAAGAGATAATTTTAAGCTAACGGTAGAGACGTGACGCTAGTGGCGCGATGGCGTAAACCTATTTCGTAATTTAAAAAAAAAAATCCGAAATTTCTTAAAAACGCCTTTGAAAATGTATCCAAGAAATTTATCTCTGGAAGTTATATTGGAAATTCCTTCAGAAGTCCAGCACTATCCCAAAAAGCTCTTCCAGGAATTCCTGCGGAAATTTCTACTGAAATTATTCTGGGAGTTCCTACAGGACTCCTTTCGGAAGTTCTATCAATAGTCCGAAAGTAGTTCTCCGAAAATTCTATTATGAATTCCTTCCTTATGAATTCCACCAGAAGCTCTATCAGGAATTTCCTCGAAAGTTCTTTCAGAAAATTCCTCCAGGAATGCTTCTGCAAATTGATACAAGATTTCCTCAATAAGTTCGTCAGGCAGTATCTCCAAAAGTTCCTGCTAGAATTCTTCCGAAAATCCTCCGGAAGTTCCCCGTGAAATCCTCCGGAATTCCTGCGGAAGTTCCTCCAGGAATTCCTCCGGAAGTTCCTCCAGGAATTCCTCCGGAAGTTCCTCCAGGAATTCCTCCGGAAGTTCCTCCAGGAATTCCTCCGGAAGTTCCTCCAGGAATTCCTCCGGAAGTTCCTCCAGGAATTCCTCCGGAAGTTCCTCCAGGAATTCCTCCGGAAGTTCCTCCAGGAATTCCTCCAGAAATTTCTCCAAAAGTTCCTCCAGAAGTTCCTCCAGGAATTCCTCCGGAAGTTCCTCCAGGAATTCCTCCGGAAGTTCCTCCGGAAGTTCCTCCGGAAGTTCCTCCAGGAATTCCTCCGGAAGTTCTTCCAGGAACTCCTCCGGAAGTTCCTCCAGGAACTCCTCCGGAAGTTCCCCGAGTAATTCCACCGGAAGTTCCCCGAGGAATTCCTCCAGAAATTTCTGGAGGAACTTCCGGAAGAACTCCTGGAGGAACTTCCGGAGGAATTCTTGGAGGAACTTTCGGAGGAATTCCTTGGGGAACTTTCCGGAGGAATTCCTCGGGGAACTTCCGGTGGAATTCCTCGGGGAACTTCCGGTGAAATTGCTCGGGGAACTTCCGGAGGAGTTCCTGGAGGAACTTCCGGAGGAATTCCTGGAGGAACTTCCGGAGGAATTCCTGGAGGAACTTCCGGAGGAATTCCTGGAGGAACATCCGGAGGAATTCCTGGAGGAACTTTCGGAGGAATTCCTGGAGGAACTTCCGGAGGAATTCCTGGAGGAACTTCCGGAGGAATTCCTGGAGGAACTTCCGGAGGAATTCCTGGAGGAACTTCCGGAGGAATTCCTGGAGGAACTTCCGGAGGAATTCCTGGAGGAGCTTCCGGAGGAATTCCTGGAGGAACTTCCGGAGGAATTCCTGGAGGAACTTCCGGAGGAATTCCTGGAGGAACTTCCGGAGGAATTCCTGGAGGAACTTCCGGAGGAATTCCTGGAGGAACTTCCGGAGGAATTCCTGAGGGAACTTCATGAGGAATTCCTGGGGGAACTTCCGGAGGAATTCCTGGGGGAACTTCCGGAGGAATTCCTGGGGGAACTTCATGAGGAATTCCTGGGGGAACTTCATGAGGAATTCCTGGGGGAACTTCCGGAGGAATTCCTGGAGGAACTTCCGGAGGAATTCCTGGAGGAACTTCCGGAGGAATTCCTGGAGGAACTTCCGGAGGAATTCCTGGAGGAACTTCCGGAGGAATTCCTGGAGGAACTTCCGGAGGAATTCCTGAGGGAACTTCATGAGGAATTCCTGGGGGAACTTCCGGAGGAATTCCTGGGGGAACTTCCGGAGGAATTCCTGGGGGAACTTCATGAGGAATTCCTGGGGGAACTTCATGAGGAATTCCTGGGGGAACTTCCGGAGGAATTCCTGGAGGAACTTCCGGAGGAATTCCTGAGGGAACTCCATTTTCCGGAGGAATTCTTGGGGAAGTTTCAAAAGAAGTCCTGGGAGAATTCCCTGAGGAAGGCGGAATTCCTGGGGAAATTACTGAAGGAATTCCTGGGAGTATTCCCTAAGTAACTTTAGACGAATTCCCGGAGGAATTTCTGGGAAAATTCCCGGAAGAATTCTTGGAGAAATTCCCGGAGAATTTGCTGGGGAAGTTCCCGGAAGATTTCCTGGTGATTTTTCGGAGGAATTCACTGTTAATTTCCGGAGGAATTGCTGAAGAATTTCCAAGAAATTTCTGGGAGAATTGCCGTAATAATTTCTGTTGAAGCTCTTGGAGGAATTTCTGGAGAATTTTAGGAATAATTACCGTAGGAATTCCAAAAAGAATTCCTGGGGATTCTCCAGAGGACCCGAGCAGCACAAGTCAGACAGAAATGGTTACAGCAACTTGATAGTGACTGAATCTGGTCACATATCATTTGCAGAAACCAATGAGGAACTTGTGTGCTGCTAGGGGAGTTCCTGGGGAAATTTCAAGAGGAACTTCTGGGAATTAACGAAGGCGTTGCTAGGAAAGATTCTTCCCTGAGGAATTTTTGAGGATTTCCAGGAGAAAGTCCTGGGGAAATTACTGGAGGAATTTCTGTGAAAATTCCCCATAAATTCCCCCAGGAGATTCTCCAGGATTTTCTTTAGAGAGTCCCCCAGGAATTCCTCCTGGAAAATTTCTCCAGGAACTCCTCCAGAAATCTCCGGCAATTCTTCCAGAAATTCTTTCGGATTTTTATCCATGATTTTTTTCGGAAATTCCCCAGGAATTCTTAATAAATTACTTCGGGAATACTCCCAGGAATTCCTTCAGTAATTTCACCAGTAATTCCGTCAAGAATTCCTCCATAATATGTTCCAGGAATTCTGCTGGGGATTCTCCAGGAATTGCTTGTGGAATTTCCCCAGGAATTTCTCCGAAAATTCTCCCAGGAATTTCTACGGGAATTCCTTCGAAAATTTCTCCAAATATTCCCCCAGAAATACCTCCGAGATTTCATTCGGGAGTTCTTCTGGGATTTCCTTCAGAAATTTCCAGGGAATTCTCTCATGACTTCCTTTTGAAACTTCCCGAGGATTTCCTCCGCTAGTTGCCCCAGGAATTCTCCAAGTAATTCCTCCTCCTTCCTCCTGAAATACGGACACGAGACCAGAACAATGTTCGTGGAGAACCAACGCGTACTTGGAGTTTTCGAAAGGAAACGATCTATCTATGACGAAGTGCAGATGATGGACGGTACCTGGGAACGAATGAGCCACGAATTGCATAAGCTGTTGGGAAAACCATCCATCGTTTTCCCGCGAAAATCGGACGACTGCGGTTGGTCGGGCATGTAGCCAGAATGTTAGTCTCGATGAAAATGGTACAAGGATACGACGGCACAAGAAGGTGAGGTGCGTAGCGAGCGAGGTGGATCGATCTGGTGGAAGACGATTTGCGCGGGTGACGACGTGCAGCCATGGACCGAGGCCACTTCCTTCAAGAATTTCTATGGGAATTATTTCAGGAGATCCTCCAAAAATCCTTCCAAGAATTGCTTAGAAAATTTCTCAGGGAATTCTTCGGGAAATTTCTCCGGAAATAAGTCTGGGAATTCCTTCCGCAATACCTTTTTTTTTTTTTTTTTTGTGTCTTTATTAAGGAGACTTTCAGCCCGAGGCTGGCTCGTCTCCGGTTCCGCAATACCTTCAATTCGAAATTATTTTTCATTAATTCCTTCCGGGAAATCCTCCAGGAATTCGTCCGAAAATTCATCCGGAACATCCTCCACAATTTCCACCGGGAATTCCTCGAAGAATTTCTCGGAAATTATCCAGGAATTCTTTCTGTAATTCTGCCGGGAATTCTTCCAGGAACTCGGCATTAGCATTTTCATGATTCAAAGTTTCCATATGCATAACCACATCCATAAGATCTGCTGGAAATTTTATTGTTATTATAATTATTTCTTTATTTAAGTGAATTTTGAACTCGCCTCTCAACAGCGTCTGTTACCTTTGCCTGGAGGGCTGAGCATCGCCCAAGTACCTGTGAGAGACATCAAGCAACATTGTTAACTATCGTTCATTAAAAATTCTGAGGGTTGGTGTAAATGTGATAATATTGAGCTGATGTCTTGCCTGGTTAGATTACAAAAAAAAAAAAAGCAACGAATAATCAACAAAAGAATACGAACCGGAACCATCGGAGAAACCCACACCGAATATAAGATACTAGTAATTGGTAGCTAGACTAATGCTACTTCAAATCTCTCAGATCAGCATCATCGAGTCGACAATAACTCGAATTATTTTTGATATAGTTTTAGGAATGCGTTCAACATCGTAGCGCTGCCGGAAGTGTGTTGCAACGTTCAAAGTTGATTGTACCATTTACCAGAGTTGCGACAACAAACACGAGCTGGACACAGCTTTCATTAGAAGGACGATATGCAAATATGCATTTACACTGCGGAAGGATTGATGGTGATAGCATATTATATACGCAGCGCGGATTTGACATCTCTTCAACCTACAGCATCAAAATCTTCATGGATGTTCGAGCGCTCAGGTTGGCCAGGAAGAGAAGTTTAAACCGACTTTTGGAAACTTCAGAACTCTTTGTTTGACGATTGAGAAGTCCAATCAAGAGTCTAATAGATTCCGCCGCTTCCCAGAACATGGTCAATCGCAGCACCTACTTCCAACATAGCCTTACATCTCGGTACACCTGAAGATCATCACAGCCGAAAAAATAGTGGACCTGCAATAAATCGCAAACAAACAAAAAACAGAGTGAAAAAAAAACTTAACAAAACGTCACTTTACTTGCGGAATAATGCACCAGTGCATTATTTCGCAAGGGAAGACGTAAATCAATGTTTTCTTTCTTGCAATACGCCTGCTATTGCTAAATTATTTGATTTCCTTGTTAGCTCCGTACTATTCAAGGAATGTCAGCAGCAGAATCATTCCTTGACCACTACTTGTCCTATCTATTTTCACAGTACTTTAGAAGTCCATACCACCCTTTATGATTAGCATTCGACGTTTGACGGTTATTATGGCGCATGCGGTTTGAGAATTTAGCATCCTCCAAAAATATATTCGCACACGCCGAAGAATTGATCACATATTGGAGACATGACACTGATGGTATGAAACGTTAATTAATTTGGCAAATATTTTTGCCCATTAGACAATTTGAAAAGAATTAATTTCAGAAAAGTGTTTACCAGCAATTATAAATACACATGTGATTACATTAGATTACATTGGATTACATAAATTGATCAATGGAGTAGATTTCAACGATTTAAGAAATTATGCATTGTATAAAATCGAACAAACAGAAATATGTTCATTGGATTAACAATCAGTCATATCTGCATATAGCAAGATGTTTCCATTTGAAGATCCCATATCACTAAAACCGATACAAAAATAAAAAGGTGATGTATCTTCACTTCATAGTGAAAGCTCTCGGTGCGATTAGTACAGTTAAGATACCGTCAAGCTTGCGCAAACTGATAGTGAAATAAACGTAACTCACCGTTTCAAGCGACTGAACAGCTTTCGGAGCTTTTACAACCACAACAACGCTTGTAACGGCAAGTTCGTGTACATCACGTATAGGTGTCCCGCCAGCTTTCAACAGTGACCATCAAAAGTATCGGATACTCATTATAAATTTTACTTCAAAAGAAAAGATATCGCTCATCGGATCCAGTTTATACTTTAACAATAATTGCGCAGTATATTGACAAAAGAATTATTATAAAATAGTTCAAAAGGTACCTTAAAAATGGCTATCATAAATTAGAATCTTATGCACAATTGTATAGCCCCTAGAGTTTTTTGTTGATTGTTTTGCTTGATAACTCTATTCAACCGAAAACTAAGAAAAATGTTCCTTAATAGCCTATTCAGATTGGGCTATTTATGACTTTGTTAAGTGAGAGGGTATCCAATTATTACGAGCAAGATAATATATCTTGACGTTTCCATGTTTCCTCATTTGCACGCTAATACAGGGTTGAATTCAAGGAGAGTTTTAAAATTTAATTGGCGAAATCAAGCATTTGCGTGGCGTAAATCGAACATTTTTTTCTGAACAAAGTTTCTACGAAAAAAAAAAATATAAAAAAAATATGAAAAGGGATTTTCGAAAAATATTTGTAGCTCTCATTGAGGATAATGAGCGAAGCTACATTCATTAGTTGGGTGCGCCGTTCTTCGGGGAATCAGACTATTCCTCAATTTATTTTTAAGTTTAAAAAGTATTTTGATTCTGTACTATGATCGAACGGATATTTGCTTAGCTTAGCTTAGCTAAGACTGACTGTACATATCAATGGTTGCTACTCCGTGATTGATCAGAACTGGTGCAAATTGCACTACGATCCAAGTGAATAGTGGTTGGGGTTTACCATCTATTCTCGAAGTGCACGTTTCAGCAGCTCTCAAATGTTGATCAATAACGGCGCCGGCCAAGTCCTTACAGTCAGTTGGGGAAGGGAGGGAATGTCAGTGTGTGGTTATTGTTGCTACTAGAGACCGAGAATACCTCTGCATCTCCACAATTATCACGGGAAGGAAGTTGTGTTAGTTGGGTGGGGTAGTCAGTAACATAGATCGGGATTCACCATGGAAAGTGATGTGACTATGCAACTTCTATACTACAGTATTAGCATTTCCTTGATTTGTTCAATTGTTTATCCTTCGCGAGAAAAAACAATTAATCGCTCAAAATGAGCGATTGTTCATTTGAATTTCGGATGAGGCACCCGCGGCATCATTTCTTCAACGCAAGGAAAGTAAAAAAGAAACGGGATTCAAATTGAAAATAAAGTAATAATCACGGCTGTTCAATCAAATTGATAGTAATCAGAAAGCTAATTATGTTATCTCTATTTAACGTTAAATAAGAATGTTCAGCCAGACATATTTTGTTAATTTACGTTTATTTTACATGTCGTTTATTTTTCATAACTTTCGCGCATGTGTTTGTCGCTTGCCGTGACCAGTATACCGTAATCAGGATCTCACTGGTATTAATCCTGATGTGCCGGTTGGCACTCGTGTTGAGCTTGTGCGCTTTGAGCGGCACACGGTCGCTTTTCAGTCAATATAAAGTCGTACATAGTGCAATACAAGATGCTAAATTGGAGACGATATTGGTACACGATATACATACATGTTGTATGGAGAAGCACCTATATCGCCTCCACTTCAACAGCCTACACGACACCATATACTTTCATGTGTTGACTGGGTTTGATAGGGCCTGCCTATATAGACGCATGCAGCTTTTTGCAGAGGTTTAACAGAGCCCACTGTCAAACCCCACCACATCCTAGGCAGGCCCCCTAACTCGCAGTGGCCATGGGGAGGGGTCGTCAAGCCCTTGGACATAGTCCCTGCTGCCCCTTGTACTATGATCGAACGGAGATTTGATAGAAAAATTTAGATACTTTTGGGAATTGGGTCCTAAAGCCCTACCTTGTTTATGGTTGCAAACGATAATGTATCGGTCAAGAATACTTGTACCGTTATTATAAAAATTCTGTTAAAATTCTAAATCAGTAAAAATAAACATTTTAAGGCAAGTTTTGGGCTGTGCAACATTTCAGAACGAATGAACCATCAGCCCAAAACGTCAGCCCCATATATTAACTGTCAAAGGTTGAGTCAAATGCCCTGCGGTGTTTTGCTAGTGCGTTTGAATACGTACGTCAAACAAGACCGAAAATGTCGAGGAAGCATTTTTCATCTATTTTTCAATTTCAAATTAAACAATGTTCTTTTCGATTTTTCAGTCTAAAGAAAAACTGACGCGTTTAGAATGATTACCTTCATCGTTCCCTGAAAGAAAATCGAATATCGATTCTTCATTTTAGGACCCAATTCTCACAAATAAATAAAAAAAAGACGATTGGACCAATTTTCAAGAAATATTATCGAACTAAAATGTATTTCCACTAGTATCTCCATGTATGAAGGGCAACTCAGCAATTTAATTTTTTTTCAAAAATGGAAACTGAACCATTGCGTTCTACTCGACAATCAATGATACAGCTTCTAACAAAATCGAATCGTGTGAATGTGATATAATTTAAACTGGATTTTGGATGAATTAATGCATTATCAATCCATGTTTTATTTAAGGTTATTCTACTTTATATATACATCCCATTCAAATCGTACAGTTGTCCCACGTGAAAAATGTTGAAATCCAAAGTATATTAAGCCATTCAAGGAGCAGAATTGAAACAATTTATGAAATCATGTTTATTCATCAAATATATTCGTTTTACAACCATTCCTACGTTTTAAATTGTCTTCCGCATTGGCCCTTGAACTTTGAAAATTTATTCGATTTGTTCTATTAAATCTAGGTTTAAGTTAAATACTTCATGTTAATTCTAGAGAGCATCTGTTTTTTAAACAATTCATGTTGAATAAGTGGAGAATAAATAATTATCATCATTATTTTTCATCCTATAAAATGCTTTCCACAAAACCATCACAATCCGAGTTATTCTTCAGCGCTCAGAAGATTTCCATCTAACATGCATTCGACCCTGCTGCGACAGAAAGAGCATGGCTGTCAACTACGAAACGAGATGAAAACAGAGAGAATTTGCTTTCTGGCAAAGAGAGCGTGACGCTTGTCAGTTTTTTTTGTTAAATTTCTCCCTGCATCCCAGTTAGAACGAAAGCTCTCTCGTAATAATTGTTCGTAATAAATTCTTTATGATTCTTTTTAGCGGGTATCTTTTGACAGCGCAAAATGTATGGAATATTACGTAAATAATGACATCATAAAGCGTATTTACCCTGAAACGCCAATTATTATGTCATTAATGGCGTTATCTGAATAGGCTATAAGATGAATAAAATGTTCCATAAACAATTAAGAAATGCTCCGTAAACTAAGAAAAATGCTCCCTAAAATAAAGAAATGCTCCTTAAACCAACGAAAAATGGTTCCTTAATTTGAGGAAATGCTCCTTAAACGAAAAAAAAGGCACCGTAAAAAAAAATGAAACTTATAAAATGTTAATGAGTAAAATTGATTCACAGTACAAACTGCACGTGCTGTTTAAGCATCCACCGCCAAGTTCCTTCAGGTTTATTTTTGTAAGGCGACTAGTTAGCTCTTAGTTTTGAAAGTAGTCTCCCTAGCAGTTTTTTAGTGTGCTTTACAATTTCGAGTTCGGTCTCCAGTAGCCTTGCGAGTAGAGGCGGTGGATTGCCAATCCGGAAATGGCGAGCTCGATTATCCACTCCCTGTGCATAGTGTATCCATTGTATTTGACACACAAGATACATACTCATGCAATGACGGGCATAGAAATGCTTTAATTAATAACTGAGGACATGCTTATCATAGAATACTAAGCTGAAAAACAGGCTCAGATCCAGTAGGAATGTAGAGCCATTAAAGAAGAAGAAGGCAATTCCGGGTTCTTCAAGTCGTGTGTGGTTATGCGGGGAAGTTAATGAATAAACCGATTAGCATATTAAATGCAATGTGATTTTAATTAAAATTCGTATCGCCAAACATTTTTTATTCGATGTGCAATTGTCTGGGACGTCTGTTTGTCTGTGAGACAGGTGCTCAATTTCGTAAACAATGCTTTGAATAGCCTGTTGGCTAAGATTACATTTTATAAGTTTATGGAGCATTACATTTTTTTACGGAGCACTGTTTTTCGTTTAAGGAGCATTTCCTCAAATTAAGGAACATTTTTCGTTGGTTTAAGGAGCATTTCTTTATTTTAGGGAGCATTTTTCTTAGTTTAAGGAGCATTTTTTATTTGTTTATGGAGCATTTTATTCATCCTAAGGAGCATTTTTCTTAGTTTTTAGTTGAATAGGGTTACCAAGCAAAACAATCTAGGGGCTATACAATTGTGCATAAGATTTTTAAGTTTAAGGAGCATTTTTCATTTTTTTAAGGTCAATTAAATCTGTTGAATTGGGTTCGATTCCCGGTGCCGGTCTAGGCAATTTTCGGATTGGAAATTGTCTCGACTTCCCTGGGCATAAAAGTATCATCGTGTTAGCCTCATGATATACGAATGCAAAAACTGTAACTTGGCTTAGAAACCTCGCAGTTAATAACTGTGGAAGTGCTTAATGAACACTAAGCTGCGAGGCGGCTCTGTCCCAGGTGGGGATGTAATGCCAATAAGAAGAAGAAGAAGAAGGTATTAATGCTAAAATGGAAAATGAATTTTTCCAGCGTCTCTGACGTACGATCGTGATTCCCCTACAGACGGAAACTATCTGCCATCGATTCATCTCGCCTCAAATTACGGGCTTAAGAGCTGCTTTCACTGATGATAGCCAATCGTTAGAACTTCAGCTGCCATCGTTGCAGAAATGTGTTCCGCCATTGTAGCGAAACAGGCAAGAAATTTTCATCTAAATGCTGCTAATGCTGACGACGTCGACCACACGACCCACACCATCGGCGGGAATATAATGTCCGGCAGAAGCTCTGCCGATGCCGATGGTGTGACCGCGGTCTGCTCTTCGCGACATCTCGAACTAAATGGCTAGGTTCCATACCAATGCTTGTACACTTGTTCATTTATTTAATAAAACGGATGTGATGAAATTTGCATTATCAGTTTAGTCACAAGATGAATTATAGCACAAATGTATCATGCGCCTCCATATGCTTTTATGCTTATATGCTGCTGAATAGTTTTCAAAATCCCTACCTATCGTTTTCCCCGAGAGGCTCATTTTTGCCTGAAAAACACTTATGGCGAATGTCAGTTCTGCAGCGGAGAAAGACTGGTTCAGTGGGGTGCCAGAGCCATCTGGAATGATTTTCCTCCACAATTCAGCTACCGATTCCGAAGGATTCATGGAGCTGAGAAATTCTTCCCACTGTCTTCTATTAGCTTCCTTTATGACAATTTAAGTAAATCACTAAATCTTCAGATCACTAACATTGAGCTCTTCCCATCAGATCCCCAAGTAACACATGCAACATCATGATAATAGAAAAATATTGTAAATGGTAAATGGATTAAGGGTAACTATAAGTTTTAAATTACTGATGCAACTGACTTCAATGTTTTACTTTTAACTTTTTAACCAATGTTACAATACAATTTGACCGAGTAAAAACATTTGGTTTCAAATTATCTTAGTTGTAACTGATTAAAAACTTATTTCAAGCATAATAACAAAACGTAATGCATCAAATTATTTTGGAACAGTAATAAAATAGATAAGTTTGGAATGTCAGAAAGGGTTTTCATGTTCTTCACTATTTATATTTGTTTAAAAAACATGCAAAAGCGTGATAACTAGCACCAAAAAATCATCATGATTAGTTTTCGGAAGGGACTATGTCCAAAGGCTTGACGATCCCTCCCCAGATCATCTGCGAGTTGTGGGGCTTGCCAAGGATGTGGTGGGGTTTGACAGTGGGCCCTGTCAAATTCCTACAAAAAGCTGCATGTATCCGCAAATAGGCCCCGCCAAAGCGACCGTGTGCCGCTCAAAGCGCACAAGCCCAAGTCCAGGTGTCAGGTGGGACACAAAACAGACCCGACACGACGGCCATCCGACGAGACAGGAGGTTTGCGGGCCTGCCGCCTGGAAAACCAATAATTACGAACAATATAAGAGATAATACGACTCGATATAATCGACAAAGACCTAGGCGACAAATAAAGGATCACGATTGGAAGCTTGAAACATGGAACAAGTCGCTAGGTTTCGCAGGTTGCGACAGGATGATCTATGATGAATTACATCCCCGCAACTTCGACGTCGTGACGCTGCAAGATATTTTCTGGACAGGACAGAAAGTGTGGAAAAGCGGGCTTCGAGCGGCTACCTCCAACCAAAGCTGTGACACCGCCAACGAGATGGAAACCGGCTTCATAGTGCTGGGTAAGATGCGCCATCGCCATTGGGTGGCAGCCAATCAACGCAAGGATGTGCAAGCTGAGGATAAAAGGCCGTTTCTTCAACTATAGCATCATCAACGTGCACTGCCCACACGAAGGGAGACCCAACGACGAGAAAGAAGCGTTCTACACACAGCTGGAGCAGACATACGATGGATGCCCACTGCGGGACGTCAAAATCGTCATCGGCGACATGAACGCACAGGTAGGAAGGGAGGAAATGTATAGACCGGTCATCGGACCGGATAGTCTGCACACTAGACATGTTCACCATTTTCAAAAGTAATCCAGATTCAAAGTGCCACCCCTCTATTTCAATAAGTATCTTAAATGGAGTATCCTGACCAATTTACAGCCAAATACTTGGAGATTTAGAGGTGCATCAAACGAGATTTGTGATTTTTTAGACTTTTCGTAAAAATATCGTCTGAATGCATCTATTTAACTCCACATAATAAAAGGATTAGTCGTTGATAGCTTCTTTAGACTATTATCTATTATCACTTTGTCATTGATACTAGGATGTTTAGAGGGCGTATTCTATGACTTTTTATTAGATTTAGCTGAAAAGAATGCCTGAAAACTAGAATAATAATTTTAGGTGCCTCTGGGGATAGTATAAATTTTCAATATGTGCCCAATTCAATTTTTCCTTCCATTTCCTTCGAGTGTTGCGGAAGTTTCGTTCATACATCACTTTATTCTGAAAAATAACCTTCGACATGTAATAATGCAGTTTTCATGAAATACTCAACATTTGAATAGGGTAGTCAAGCAAGACCATTCCCCCCATGCTAAAACAAAGTTGACCATGATTTATGAGCAATGTCATCCAGTATGCTCGACCCACTGGTATGAATCTAGAGTGGGCTATGTGGTAGTGTCAGGGCCTGCAGATCAAGAGGTCCACGGTTCGAGGCGCCTAGCAGTTAAAGATATTTTATTTATCAAGCCAGGTGGCTAATTCCATGTTGTCGATAATCTGTCGCGGTCGGAAACTTCCTTTAAATTGAACGTGATAGAAAAAAATCTCATAAGTTTAAAAAACATCTTGATTTATTGGTTATCTTCTCCTTAGTTATTGTACCACACTCATGGCACAAAGAAAACCGGATCGATCCCTCCCATTAACAAACAATTAATTCACGATTGGTGGCTGCAATGATGGACATGAACTTATTATATTCTCAATCATTGAAGGTTGTTTGAAATTAGTCAGGCATGCGTGATGCAATAACTATGAGGAGGGTATAGAATCACATTCAAATGTAGTTAACGACCCCAAAAAGTCATTGAAAACATGGCATTTTCCATAAGACTTGACAAGGAAACATCTTTATCGACTCGAATGACAACAGCCAACAATGCATAAACTTCGCAGCCCCCTGCGGAATGGTAGTCCAAAGCATTTTCTTTCCCCGCAAAAATATCCACAAGGCCACATGGAGATCACCTAACCAAGAAACGGAACACCAATTCAACCACGTTCTAATCGACGGTAAATTCTTCTCCAACATCACGAACGTCCGCACCTACCGCAGTGCGAATATAGAATCTGACCACTACCTCGTTGCAGTATGCCTGCGCTCAAAACTCTCGAAGTGTCGTCGAAGTCGGACGCCGCGGCTTAATATTGGGCGGCTACAAGACGGTAGACTAGCACAAGAATACACGCAGCAGCTGGAAGTGGCACTCCCAACGGAAGAGCAGCTAGGCGCAGCATCTCTTGAAGATGGCTGGAGAGATATCCGATCCGCCATTGGTAGCACCGCAACCGCTGCACTTGGCACGGTGCCCCCGGATCAGAGAAACGACTGGTATGATGGCGAATGTGAGCAGTTAGTTGAGGAGAAGAATGCAGCATGGGCGAGATTGCTGCAACACCGCACGAGGGCGAACGAGGCACGATATAAACAGGCGCGGAACAGACAAAACTCGATTTTCCGGAGGAAAAAGCGCCAGCAGGAAGATCGAGACCGTGAAGAGACGGAGGAACTGTACCGCGCTAATAACACACGAAAGTTCTATGAGAAGTTGAACCGTTCACGTAAGGGCCACGTGCCACAGCCTGATATGTGTAAGGACATAAACGGGAACCTTCTTACGAACGAGCGTGAGGTGATTCAAAGGTGGCGGCAGCACTACGAAGAGCACCTGAATGGCGATGTGGCAGACGAAGATGGCGGTATGGTGATGGACCTGGGGGAACGCGCGCAGGACATAATTCTACCAGCTCCGGATCTCCAAGAAATCCAGGAGGAGATTGGCCGGCTGAAGAACAACAAAGCCCCTGGGGTTGACCAACTACCAGGAGAGCTATTTAAACACGGTGGTGAGGCACTGGCTAGAGCGCTGCACTGGGTCATTACCAAGATTTGGGAGGCGGAAGTTTTGCTGCAGGAGTGGATGGAAGGTATCGTATGTCCCATTTACAAACAGTGCGATAAGCTGGATTGCAGCAACTACCGCGCAATCACATTGCTAAACGCCGCCTACAAGGTACTCTCCCAAATTTTATGCCGTCAACTAGCACAAGGGAGTTGCAAGGGAGTTCGTGGGGCAGTACCAGGCGGGTTTTATGGGTGAACGGTCCACCACGGACCAGGTGTTCGCCATTCGCCAAGTACTGCAGAAATGCCGCGAATACAACGTGCCCACACATCATCTATTCATCGACTTCAAAGCCGCATATGATACAATCGATCGGGACCAGCTATGGCAGCTAATGCACGAACACGGTTTTCCGGATAAACTGATACGGTTGATCAAGGCGACGATGGATCAGGTGATGTGCGTAGTTCGAGTTTCAGGGGCATTCTCGAGTCCCTTCGAAACCCGCAGAGGGTTACGGCAAGGTGATGGTCTTTCGTGTCTGCTATTCAACATTGCTTTGGAAGGGGTAATACGAAGAGCAGGGATTAACACGAGTTGTACAATTTTCAATAAGTCCGTCCAGCTATTTGGCTTCGCCGACGACATAGATATTATGGCACGTAACTTTGAGAAGATGGAGGAAGCCTACATCAGACTGAAGAGGGAAGCTAAGCGGATCGGACTAGTCATCAACACGTCGAAGACAAAGTATATGATAGGAAGAGGTTCAAGAGAAGACAATGTAAGCCACCCACCGCGAGTTTGCATCGGTGGTGACGAAATCGAGGTAGTAGAAGAATTTGTGTACTTGGGCTGACTGGTGACTGCCGAAAATGACACCAGCAGAGAAATTCGGAGACGCATAGTGGCTGGAAATCGTACGTACTTTGGACTCCGCAAGACGCTTCGATCGAATAGAGTTCGCCGCCGTAACAAACTGACAATCTACAAAACGCACATTAGACCGGTAGTCCTCTACGGACACGAGACCTGGACGATGCTCGTTGGTCCTCTCAACGCGCACTTGGAGTTTTCGAAAGGAAAGTGCTGCGTACCATCTATGGTGGGGTGCAGATGGCGGACGGTACGTGGAGGAGGCGAATGAACCACGAGTTGCATCAGCTGTTGGGAGAACCATCCATCGTTCACACCGCGAAAATCGGACGACTGCGGTGGGCCGGGCACGTAGCCAGAATGTCGGACAGTAACCCGGTGAAAATTGCTCTCGACAACGATCCGACGGGCACAAGAAGGCGAGGTGCGCAGCGGGCAAGGTGGATCGATCAGATGGAAGATGACTTGCGGACCCTCCGTAGACTGCGTGGTTGGCAACGTGTAGCCATGGACCGAGCCGAATGGAGAAGACTCTTATATACCGCACAGGCCACTTCGGCCTAAGTCTGAATAAAAAAAATAAATAAATAAAAAAAAAACGGAGAAAAAGAAAAATTTGGATAGCTTCGCGGAAATAACGCGCAGAAGGCAATCCCCGCATAGAACAAATCATACATAGTGTGCGTTGGATTGAACATGATACCAAAGCAACTGTCATGAAGCCCAGAAAGTTGAATGACGTGTTTACACGCGTACATAATATGTAAGGACTGATCATCAGCATCCTGTCGGTATCAACTAACCCGAAGTGTATAGGACTGGTCCCTAATATGTAGTGGCTCAGTGCTCAAGCCAGCTAATCAAAGAAATATCAAATTTAGAAGAATGTCATACAGTTTCAAGCCCTAAAATTTTTTTTCATAATGATTGGTTTTATCGGCGGCTAATCTGGACAGTCTTTCTTTCTCACTGGGAGGCCATCGTGTCGGACCTATTAAGAGTCCTACGATTTGGACCAGTGCGCTTTGAACGGAAAATGCCCCCCGCTGATACAAGAAGCTTTTTATCGAAAATTACAAGAGCTCTCTGTTAAAACCTAACCACGTCCTAGGCAAGTTTCACAACTTGCAGCGACTTAGGCAAGGATTGTTGAGCATCTCAGGTATAGTCCTTCGTCCTTGTTTTTCTGCACATTGAACTGAATATAGAAATGTCATATATATAAATATATACAAGCAAAACATCACAAATTTAACATTAGCTAGCTGCCTTTGATCAAAAACCCGGAAAATATTCATTGGAGGCGCTTTGAATTTTCTAGGACTATCAATTTTTCTTGCAATGCGTAATAAATGATCGAACGCAGGTTACTAAATGATCGATAACATGCTTGGACGCATCCCGATTAGGATTTCAACTCAAAAATCGTATTATCTCGTGAAATAAAGACAGCATTGTATTTATATCAATATATTTCAACATTAAAGTATTGCACTAGAGGTCTAGAAAATATACAAACCACGAAGAATTATCTTACGCAAATAAATATCACTAGCTTTATCTGGAATTGTTGTCATACTCTATTTACACAATACAAGCTAACCACTTTGTGCATCTCCGCGTCTAGTTTTGGCAAATCGGTTATTTTTTGGCACAACCCCTTCCCCCCTTCTTATATCCCACATATCTATGGAACCAAAAATGCTATCCCAGGTTTTAGCAAATATCAAAAAACAGCGTGGTGGAAGTCTTCTTTGCAGGAATCGAAACATTCCGTCTCTATCGCACGGCTATCACCTTCCATCGGAGGGCAAAGTAGCACAACAGTCGAACCAGCACCAGCGTCCCCGTCAGGGCGTAGACATCGGTCCAAAATTTGTCACCCTCCATCGAAATCTCCGAGAGGAACTTAGCTGGGTACCTACAATACAAAAAACATGTTCAAGAAATTCTAAACCAACAAAAGTTTCGACATCTCACCTGTAGTGGCAGTATGGTTTGAGTTCGCAATCCAAGGTCTCGCGATTCTCACCGTAGATCGCGTTGACGTAGCCTTCCAAGCCGTACCGCAGATAGGAGATGTGTGAACCCCACTTGAGGTAGCTGGGCAGATCGCGCAGGGTAACTCCGAAGCCGGCGAACATCATCATCGGGATAGACAGCACCGGGCCGAGGAATGTGCCGTTCTGGTGAAAAACGAAAGCAATCATAATAAATCAAGGAGTAAAGTCTGTGAATTCTATTCAATGATATGAAATGTGTTGCTAGTAAGTGTAGGTCATGGAGATAGCTGATTAGTAGTAAGCGTCAGGTTTGTTTTGATGGTTGCCAACGCGAACCTTGCTTACTATTGACCAAATGATTGATCGCATCGGATCGATTGAATGTGAGTATGTCAAACAATCCAGTTGATGTTAGCATTCGAAGGTGTTGCTACGTTAATGAAATTTCTGGTGGAAGGAATATGCACCAGTTTGTTAAGGTAAAACTACGAGAATTATGTTTACAGTTCAGTTGGAATGTAACTAAATGTAACTAAACTTAATAACTAGCACTTACCACCACATTAAACCAAGCCCCAATTGCAAGGCCAATGCTCTGCGCTATCAGCACGATGAGGAAGCTGATCGTGAAAAACATCCCAAATCGGAACAATTCCATCGGTTGACCACTCATAAAGTAAATTATGCATGTAAACAGCAAGCAGCAGAAGAACTGTCGAGAGAAATGAGTTTGAGCAATGACTCACAATAAACTTACACACAAAGCTCACCGATAGAGGTAGATCGAGTAAATTCACTGACAGAAAATAACTTTTGAGCGAGTACCATCGGTTGAAGTGCTCTTTCAGGAGGACTCCCATTTCTGTGGGGACTGTTGAAAAAAAAATGTTTAAACGTCTTAATTCAGAATCCTACACTGTCGACACTTACACGTCAAAACCGTCAACATCATCGTGGCCATCATGTGGTGCATCAAGATCGAGAACAGCAAATTGTAGTTGTCCAACACGCGCGAACCCTCGTTACCGGCGTCCACGAACAAAAACCCAAGCATGGCAGCGATACAGATGTTGACTCCGATTCGCAAGTGCGTCAGCGTCGCATCCCGTTTCCCCTTAATAATGCCTCTCTTCATCAGCACCTGTAGTTGGTGTAACTGTGACGTCGCCGTCAAGTCCTCGTGCTGCTCGATCACCTTCTTCAGGGGGTACTTCTTCCGAAGCTGCTCCAACTTGAGCACCCTCCGTTTGTCACCGAACCAATCCGTGCTCTCGCCGTTCCCCATCTCTGTCACCATGGTTTGAATTTTGTCCATCCCGTGCTCCCCGCAAGCCAACTCGATCACTGTCGAATGCAAAACACAAACATTAGGGAGAAAAACCAAATGACAATTTTTGGCTTCTGTCTTACCATAATCGGCGGGATTGTGATACACCGGGCAGGGCATCTCCACCGATTGGAGAAAGGGAACCAAATTGGTGGTACAGCCTTGGTACATACACTCGCCACTGGAGAGGACGTACACTTGGTCAAACTCTTGGAACAGTTTGGCTGATGGCTGATGAATGGTGCAAATAATGGTGCGACCTTGTTTGGCAAGCTGCTTCAAGAGATCCACCACTTGGTTGCACGAGAAACTGTCGAGACCACTGTGAAAGGCAAATGAGCAATAATTTCCAAAGGTTAAACACCAATGAGATTTGAGCATTATCAAAAAAAGGTAGACTTACGTAGTTGGTTCATCCAAGAACATGATTGTGGGGTTGTTGATCAATTCGAGAGCTATTGATAGTCGCTTTTTCTGTCCACCCGATAACCGACTAGTGATGGTGTACTGATGTTCGTAGAGACCCAATACCGTGAGGATATCTTCGATCTGTGGAAAGAGAGGAAAATTGACAATATTGATCAGCTCATAGACTTATCTTTAAAATAAATTTGGTGACAGTAATTCGACAGTAATTTCCCAGGAAATTCGTTCGAATTACTACAAGAACATTTAATGAATTTTTATAAGAAATCCTCCCAAATTTTCCCATCATTCTTCGCTACCTCAACAGTTTCCTCCCTACCTTCCGAGTTAAGATCTGTTTACAGTGGAATATTAACGGGTACTGGAACAACCTACCGAGCCTGAAGCTCCTCATCAGCAGCAGCTCCCTTTGGATCATATCAGATTGCAGGAAGTCAACCAAGTTACTACAGCCTCCCAAAGACAAAAATGAAAATGAGAATACATGGTACAGAGGATTGGGATATTGAGTGTCTACGTATGTATTAGGGGGAGTATTATCTCCACTTTTGTAAAATCTCGTTGAAGATACGTTGTGGATACGCTATTAAGACTACGCAATAATGTCGGTTTCCGTACCAAAAGATTTGCCGACGACTATCTAACATTAATAGTGGGTTTGTGTATTACGTCAAAAAAGCTTGGATGACTTTGGGTTTTAAACCTATTGGTCCTATTCCCATATCTAAATATTGGGTGAAACTTTTGAAACTTGAAACTTGGGCTGCCACTCAGCACAAGCGGCATTGATGTAGTCTTATCAGAATTGCAGTGTCTTAGCCAAGGCCTGCACAGGTCTTTTTTTTTGTCTTTATTATCGGAACTTTCAGCCCGAGGCTGGCTCGTCTCCAGCTGGACAGGTCTCTGCCGACTAAACTATTAGGTTAGTATTCAACGCGTTGAATCATTTGTCTGTAATAGCTTTGAGTTAGATTATGAAAGTTGTTACTATCTGACATGTTAATGGGCGACTAAATTGCCAAATATTTGGAAGACACTTTCTAAGTGAAATAGTTAAATCAACCTGAACCAGCAGAGTATTCCGTTTTTCTGCCATCTTAAAGGCCCTTCCAACATTCGTTTTCTTTTTTAATTATTACAGGTATCAGAACGTTGTGTCGACGTTTTTATACTTATTACATGATAGGAGAAAAGTCCTCCTAACTAGGGCTTCCATTTCGGGAAACGATTTCCCAGGATCCCAGATTCCCAGGATGTATGTACATTAGTTTCCCTAATTTCCAGGGAAGTCAACACACTGAAATATTTTCTAATCATTTTTTTTTAAATTGGGTTTATCAATGACAATTTCTGACTAACGTCTTCTCACCGTTCCCCCAATGAAAACATGTTTACAAAGTGTAGGCCCCATGTTATTAAGAAATAAAATTATAACTGAAAATGCTAAACAATTGTAAGCTGCAATCAAAATGCGCTCGTATAGAAGTTCTTTTCGTTTGCCTTCGAATGGAACATTTTTTTATAAATATTTTTATTTATCTGTTTTATGACCTTCAGAGTAAAAAAATGTACTCAAGTGCTCATGACAGTATTTTGCTCAAAGTTGACCAGAAGATTGTTTGTATTACCTAAAACTGTGTGACCGAGTTTCAGAATGGTTGACGTTAGAATCCCTCCGGCAATAACAGAACAAAACCTCTCAAAGCCCTCTTTTCTCCCATATCAAAAAATAATACGGACATTATGATAAAATAGTGCCTAGCAGAGCTTATCCTGACACTGCAGATCTCACTTTTGAGTCAGAGTATAAATGCTGATACTCCGCCAACTTATGCTTATAACATGGCGATTGTTTGGCAAATGCAGATTTTCGCTTTTCGAACTAAACAGAAAACGTTCTCAAGCTTTTTAACAACTCTTTGATCATTTGAGGTATATTGTCCATCAATCCCTAAACAAACGAGCAACAAGTACAAACAAGTGTCAATCCCTTGAGATCACAACAAAATGCATGCCACGATTTTGAATGTAGTTTTGCATAATTGTTTTTTTCCCGGTAAGTAAATTAATATTTTAATTTCCCGTTTCCCGGGAAGTTGATTCCCGCGAAAATGGAATCCCAGTCCTAATCATCAAACGGCTTCTTCCGGGGTGACCTCCTATGGCGAAATAAGTAAATAAATAAATAAATGTCCCTACTCTGAAGCTTCCCCAGCTCGGGTATTCCAAGGTACCTACATGGACGTTTATTGAAACTTTTTTATTGTCTCTCTGTCAAGGACTATCACAAACATGTTCAACAACATCGCCCAATCGATGTAGGAATAACAGAGTAACGGTAAGGGTCTGTTCACAAATTACATAACGCATTTTGAGGTGGGCGTGGTCCAACTTGTTTTATACCTTGTTATACTAAAATGTGGGAGAGCTGGTGGGTACTACCAAGTGTTACGCATAGCGCGAATGAACATTTTTGTTTGACTTTGAATTTGATTTTTTTTAATTAATGGTTTATGTAGTTAGGGGTCTCCAGTAACCTTGCGAGCAAAAGCGTTTTGGCGATTGGCGGATAGCCAATCCGGAGATGGCGAGTTCAATTCTCGGTCCGGTCTAGGATGTTTTCGGGTTGGAAACATTCTCGACACCCTGGGCATAGGGTATCCATTGTACTTGCCACACAAGATACATACTTATGCAATGCATACTTATGCAACTAAGTTCCAGTTCGAATGTAGAGCCATTGAAGAAGAAGAAGATTGAAGTAGCTACTGACATGTCTCGATCAAGACGGTAAATCCTGAAAACACCTAACCGCTTAACTGCCCTTCCACGCATAATTGTCTCATATTAGTCTCAGTAGATCTTAACTTTTTGGTTCGAAAAATTATTGAAAATAACATTAAGTATGTTTCCCACATTGTTGAATTCCTGCGCTTTTCTGTCTCGCGATGAATACCGTTTCGACTCAAATCCCGAACATCACTCATATTCCGAACATTCGCTTTTAAACGGCCATTTTATCTTTATTCGTGTAACTTTCTGCAGAGGATTGTAATCTTTATCCTCAGTAAGGAATACCGATGAAAAATTTGTTCTGGGGCGCTAAAATGCCGGTGTTCGTAATATGAGCCATTATCGGAATTTGGCAGCAAAATAAAATTTCCATTAAAAATTAGAAATTTTCCATAAACTATTAGGAAATTACCAATAAAGAAATCAGGGTATGAGCAATAAGGCCGTTACAAATATTTAATTAACTTTTTTTCCTACTGGTCTCCGAAAGGTCAAAGGGGGGGGGGGTGTAATAAAAAATAAATGTTAAAGTGAAAAAAATCAAAAAACTCCTCGGATTTGTTAAAGAATGGTTTCAAAATTCTCAAAATCTTCCGAATTTTATTTTGTTGCCCCTCAAAATATTATTTACCGGAAAAAAAATCCGACGGGGGGGGGGGGCTAAATAAATATAAATATAAATATAAATATCGGCCTAAATAAATATGAAATTTCGACAAATAAAACAAAATTTCCATACACAATCAAGAATTTCCCACAAAACAAAAATAAATAAGCACTTTTTAAAGCAAAAATAGCAGTTATAAAAGAAGAATTTCCCATAAAGAAATGAAAATGTTCCACGAAAAAAATATTTCCATAAATAAATCAATATTAACAATAAAAAAATACAAAATTTTCCACAATATAAATATTTTTTTCCATAAAAAATTTTAAAAAAATTTACAAAATAATCAAAAAAGAGCAATAAAAAAATAAGAATATTTCCATAAAAAAATACAAGAAAGCAATGAAGCTGATGAAATTTTACATGAACTTTAAACGCGTTTAAAAAAGGGGCCATCTATGGAAAAAAAAGCATAGTTTGATTGCTTTTTTATATTTCTTTATGAAAATTTTCTTATTTTTTTATTGCTCTTTATTTATCATTTTGTGGAAAATTTTTATTTTTTGTATGGAAAAATATATTTATTTTGAGGATTTTTTTTAAATTTTTTTATTGCTAATATTGAATTATTTATGGAAATTTTGTATTTTTTTCGTAGACTATTTTATTTTTTTTTATGGAAAATTCTTCTTTTATAATTGCAAATTTTGTTTTTAAAAGTGCTTATTTATTTTTGTTTTGAGGAAAATTTTAAATGTTTATGGAAATTTTGTTTTATTTGTGAAAATTTTATATTTATTTATTGCTCATACCTTGATTTCTTTATTGGCAATTTTCTATTTTTTTTTATGGGAATTTTCTAATTGTTTAGGGGGAGTATTTATTTTAGTCTCGGAATTTAGTCAAAACGGTAGTCACCATTTTTGCCTATTGTGCTATTTTATGTCGTCACACTTCGAAATTTTGTTTTCTGATTAGGAATTCCAAGCCAATCCAAGAGTAATAAAGCAAACTTAGAGATTTTTAATTCTAAGTAATTTCATTTTGAACTATCCACTTTACCTTTATCCACGTAAACAAAATGAGGCATTAGGATAGTTACGTTCATTGTATTATTAATTAACGAAATTAATCAATTTGGAATCAATAGTGGGTTCGATTTCCAAGAATAACGTCCTTTCCCGGGATCTATCCAAATTCCGTCCGACCTCACTGACCTCTAGAGGGAAGGCTGCGATTCTGATATTACGTAGGATGCGGGACGAACGCATTTTTGGCTGGCCTCGGGAATGCCCTCCAGGACGCCTCCAGAACGCCTTCATTGACACTATGAATAATTCTATTTTAACACTATCTCATTTTAAACGAGGAGACAATTTGCTTTGTCTTTTGAATCAAAACAAAAGAAATTAATTAAACAAAATCCTGTGAAGGTCGGTGGCGGCACAACTTTGGCTTGTTTGTGGGCTTCGTGGCCGTGCAGTCGTCTAGACGCATGTGCTACGAAGGGTGGGTTCGCTTACCGCCGCCCGGTAAGGAGGAAGTTTTCGTGATCGACAAATTCACCACAGATCCACTGGTTGTTATGTGTCTTTGTCCGTTGTCTCATGCTAGATGTTAAATAATCATTGCGTACGACCCTTGGTCGAAGACGGTGTTTCTGTCTTTTAGAACTGTGTTGGACTTCCCCTGGTTTTTCTAGAAATTCAAGTAACCATCCCCCCCTACACAACCATCATAAATAGCAGGGAGAGCTTAGTTCTCCTACCAGCCTGTCTCTACCCTATTCAGCTCTACACAACTAGTCTGATCTGGCTCCTTCTTTACAATCACGAGCTACCAGGTCTCAGTAGCTCAATGGTTTAAGATCTGATTCCACCATTGTGCAACTTTATATTCTATTGAATATACTTCCGAGTAGGGTAAATGATGTATCTTGGACAAGCGCAGGACATTCATTAGAAAATATATCGAGATTGAATAGTATAAACCAATTAAAAACCACTAGGTTCATCCAAATACATAACCTATGATTAGTCTTGTGTCTCCATTACCCAATTTTTGAGTAAATTACGTTTACTAGGTGTAAACTGTGATATTCTGCGAACTGAAATATTTTCTTTTTGGACATCAAATATATAATTTCGACATGGAAAATGAATATATTTTGGACAGAGTCATTTTCTCCTTATTTAAAAATGGCCACCTACAGATCTCAATGGTATGACTTGCCTACAAGTACCCACATTCATTTAAATGCATTTATTTGCTTAACTGACATAGATTAAACCAGAAATTAACATTGTTTCGCAATCTTATCGATATCATTGAAAACAGCCTGAAAGTTGGCAATTAATGGTTCATCCATGTACTGTACATGGGGTGACCAATAAATGTCTGATGCATAAAAACATAACTTCATTTTGGTCACTCCTTTTTCATCCGTCTCAAGTTTATGATAAGCGATTGGAATATGTTAGTATCTCAATTACAATCAAACTTTGGCCGCAGGACCTCAAGATTGCCGTTTGAACCAATTTAAACGTGTTTCAGGTGCATGTTACGAAGAGTCCTATAATGCATGTTCTCCTGCATACTGGCGTCCAGCAGGCACTTTGGTAGATAGCTTTACATTTTAGATAATTTTAACGATAAATAATAGTTGATTTGTGAATTCTCATCAGGAGCCGTTAGAGTTGAGGTAAAAGTATGCAATGATCATACTTTCGATAAAAAAAATCCTACACATTATCTAAAATTGATCGAAGAAGCTCAGGCTTGTCCAAAATATGTACATGTCCAAAATATATCATTTATCCTAATTGCGATTTTTTGGGCAGGAAGAATCCATTTGCAGAAGTTGAATTGCAGTGGTCGGAAGCTAAGAATAAAACAGTCAATCTAACTTCTCTCAAAAAAGTCCTCTAACAGAAATGCTAACGACAATCGAGAACTGTTTTCTTGACTTGGAAAAAAAAAATCAGGATATAAATATTTTATACTAGTGTTAAGTTTGTGGTTTTTATGAATTTCCTTGATGAATGCATAGGGGATTTAAAATTTAAAAAAAAATCTTTTGGAAACTCATGTAGGTAAAGGGACAAGATCTATTTTAGATACTGTTCCCATGAATCTCAACAAAATTGCTTGATTGTAGGATACCTCATGAGAACTATAGATAATAGCCATGTATAGGCCTTTGGGGAAGGTTGAAAATAGGTGTCGCTCTTAAAGTTTTTCTAGTTCTAGGTCGTGTTCCCAGTCTCAATATAATGGTTCGGAACATTTATGGTAGCACAAAATCGAATGCCGCCAACTTCGAATAGTTTTGGTTTTCTCATGATACTTCACATTTCTACACTTATTGTGACTGTGACGATTTTTTACGCGGATTTTGATATCTACATATGAGAACCGTTCCGATCTCCATCTCACTGAACATATATTCATCTCATCGCGAAACAAGGAAATGCGGCATCAATTTCGTCGCTTCTTTTTGTGAACATGTGTGCTCGCTGCAGAAAAAAAAATCACAAAAATAAGAAATAAATCAAATACCTTTTCATTGCTTTGTTTTTGATGGAATGAAGATCGGAGCCATGAGATGGAATTCAGGAGCAGTTCCCCAATGTGAGTGTTTTTCCTGGAAACTTTCGATTTTTTATGTAGGTTTTGGGATCTAACCAGTTTTTTTTACGCGGATTTTAAAATCTGTTTTTTTCCTTGAACATTTTTAATGCAATTTTTTTTTTACTTTTTTTTACGTCGGTTTAGGGGTCTAACCAGTTTTTTTACGCGAAACATGAGATTTACGCGGTTTATAAGCAATTAGATTTTTTTAATTGTATTTGCAAAATCGAATTAAATGGATCTGTACCGGTGTTTTGTAATTGATATTTTTCTTTTATTTTATATTGTGACGCTCATGAAAAAACCATACCTATACTGCCCATAAATGCATATTAGTCCCACTAGCAAAACCGAGCAATCGAGAAAAACGCGATTAAAGTTTCAACGGTTCTTTAATTAAAGTTCTTGTTTTGGGATTCCGCATCCTAACGACGCCACACACTGTACCATATAGTGTTCCATTTCATTTTATTTTTTTTTCCAACATTATTAATTAAAACGCCGAAATATATGAGTAAAACTGACATCCGTTTATTAGTCACCTAATTTTACGTGAATAAATGCATTACAGTATCAGTGCTTACTGTGATGCATCGGGTGTTCTTGCACGTGTCATAATTATTCTGTCAGTTTCTGTGCTCGTGTTTAAAGTTGAAAAAGTCGTTCCTTGAATAACTACAAATTTATGGTGATATCGGTGATAGTTCTGACGAGGAAGCTAATGAGATGGATGAGGACAACACGGTGCATTACGACGCACGGTCAGAAGGTGATTTTGCCGGATTTGGCGATGATACCAATGATTTATTCCCACCCAAAGATTTTCCTAACCCTTCCGAGAAAAAGTAACACTTTCGTGTTTCAATTGATGGATCCCAATGATAAGAAAATTATTTTGAGCTTTTTAGTGGAATGTCTTCACTTGTCATAAGACGAGTTAATACAATCCCATTGAATTCCACCACTTAATTGTATCTTGACAGATACGTATTTCGACCTCAACAGTAAGGCCGTCTTTAGTGTCTCGTACGTCGAGTCAAGTACGAGACACTGAAGACCGCCTTACTGTTGAGGTCCAAATACGTATCTGTCAAGATACAATTAAGTGGTGGAATTCAATGGGATTGTATTAACTCGTCTTATGACAAGGGATTCTAATGATTTTTCTTTCAAAGTATGTCGGAAGTTTTTTTTTTTGTAAACTCTGGGGTATACTGATCATTGTGGGTAAGTGAATATTTTTCACATGGTTTAAATAATATACACGCCAAGCTGAACTTCATCCCAACAGTAACATAATTTATCAGTGTGTTGAGATGAGCAGCTGAAAAAGTCCCAGCGAGGAAAGTACAAAAGAAGTACGGAGAAACGAGATGCCATAGAGAAGAATATTAAGTCAT
Source organism: Armigeres subalbatus (assembly GCF_024139115.2). Taxonomy (NCBI): domain Eukaryota; kingdom Metazoa; phylum Arthropoda; class Insecta; order Diptera; family Culicidae; genus Armigeres; species Armigeres subalbatus. The sequence goes on from NC_085140.1 coordinate 444,284,648, forward strand.
ATGGTCCTACAGTATCGCATTATCGCCGAGAACACGCTCCCAACCGTTACTACCTTCCCTCCGATCTGTCCGCGACAGATATGTATAAGGATTTTCAAAGCAGGAAATTACTTTAAAATATTTTGAGACGGGACAGACCTTCATGGCTACTGATAGCTATCACGCAGCTGTCGAGAAGAAAATGAAAACTAAAGATTTCAAGATTCGAAGATTTCAAGGATGTGTTGAAATGTGCAGAGAAAAATGTAACAGTGTTTCAAATGCATCATCAAGATTTTTTTTAAAACACGGCTGCAGATATCTCAGAACGCACTAAAAATATCCATCCTCGGCCTTATACGGACAAAATGAAGCAGGTTGTAATCCAGAAAGGAAGCTACGCTTTGAAGTACGGCGATTCGTTGAACATGGGTGCTGTGTTGGACAGTGTTATGCTATTCACTAAGAAAAGTGGTGTCGTCTACCGGTTTCGATCTGTCTCAAGATTTACATTTCAAACAGCTTCCGCGAGGGATTTATGTAAAGCGTAAAACCGCATTATTGAAGGCGATTCTGCCAGTAATTGAAGAGGACAAGAAAGAATATTGCAAAACTCTGGCAGATAAGTAGACGTCTGATGCCGATGAGGACAAATGAATAATTATTGATTTTTTTTCAAAAATCTTTTAAGTAAACGGATTAAATAAACTTGGAAAAATAAACGTTGTTCTTCGTTAATGATTTGCCATGACGTTGTCTTATTCTGTGTGACCGAAATGAGGAAATATCTGCATATTCTTCTGTGAGACTGTTATGCATTTATTTTGAACATGGGGCAGGTCGTGTAAGAAATGTTTTTTTTAATTTGGGGAACATTGTTTTTATATTTTGATGACACTGATAAAGAAGAAGCGATTTATAGCCGTTTTTTGGATTTATCTCGATTTTAATGGGAAATCACGTGGGACTCTTATGCATTTATGTGCAGAATAGGAAAAAAGTTACTTTGATATTTTTGAAAATTTGGCCGCCACATGGTGGCTTCTGAAGATGAATGCTTTTAAACCACGTGCTATTTCTCCAGCCGATAAATTTTTAACATCTATGACAGCATTGAAAAATGATCACATAGGGTAAAATGCCCAATAGTGGACCCCCAGTAGCGAAATTCTGCTTTTCCTGGCATAAGGAGTGGAAATTTTCAAAATATTAATTTTGCGTGATATCCAATATCAAGCTCTGCATCTCCTCTTCACGATACATACATAAAACGCTCAAATAATCGAAGTTATTTGTTGAAATTAACATTTTAAAGTCTGACTGAATTCGCCCTATAGTAGACCCCCTGGGGGTCCATAATAGGAAATTGCTTCCCTATAGTCAACACTTCATTTGACTGTTATGTTCCGTTTCGGGACGTTCTTCTTCCCTATTATGGACCCCCCAATATGTTCCTATAATGGACACTCTCATGTTTATTTTTTATAGAATTTTAAAAAATCATCTAATTTTATTTTCCATAGCATTTCCAATACATGTAATCAAATCATAGGACTGTAAGGTAGGTTCTCCCGATGCAATTCCATAGCAAAATGTTTGCATTGTGCTGTAATAATGCAAAAATGGTTGGAGGGTCCTCTATTGGTTGGGGGTCCAATATTGGGCACTTTACCCTAAGTTATCATTTTGCTGCAAGATACAATATGCCAGATTTCTGTGATCGAGCGAAAGTAAACTGTCATCAACTATTTTCTCAATAGTCTAAAAATCGTAACAAACACACAGTATCCTATTATTTGCGTTTTACACTGCAAACGGTAAAAACTACCACTTACAATGGACTCTTTCTCGTGCTTGGAGCTCTCCGGTCCCAGCTTCAGGTCCGCCGCAATTCGCATATTCTCCAGCACCGTCAGCAGCGTCTGCAGCTGGTCCTGTTGCGTGATGTAGCACGTCATCCGCCGAAAGCTGTTCAGATTCCTGATGCGCCCGTTCACATAAACGGCTCCCTCCACACCGGTCCGCCTGTACCCGGACAGGCAATCCAACAGTGTGGATTTTCCGGCACCCGATGGGCCCATGATGGCAATGAGTTGGCTTCCCGGGAACTTTCCATTTACTTTGTGCAGGATTTCTTTCTGGCCTGGTAAGAATAGATGGGCGAGAATTGAAAAAAGTCTATTATTAGGTTGGTGTCAATAGCGAGTGACTGATACATAATTGGAAATAGGAATGATATCTTATCAAATTTCACATGCAATGGAATGATATTGCATTTCGCTCGTTTTGCAGTTGTTTGTTGAATTCATTACAAACAGGAATTCTACTAACCGATGGGTTTGAAGAAATAGTTCACAAATGTCAACAAGCGATAAGCAAGCTGTAAATATCGGAGCCCGATCGCATCCGGGATGATAGAACGAGCCCTTTTTCACAACAGATTGCAATCTAAACTACCAACCGTGGTGGTGGACTTTGAGCAAAGTTTAATCAACCGTCGTCGCCGGGAAGAATGATTACAAATCAGAACCATCGCTTCAAGTGTTCTGTTCAAGTGTGTTCCTTAACGCGCATTAACCCTGGCCTGATTGGCCGTAATTCGAGTGATAAGCAGTTGCTTTGTTTTGTCGCAAGGATGATGGAAAACATGTTTTGGTCAGGCTGATGATCATAGTAAATCAATTTCGCACTGGAAATGACGGAAACTTGTGTCCACAGACCTTGAGGCGATATTAAACATTCGGTTCAGGTTAGTTCACGAAAATATCAGCCCTTATCAACAATCAACCGATTGAAATCCGCCCATGCGTGACGCGATGCATACGTAAAATCTGAAACAATTGGGCTGGAGCTTTACGACACTATCAGCGCTGATTATTCGTCTTTTATCGAAGCTCAAGTTAGCTTGCAATAGAAAAAGGAAACCGCGATAAGACAGTCGACTCAATACTTCGTCTCTGAGGGTGCCGATGGATGACGCGTTGCGGGACCAAAGGTTGATTTATTGTTGCTTATCGTTGCTCGTTGATGTAGGTGGAAATAAGGTGTGCCACAAATATGAAGAAGTCGGGGATTTGTTGGAATTGCGTTGGACTTTGCTAGGGAATTCCGGGTGGTGGTGGAACAATGCATGGCGCGATGATTGATTCCCTGATTGCCGCAATAGTTCTGCTATTTTTGGAGTAGCATAAGTTTTTTGACTACCAGTTGCAAAGGATAAACGTAAATTTGACAGTGTGGTAGTGTGAGGTCCTCCTTAGCCTAGCGGTAAGATGCGCGGCTATAAAAGCAAAACCATGCTGAAGGTAGCTGGGTTCGATTTCCGATGCCGGTCTAGTCTAGATTTTGATTTGGAAATTGTCTCGACTTCCCTGGGCATACAAGTATCATCGTGTTAGCCTCATGATATACGAATGAAAAAAATGGTGACTTGACTAAGAAACTTCGCGGTTAATAACTGTGGAAGGGCTGAATAAACACTAAGCAGCAAGGCGGCATTGTCCTAGTGGGAATAAGAAGAAGAAGAAGCGTAGTGAAACGATAACCTTTCGGTAAAATTTTGTTGTACGAGAAAGGCAGAAATAGTTTCTAATGTTACATTGTCATTGTTACAGTAGGCATGGTAAATCCTCGCGTTAAGGTGATTATACAATCAAGCCATGTGGTGAATTTCAAATTCACCACACGATTTTCTACTCCTATTGTCAAAAGTTCAAATCTAGCGTAATAATTTTCGTACAATGCTGAAATTAAAGTCGATTGTTAAGTATGAGTGAGCAAACAATCTACGGATGTGTCATACACATGGGCATTGAGGTTTTCTCAATTCGTGCTCTTGAAAAATCACTAGAAAAAAAACACGTGGTTTCCAAGATGGCCGATTTGTGGCTTTGTTGTATAACCACCTTAAAGCAATAGCGATGGCGTTGACGTTTTAGTCCATTTTGAGTGATTGATTGCTCATCATTACGATGGATGAACAATTTAACACGTGTTCCAAAAGGTCTGATAAGAAAATGTTTATACTGTTGTATATTAAAATATCCGTACTAACTGGTAAAATATAAGTTGCATAGATCACATCGCTTTTCATGGTGAATCCCGATCTATGTTTCTGATTACCCCATCCAACTAACACAAATTTCTTCCCGTGGTAATTGTAGAGATGCAGAGGTATTCTCGGTCTCTTGTAGTGAAAATAACCACACACTAACCTTCTTTTACTTTCCCAACTGACTGTAAGGACTTGAACGGCGCCGTTATTGATCGAAATTCGAGGGCTGCTGGAACGTGCACATCGAGAATAGATGGTAAACCGTTGGAAATTCAAACAAATTTCCGTTGGAAATTCGAATGAATTTCCTTTGAAGATGCGAATGAATTTTCTTTGGAAAATCGAATGAATTTCTTTTGGAAAATCGAATAAATTTCCTTTGGAAAATCGAATGAATTTCCTTTGGAAAATCGAATGAATTTCCTTTAGAAATTCGAATGAATTGATTTTCAACGGAATCCGATGGAAATTCATTGAAATATCCAACGGAAATTCATTCGAATTTCTGAAGAGATTCAGAGAATTTGCAAAGGAGATTCAATAAAAATTCCAACGAAAGTTCACTCGAATGTTCAACAGAAATTCATTCGAATTTCCAACGGAAATTCATTAGATTTCAATTTCCGTTGAAAATTCGAATGAATTTCCGTTGGAAATTCGAATGAATTTCCGTTGGAAGTTCGAATGAATTTCCGTTGAAAATTCGAATGAATTTCCGTTGGAAGTTCGAATGAATTTCCGATGGAAATTCGAATGAATTTTCGTTGGAAATTCAAATGCATTTTCGTTGGAAATTCGAATGCATTTCGGCTGTAAATTCGAATTGATTATCGTTGAAAATTTGAAATTCATTCCAATTTCCAACAGAAAATCCATTCGAATTTCCAACGGAAATTCATTAGATTTCAATTTCCGTTGAAAATTCAAATGAATTTTCGTTGGAAATTCGAATGAATTTCCGTTGGAAATTCGAATGAATTTCCGTTGAAAATTCGAATGAATTTCCGTTGGACGCTCGAATGAATTTCCGATGGAAATTCGAATGAATTTTCGTTGGAAATTCAAATGAATTTTCGTTGGAAATTCGAATGCATTTCGGCTGTAAATTCGAATTGATTATCGTTGAAAATTTGAAATAATTTAAGCTGAATATTCGAATGAATTTCCGTTGGAAATTCGAATGAATTTCCGTTGGAAATTCGAATGAATTTCCGTTGGAAATTCGAATGAATTTCCGTTGGAAATTCGAATGAATTTCCGTTGGAAATTCAAATGAATTTCCGTTAAACATTCGAATGAATTTCCGTTGGAAATTCGAATGAATTTCTGTTGGAAATTCGAATGAATTTCCATTGGAAATTCAAATGAACTTTCGTTAGAAATTCGAATGAACTTACGTTGGAAATTCGAATGAATTTCCTTTGGAAATTCGAATGAATTTCTGTTGGAAATTTGAATGAATTTCTGTTGGAAATTTGAATGAATTTCCGTTGGAAATTCGAATGAATTTCCGTTGGAAATTCGAATGAATTTCCGTTGGAAATTCGAATGAATTTCCGTTGGAAATTCGAATGAGTTTCCGTTGGAAATTCGAATGAATTTCCGTTGGAAATTCGAATTTGTTTCCGTTGGAAATTCGAATGAGTTTCCGTTGGAAATTCGAATGAATTTCCGTTGGAAATTCGAATGAATTTCCGTTGGAAATTCGAATGAATTTCCGTTGGAAATTCGAATGAATTTCCGTTGGAAATTCGAATGAATTTCCGTTGGAAATTCGAATGAATTTCCGTTGGAAATTCGAATGAATTTCCGTTGGAAATCGAATGAATTTCCGTTTTAAAATCGAATAAATTTCCGTTGGAAATTCGAATGAATTTCCGTTGGAAATTCGAATGAATTTCCGTTGGAAATTCGAATGAATTTCCGTTTGAAATTCGAATGAATTTTCATTGAAATGAATTTCCGTTGAACATTCGAATGATTTTCCGTTGGAAATTCGAATGAATTTCCGTTGGAAATTCGAATGAATTTCCGTTGGAAATTCGAATGAATTTCCGTTGGAAATTCGAATGAATTTCCGTTGGAAATTCGAATGAATTTCCGTTGGAAATTCGAATGAATTTCCGTTGGAAATTCGAATGAATTTCCATTGGAAATTCAAATGAACTTTCGTTAGAAATTCGAATGAATTTCCGTTGGAAATTCGAATGAACTTACGTTGGAAATTCGAATGAATTTCCGTTGGAAATTCGAATGAATTTCCGTTTCTGTTGGAAATTTGAATGAATTTCTGTTGAAAATTTGAAAGAATTTCCGTTGGAAATTCGAATGAATTTCCGTTGGAAATTCGAATGAATTTCCGTTAGAAATTCGAATGAATTTCCGTTGGAAATTCGAATGAATTTCCGTTGGAAATTCGAATGAATTTCCGTTGGAAATTCGAATGAATTTCCGTTGGAAATTCGAATGAATTTCCGTTGGAAATTCGAATGAATTTCCGTTGGAAATTCGAATGAATTTCCGTTGGAAATTCGAATGAGTTTCCGTTGGAAATTCGAATTTGTTTCCGTTGGAAATTCGAATGAATCCATTGGAAATTCAAATGAACTTTCGTTAGAAATTCGAATGAACTTCCGTTGGAAATTCGAATGAATTTCCGTTGGAAATTCGAATGAATTTCCGTTGGAGATTCGAATGAATTTCCGTTGGAAATTCGAATGAATTTCCTTTGGAAATTTGAATGAATTTCCGTTGGAAATTCGAATGAATTTCCATTGGAAATTCGAATGAATTTCCATTGGAAATTCAAATGAACTTTCGTTAGAAATTCGAATGAACTTCCGTTGGAAATTCGAATGAATTTCCGTTGGAAATTCGAATGAATTTCAGTTGGAAATTCGAATGAATTTCCGTTGGAAATTCGAATGAATTTCCGTTGAAAATTCGAATGAATTTCCGTTGGAAATTCGAATGAATTTCCGTTGGAAATTCAAATGAATTTCCGTTGGAAATTCAAATGAATTTCCGTTGGAAATTCAAATGAATTTCCGTTGGAAATTCGAATGAATTTCCGTTGGAAATGCGAATGAATTTCCGTTGGAAATTCGAATGAATTTCCGTTGCAATTCGAATGAATTTACGTTGGAAATTTGAATGAATTTCCGTTGTAAATTCGAATGAATTTCTGTGTGAAACTCAAATGATTTTACGTTGGAAATTCGAAAGATATTCAGTTGGAAATTTAAATGAATTTCCTTTGTAAATTCGAATGAATTTCCGTTGGAAATTCGAATGAATTTCTGTTGGAAATTTGAATGAATTTCCGTTGGAAATTCGAATTTGTTTCCGTTGGAAATTCGAATTTGTTTCCGTTGGAAATTCGAATGAATTTCCGTTGGAAATTCGAATGAATTTCCGTTGGAAATTCGAATGAATTTCCGTTGTCCGAATGTCAGTTAGAAATTCGAATCAATCATTCGAATATCAGTTGGAAATTCGAATGAATTTCCGTTGGGTATTCGAATGAATTTCCGTTGGAAATTCGAATGAATTTACGTTGGAAATTCGACTGAATTCCCGTTGGAGATTCGAATGAATTTTCGTTGGAAATTCGAATGAATTTCCGATGGAAATTCGAATGAATTTTCGATGGAAATTCGAAGGAATTTCCTTTGGAAATTCGAGTGAATTTCCGTTGGAAATTCGAATGAATTTCCGTTGGAAATTCGAATGAATTTCCGTTGGAAATTCGAATGAATTTCCGTTGGAAATTCGAATGAATTTCCGTTGGAAATTCGAATGAATTTCCGTTGGAAATTCGAATGAATTTCCGTTGAAAAGTCGAATGAATTTCCGTTGGAAATTCAAATGAATTTCCATTGGAAATTCAAATGAATTTCCGTTGGAAATTCGAATGAATTTCCGTTGGAAATTCGAATGAATTTCCGTTGGAAATTCGAATGAATTTCCGTTGGAAATTCGAATGAATTTCCGTTGGAAATTCGAATGAATTTCCGTTGAAAATTCGAATGAATTTCCGTTTGAAATTCGAATGAATTTCCGTTGGAAATTCGAACGAATTTCCGTTGCAATTCGAATGAATTTCCGTTGGAAATTCGAATAAATTTCCGTTGAAAATTCGAATGAATTTCCGTTGGAAATTCGAACGAATTTTCGTTGCAAAGTCGAACGAATTTTCGTTGGAAAGTCGAACGAATTTCCGTTAGAATAAAGTTAGCGTGAATTTTTTTTGTTATTATGTTCGCAGAGTTCTTTTGAACTTACTTACTATTTTTTACTTACTGTTGGGAACTAACTTATTTGTTTGTCCACTAACCATCAATTCAGAATCTGTTGGACAAAACGGTACACAACGAGGGGTCCAATATAGAAAAAACAATAGAAACAAGTACAAGTCTTAAAATTCGCATCTCCTTCCATACTTTCTGAATTTTCTGCATTATTATCCATCATTTCTTATTTTCACGAATGTCGTGGATGAATAAAATTTTAATTTTATCCGAAGTTGTAGTAATACCAAATTATATCTATGGTAATACGGCATTGAATAATGTTGACTCCAACAAATTTAAACTGGAGAAAGAAATTATGGATCAGTGGCATGCCGTGTATAAACAGCAATGTGCTGCTGCAAAAGTGACGGCAATTGTATAGCGGTGATGATGTATAATATTTGATCTGGTTAAAAATAAAATTTCGGGCCAGTTTATTATTACAATAGAGGTAATAAACCATAGAGGAAGATTGTCGCTACGGTTCCCTGTGTTCTCTTCTCCAAACATATTGGGTACACAACTGTCGAAACGTATTGATTTTTTCTTCGTTGGCCAATCCTTGTCAGCAAAAGATGTTTCGCCATTGACGACAGCTACAGTCTTCCTCTATAGCTTTTTACCTCTATTATTATTCCCCAGTAGAATAGCCGCAGACGACGAAATAAAAAGCGAATCAATCTGACTCAGCACTTGCCAAACGCAAACAGAACAATTCGATCCGGTTCCCTTCTTTCTGTCGCGACAGTTACATCAGACGGGCGATACAACGCATAAACTATGCCTTATTTGCACTTTTACTACGCCGATTCGTAGCACACCCAGGCCAAAAGTCATTCACCTAACGTTACTCACTCGAAGTAGGTAACTTCCAAGCGTGATTCTGGCTTCACAGGCAGGCAGTTTTGATACAGTTAAGATGGACAGCTTGCCTGCGCTTGTACAAACAATCAGCATCGATCATAACCGTTGATAATGAGGATCTTTGTGCGCCGTCAGCAATCTTCGATGGTCGACGACTCCTGAGAGAATGCAGGCTTTGGGTATGTACAAAGAAACATTTCAAATGAAAGTGATTGGCGATTGGGCTATTAATAGCCTGAGACGTATTCAATGTCGTAAATTGAATATTAATAAATATTTCAATTCAATTGTTATGCGGTTATGCATCAAAAAATGACAAACCAACTTCATATTTTCTTGGTTTTGTTTTACAAAACATGGAAACAGACTACTCTAGGTCAATAACAAGTCCTTCATAGCTTTTCCACTGCAGATTGCCATCCCGACCTTGTCCCATCAAGAATAAACTTGAATTGTCGAGAAACCGCATCTCATTATATAATGTATTCATTGTTTCACGTTAGTCGATCGCAGCATCATCCTGCCAAGGGCCACAATATTCCTTCAGCGAACCGGTTCTCCAGTAGAAAACCTGCGACGGATGATGAATGATCATCGTCTCCGATACAAAGCTGAAACAGGTTCGAGTAATGATTTTACCCTTTAATGGCACTCACGAGCTAACATCGGTACTGACCCGTTGATTGACTGAACGACTCACCGGGTTCCAGTTGATAGCGAAGGTGTGAATTATGGCCGCTTGGGAGGAAGACAGCTGTTGGGCAACATTGTTCTTGGAGAGTTCATGCGCGCACGGAAGGAAGTACGAACCGAACGCAAATGGAAACTGGTTGACCGTGGGGTGTCTTGTCTGCCGGTGGGGCTCGGAATAGCGGATCGCATCTGTTAGAATGCTGCAAATTTGCGAGATATCTGGTCTGTCAACGGTATGTGTCGGTCGAATCAATCAACAATCAGCATGTGTTCTAAAGCAGATTATGCAGACTAGGAAGTTTGCTTGAATTAGCATAAATGCATGCATAAGTACGACAGCGACTTGTGAAACCGCAGCTCAACATAACGGAATCGTCACAATAGAAGATTTATATATACCTAGATTATTTTTTGTGCAAAATCCAAAAAAAAAAACAAAATAAAAAGAAATTAAAGAAGATTCAATTACAACATTCAAAAGCAAGCTTTGCCTAATTTAGGGAGCCTGATTGCTTACTTGCTTGTAAAGCACCAAATCCAACCTTGCATACTACACACCAAATTTGCTTTTTATTATTTGAGCAATTCAAAATTGCAAAGAACATAACCAGCAACAAACTTTTTTGCTAATCATCAACATTTTTTTCTGAAAGTTTGCTGTGATGCAGTTTACATTTTACTGAACAAAGTTTATTTTTACTTGTCATAAGACGAGTTCGTACTATCCTATTTAATTCCACCACTTGATTGTAACTTTAACAAATACGTATTTCGACCTCAACAGTAAGGCCGTCTTCAGTGTCTTGTACTTGTGGAAATATACAGCTTATATTATTTATACTATAATAGGCGTAGGTACATTAACTTCTACTCGCTTGTGGCATTAAGCATTTGCTCTCAGTATAAAAAAAATCTCTAAACAATCTAAAAAATTCATAGTCTATTGGATTACACTGTCGGTGTAATTACACCGACAGTGTAATCCAATTACACTGTCCGCCACCCCCATTTTTGGCCCTTCATACAGCAGTGCATTGAAAGCAGAATGATAATTAAATTCGATCTTGCCTGTTGGGTGGAACCGTATACAGAACAACTACAACTACAAAAAATAGTACAAAAAATCTCAAATAGTTTTTCTTCAATGACCATGGGTGAAAATTATTGCTTAAGTGACTGCGTTTGCAATTCACAGAGAAAAAAAATTATATGGAATTTGTGCTTAGCTTAGACTGACTGTGTACATATCAATGGTTGCTACTCTCTGACAGCAGCTCACAAATATAGATCAATAATAGCGCCTTTCAAGGCCAACTGACTGTATGTAAGTCAGTTGGAAAAGAAGGAAAATGTTAGCGTGTAGTCGGATTTTGCAACTTTCCTGCGTCCTAATACGAACACGTCCAGTCGCGAACTCCGGAGAAAAATTTCACATGGAATTTAAAACGAAAATTAAATTCGGTATTTCCGCTGCTTCTGTGTGGTTTCTACGCGGAAAGCAAAACCGTGGCGTAGCCAAATGCGTGAAGTGTTTAAAAGTAACTAAGTGTGAATGCTCCAGCACAAGCGGAATGAAAACGCATCTTAAAGGATTGCACAACATTATCCTGAAACATGCTACTTCTCCAGATGGGGCTGGTGATTCAGTCGTCAACATCAACTTCTACCACAATTCCAAAAAGTGGTACAACAATCACGCAATCCATCGACGGTCTTCCCTCGTGAAATTGCTCTAGCCCGAATGACTTCGAAGGACGGCATATCGTGCCCAATCTGAGGACATCCGCTTGGGTTTAGTCGCTCGGGGTTTCAGTGAGATTCCAAAAACTCACGACGTCTGATCTCGTCGTTAAAGTGAGTTAAAAAGAATCACAATTTTGTTGGGATGGCATACCGAGCTGACTTCGATGAAATTAAAAAAGGACAGTTCTATGATGACAACATTCTTATTATTCATTCTATTTCACGTAGAAATTAATGAAATAAATGTTGATTCATGTTTACTTGTTTCTTTAGAAACTGAAGTTGGAAAATCCCAGGCTACTAACAACATCGCAAAAGTAAAAATAAAGCATCCACCAGCAAAATGCAGGCAAATGGTTTCAAAAAGGGACAGTAAGATGTCTTATCTCATCTCAGTGTTATCCATGCTCAAAAAATTCTAGGAGCCGAAGGGGCCCGTTCAAAAAACTCTGATCGATTTGAAGGACAATCCTCCCGGAATCCAAAATTAAATGCACTCCCGTTTTCGCACAACTGTCATTTTTATTATTCCAGTGAGAAGAGGAAAGTGAGAAGTATGAAGTAGCCATGCCTAGAAACAAAATAGCCCCCCTAGGATTTGAAAAGATAGTTAGCAGTGATAATTTTCAACACATGGCATAATGAAAAAGATCGATTTCTCTTCGTCGATGTTTTCTTTTTATTATTGTGTCGAATTGCGCTAGTTTGTCGATGATTTATTGGTTTGGTGTGATAAAAGATGATTGTATCTTGCACCAGAATCAATAATTACGGTTTTAGCTTTTGAAACAATTGAGTTATTAACAAAATATAAAATCGATTAAGAGAAATCGATCAATACAGTTACGCCCCTATGAAACTAGGCGCGAGATATCTAATTGATTTATAGGCATCAAAGTAAGCTTGGTATGAACAACAACGGAGAGCCACCAAAATATCAATCGAAGCAATCGTAGTACTACGCCAGCAGTCAAAGACATGTGGTCAACCATCTCGGATTGGAGTGAGAGTATTCCAGCAGACTTCTACTTGCCTAGCAGCAGATAATCAGTTGATCATCGAGTTTCAGAAAAATATATAAAGCTCTTTTAGTGGAATGTATTCAACCGTCTAAGACGAATTATGTGCTCTCCATTTAATTCCACCAATTAATTTTCGATACGTATTTCGACCGTCTTCAGTGTCTCGTACTCGACTCGACGAGTTTCAACTGTTTGACTATTGTCACCTAAACCCGGGTGTACTCTTCTGGAATTAATTTTCATAAGAATATTTATACCAGGAACTGATAACTGATTATTAATAAACTAAACGGATGATTTGGAATACTCGTTAAAGTGAAAAAGTCTTCGTAAAACAAAAATCATGCGGAATATTTTATTTGGGATACCAATACTTTCATACAAAAAGCTGCTGGCTGCACCTGACAGTTTGTGACAGCAGTTTACTGACAGCAGCTGAAGTTACATTTTTTTCCTCTTTGCAAGTCCCGTCCCAGGTATGAACAACAACGAAGAGCCACCAAAATATTAATCAAAGCAATCGTGGTACTACGCCAGCAGTCAAAGACATGTGGTTAACCATCTCGGAGTAAAAGTATTCCAGCAGACTTTCAGTTGCCTAGCAGAAGATAATCTCCAAAGAATTCCTTTCGAAATCATCGACGTATTCCAACCGGAATCCAGAAGAATTCAAACTGGATTCCTTTCAGTATACTCGAGGGATACCCTTGGGAATCTGTAGGGGATACCCTTCATAACCCATAGAGGATTTGCTTCAAAATCCTTTGATAATTTGCTTCGGAGTCTCTTGAAGATTTAATTCGGAGTCTCACGACGTTTTGCCTCGGATACCCTTGATGATTTGTTTTGAAATCCTTCTGACGATTTGCTTCGGAATCCCTCGACAAATTGCTTCGGGTTCATTCAACGATTCGCTTCGAAATACATCCACGGTTTGTATCGGAATTCCTCGAAGATTTAGTTCGGACTTCCTCGACGTTTTACTTCGGAATCCCTCACTGTATTGCTTCGGAATCATTCGACGATTTGCTTCGGAATCTCTCGACAAACTGCTTCGGAATCATTCAACAATTCCTCGAAGATTTAGTTCGGAATTCTTCGACGAATTGCTTCGGAATCATTCGATGATTTGCTTCGAAACCCTTCGATGATTTGCTTCGGAATCCCTAAACGGTTTGCTTTAACGTTCCTGGAGAATTCCCTTCGGAATCGCTAGAGGATTCTTTTCGGAATCCCTGGAGGATTAATTCGGAGTCTCTCGACGATTTGCTTCGAGATCCCTCGACAGATTGTTTCGGAATCCTTCGACGATTTGAGACATTCACGTGGAAATTCCTGGAGGATTTATATAGATAGATATTTACGAAATACCTATGCAAAAATATTCACTGCTTACCGGTGGGAACCTGACGGCCATCCGTCACATATTGTCCTTTGAGTGTGCGGGATAAAGCCGAGTTTGAGAAAGCGAGTGCTTGGGAGAAGGGAATATGGATGAGTGTGATTGATCCGCAATTGCCATATAGGAGGTTGGACCGCATTTATCACTTTCCCACTAAGATAACTTGATGAGGTGGTAAAATGTACGAGAAGCTCAAAATAGAGAAAGTAGATGAAGGGGCTGTAGCCCCCCTTAGGCGTCGAGGCGAGTTACGCCAATGAGTAAAAAGTGATAAGTGGAAAGTGAAAAATGAGGAAAAGAAATTCGAAGCGAGAAGGCAAAAGTGAGAATAAGAAAGTATGATGTGATAACAAAAAGGTGAAAAATAAGAAGAGAGAAGTAAAAAGCAAGAAGGGAGAAGCAAGAATAGAAAAGTGAGAAGTGAGAAGTATTAAGCCAGCTTTCTTCTCAATTATTTTCTCTTCCTTCTACTTTCCTTTCTTTTCCCATTCCTTTACCTTTTCCCTAATTTCTTTTACTTTCTTCCTACTTACTTCTACTTACTTCCGCTTTATTCCTTCTTTCTTCGTTAGAAAGAATGGTGAAATGAAAAATTAAAAGTGGGATGTGAGAATTGAGAACTGAGAAGCGCTAAGTGAGAAGAGAGTGGTGACCAGTGAGAAGAAAGAAGTGAAAACCGAGAAATGAGAAAACAGAAATTCGAAGCGAGAAGTGATAAAAAAAGAAAAGAGATAGTAAGAAGGGGAAATTGAGAAGAAGAAAATGAAAACTAAGAAGTAATGTATGAGAAGTTAGAAGTGAAAAGTAAGAAGTGAGAAATGAGACTTAAAAGAAAAAAAAAGTGAGAAACGCTAAATGATAAGTGAGTAGTGAGTAGTAATGAGTGAGAGGTGAAAAGTGGGGAATGAAGAGAAAGAGGTTAGAAGTGATAAATGAGTAGTGAGAATTGAGAACTGAGGACCTAGGAAGGAGGAGTGAAAAGTGAGAAATGAGGTTATAGAGATGAGAAGAGAGAATTGAGAGCTGAAGAACATGGAGTGAAAAGTGAGAAATGGGATGTGATTGGTGAGAAGTGGGATGTGAGAATTGATAATTATGATATTAATGCATATTCTTTCCAATTTCCTTCTTTTCTCTTTTTGCTTCCTTTATCATTCTTCGTCCATCTTCTTCTACCAATTTACTTCTTTCTTCTCCCTTATTCCCTCTTCCTCTAACATTCTCCCTTCTTCCTTTTCCTTAACCCTTTCTCTTCTATCTTTCCTCTTTCTTCTACTTCATTTCGTTTTCATTCTTCTTTCTCCTTTCATCTTTTTCATTCCATTTTTCTCCTTCCTTCTTCATTATTCCTTCGTCCTTTTTCCTTCTGCCTTCGGCTTTCTTCCTTCCTCCTTCGTCTTTTTTCTTCTTCTCTCTTATCTCTTTCTCTCATTTCCTTTCCATCTTATATCTCATCTAACACCTTTCACTTCTCAGCATCTAGCTTCTCACATCCCAATTATTATTCCTCACTTCTCACCTCTTGCTTTCGTTTTCCTCACTACTCACTTCCCACTTCTTACTTCGCAACTATCGCATCTCACTTCTCACCACTCACTTCTCACTTCTCATTTTTGACTTCCTACTACTCATTTGGTACTCCACATATCTCACTACTAAGTACTCACTTCCATTTCGAATTACTCACTTCTCTGTATTCTGCTACTCACAGTTTCTTAGTTCTTACTTTTAACTATTTTCGAATAAAAAAGTCGAGTCAAGTACGAGACACTGAAGACGACCACACAGTTGTGGTCGAAATACGTATTTGCAAAGATATCGAAATAATTGGTGGAATTAAATGGAGAGTGCTTAACTCTACTTAGACGGTTGAACTATTTTTGTTCAAAATCTCACTTCTCCTTTCACTCAATAAGGAAACAATTTCAACTATTCGGGTAAATGACCCTTCCGACCAAAAGACATTCGGCCAAATGACCCTTAACCATATCTCTAAATTCTTTAAAACGTATTTGATATTTTAGGAAAAAAAATTGATGTGTTCCCTTATCTTGATACCTCCCTAACTTGATGATGCCTTCAATATCGAGTATCGGGAGAGTTCACTGTGCTTTTAATAATCTTTTCCGTGGATAATTTAATTATCATTATTTCAACTCTGATTGGGACTAATAAAAATATTTTTTTAACTTTATTTGAGTGATTTTTAAATGTCTAATAAGGCCGATACAAATATTTAAAATCTATTTTGTCTCCCCCCCCCCCTCAGAATAATATTTTGAGGGGGCAACAAAATAAAATTCGGATTGTTTTGAGGATTTTCAAAACATTCTTTAACAAATCCGAGGAGTGTTTTGATTTTTTTCATTTTAATATTTATTTTTTATTATCCCCTCCCCCTTGACCTTTCGGAGACCAGTAGGACAAAAAGTTTATTGAATATTTGTAACGGCCTAATAAGGATTGGCCGTTCAGGCCTAATAAGGATTGGCCGTTCACGATTAAAACTTCCGAAAGCCTCTGCAACGTCTTTCCCCTCAAGACAAAATTTTCAAAACGATTTATCTGCTTTCGTAAACAAATATACAAACGAAGATTTGACGAAACCTTCACGGCGGAAACCTTCACCTATCTATTGGTAGTGTTGGTTTGCGTGGGAGTGCTTTCAGATTCGTCAAATCGTTAGAGTGGTGTAAGCTTTCTGAATAAAACGTGTATTAATTTTTATTATTGGTTGTTAGAACGGTGCGTCCTATTCAAAAGAATGTTTATTCCTAAAGGGTCTGCATGATAATTAAAAAATATTAATAAATAATTCTGCATGATAAGAAGCTGTTTGGAGTAAAATCACAAAACTAAACGGAAACTTCGCACAAACTTGATGAAAACTTGGATCCTCGATTTTTCTCCGCTGTCCTTTCAAAACCTTTCACAGTAATGGATTTATCATTCCTTTGTGAATTTAGGGGTTAAAAATGAAGAGAAGGATGAAATCGGGATTTTTATTGCCTTTTTTTTGGGCATAAGAGTATCAGTTTGAAATATAATACCAATAAAGAAGAGTCTTATCAAACGGACAGACTTATTCAATATAACGTAAAATCGTTGTATAATAGAGCTCTTTTGAAATCTCATCCTTGAAACGTATTACACATTCACTGATAGGTCTTAATAACATTACTCATTTTAACCATTAGCAAGCATACATTGTTTATCCTAAATTGATATTTCCAAGAACTGCTGCACTGTTTGCCAGTCATGATGAAGAATCAATATTAATTTCACATTTGAATCCATTATAAAAGAAACATCAACAACCGGTATGCAAATTTTTCAATTCGTGCAATTCACAACAAAACAGTCATACCTGGACACTCAATCTCGCATTGGTGTGTGCTTCGGATTTCGTTTGAAATAGATGAAACCTGTTTCTGCTACGCGAGAGCCAATATTCCTCATCACAAAGAACCCGTTGTCCCATATCCCCAAAAAAAATCCTACCCGCAACCTTTGTACTTATCATTCATCAACCGCACCCGGTGTAAACTACTCGAGCAAATAACACTCGCGGAATAAGTAATGAGTACGGAGTGCGGAACACCCCCGGAGTGGACGACCTTCGCGAAAATGTCTTCTCGCGAATCGTTTCCAAATACAAAGTGTGGAGTAACGCCGCGAATAAAGGGCAATCCAGGGGCAACGCCGCGCTTCGTTGAGAACAAAGAAAGTGAGCCTTCTCTCAATCGTGTCCATCGGCACATTAGTGGAAGGCTGATAATCGAGAGTGTGAAACAGCTGATAATGCGGTCGGCGACGACGACGGCGCTGCCGCTTATTCCATTCCCATTCCAATCAATTGGACGCACATTAAACTTTCTCGTCACACTCTTCAACGTGATATAGTCCTATGAGGGGATGGTACCTACCGGTCATTTACGCCGGCGGAATGACGATGATGTGACCATACCGTGACGTAGCCAGACAACAGGAAATTGAAAAAGTTGTGTTTTATTGCAGTAAAACAAAATATAATATCATATTAACACATTTCGTCATTTTTCCTGTAAAAATTTTAATGGTAACCTTTAAACAGTCTCCCTTCAGAAGCATTATCGGTACAGTATAGCTTCTAAAATAATATAATTAAAAAGTGTCCAAAAAATTAAAAAAAATCACGACAATTTCACAATTAAGGGTGTCCGATTAAATAACAAATAACATCGTTTTGCCGTACTAAGTAAAGAAAAAGTCAACCTTCATCACTTCAGATGACGATAATAAGGCCGGCGAAAAAAATATAAATTGCTCACCAGCTTACGCCACTGATATGCATACGACAGAAACTGTTTGTCTGGCATACAGAAGGAAGTGATGAAGCGGTAATAGCAGAAAATATTGTTAATTTGCAGTCGATTGCATTCTAATGATAGGTTGATAGCTTGATTGATATCAGCCATAGTGAGAAATTTTTTACATCATGTAACAGAACATTAAATCATTTTATTGTGATCCCGGCATAAGCTTTTAGTTTAATGTGATATGTTATGAAGGCTTAAATGCACACATGCATCCATCTCTAGAAGTGTTTTGTTATTTGTCTACGACACCAGCGACGTCTCGTAAACTCAGTTCTTATCTCCCCAACGACGCAAAAATGGATATTTTTTTGGCTTGAATGGAAATAATATTATCAGAATTGATTGCGCTAATCGAAATCTACTTTTCCCATTCGTTCACGCGTATAAATCAAGCAAATATGAATTCATGGAAAAGGTGATTAAGGTTAAGGAGTCGCCAATGAACGGCACCAAAATGAATAATCAATACAAACTTATTACTAACAGATTTTGAAGGTTATATTAGGCAAGTAAGTTAATCAAATCAGTTGAATCTATTTGACTCGTTCATAAGTTCAATTTGTTTTCCAATTCAAGGGAGCTAAATGGAATGTTTGAACATTAAAGTCGCGTTAACATCAAGTCACTTACTCAATAGTCAATTTACTTGAACTATTCAACCTAGACTCAATAATTAAACCCGATAAGATCAACCATAATGGATTTTACACAATTATCGGTTATTATCGAGCGTT
The DNA here is from genome assembly GCF_024139115.2 of Armigeres subalbatus. NCBI lineage: Eukaryota > Metazoa > Arthropoda > Insecta > Diptera > Culicidae > Armigeres > Armigeres subalbatus. Next base: position 444,303,789 of record NC_085140.1, read on the forward strand.
TCGTTTTTTTACCCTTCTTACACCCTAAGAAGGGTATAAAGATCGCTTGAAAAACCGCAATCGGACATTTGGTTCCAGAGATATGTGAGAAATACGAACATGAAGTGCATTTTCAGAAAACTAACATAATAATGTCACATAAATATCTCAGCTGTCTGTGAACCAATTTGCATGATTTTATCTTTAAACGAAAGCTATGACTTTGCCATTGAACTGCCATTGCCATTGTTCAATTTCCAGAAGTATTCCTTTTTACCCTTCTTACACCCTAAGAAGGGTATAAAGATCGCTTGAAAAACCGACTTTTTATCCGAGGCTCGGAGACCCAAGTCGTATATACCAATCAACTCAGCTCGACGAACTGAGCACATGTATGTATGTGTGTGTGTGTGTGCGTGTGTGCGTATGTGTGTGCGTTACAAAAATCTCACATCAAGATCTCAGCCGTCCGTGGACCGATTTGCACGATTTTAACACTAAACGAAAGCTATGACTTTGTCATTGTACGAGTTCAATTTTTTTTGCAATCGGACATTTGGTTCCAGAGATATGTGAGAAATACGAACATGAAGTGTATTTTCAGAAAACTAACAAAATACTGTCACATGAATATCTCAGCCGTCTGTAAACCAATTTGCATGATTTTATCTTTAAACGAAAGCTATGACTTTGCCATTGAACCCATTGTATTTTGTTTTTGCAATTAGACATTGGGTTCCGGAGATATCTCTGAAATACGAACATAAAGCATTAGACGTATCAACTTCACACATTGGTAAAATATGTCCCATCAAGATCTCAGTCGTCCTTGGACCGATTTGTGCGATTTTATCTTTAAACGAAAGCTATGTTTTGTCATTGGACCCATTAATTTTTTCTGCAATCGGAAATTCGGTTTCAGAGATATCTGTGAAATACGAATATGAGACATATTTTCAGACTACCAATGAAAAATTGTCACACCAATATCTCAGCCGTCTATGACCCGATTTGAACTCTTTTGGGCTTAAACAGAAGCTGTAATATTGCCATTTAAGGCGGCAAATCAAATCTGCAGTCTTTTTGTATTTTTTAAAAATTGTTAAATTTCCAGAAGTATCCCTTTTTTATTTTGAAATCGTTAAAAGCATGATAATATCAGTTATTTTACATTCAATTGAAGGTCATATGCATAGAAATTGTAATATGCACTGGGCACACATAACCATTCAAAAGTGTAAGAAGGGTTGCGTTCACTGTAGGTGGATTAAGTCGGGTTTTTTTTCCGTAATTGACAGAAATTTACTTTCACAATCCAATAACCACTAATGAAACTATTATTGATGTAAACAACTGTTTCTTCCACTTGCGTCATAATGTCGCACCCTAAACTGAACCACGGATTGGTTCGATAGGCTTTCAGTTGTGTCAACTGTATGAAGGAATATTGTAAGATTAAAATACCTATGAAATAACTAAATTTATCGATTTTCTATCTGTTTTGGAAGGTTTGGAAGGTTTATGCTACCTTTGAATATAATAATGTTTAGGATGTTAGCGTACGTAGAGATTTTTTCGTTTTTCTTAGAATATTCGGTATTAACTGGACTGATATTTGCGTATGATTTAATTCGATGCTTAAACTCATTACGATACTTGGGTAGACTTTGCGTTTTACACACGTTACGTGCGTATCAATCCTTGAACGCTTAATTACCGGGGACATACTCCGTTCCAAAAATAACGTCGAAATAAAGTTAATACAGATATTAACTACGAGGCTTCTAAGCCAGGTTACCATTTTTGCATTCGTTTATCATGAGGCTAGCACGATGATATGCCCAGGGAAATCGAGACAATTTCCAATCCGAAAATTGCCAAGACCTTCACCGGGATTCGAACCCAGCCACCCTCAGCGCGGTCTTGCTTTGTAGCCGCGCGTCTTACCGCACGGCTAAGGAGGGCCAACTAAAGATAACAACTGATTTTTGACCTTAGTAAGTTATAGTTTGGCCAGAGGAGGGGACAAAATACCGTCTTACTCTACATAGTTAGTATTAGATGATGAGTATTAGGGACTGCTATGGACTTTTTGAAAACCATCATCCATGTGGCAAAACGAGTGCGGGCTTTGCAGTGCTCGTTCGATTTTGTCCATAAGGACGTGGTGCATGTTACAGAATCTGTTTCAAACTTCACTAAGCAGAACTACAGTCGACTCTTTACATCTCGATGTTCTTATATCTCGATATCTCTCCCTATGTCGATGGTTTCCTCGGTCCCTTCAATCAACATACATTTGGGCATTCTACATCTCGATAACCTCTCTATCTCGATGTGTTCTGATAATGATTTGTTTAGGATTCACGCTCCTTATGTCGATATGTTCAAATTTTAAGGCTACTAGATCATCTCTGGACAATAACAAACCTATCAACAATAAAAAAAACATTTATTTTGTTGTCGTATTTCATAGCAACAAGCGTTTTTGGATCTAGTATCCATTTCAATTTTCCTTGCATTCCTCAATCTCTCCCTATCTCGATGGTTCCTTCAATATCGAGATTTGAAGAGGCGACTGTAGTTCCTTCCAAGTACCAACATGCTTATTAGGCTTTGAGACAGAAGACAAAAATGCCAAGGAAAAGGTCGAAGGGACAAAAGGTCAAATGGATAAAAGGTCGAATGGACAAAAGATCGAAAGCCCAACATTTAAGAATTCATTATTCTGTTGTCATAAAAGTCACAAAATATGCAATAAGTTTGAAACAGGTTCCTGAAGCAAAATCTAGCTTTTAACATTTCCCACAGAATTATCCTTCTTTTTTTCATGGGCAGTTCTTTAACCATTTTACATTAAGGTCACTCCTGACGGAATCCAATATTAAAAGTGCTCGCGTTTTCGGAGGCACACCACTCGATTCAGAGGCGGCGCACAACTGTCATTTTTGTTGATTTAGCTTTGCTGCGTCGCAGCATGCGTGAAATAATAAAAATGACAGTTGTGCGTTGCTTCCGTATCGAGTGGTGTGCCCCCGAAAAAGCGAGCACTTTTAATCTTGGATTCCGTCAGGAGTGACCTTAAGCAAAAGAAGCACGATACTTCATAATTTGCTCCTCCGGCAAGCATTGTGTGGAGTCCGCGAGTGCACGTGAGTGAAACATGACGTTAGTTTTGGTATATTTTATCCAGTGTCGAAAAAAGAATTATTTCGCCACTAACGAACGCAAGTTCCTATACATTATTTTCCCAATTAATCACAATTTTCTTTCCAGTATCGAAGAAACAGAAGATTGTCGATATTTTGTAGCAATGAGTGTCAAATTCATACTCCACTCGACCTTTTTTCCTTTCGACCATTTGTCTTTTAGACATTTTGTCCTTTCGACCTTTAGTCCCTTCGATCACTTTCCCTCCTACCTTTTGTCTATTCGACCGTTTGTCCTTTGACCTTTTGTCTTTCGTAGTGTTGGTACAATCTCAAATTCTCAAATCTCATCGGCGATTCAAATCATGCGTGAGTAAAATCCCAACAGAATCATGGCCCATAGAATCGCTCATTATTCGAATCGCGATTTGCATCATTACATGATTTTAACGTATTTTTTATTGTTGAATGCATTAAAATATATCTTCGAATTTATGCATTGGAGAATTCGCTTAATAATCTCTGGAGGAATGTATAGAGGAATTTCTTAGGGTGTTTTTTAAGAAATTTCTGGGGAAGCTTTTGAAATAATTTCTGTGAAAAATCTACCTTCTTGAATTGAACGAGCTCCCGGAGGGAATCCAGGATGAATTTTCGGATAAAATTCCAAGGGATTTCCGAAGAGGACCCGTAATGCTGGGTAGACACCTTTACGTGGTGTGTTACGTGGTAAGATCTACCACGGTTACATTGCCAGCTACAGGCAAATCCTGACCCAACGAATACCTTCCTCATTATCCAACTCCGTGGTACTTATGAGGGTGTCGCTAAGTCGGTGGCCTCTCGTTAAGTAAGTACTACATCAACACTTCCTTCCTCTCCCTAGTTACGGTGAAGATGGGCGTGGCCAGGAGTAGTAATCCTCATGCTTTTGTTATTTTTGTTTAAGACTGGAATCAAGGACCACTCCCCTTCTTGATTTCTGATAGCATTCTAGATAAGGATCTCAAAAGTGAAACATGAGTATCACTAGTGTCCAATCTACGAATTACACCGTAACAATGCTAGTGCTAATTCCAAGGGATTTCCGAAGAGATTCCTGGAGACATTTCAGGAGTATACCTGTTGAATTTTCGGAGAAATTTCGGAGGGAATTTCCGATGAAATTCGTGAGCAAACTTTCAAACGAGTTTATACTCCTCCATAAACTCGTTTGAAAGTTTGCTCACGAATTTCCGCATTTCCGAAGCTATTCGTGTGGCATTTCCGAGAGCTATCGGCGGAGATTTTTGCAGAAATTGGGGAATTACCCGGAGGAAGCCTAGTTATGTTTGTCTGACTGAACAGCTAGGAGGTTGCCAGCTAGTAGCGTCTGATGATGGCTGAAGCGTAGTAAGCCGAAACGCGTAACGCTAAATTTGCTGTTTTGATTTAATTGTCACCGAAAAAAGCCAATTAAAACAACAAATAAGTTTCCACGGTGATTAAACTCCAGTCAGTGACTAGTTATTGTTACAAAGTGAACAATATATGTGGGGCTAGTGTACCATGCATTCGTTATTTATAGTCGGAAAGATTTCACCAACGGCGACCATGAACGGCTCACCTAATCTTTCTCGTTTTCTTACCGATCTGGTTGACTATAGCCTAGTTTGTCCAATAGATCCACATTCCAGCATGAACGTTAGTTGTAGTTGATATCCTTATTTCAGGCATGCTCACCATTGCGAACCTTGAATCTTGTTAGCGTTGTTCATGCTCTCCCAGTGCAAATATCTTTCCTATGGGGGAAGGGTCGTTTGGCCCAAACCCATTCGGCCGAAAGCCACTACTCACTTCGCGCTTCTCACTTTTGACAGCGTGTAGTGTGAAGTGAGACTTCTCTCTTCTCATTCCTAATTTCTCACTTTTCAAATGACCTATTCGGCCAATTGACGTATTCGGCTAAATGTCCTATTCGGCCAAATGACCCTTTTGGCCTAATGACCCTTTCGGCCAAATGACCCTTTCGGCCAAATTACCCTTTCGGCCAAATGACCCTTTCGGTCAAATGACCCTTTCGGCCAAATGATACTTTCGGCCAAATGACCATTTCAGCCTAATGACCTTTTCGTCCAAATGACCCTTTCGGCCAAATGACTCAGTGTTGTGCTGAATCATTATCAGACGATAATGATTGCAATTTTTATGTGAAAAGTTTTCACGTGACAACGCCGGCGACAACTTCTCAAATTTTGTACTCAAACGATAATAAACAAAGTAATTTCAATCAAACATTAATCTTTACTAATATCGGGTAATTGTCAACAGTCCCGTTATATCTTCTATTTGGCGTTATGGTTTCTTGGTAGTAAGGAAAAATAGTTCAAAACGTAACGGTAAATGCTTCAAACGATTCTTAATCGCTGGCGAGTTTTTATCACTTGGTAAATTAAAAGTAAGATCGCGGGTGAGTTTTGATCATCCTCGATTTTTCGAAAATTTGATTTTTCCCATCCCTGCGACCCTTTCGGCCAAATATCTCTTTCGGCCAAATGACCCTTTCGGCCAAATGATCCATTCGGCCAAATAACTTTCGGCCTAATGGTCTTTTCGGCCAAATGGTATATTCAGCCAAACAACTTTCGGCCTAGTGGCATTCGGCCAGATGGGTTTCGGCCAAATGACCCTTCCCCAAATTTAGACATTTTTCAGGCCACAAAAAGGGACAGGAACAGAATATTTTCACGACTACATCCGTGCGCAGCATACTGCGATCTCCGAATCGTGTTTCAAAACGTCGAATTAAAAAAAAACAGTTTTTCAAAAAAAAAACAGAAAAATCCACCTAGCGGTGATGGTGCGCGGGTGAGTTTTGAAAGTCGGAAAAAATTTCGATTTTGAAATTTTTTTCCAAGTGGGAAAAATGGGTAAAAAACAATATTATTCAGTAACTACGGTACGCAATGGCCGATTGGGCCAATTTTCAATAGCAAAAAATTAGTCGAATCCTGTTGCAAACAAATCGGATAAGGCTAAGTACAAAAAAATGTGTCTCACATTTTTTTGTACACATACACACATATACATACATACATACATACAGACATCACCTCAATTCGCCGAGCTGAGTCGAGTGATCTCCGAACCTTCTATCAAAAGTTCGGTTTTGAAGTGATCCCATAGCTTTTACGTATACTTAGTATACACGAAAGGCAAAAACAATTTCCATAACAAATGATACAAAAAACATACAGCTATGGATTCTTTAGTAAAGTGTCTCAAAATTAAATATGGAACAACTTTTAAGAACATCCTATAATGCTAAAATGAGGAATACAAGAGTTGAAAATTTTGTCTCAAAATGTAGTGACATTCATGACAAAAAACATTAAAATAAATCTTAAACAATAAGCTATGCCCCAATAATATTAGTTTTATGCTGATTTTATGGAAGTCATGAAGACTAAATTAGGGTTTTAAAGACCGTTATAAAACTAGAAATGTTACTTGGGTGACTTTGCTAAAAACACAAAGTGACTAGGGGACACTGTGGTAATGTGCACTCAAAGGCAAAACGACCCTTTGGCATTTTTTAGTGCATATTCAGCATTTTTTCCAGAGTATTTAGAACAGCGCATTAGTTCAGATCTCAAACTACCAATCCAGTAGTAAACATTCTTGAAAATATTTCTGGAACACCGCTAAAAATGCCAAAAAGGTGATTTGCCCTGCGGGTGCATTTTACCCCAGTTACCCCTATAACTATCAATCTGAAATTTACATTTCAAATTGACATGTGAACAAGAAATTCGAAAAGCTTCTACAAAATTTTTATTTATTTTCGTTATTTCCAGCAAATTCTCAAATTAGTTACAGACCCCATTCGATTTTGGCAAAATTCAAATTATGTACCGAAGCCATTCGATTTTGGCATCCTTCGATTTTATCAACAATTTTTTTTATTTTTGAAACTGTTTATAAACCACGTGAAACTCATTTCACGCTTAAAAATTTGCTTAAATATTAAAGCCATCGTAAAATGTGAAATATCATGGAAAAACAAAAACTATTCGATTTTCAGAAAAAAACATTTTAAGTTTTTTTTACTGGAATGTATTCAACCGTCAAGACGAGTTAAGTAACTCCATTTAATTCCACCAATTATTTCGATATCTTTGCAGATACGTATTTCGACAACAACTGTGTGGTCGTCTTCAGTGTCTTGTATTTTCGGTATCTGCAAAGATATCGCAATAATTGGTGGAACTAAATGGAGCTACTTAACTCGTATTCGATTTTGGCCAACGTTCGATTTTAGCAACGTAAATGTACCGAACGTGTTGCCAAAATCGAATGGGGTCTGCACTTGTTTTCTGAATCTATGAAAATTTAACTAAAATAAACTCTGCGGCACTCTAGGAAACCCCGGAGTTTTTATATTTTAAATTCCAAAAACATTTTAGTAAGCCAAAACAGATTTGTTTCAGACTTAACGAAACGTATTCGTTATCTCATAATTTGTTCTGGAGTACAGATCCTGAATCCAAGTTACTGAACCATGAATTTTGTATCATAATAAAAAAAACACGTAGACATAAAGGAAGCGGTACCAGTAAAAGTAAGTGACATAAAACGGAACACATATTCAACGATTTTACTCAAGCACCAAACATGCGAAATACGGTAACGTGAGGTAATGTTAGCCCACTTCACTTCTTCTTCTTCTTCTTCTTATTGGCATTACATCCCCACACTTGGACAGAGCCGCCTCGCAGCTTAGTGTTCATTAAGCTCTTCCACAGTTGTTAACTGCGAGGTTTCTAAGCCCATGTACCATTTTTACATTCGTATATCATGAGACTAACACGATGGTACTTTTATGCCCAGGGAAGTCGAGATAATTTCCAATCCGAAAATTGCCTAGACAGGCACCGGGAATCGAACCCAGGCACCCTCAGCAAGGTCTTGCTTTGTAGCCGCGCGTCTTACCTCACGGCTAAACAGGGCCCCATAGCCTACTTGACTATTGTAGGTGTAATAACCAAAAGTGAGCAAGTCGTCCGGTGGCCTAATTTATGTGAAGATGTACAACAATAAAATAATGTGCTCAACCACAGAATAGTAGGCTAAGGTTTGAGCTTTGTTTTTTTGGCAAAAATATAGGAAAAATATTTAAAATGAATAATTTTCAAATCTGCGAACTGTTAAAGTCAAGAATTCACTGGCATCTCTAAAGTAATTGAGATTTCTCATTTAAAACATTTTTATCATGATTCATTCATAAATTCTCCGATGACGCAAAATGCATATATGGTACTTTTAACGACATTAACGTCATATGGATGACGCGAGTGTAGGTGCTTAGGAATACTAAAAATCTAATTTATCCGCGAACAAACATACAAACTGGAACAAAAAGTAAAGTAAACTAAGACCTTTGATGTAAAACTTGCGTTCATTCAATGACTCATTGTTAATAATATTGATTTAATTCAGCTTTTAAGGTACATAAACAGCATATTTATTTATTTATTTTTATAAAATTATTTATAACTAGAACATCAGAGATGTACGTGTACTGTGCCAAAGTACAAAAGTGTAATCGTCCCCATTTGTAACCAGTTGGAGCACGTCCTGTAGATGGGCAACATCGAGCCCGAAACCGGTCGACAAAAAGGTAAATTTAAAAATCCTTTTTTAGTTTGTAAGAACCATAAGTGTTGTGTCCAGTCTCGCGTCGCGTTTTGTGTGTGTGATACAGTTCATACGTTAGCACAAATCTCAAAAAATGAGTGAGATCAGAGATGTTCCCAAAATTATCTTTCTATCTTCATTTAAGCGCAATAAACTATTTATAAATACGGCACTCCCACATGTTTTATCAAATACACCAAACTGGCACTCTTAAAATACGCAACTCCGATTAAACTGCATGACGAACAATTCAACAGCATCACTCACCTTTTCTGAATCCCATACTGACACAGTAGGACACATCCTTGAACTGGATGTCTACCGGTTCGCAGGGCGGCAAATTCTGGAACGGCCTAATATGGTGCGCCTCGATGTCATTGTGCGACTGGAAGTGTCCTCCGTTGTTGTTGTTGTGATTATTGCTGTGCCCGGTATTATTCAACACATGATCCAAGTGGCGAGAATCTTTTCGATTCAGCGGAACAGTCGTCGGGTTATAAACCGGTGCATGTTGTTCGGAGCTGAGCGTTGACAACGCTATCCCACCCCGAACCTCTTGCTGTAGAATATCCATAGCTTTATCACCACTGTGTGCTGCACTCCCTTGAACTTTGTACTTTTTGCTTCCCTTCACAAGACTCTCTCTCTTGCTCGTTACTAACGAGATTCCACGCGGATATTCCTCAATGTACTTCCAAATGAATCACTCTATCGGCGCTGCCGATCGGTTACACAAAGCTTTCCACAGCGAAATCGCACTTTATTTCATTCTTAGGCAAACACTAGAACCAATCAGCGCAACAGTTTACATCGAGCACTAGAACAGAACGCGAACCCGGGAAAACATCCACCAAATCTGATCGCCACCGTCCACTCTGACCGCTGTCCAGTGAACTAATGAAGACGAACAACGTCCTGGGTTGTGAACGAAGATTTGTACCAATCCTCTGCTCCTGCCCGCCTCACCAGAGGCCGAACAAATCCCGATCAATCCTCTAACTGTCCAAACACAATCCCGCTGTATTTGCGCGCTATCAGTAGACAACGAGCGAGCGAACGAACGAACGAACGATTGATTTCTTTCGCGATAAAGACAGCGCGCGATGACTGGGAAGTCGACGACAAATACGCCGCGACGATGCACGCAAACAGTTACTCGCCCCGTGTAATGGAGGCTCTAATTGCCAGTTGATTATTATTGGCGAGTAAATAATGAAGCGATCTAACTCGCACCGGGGACAAAGAACAACTGACTGGCTGACTGACCGCAGCAAGGGAGTCGCTTCAGCAGCGGAGACCTCTTTCAAGTCTAGCCCAGTCAGCTTCGTGCTGGTGGCTCGAGCTGTTGGCTACTCGGAGACTACTCCAGACAAGTAGAACTAGTTGGTTCATTGGCGATATGTTTATAGCTTCATTCATATGGCGCTGCTGGTTAAGTAATTCATTCAAATTGGACGACTTCGATGCGCGCTTCGGGAGGGTTCGGTTGTGATTGAATGTATTCATTGTGCTTGTGCCCATCAGATGGTGGCGATTCAATAATTAATAATCGTGTAAGCAACTGACTGATAACAGCATCCGAAGCAAACAGAGCGCAGTTTCGGATGAGATGGTGAACAAGTGCCGCGCACTGCATTTCCTAATAAAGACAGCTGAATACACAGCCCTATGGGTTGAAGTGGGTGTTTACTGAGGTCTGTGGGTATTAATGACTTTCTTGGTTCGAGTTCGATAGATATATGAGAATTAAAAACTGTCAATATGAGATGACTCGTCTTGTTACACATCTGTTACTTGCTACTCCTCTGTATGCTAGTTCTCTTTATTTTTGGAAACAAAGCTGTTAAATAAACGAATGTGTAAGATATACAGAATTAAAATTGTGGCTGATAGTTGTTCCATTATTTTAATAATATTCTTCACAAACGGCATGTAGCCCACGAATTATGTTGCACAATGCATTCGTTTTTAATTCACCAGTTAAAAAATAGTATTTGCAAGTAAACTAGTGAAAATAATCATAATGCCAAGCATTGGTCATATTGGAAGATTGGAATCTCGATTCCTATCAATAAGACTGAGTTGAAGTCTTGCCTTTCATCTCTAAATGTGTTGAATTTACAATCCATAAAAATCACTTGTGTGCATAGTGATCGCTTCTGCTCATTTTAGCTGGAAAAACTATACATGGGCATGAACCTTTTTCTTGAGAAGTACCACTTCATAATTTCCATTACTTGTGGTAGCCTTGAGTTTTTATAATCTTCTATCGAAAAAGAAATGCAAGTAGGTATTTAGTTGTCTTTCGGCTAAAAATGTAATTGAACTGAAATTTTGACATAAACTACGTCGAAGGGTAAGGCATAGGGATTTTTTTTTATTAATTACCACATAGTTTTACAAACTTAACCTACAAAAGCAAAGCATACAGCATTGTAATTCACATACAATTTTTAGATGTCGGAGTTCAGTTATAATACATATTCTTTATTTCTACCTTCATTAACAAATGTTAAGGAATTTAGCAAAGTGTTTTTCAAATAAAATCCTATTATTCCATCGAGCTTCTCTTAGATGCTTTTTAAAACAAAACAAGCTACTATTCTTGTAATTTTTCATATTATAAACAATCATTTCTGACACTAATAATAAGGTACTTTTAGGTTTACAATCTTTGTTATTGACTCTTCTGTACAATCTATCATCTGGTGATTTTAGTTTCAGATTGAGCTTATTTTTAAGTACATCCGAAACCCAGTTCCAGACATTTTTTGAGTTGTTACATTGTTTGATCCTATGGTTGTTTGTATCGGGTTGTTTACAAACATCACACAAATAGTTGTCTATATTTGCAAAATTGTGATTTGACATTTTAACCTTATTTGGATAAACGTCATTAAACACTTCGAACAAAACATAGCTTGCTTGAGATGAAATACATTCTTTTGCTATATTTTCCCAAATCACTTCCCAAGGAAGATTTTGATGTTTTTGAACAATTTTAACTTGAATTTTTTTTTGGCAAGAAGGTAGTTATAAACTTGTTTGATTGTCAAAATGTGATCCATATCACTAACTATCTGAGTTAAACTAAATAATTTCTTGGTATTAATAGTAAGGCTCTTACATCTAGCAATCTTAAGCAAAGGATCCTAACCTCATTTTTGAAAGCAAATTTCAAATGAAAAAGGGACTGACATAGTGTTTCGGGGTCAATTAAAGCTGCTCCACCTTGTCTCTTGTCAAGATACAATTGATTGCGTAGGACCCTAAACATTTTATGGTTACTCCACAAAAACTGACCTATTATCATTTTGATTTCCGCCAGCTGCTTATTTTTTGGAGGCATTATTTGCCAGACATACCATAATTTGGATAATACTTATGTATTGACAGTGATCACTTTTTCCATCAAATTCAATCTTCTCATCAAGAACATATGAATAGTATGCTTCATGTTAAGGATTAGCTGTACAAAACTATTGTCAACCATTTCTTTCCAACTTTGAGCCACATTCAAACCTAATATTTCCAACAAGTTTAATTTGATACTAGCACAAAAGGAATACCTATTCATTAATTATTTTTAACACTAGATCGAATTCCTGATCATCTTCTTCTATATAATAAAAATGAAATGGTCTGTGTTCGTATCCGCATAACACGAAAACGGCTGAATGAATTTTCTTTGTTCCTTCAGCAGTTACATTTGTTTTAGTTTCCGACGGGTTTATATGATAGGGTTTCTTACCCCATTCCCGGCCTAACTTGCGTACGACTGCATTATTTAATTGATATTTATAACAGGAAGCAACTTTTCCTGAATTTTGTGGGTTATATAATACTGCATTGAGGTTCACTTCTGATAAAAAATAGCTATTGCCAAATATCGTTCAAAAAAGTTTTTATTTGATTTAAATTAACGAGGTGCAGCACTCATTTCAGTCATTGCCATTCCGGCATACATATAACCAGTTCCCGGCCTAAACAAAATTTCACTCAATCTCTCAACATTTTATTCTAAAAACAATATTTTTTCACCTTTTGAAATCGAGAGAATTATAAATAACATGATAGCGTCAACGTATTAGACAGTTCTCCTATTAACAATGAAGGATCATTTTCATACTCCTGGCAGCACGGTGCGGCTAGAAGTTCTTGGGCCGAAGTGATTTTTTGTTCGGTTTGAGGATACATTTTAAAATGTTTTCTAATATGTTTAAATAAGTTCTAGTGAAACGAAAAATTAGGAATAATTGAAGCGCGTGTTTAGAATTATGGTGTAATGATTAACAGCTTCAAGCAATGGTTGTATCGAGCACTGTGACAAATTTCAGGTAGGTGTTCATTCGATGACACCGTTTTGTAAAAGTGGAAAGAATCACTCCGACTCAGTGGTGTGGCATCGGAGAGCGAAATTTTGAAATCTACATTTTTATTTTCTACAATTGGATCAATTAGGAGTAAAACAAGCCTTTGTATCGCCGTTATAACTGGACGTTGCAAACCGAACTTATCAATCACCTCCCATAATCGATCATGGTCCACAACATCAAACGCTTTTTCTAGGTCTATGCTTAGTATCGCAAACTTCATGTATTCGGATTGTTGCGCCCTAATAATCCGTGTTCGCATGATATCAAGATTGTCAACACACGATTTTCCCGGAACCACTGCAGACTGACCTTCGTCAACGATCTTACTGATTCGTCCCGAAATTCGATTTGTTAACATTTTTGTACAAATTGTATAGTCCGTGTTCAATAAACTAATCGGTCTAAAATTTGTCAAATCCTTTGCCTTCCCATTTTTTGGTATCAACGTTACGGCCCACTCAGAAAAGCTTTCCATGGGATTAAGCGTGTTATCCAAAAAACCATCGAACAGTTTCAATAGTTCTTGTTTAACTTGCTCGAAATGCACTAGATAGATCTCGTAGGTTATTCCGTCTGGTTCTGGAGACCTTTTCTGTTTTGCACTAGTAATTGTCGCTCCTAACTCATTTTCCATTAAGCATTGTCCTACCCATGATTATGGTAAGATGAGGCTTGGTTCACAGATTGGCTGGCAGGAATATGTTTATAAGCAAATGGTGATTTCAAAGTTAATCAGAGTTTCAACAATAATCATAGAGATTTCTGGGATCAAGAATGCTTTCGCTCTTTTAGTAATATGGGCTCGATCATTTTGTAGTATGCCAATAACTCCAGAGGCTACATTTTAAAATGTGCTGTATGGTGGTCGTCCAGTGTGAAGGTTTTCTACGACGCCGCAGAACAAACCGGTGTTTGAAGTGACAAACTCAATGTCTCTTTGAAAAATCCCTTGAATAAAGTTAAAAAAAACTTTTTTTTTCGATTTTAAGGACGGCTACGCAGTCTTGAATTATTGAAACAAGATGTATATTTATCCGACGTTTCGACACGGGGGGGATGGTATCGTCGGATAAATATACATCTTGTTTCAATAACTCAAGACTGCGTAGCCGTCCTTAAAATCGAAATAAAAATATACAGTCGATTTCTCAATAGTTCGTTAAAAAAACTCTTGTTTTGATTTCCACTAAAAACGGATTTGAACCGCTAGTTGCAGTAACTCCTACTAAATGAAAACAATATTTTAATCATTTAGTCTAGGTTACTGCTACTAGCGCAATAAACAACCAACTTTTATGCAAAGTTGTAGCAAAACTAAAGAAGTCCACAATGAAACACATTTTAAAATTTAGCTTCACTTTACTGCTGAAATCTTGTAAATATATTCAATAATCGTAAGAATTCCTGTATGTCATGCTTCTTGGAAGGCATTATTAATCTTGGAAAAGCAATCTTTGTCCTGAAAATTAAAACATTAACTCTCGAATGATGTGAGTATTTTCCGCAAGAGCTTTTCAAGTCCTTATTCAATTTTTTTAGAATGTCACTGCAACCCTAACTTTCCCACATTGAAATGGATTTAATATCAATATGGGAAGGTTATGCTTTCGGAGGCAGTACAGATAGAATGTGCATAGATTTCTTAACACTAGAACGATTGCCCAAATCGGAGACAAGCTCGGTGGTCTAGTTGGGCCTATAAGCAGCAGGTCGTGGGCTCGATCGCATACTCGTCCCTGTCCTTTCTGTATTCCTTAGTCATTTATCTGTTTGTCGTATTCTACCAAAACTATTCCTACTGTTATGCCTTCCACACTACCAGTTTCAAAACCTCAAACGGATTCTAGCGAAGATGCTAATCTCATACAACAATCTACGCTTGTAACACCTACGAATTTATGCGAATCGCTTAATGCTTATGTTAATACCAGAACTTTTGCCCAAATCGGCCGTTCCTATTTGTCCTACCCATGACTTGGAACGTCTCTGTACAGGAACCACATGCTACCGCCAAACATAACCTCACTCAGCCCACGTTGTTCGTCTACTTACTGGAACTGGCACACTCGCAAGCTTTTCAAGGGGATTAGTTACTTTTTTGTGACTTTGGCAGACTTTCGATTGCCCTCCACCTTTTTGAAACCCGGGGGCTCTCCTCGTCAGTTTCACCATTCGATCCTCCGGTTGAGTGTTGTCGTTTTACCCCAGATTTTACTGCACCATCTTTCTCCGAATCCGATTCCGTTTCCATTATCTTTTCACCTTTCGCGGGACTTTTATTGCGTGAAGAAAGCAACGTGACCATTTTTACCGCCACGCTCTCCTTCTCCTTTACTGCCTTAAGCCCAGTCAATACTCCGGAGTAGCTGGGAGCCTGCTCCTGGGCAAGATCCTGGCTCAACTGTTTTATTCCTTCTTCGCCATCTTTCATCGGCGAAAAGGATTTTCCATCTTCACACGACGTCCCATTCACTCGATATGCTCCAAAGGAATTGTCCTTGATTTCTTCTTTTCTTTCAGTTTTTTGTAGACAGTCGGTTTTCAAGTGACCTTCCTCTTTACAAACCCGGGTAGAAGCCGTGATATTGATAACAAAACATGATATGTGAAGAGAATGGTGAGAGAAAAGTTTAGAAAGGCTTAGGTTTAGTTTACTCTTATTTCAAACAAATTCATATTATGTTATACTGTTATGAGCTATTATCGTCTACACGGGAAGGATACACTTTTGTTTTAAGCCTTCATAATAAATTCGACCTTTTCTGCTTAGGAAGTACAAATATGCTGGAACCCCTTTTTTAACGTCCAGGTGCACGCCGCGCACCCCTGTAAACATGTTTAGTCTCAAATCTACTGGAAACCTTTCTCTTCACATTACCTTATCTGCTCAGGACTGCTGAGATTTCAGAGTCCGGGACTTCAGGAGGCAAATCAAAGATGCGAAAGTATTTCGTGTGGCACCCTGCCACGGACACTTTTATCTCAACCTTCTCACCATTGGAGTAACGAAAGGCAATGATTTTTGGAATCTGCTCTTGTGCTTCTTTCATGGCATCAAGATTTTTTAACTAGACACACAAACACTGTTTCCACCAACGACGGTGCTGGTGATCCCGGCGGGAACCGAAACGCTAGGGTATTTTTAAAAAGTCCGTCCTCCATGGTTTAACTTTTACACGACGAGTATCAGAACGCCGGAGCAACGTGCTTGGGCAACGAATAAAATTAGGTTAGGTACAATGCGCACGAGAGAGAGTATTGAACATCCACGCACAATGAAGTCTGTTAGTCAACTGGGGATTGATACAGGGTGTGAAATGAAAATTTTATAAATGACGGTCCCCTCACAAAATTATGTAAGATTTTGAAAGTTAATGGCGCCTTCAAGCGACTCAGACACTTTCCAACAATTTGCCAGTTTTATTGAAACTTTTGATTATCAACGTTAAACTATTGAAAATTTCGATTCTTTCCAAACCCAGCATAAATTTCAGAACCAGTAAATCTTGATCATGCATCTCAACACGGACATCATATTTATTTAAAGTGCTATCCATTTGGGCATTTGGGCTGCAAAATGGTAAGTTGATATCAAGGAAGGCGCCCAACAGAGCTCTGGTCTCCGCAAGTTCCTATCTCACGCTTCCACGTGTCGTCCGATGACAAAAGACCGCCAGCTAAGGGTTGTGTACTTAGCTGGTAGTGCAACCTGGTAACTGTTGTCCTTCTGACATCAGCTAGAGTGAGAAGGTACGTCTCGAGCGTCTGTTCACCAGGAGGTGCGGCTCAAACAGCGCACACTGGGGCAGCCCTGGTTCAAACATGGAATAAACCTCTCAGCTATTAAAATGATGAACTTTACCATAGGTATCTTCAGCGAAGTTTCAATATACATGAATGCCGACATTTTGGTCAATATTCATTATTTTTAGCGATATTCGCATAAAAGTCCCAAACGCC
The DNA here is from genome assembly GCF_024139115.2 of Armigeres subalbatus. NCBI lineage: Eukaryota > Metazoa > Arthropoda > Insecta > Diptera > Culicidae > Armigeres > Armigeres subalbatus. Next base: position 444,320,929 of record NC_085140.1, read on the forward strand.
AAATTGGCCAAACAGCGTTTTTAAAGTGTGATTTCTTCAGAAAAGTTGCTTATCACTTAATTTCGATGAACCTTGCCAAAAATTTCAAATTTCCAGAGCCTACTGTGATGATTTATTTGGTGATGATTTATTTGGTTCAATTATTTACCCTCCTAACTAATCGAAAATCATTAGGAGGTATTTTTTATAGCACCAGTACTGGCATTCAGTAAAATTAATTTTGATAAAAATCATCGAATATCATGTCTTTGAGAAAGTGTTTGTTTGAAAGGGTTTGAATTTTTCTGTCCATTGCTGATTAAAACAGCTGCCCGTCTCTGCCCCATCGCATAATCGGCATATGTGAAAAATACCATAAATTAGCCTTTTTTCCACGATAAATCGCCAAAAATCAATTTTTCTAACTGGATAACCGCCACGAATCATGTATTTTACCAATACCTATGATTTTGAATAATATCAGTAGTAAAAGTGTCGAAAAAGTACAATTACCGATCAAATTTAATTTTTTGGTGTTTCTTTTCAAAATAACCAAATAAATCATCACAGTAGGCTCTGGAAATTTGATATTTTTACCAAGGTTCATCAAAATTATCTGACAAGCAACTTCTCTGAAGAAATCATACTTTAAAAACGCTGTTTGGCCAATTTGGCGTTTGGGACTTTTATGCGATTATCGCTAAAAGTGATGAATATTGAACAAAATGTCGGCATTGATGTATATTGAAACTTCGCTGAAGACACCCATGGTCAATTTAACCATTCCAATGACTGAGAGGTTTATTCCATGTTTGAACCAGGGCTGCCCCAGTGTGCAGCGTCTGCCTGGTACCCAGCGGCTGATCAACGAAATGCTGTATCGCGTCAGCTACACCTAAGGTGGCAGCCCGACCAGCGCGATGTAGGTAACGCGACCCCGGTAAGGTAGCTTACTGAAGCCTCTCAAATACAACGAAAAATTGAGATAGAAGAAAAAGAGAACGTTATTTTTGGCAACCAACCTGGCAATGAAATCTCGCTTAACTTTTCAAAAGGACCTAAGTAACATTTTTTTCATGAATTAATTTGAGTACTGCAATCAAAAGCTTACATGTTTTTCTGTTGATTGCGCTATTCAAATTAATTCATAAAAAAAAAATGTTACTTAGGACCTTTTGAAAAGTTAAGCGAGAAATAAGGACTATGATTGGAAACTCGGTACCTGGAATGTCAGGACCCTAAATGAACCTGGACGAGTGAGCATTCTGGCTCGTGAACTGCAGAAGGTTGGAGTGATCGTGGCCGCTATTCAAGAAGTCCGATGGCCTAGATCCGGAGAACGTGAATTCCGAGCCGTGGACCCCACGACCAACACTGCATTCAAGTATAACATCTATCACAGCGGCGGCGGAAAAGCAGAGCATGGAGTTGGTTTCGTAGTGATGGGCAAGCAGATGAAGCGAGTGATGTGGTGGAAACCCATAAGCGAACGAATCTGTGTGTTGAGGATACGGGACAAATTCTTCAATTACAGCCTAGTCAACGTTTACGCACCGACAAACGATAAATCCAACGACGTGAAGGACACGTTCTATGAATGTCTTGATAAAGTCTATGGAGAGTGCCCAAAGCATGACGTGAAAATTGTTATCGGAGACGCTAACGCTCAGGTCGGTAGAGAGGACTTTTTTCGTCCCATAATTGGTAGAGAGAGCCTTCACTCCGATACCAATGACAACGGCCTACGACTAGTAAATTTCGCTTCTGCCAGAGGGATGGCCATCAGTAGCACCTACTTTGCACGAAAGAACATCCGAAAGCCAGTAGGATTCGTATGACTATTACTTATGTCCATCAGTGTACACATAAGCCCAGGTCAAGCGCCATTACTCGCCCTCTGAAACGAGAAAAAAGAAACAAAAGCGATGAAAAAGAACAAGTAAAAATCCATAAGATGATAAAAGTACCTATACATACCCAATATACTTACAGCATCTCCATATTTTTCTGAATCGAGCATAGTGAGACTGGCAGATTTTAACTCGCCCTTGAGGTGTATAAAAAAATATTTGTAATTGTTGTTAATAATGATTTATTTGTGGACACTTTTCTTTAAGTAAAACTTTGACTTCTTTATCGAGAAGACTTTTTCATTATTATTGCCATTTTTACTGTCGATTTTTTTAAATTTATTTTTATAGAGAAATTGTTAATTATTTAATGAAATTTTACATTCATTATGGAAATTTATCGCTATCAAATCAGGTTTTTTTATGGAAAATTTCTAATTTTTAATGGAAATTTTATTTTGCTGCCCTCGATAATCTGGTGCTGATACGCGATGGACGTCATCCATGCGAATAATTGTTTCCAGCGTATCCCTTCGATGAACGCTTGTAATTCTGCTACTGACGGAAACTTTCTGCCATCGTTGCACTTTGATGCACATTTGTCTAAAATGATGTTTCTCAAAAGAATCGATTTGTTTTCAATAATGCGCCTTTCCAATCAAAAACAGAAATAATGCCAAAATCAGAATCTTAAAAGAAAATTTCACTTGACTGCTACTGACGCCAACGTCAGCCTCTCGGAATATGTTAGTTCACCGATTTTAAACAGTGCTTGCCGAACTTTAATTTTTCAATAGTTTAACGCCTTTAATCCTTTGCTGTTATTAGTTAGTAGGGGAAGAGGCCCCAAAACGCCCCCCGAGGCAAAACGCCTTTTGTGGTTTCTCTCATATTTACCGTCATTAAGATGGCCGTAACAAAACTAGATCTAAAATTAGGGAGTGAGTGCTAGTAATGGACCCCTTAACGACTAAAATTTACTTCAGTCGCTTCGCTAGAGCGATCCTCTTGTCAAACTGTAGTTCTGTTGCACCAGATGACAAGCAACAGGTACCAGCATCGTGTTTCGTACATAAAACTAGCCAAAACATTCATTTTTACCAATAAAAAGGGATTTTAAAATTTTCTAGCTAGCATGTCTATTATGGCCACCACCGGGTCCATAATACGCAACGTCGAGTTTGTTCCCATTCCCACATGTTCCTTTTGCCTATAATGGACCCCCCTTGTGTGCTAGTAATGGAGCCTTTAGCATATTTACGTTAACAAATTAGTTAATATAACTGAATTTCTGTTTTCCTGTCCATAACAAATGTATGGAACTGCTGTCCTGTTACATGAAGCAACTTCACCCGACGGAAGCTTGCAGAAAATTGTCGATTCCAGCGTTTAATTTGAGATTTTGTTCAGGGGGTCCATTATACGCACGGGGTCCACTACTAGCACTCACTCCCTATGTAGGTTAGGCGAAAAAAGTTTCAAAATAGTGTATGGGAAGGTCGGAAAAACCGAAAATTTCCACATTTTGAAGAAACATCTAACATTTTGGCGAGGCAAAACACCTTAGTGGCTCTAACCTACAATGTACTTGCGTCTCCACGCACTATCCATACCAGAATGCTGATTCGCCGACGCGTGGTACTTTGTTCCCTAGGAGCTGCCAGTTAAAAGGCGTTTTGCCTCATGAGTTTTCCGGCAACAGAATATCACCACTTTTTTGAAATGTAAATATTATCAATTTAGATTTTTGACAATTTTTGAATGGCATCAACTAGCTATCTTGTTTAACTGTTGCATAATGTAAAAAATACCCATGAATAGCGTTACAAATAAGACAATAAAGCAGTGTTTGCTTAGCTAGGGCATATTGACCCCCCTCCCCTTCCCCTAAAGAGTTCGTCGACCGAATGATGCAAAAATCTTCAAAATCGATTTCAGGACTGCTGAGATATTAGCCCATACTTCCTTATCACTATTCCAGATGATCTCAAACTTGAATCTGCAGAATCACCCCCCTATCTTCCCGAAAAACGTAATCCTACGTCAAAAAACAAATTACTAAAGGCTTGAAAGAAAGTTGTACCCATAAATATTAACCAAGCATCAATACGCAGATACGGAGTTTTTCTAACGATCATTCGTTTTTTTTTAGTTTCATACCATTACTGTAGTCCTAAATGCAAAACATAGATGAAGTATACGAAATTGGATCCACAACGTGATTATTTTAGTTTGCCGCCAAGTCTCCAAAAGAACTGCAAAATCCTCTTTCACCTTATACAGCTCTTGAACATAGAGTCCATCTCATACACTATGTCCCACATTAATAGGAACACCCCATATTTTAAGGATAACTTTGAGCTTATATAGGAACAAAATTGTAAATTATTCAACAGAGAATAACTTAGTTCAGTTTTGAACACCATTTTCATTCGTTTAGTCATTGAAATTACGATTTTCGACACTTCACGCACTGATATCCCCTCATGCTGTTTTGATCACTTTCTTGAACTCCACGAAAGTTGCTTGCATCTCGGCGAAGTCATATGTATCGCAAATTATCATGTAGAAAACATTTTTGGAGAAAGAGCAGGCCCCTGGAGTACATGATTTTTTGCCATTGCATTTTTGTGGATTACCTCACGTGTATCTTTGAAACGTTAAATTTGCAGTGCCAAAATATTGACTGTTAGGCTTGATATGTTGTTTAGTACAACCTAAAATTTACTCTGTTCATTTTATAATGATTGAGGATAAGGTCGGTGCAGTATTTAATATGACCGCTAATACTGATCGATCTCTAAAACTGCATGCCAATGTAATTCTTTAACAATTATTTTACTTATCTAATTTTTACTTTGAAGCAAAATTCTGCTATCCATATCATAAAATATCTGTCACCAATGTTTCATGTTGAAAAATGCCGTGCTTTTTCGATGTTCCATCGAAGAGGGTAATTCGGGGAAAATGAGGTCAAATTGGGAAGCCATGATAAATTAGACATTTGTTTCCCAGTAGAAAAACAAATTCAACCAAGCGTTTCAATGTTTTTTTTTTTGTAATTTGTTAATTAAAGAAATGACATATATTTCAATTATATTGCCCAAATACTGCCTTGATTCAAGTCCCGAACAAGATATGAACTTTAATGAGTGACTTTCAAACGCAGTAGTTCTTACATTTTCTATGCTTTTCAGTAAACAAGATGAAGAGGATGAACTATTTCAAATAGTTATCAAATGAATGATGTAATCTAAGTCAAAACAAACGTTTTAATGCAAGTGCTCTCAAGGTGTCAAAATACTTCTTGGCATTCAAGTAAATTACATTTAAACACGTTATATACATTTATTATAACGATTATTATTAGTTTTTAAATGGTTTACTAGGTTCATCTCACGTAAAAAATGTTAAATTTTTAAATAAATGAACTAAAGAAATAGACTGGCCAAATTTTGACAAAACTTGATAATCCAACCTCTGAATCCACTTTAAAAATGTTGTAACGTTCGGTACAACAAAGAAAAAAGTATCCTTAAAATATGGGATGTACCTATTTTAATGAGGGACAGAGTGTACAAGGCTCAACAGGGTTCAGACGTATTAGAGACTAAGCTTAAAGTTAGTTTCTGTTAAATATTTTCGAGTTATTTACTAATTGATCAATCGGAAACTGCCAAGTGACGACATGCCCAGCTGGTGTTTTTGTCTCCTGTTTGATACTGGTGGGCATTTGTCATAAATCATCATCCAACCTGAGAACCTGTGCAGATCTTGAGCAATGTAAAACGCTCTTTCGATCTTGCAACCTCATCATTTTTCAGTTACTATACAGCTCCATGAACCTGAACCAAAGTTGTTACCGTTCGCGAATTAATTTCGAGATTTACAAAGCACGGTAGCTTAAGCGCCAATCTCTAAAAGAGACCACCGGTCGTGTTCTAATAATTTTACAGACCCTTTACCTCTGGGGACTCTCGAACGGTTGCTGGTTCCAAAATTACATACGCTCAAAACTTACCCCCACTCTTTTTGTAAATTTCGCAACTACTTGAACTCGCTCAATCCGCTGAAATAAGAATGGAAAGCAACCTTCGAAGTCAATTTTTGAACTGCAGCCACGGCAAACGCAATATAACTAAAAACTCAAGCTAACTTCTCCAAATCACTTAACGGCATCTATTCTCTCATTCGGGTTGGACGGGAAAATAGAACTAAATCATGGCCATGAAACGAAATTCCTGCGCAGGTTTTTCACGTTGCGTACGATGCGTTGGGATTCCGCCGAGAAGATGGCGACGGTGTCCTCCTACCAGGTTGTGGCGATAGCTTCGACCGATTGACTTTGTCGCAGATGCTGCAGTTTGGAGCGCTGCGATGGAGATCGAGCTCGATCCACATGGCCGAAACTAAAGATGCGGAGGAAATGGCGGCTGGACGGAAAGCTTCCGATTTCGGAATCGAGAGTCCGGAATAACTGTTCCCTCAAGCTAGTAGCTTCTTTTCCCTAGCGACCCGGCTTCGGGTACATTTCCGGTTCACCGAGCGAGGACTGAAAGAAAAACTGCTAACCGTCGGTTCGAATTGGGTCCTGCGTACGATTATTGACGACGTACGGGGACCGCACTCTCGGAAATATTTGCAGCGACTTCATTTCTCCTCCGATTGACTATCTTTACAGGCGGGCTTGACGCACGCTCGAGCTCTTGATGTCCGTTGGACGAAATGACGGGCCCTGTTGACGTCACACGTATCCCTGTATCTGACTCGATTAATCTAGCCCGTACCAAAAAGCGCAATGCGCTGGAAAAGTCCAACGCGAATTCGTTTTATTATACAACTCAACATTAAAATTAATCATTCGTTTTACCTTTTTGTACGTTTCACTTATTGATGATAGGGTAACCGTACCCTTAGTGGAGGTAGCACCAATAGTGGAGGTAGTGGGGTTTTAATGAGATTTATCATAAATATACCATTTACAATGGTTTCAGTTGATGCGTCGTGCTTTGAATATGCTGTTAAATGCAAGTTATCCTGAAATTTCGCTTGAAAAACTATTAAAAACAATGGTTTTTCTAAATAAAATTGACTTCCTTGCACCTATAGTGGTGCAACTGTACCAATAGTGGCGAGTCCCATAAGAATTCAATGGATAGCACCACTATGGGAACCAAAATTAATTTTTACCGCAACTAAAGAAACAGTGTACCCATAGTGGTGCAAGCAATATTTGGTAATTGTTGATGTTAAATGACATCAATCTCATTTTTGTGAGCAAATTTATTATTTTATCTATTTTTTTTATTGACTTTAAATATTTTATCTATTGACTAAGATATTGAATCTGTTAATTTCCCATAATTATCAATTTTTAAAAAATATTTTGATTTGTGGATCTACTAATACCTCCACTATTGGTACCGTTACTCTATACAAATAAAAATTCAAATTTCAAATGATTTAGGGTAACCGTACCCTTAGTGGAGGTAGCACCAATAGTGGAGGTAGTGGGGTTTTAATGAGATTTATCATATTTATACACTTTACGATGGTTTTAGTTGACGCGTCGTGCCTTAAATATCCTGTTAAATGCAACTTATCTTAAGATTTCACATGAAAAACTATTGAAACCAATGATTTTCCTTAACAAAATTGACTCCCTTGCACCTATAGTGGTGCAACTGTACCAATAGTGGCGAGTCTCATAAGAAACCAATGGATAGCACCACTATAGGAACCAAAATTAATTTTTACCGCCACTAAAGGAACAGTGTACCCATAGTGGTGCAAGCAATATTCGGTAATTGTCGATGTTAAATGACATCTGTTGTTAGCAAATTTATTAGTTTATCTATTGACTAAGATATTCAAGCTGTAAATTTTCCATCATTATCAATTTCCAAAAAATATTTTCTTATGTAGATCTACTAATACCTCCACTATTGGTACCGTTACCCTACGTAATATTTACTACTAAAACGTCATAAATTACTATTTTGACTCAGTTAAAATTTATCGATAAAACCCAACTTTATTCACCGACTGGTGATACTACCTTTCTCGTATTTAGCCAAGACACCAACCTCATATGGCGAGTATAGAGTTCGATTCTATTTACTTAATAACTTTTAAACGCAATGGTCGATCGTTATCAAATTCAATAGTGATCAACAAGGCTTTTTCGAATGCAACTTGTTGCTAGAAAATCGGTTGAGAATTACTATATGAAAAAGTGGCTAATGTTTTTCGGTTTTCGTGTGCACACACACACACACATACACACGGACAGACAGACATCTGTTCAGCTCGACGAGCTGAGTTGATTGGTATATAACATCATGGCTGTCCGTGACCCCTATAAAAGTTCGATTTTGGGTGAAATGATAGCCTTTCGGTACAACTTTATTGTACGAGAAAGGCAAAACGTAAAACGTTACAACGTTTTGCTCGAAGGGGAACTGTTTAGACATCTTAGTTTATATTACTGCACTTACGCAAGGACAATCACACAATCTTTCTAATGCAATGTTCTTATTTGCTTTTTTTATGGGATTTTTTTCGTCAAGGTCTGGCCTGTGACAGTCTAGAATTTGATTGTAGCTATGCAGATACGTATTTCTAAAGTTAGAATCAAGTGATGGAACTCGGCTAATGACAACTGAATGCATTAAAATAATTTTCTATTCAGATTTCTTGTCTTTGAGGTGTCCGGAAGGAAACTGATCTTCGAAGTCCCACCATCATAATCAATTTCAATAGCTGATTAGGATGGCGTGTTCACCCAATCTTCTGCTCGCATCATCACACCACCTGCTCCTGTACATATCAGAATTCTGACAAAGCTGGTCAGAATTATTCAACCATTCATGGTATGCAATCAATTAAGAAAATTGTTCAAGAGTAACGTTATCACATCCACATAGAGAGATCGAGTGAATTTGTTTGCAAACATTGGCGCGTAAATTAACGAACCGCGCAAAAATAAAACCAAATTATCAGTGCTCGACCTAACTTTCATCGTAGCCACGAGTTGAACTTCGAATCATCGTTCTTTTTTTCTTGGCTCCCTTCAATTCAACACGTGATATGGTTTATGGGTTGAGCCGATGAAAGAAGGCTGAGCACAAATGCAAAAAATGCTTCATAATGTGAAATTCGAGTCTTATGGTCGCAGAAAAAATACCAAGTGCTTGTTCCACGAAAAGAATAAGCTTATAACCGACCGACCGGGTGTTCCAGTTGCAATCAGCACTACGGATCGCTGCGGCTGCATTGCTCATCGGAACACACAACTCGAGTCAAGTGACAGACCGCGCGCACTGCTTTATGTCGTGTCGCGCCGCTTCCCGCGATTGGGCAAGTTGGTGATGATAAGAAGTGTGCACTTGTCCCAGCATGTAATAAGTGTGAAGTATGTGTGTACCCACAAGTAGCAGCTTCGATGCGGTCGACTAATAACAACAAACAAGGGTTCAAAAGGGTCAAAGTCCACCCGCGCTGACGTCAATTGGTCCAACTTCTGTGCTCCAGCTAGCGGCACTTGTTTGCACTGATTCTGATTACGGGCACGAGCGAGCTCGAAAAAGGGACTGACCCTAACTTCTAGGCCTACCGACTGACGGTTAATGGTGCGGAACTAATCTTGTCTGGATTTGGCTGCCCCCGGTTCAAGGCTAAGTGACAATCTCGTGCGTTCTAATCTCCCATCACACATGTGAGATGGTTGTTTTTTGGTTCGTTTAAAAATTTCAATCGATCTTCTATCGTTTTGCAATGAGGAATTTACGATAAGATAACAAGAGGAAAATTAAATCAGTTGTACGTAATTCTTGTGGCACAACACGCAAAAAATGTTCAGTAGCAGATCGTTTATTTTTCTTCCGACAGTCAGAGCGAATATTTATATTCCGTCCATTTGCTTTTTATGTTCCTAGCATTAAATAACATTCCTACGCTAAGTTAAAACATCATTCAAACAAAGAATGAAACTTATTTTTAATTTTCTCAAAAACAGTTTCTTCTGTTTTCATATCACAGCTACGTACAAAAGCAATTTCCTTACAATAATGAATAACAATCATACTGGAAAACGATTAATTTCTATACACTGGGATCGCTCTTAAGGCGATTTGGTTTTGGTTATTTCTGGTTATTTAGGGAATCCACCTAAAAATCTTAGATAAAGCAGACAGTATAAAGGAAGCTGTGGAATATTAGGTGGGCGAAAAATTGATAAAATCTAACCGTGTTAAAAGCGACCCCAGTCACTATAGCTATACCTATTTAATGATTTGTTTGCATTTTTCCAAACGTATAGATCAAAAAGAGGCAATATGGAAGTTTCTCTAGGAATTCCTCCGGAAGTTCCTTTAGGAATTCTTCCGGAAGTTCCTTCAGGAATTCCTCCGGAAGTTGGCGCATTTGGGTGCACTTCCTAATAGAAGGAATCTACTCTCGAATATTATCTATCAAATTCGAATGTAACAAACATAGTCACTTTTGCTCTCGAAGTTGTTGTAGTTTGTTCCCTTTCTGCATCATCATTATCGTCTTTATTTGTTTTCTTCTGCAGCCCGCCGATCGATCGGAGGAAAAGCAACACGCGGAACCAAGTAACAGATGATCTTCATCAAATCACCGTCGACGCTGACGATCGTCGGGTGCATATGAGCGTTGTCCATTGCATTGTGTTGAGCTCCACGATGATTACTTTACTACAGCCAATTACGACGATGATCGCGGGGGACATCCCTAGTAACATCGAAGGTTAGAGAACTTGAATTGTTGCTTGTGATGCTGCCTATGTGATGAGTTTGCGGCAATTTCATGTTTTTCCGATAGCGTGCGACGCCCATTGTTGACGGACTCTCACGGTTACGTGGGGAAGAAATCCGGGAAAATTTATTGCTCAACAACAAAATCCCGCAGGGTGCAGTGACTCCGAGCAAAAAGCATTTATTTGGCCTATAAAATATGATTTGATAATAATTGCAACGGATCAGCGCAATGCGAGTTGCTCTGAGATTGATTTTTTTAATTGCTATCATTGTATTCTCAATAAAAAAAACTTTGTTCTATCATTCTAACCAGAACAACAAATCGAAATGACATTATAATTATAACAAACTTCAAATATTTAAAACAGCTATAGAAATAATTACGAATAAATGCATATAGAAATTATAACTTAATATGTTTTACAGTTTGTTTAATATGTTTTTGTTATTCAACTACCCAAAACAGAAATTGTTTTAAACCTGATTAATCAACCTAGTGATAAAGGTGTCTTTCTCGTGCTTTTTAGTATTTTGTCCGTAAGTTTTGAGCATATAGGCCGATTTGGCCAATTTTCAATAGGAAAAAATGGGACAGGAATCCCCGTTAAATGCGGGGCAAAATAAGAGCAAATCGATTAACTATAAGTTTTATTTATTTATTATCAGACTAAGGCCGGAGTGACCTGTGCTGCATATAAAAGTCTTCTCCATTCAGCTCGGTCCATGGCTGCACTTCGCCAACCACGCAGTCTGTGGAGGGTCCGCAAATCGTCCTTCAGCTGATCGATCCACCTTGCCCGCTGTGCACCTCGCCTTCTTGTTCCCGTCGGATCGTTGTCGAGAACCATTTTCACCGGATTACTGTCCGACATTCTGGCGTGCCCGGCCCACCGCAGTCTTCCGATTTTCGCGGTGTGAACGATGGATGGTTCTCCCAACAGCTGATGCAACTCGTGGTTCATTCGCCTCCTCCACGTACAGTCCGCCATCTGCACCTTACCATAGATGGTACGCAACACTTTCCTTTCAAAAATTCACAGTGCGCGTTGGTCCTCCACGAGCATCGCCCAGGTCTCGTGTCCGTAGAGAACTACCGGTCTTATAAGCGTTTTGTAGAGATACGGTGGCGAACTCTATTCGATCGGAGCATCTTACGGAGTCTAAAGTACGTACGATTTCCAGCCACTATGCACCTCCGAATTTCTCTGCTGGTATCGTTATCGGTTATCGTTATCGGTCACCAGTGAGCCCAAGTACTCGAATTCTTCAACCACCTCGATTTCGTCACCACCGATAGAGACTCGTGGTGGGTGGCTTACATTGAGCTCTCTTGAGCCTCTTCCTATCATGTACTTCGTCTTCAACGTGTTTATGACTAGTCCAATCCGTTTAGCTTCGCTTTTCAGTCTGATGTAGGCTTCCTCCATCCTCTCAAAGTTACGTGCCATGATATCAATGTCGTCGGCGAAACCAAATAACTGAACGGACTTCGTGAAAATCGTACCACTCGTGTCAATCCCTGCCCTTCGTATTACTCCCTCCAAATCGATGTTGAATAGCAGACACGAAAGACCATCACCTTGCCGTAACCCTCTACGCGTTTCGAAGGGACTCGAGAATGCCCATGAAACTCGAACTACGCACATCACCCGATCCATCGTCGCCTTGATCAACCGTATCAGTTTATCCGGAAATCCGTTTTCGTGCATTAGCTGCCATAGCTGGTCCCGATCGATTGTATCATATGCGGCTTTGAAGTCGATAAATAGATGATGTGTGGGCACGTTGTATTCACGGCATTTCTGCAATACCTGACGTATGGCGAACACCTGGTCTGTGGTAGAGCGTTCACCCATAAATCCCGCCTGGTACTGCCCCACGAACTCTCTTGCAATTGGTGTTAGTCGACGGCATAAAATTTGGGAGAGTACCTTGTAGGCGGCGTTCAGCAATGTGATTGCGCGGTAGTTGCTACAATCCAGCTTATCGCCCTTTTTGTAGATGGGACACACGACACCTTCCATCAACTCCTGCGGCAGAACCTCATCCTCCCAAACCTTGATATTCACCCAGTGCAGCGCTCTAGCCAGTGCCTCACCACCGTGTTTAAACAGCTCTCCTGGTAGTTGATCAACTCCAGGGGCTTTGTTGTTTTTCAGCCGGCCGATCTCCTCCTGGATTTCCTGGAGATTCGGAGCCTCTCCTCAACTAACTGCTCACATTCGCCGTCATACCAGTCGTTTCTCTGATCCGGAGCCACCGTGCCTAGTGCATCGGTTGCGGTGCTTCCAATGGCGGATCGAATATCTCTCCAACCATCTTCAAGAGATGCTGCGCCTAGCTGCTCTTCCGTTGGGAGTGCCACTTCCAGCTGCTGCGCGTAGTGTTGGGCTAGTCTACCGTCTTCTTCTTCTTCTTCTTCTTCTTCTTCTTCTTCTTCTTCTTCTTCTTCTTCTTCTTCTTCTTCTTCTTCTTCTTCTTCTTCTTCTTCTTCTTCTTCTTCTTCTTCTTCTTCTTCTTCTTCTTCTTCTTCTTCTTCTTCTTCTTCTTCTTCTTCTTCTTCTTCTTCTTCTTCTTCTTCTTCTTCTTCTTCTTATTGGCATTACATCCCCACACTGGGACAGAGCCGCCTCGCAGCTTAGTGTTCATTAAGCACTTCCACAGTTATTGACTGCGAGGTTTCTAAGCCAGGTTACCATTTGTGCATTCGTATATCATGAGGCTGGCACGATGATACTTTTATGCCCAGGGAAGTCGAGACAATTTCCAATCCGAAAAGCCGCGCGTCTTACCGCAAGGCTAAGGAGGGCCCCTCAGTCTACCGTCTTGTAGCCGCCCAATGTTTAGCCGCGGCGGATGACTCCGACGCGTGCTGATCACCGTCGAGAGTTTTGAGCGCAGACATACTGCAACGAGGTTGTGGTCGGATTCAATATTCGCACTGCGGTAAGTGCGTACGTTCGTGATGTCGGAGAAGAATTTACCGTCAATTAGAACGTGGTCGATTTGGTTTTCCTTGATTCGGTGATTTCCATGTGGCCTTGTGGATATTCTTGCGGGTAAAAGAAAGTGCTTCGGACTACCATTCCGCGGGAGGCTGCAAAGTTTATGCATCGTTGGCCGTTGTCGTTCGATACGGTATGCAGACTATCCGGTCCGATGACCGGTCTATACATTTCCTACCTTCCTACCTGAGCGTTCATGTCACCGATGACGATTTTGACGTCCCGCACTGGGCATCCATCGTATGTCTGCTCCAGCTGCGCATAGAACGCTTCTTTCTCGTCGTCGGATCTCCCTTCGTGTGGGCAGTGCACGTTGATGATGCTATAGTTGAAGAAACGGCCTTTTATCCTCAGCTTGCACATCCTTGCGTTGATTGGCTGCCACCCAATCATGCGTTGGCGCATCTTTCCCAGCACTATGAAGTCGGTCCCCAGCTCGTTGGTGGTGCCACAGCTTTGGTAAAAGGTAGCCGCTCGATGCTCGCTTTTCCACACTTTCTGTCCTGTCCAGCAGATTTCCTGCAGCGCTACGACATCAAAGTTGCGGGGATGTAATTCATCGTAGATTATCCTGTCGCAACCTGCGAAACCTAGCGACTTGCAGTTCCATGTTCCAAGCTTCCAGTCGTGATCCTTTATTCGTCGCCTAGGTCGTTGCCGATGGTATCGAGTCGTATTATCTTCTATGTCGTTCGTAATAATTGTTTTTAAAGGCGGCTTATTGGGCCTGCGCAAACCTCCTGTCTCGTCCGAGGGCCGTCGTGTCAGGGATGTTTAGCGTCCCACCTAACACCAGGACTTGGGCTTGTGCGCTTTGAGCGGCACACGGTCGCTTTGGCGAAGCCTACTTGCGGATTCATGCAGCTTTTTATAAAGGTTTAACAGGGCCAGATAGAAGAAAAAGAGAACGTTATTTTTGGCAACCGACCCGGCAACGAAATAAGGACTATGATTGGAAACTCGGTACCTGGAATGTCAGGGCCCTAAATGAACCTGGACGAGTGAGCATTCTGGCTCGTGAACTGCAGAAGGTTGGAGTGAACGTGGCTGCTATTCAAGAAGTCCGATGGCCTAGATCCGGAGAACGTGAATTCCGAGCCGTGGACCCCACGACCAATACTGCATTCAAGTATAACATCTATCACAGCGGCGGTGAAAAAGCAGAGCATGAAGTTGGTTTCGTAGTGATGGGCAAGCAGATGAGGCGAGTGATGCGGTGGAAACCCATTAGCGAACGAATCTATGTGTTGAGGATACGGGGCAAATTCTTCAATTACAGCCTAATCAACGTTTACGCACCGACAAACGATAAATCCGACGACGCGAAGGACACGTTTTATGAATGTCTTGATAAAACCTATGGAGAGTGCCCAAAGCATGACGTGAAAATTGTTATCGGAGACGCTAACGTTCAGGTCGGTAGATAGGACTTTTTCCGTCGCATAATTGGTAGGGAGAGCCTTCACTCCGCTACCAATGACAACGGCCTACGGCTAGTAAATTTCGCTGCTGCCAGAGGGATGGCCATCAGTAGCACCTACTTTGCACGAAAGAACATCCGAAAGCACACCTGGAGACACCCAAATGGTGAAACTTGCAACCAGATAGACCATGTTCTGGTGGGTGGGCGCCTCTCGGATGTTATCGATGTGCGGACATTCAGAGGTCCGAACATTGATTCTGATCACTACCTCGTTGTCAGTAAAATTCGATCACGGTTGTCAACTGTATCGAACGAAAGATCACAGCGAACAATGCGTTACAATATCCAGCGATTGTCGGCGGAAGGAGTATCAGCTGAGTACCGCCAGAAGCACGACGAACGGATAAGTGCAATCAACGTTAGCGACAACATCAACGATCTATGGGAGTCGATCCATGGAGCGGTGAGCACAACAGCACGAGAAGTGGTAGGCACTGCACAGAAGCGACCCAGGACGGGTTGGTTCGATGTGGAGTGTCAGAGAGTGACAGACGAGAAGAACGTTGCCAGAAGCCGGATGTTGGTGTCGGGTACCCGATCGAATAGAGATCGGTACAAGGAAGCAAGAGCAGCCGAAAAACGACCCCACAGCAGGAAGAAAAAAGAGTACGAAGAACAAGTTATTAGTGAGGCGCAGGAAAAAATGGAGCAGAACGATATGCGGAGGTTTTTATGAGTCTGTCAATGGCGTGCGGAGAAAGACAGCGCCATCTCCCGTCATGTGCAACGACCAACAAGGGAATTTGCTGACAGATAAAACCGAAGTGGCTGCCAGGTGGAAGCAAAACTTCGAGACTTTGTTGAATAGAGGAAGTGACGGTGCATCGGTGAACAGAATAAATATTAGCGACGATGGACAAGCTGTGGAGTCACCTACATTAGATGAGGTTGAAAAAGCTGTTAAAGAGCTGAAAAAAAATAAGGCTGCGGGGAAGGACCAGCTCTCGGCTGAACTTCTCAAACATGGCAGTGAGCAGCTTTATGAAGTTCTGCACCATATTATGTCGAAAATATGGGAAGACGAGGAAATGCCTGCTAGCTGGTTGGACGGCCTCATTTGCCCTCTCTTTAATAAAGGACTGGAGTGCGCAAATTACCGAGGAATAACCCTCCTTAATTCGGCGTACAAAATTATATCCCGTATTCTGTTCAACAGATTGAGACCGCTTGAAGAGTCCTTCGTCGGCGAATACCAAGCAGGTTTTCGTGAGGGCCGATCAACGACGGATCAAATGTTTACCCTGAGACAAATCCTTTATAAATTCCGGGAGTACAACTTGCAGACACATCATCTGTTTATTGATTTCAAGGCGGCGTACGATTCAGTGAAACGGAATGAATTATGGCAAATTATGCTTGAACATGGTTTTCCGGTGAAACTGATATGGCTGATTCGTATAACGTTGGACGGATCGAAATCAAGTGTAAGGGTTGCGGATGAAATATCGACGTCATTTGTTACCTTAGATGGATTAAGCCAGGGTGATGCACTCTCGAATCTACTGTTCAATATAGCGCTCGAGGGAGCGATTAGGAGAGCTGGTATGCTAAGAAGCGTTACCATTATCACAAAATCGCATATGCTTCTGGGATTTGCGGACGATATCGATATTATCGGAATTGATCGCCGTGCCGTGGAAGAGGCTTTGGTGCCTTTTAAGAGGAAGACAGCGAGGAAAGAACTCACGATCATACCAGCAAAACGAAGTACATGGTCGCTGGCAATCAATGTGGGTTTATTAGTGGTGGTGGTAGCGAAATGGTGCTGGATGGTGAAAAATTTGAAGTGGTAGAAGAATTTGTGTATCTTGGAACATTAGTGACGTGCGATAATGATGTTACCCGCGAGGTGAAAAGACGTATTGCAGCTGCAAATAGGGCTTATTACGGACTTCGTAACCAGCTTAAGTCCCGTAGTCTGCAAACGAAAACAAAACTCGCGCTGTATACTACTCTGATTCTTCCAGTAGCTTTATACGGCCATGAGACATGGACGTTAAAGGAGGCTGATCGGAGAGCTCTCGGAGTGTTTGAGCGTAAGGTGCTGCGGACAATACTCGGCGGTAAACAGGAGAACGGTATCTGGCGGCGCCGCGTGAATCACGAATTGTACCAGGTGTATAAAGGGCTGGATATTATTAAGCTTATACAACACGGCAGACTATGGTGGGCTGGTCACGTTGTTCGTATGCCGCAAGAACGTCAAGCGAAGATAATATTTAGTAGAGAACCTGGAAGAGGCCGCAGGATTCGTGGAAGGTCGCGTACACGATGGCTTTATGCAGTTGAAGAGGACCTGAGGGCGCTCAATGTTCAGGGCAACTGGAAACGATTGGCCCAGGATCGTGTCCAGTGGAGAAGGATGCTCCATTCGGCGTAGGTTCATCGAAGAGCTGTAGCCCATCAAGTATCAAGTAGTAACAGGGCCCACTGTCAAACCCCACCACATCCTAGGCAGGCGCCACAACTCGCAGATGGCCTCTGCGTTAAGTTAAGTGCGTTTTTTTTTTGCAAGGACATACATATACAAATACTTTAACGTACCATCAAACATCACCTCAGTCCGTCGAGCTGAGCTGATTGGTATTATGCTACCACTTAATTTTTCGAGTTCGAGGTTGATTTCACACCCTATTTGAACTGGCGGTATTGCGTAAAGGGGACGTAAAACATTTTTTTAACAACCCTTCTGTCAAATCTGGTCTTTAAACAAGATGTTTACGGACAAACGCTACTTGAGCTTTATAATTCGTTTCGTTATAGCGTTTCTGATATTCAAATCCAGACGAGCTGAAGGCTCAGGTGAAAGCTTCACACTCACTGCTAGATGCTATACAAGCATCCTTACCGCCAAAAGAAAGCGAGTTCAGCCGAATCTAAAGTTACTGATGATGTCGATGTTCATCATCTGTAATAATTGGAATGGTTTTTCAAAGTATTTTTTTTTGTATGTTTAACAATGATGTACATTACGTTTATCGTAGATTTTCGAACAGGTGTTGACTTAAGTAGGGGCAATACGCTGTCAAATATATTGGAATGATTGCCAAAGACCTCAGATACTGATCAATCACATATCACAATGCAGTGGCGTACTCAGAAAATTCGTCTGGGGGGGGGAGTTTTCTGAACATTTTTTTTCCTCTAAAAATTTTGGCTCTGGGGGGGGTATGTCCAATCCAAACCACATACCCCCCCCCCCCCCGTGGCTACGCCACTGTCACAATGTATGCGACCCGTAATCCACACTGAGTGTAGTCCTGGATAGGTTTTTACTGCGCCATTCTACGACAGCAGTCAAATAACTTTTGTTTTGTAAATGTTCCCACTGTTTCGAATGAATCTTTTATTACAGTTTCTCCCAAAAAGCACAGGCAAGACACTCGAGGTTTTCTCCTATATTCTCTCAGATGAACTAAACTTTTCCCTTTTGAATCGTAACCCCGACTACCTCCTCCGTGAGTTCCTCCAGGAATTTGTCCGGAAGTTAGGAAGGAATTCCTGGAGGAACTTCCGGAGGAATTCCTGGAGGATCTTCCGGAGGAATTCCTGGAGGAACTTCCGGAGGAATTCCTGGAGGAACTTCCGGAGGAATTTCTGGGGGAACTTCCGGAGGAATTCCTGGAGGATCTTCCGGAGGAATTCCTTGAGGAACTTCCAGAGGAATTCCTGGAGGATCTTCCGGAGAAACTCCTGGAGGAGCTTTTGGAGGAATTCCTGGAGGAACTTCTGGAGGAACTTCTGGAGGAATTCCTGGAGGAACTTCCGGAGGAACTGCAACAACTTCGAGAACAAAAGTTACTATGTATACGCCAAATCGGGGACCTGCCAATTATGACCTTGGTATGACCATAGAGTTCTCGTTCACCTCCGAGAAAGGAACTTCTTTTTGTTCGCGATTAACTTTTGTAGAATACCGTCATCGGGGGTGACAATGGGTCAAGGGGGTGAGAATGCGTCATCGCTCTTATCGACAGTCTGGAGGTCCGATAACGTTTGTACAAAAAGGTCCCTTACCTATGATGGCCATACACTTTGTGCTGTCCGGAAACAAACCGAAGGTAATGTCTTATACCAGATCGCTCGTTCTTGGACCGCCTGGGCCGGGTCTCGGACACATGTTTACCGGTGTACGTGGTGTATACGTTAAATCGGACATTCCACCAATACTTGACGTCGGCAGGACAAGTGCTTTTTTGTGCGTAGCTTATGGCCATAGGAAGGAATCATGTCCTCAACGCCAAGTTTGGAATAACCAGGAAAAGACGCAACAAAAAAGGGTACCCGAAATTCGCCCACATGCAAATCAGCGACGAGCTCAATTTGCGGTTCTCGCCCGAAAAAGAAGTGTGCCCGTAGAAAAAATGATAAGTAATAATGAATTGTGAAATATTTCAATTTATCTGATTATCGGCTCCGTAGAGTTTTTAATTGTTGCTATGTGTTTATAAAGTTTCGTTTGATGTTGTCTAAGATATAAGTTTGCATGACAATCATTTACAATTTGGGTGTTCATAGTGCTTTTAGCGTTAAACACTGATAACTAATTATAAATTTGTCGATTTTTGATCTGCATGGTACTTACGTTTAGTCCCCTTTATGTTATTTACTTATAGTTTAGTTTAAAAGTGGAAACGGGGCACAAATCCAGTACTTTAGGCTAACATTCAGGTTAGCTCGCAGGGTGTCGTAATACTAGAACTCTAGAATCGTAGTACAGATAATAATTTGATTATAGTTAGTCGTTCTAACTATGAAAAATAGCTCTAATAGGTAAACTAATTTGTAAAATTGTATTAATCGCACGTCGTAGGCTGTCCTCTTTCGTATGTTGTTGTGTCTGATTGGATGAATTTGCATTTATTTTTCGCCAAAATTAGAAAAATAAAATTAACATTAATTTTTTAACTCACAGCAAGTTGTCAAAAAAGCACTCACAACAAGTATAAAAACAAAAACAAAAAATAGGCTCGTACCTATAGTGTTAAGTAATCTTATTTTCTTGGTTGATCCATAGTTTTTGTTTCGAAATTTTGATTTTTATTGTTGAAAAACCAGATAATTCCAATAGCGGTGGTGATCCCTTTCTCGAAACAATCGATGCACATCGCTTCAGCGTAAGAGATTCCAACTAGGGATGAAGTGCCCAATAGTGAGCCCCCAACCAATAGTGGACTCTCCAGCACAAGGTAAACATTTTGCTATAAAATTCCATCGGGAGAACCTACCTTACAGTCCTATGATTAGATTACATGCATTGGAAATGCTATGGAAAGTAAAATTAGATGTTTTTTTTACAATTCTATAAAAAATAAACACAAGAGTGTCCATTATAGGAATAAAATGAAGTGTCGATTATAGGGAAGCAATTTTATATTGTGGACCCCCAAGGGTCTACTATAGGGCGATTATTTGTTAATTTCAACAAATAACGTCGTGTGTATTTTTTATGTATGTATCGTGAAGAGGAGACGCAGAACTTGTTATTAGATATCAAGCAGAATTAATATGCTGAAAATGTCTACTCCTTATGACAGGAAGAGCGAAATTTCGCTACTAGGGGGTCCACTATTGGGCATTTTACCCTACCTTAAGGCGTTTACATATGCTTTCTCTGAAGATAAATGAGTGATGAAAGTTGCCCCAAATTGAACAAAAAAAAAACTGGACAAAAAAGATTTTTAAAACAAGTTTGAAGTTATCAAACAATCAAGAACAACAGCCTTATACGTTCTACCTGTAGCAGTACTCGTTTTAAAAATATGGAAAAAGTCATGATTTAACTTACGGAAAAAATATTTACAAAACAATTTAAAAAAAATATCAATGTTCCCCCGGATTACGGTAATATTAAAATTAGGGGAGACTAGATCCCTTTTCCATGACATCGCTTCAAAAAACAATCTTTCAATCCATCAAATTTGTTAAATCTACAAGAAAATATAAACACCTAAGAACAATGATATGGAAATACTAATATCATCTTCCAAACTTAGACGTACATGTTCATGATAGAATTAGAGGCGAAAGTATAGAATTGGAGTATAGTGGAGATATATCAGCTTCCACACTGATATTCTTCCCTCCCTGCTGATTCCCTGCTGAAACCAGATTCTGGTTTTTGGTGTGTAAGTATCACAACATTTTGAAGAAATGTTGACATTTTTATCAGTCCAGGTCTAGAACTCCATATTTTCTGCAGAAAAGCAGTATTGTTGACGCTCCGAAGATTTGTACAATGATGAACTTAGCTACTGCTTCGGCAACGAAAATACTGCATTACCGTGGTCCAGGTCCCTGAGAGGCTTCAGAAATTGTTATTGCTGCCGATTTTTTTCGGGGATCTCAGCCTCGGGGGCTGTCCTACTAATGTGAAAGGTCCCTGGTAACATTTTGGTTTTATAACACTCTTGAAGAGTAAATTATGGTCTTCAAGAGCGTTATAAAACTTAAATTGTTACTTGGGCTGTTTCCTTTCGATACCATCTTGTTCTGCGAAAAATGCATAAACTTTTCAATCCGACGAACTTGAATATGCAACAACACTATTCAGAACGATGTGTTTACATTGAGATTAGAATTGTTATTACATCATCGACTGCTCATTAAATATTGACTTTTGGCTCCACGGGTGGATTGTGAACACGAACGATTATCGCTTTCTAACAGCTGACAATTATCTACGCTTCTACATGTAACGTAACATAACAGTGGATGGTTATCGAAAGCTTCTCGACTCGACTCATTGTGTGCCAATGATTGTAGATGTCAGCGAATTTAATTGCAAGCAACTGAGGGCTGACACTTGATGATCATCTCATGAACACTATTGCATTATAGCTGATTTCCGAGACGGGGTTAAGAGTTCTAATCCGCTAACGGGAACACACTGGTTCCTAATATCAACTTAATTATTGCTCATTCACCTAATGGCAGACAATAATGAACGGCGTGTGCGGCAACTTCTCCCCTGATTATTGAGTAACTTATTGTGCTACTGGCTACTGAAGGTGGGTGTACAATTTACACTTCCGTTCGATCGCAACGGTCGCCAAATGACGGTGCGTTTATCATTCTCGATCGGAACGACGTGACGAAGACGACGGTTACGGTTACATTAGTTACGGAGAACCGTAGATACGGAGCAAAGGTTAAATTCTACAACGGGGTTACAGTATGTAACTTTGGATAGCGGAATATCCGGTTTACTTCAGATAAGTATATCTTCATCTGGACTACGCTTCATTAAAAATCTAATATAAATAATTCTAAACGGAGTTGAACACGGTGGACGACCTGAAAAAAAAACCATGTTATGACTCGACATTACATTTTCTTCGGTAGATAGGTTCAGTATGATAAGGATTCTATGTTTCGCACAGAAAAGCATGAACGCCGAAATGAGGACTTTGCTAACGGGTGCGAAATTCTTATCGCTGCCTCCTCCTGCAGTAGTGAGGCACTTGTTCGCGATAACTATGCGATGAGTGAGAGACACCTCTCCAGCAGAGATCAATCGATCAGTGTGCTACTTTTTCACTCAATTGAATCTAAACCGCAGCGATGGGACAGCAGAACTAGAAACCGATCTATCGCACCCCTTGTGGCAGGTCATGCGCAATGCATACCTCGACGTAATGCACCAGTTGAAGTTTACAAAACAGATCTCGTGAAGGGCTAACAATATTTGCACAAATGACCCGTGGATTGACAGAAAAGTGATTTCAGTCGGCCGAATGCGAAAACAATGGTTGCGTATTGATAGCTGACTAACAAACCATTAATAAAGTTGATATTGTAAATTATCAGAGCTGGAAGCCGCATGACAAAAACGATCTACTAATAATTCTTTCCTCTTCCTAACTGTTAGAAAGTGGCTGATGCCATTATTGATCTTCCTTTATTCTCATACTTATTTTCAAAGTTGGACTTTATTTAATGTCTGATACTCAGTTCAAGCTATTCATTAGATCAGGAATATTTTATTTTTATAACGGAACATACACATTTTCAACCCAATATGTTTTGCTTCAACACGTCAATCAATAGTCAACTGCATAACCGTAATCGCTCACTTCCAGGACTACGAACTTGCAAAGCCCATCCTTCTAGAGCTGAAGAATGCAGCGAATCTCATTACCGGGATTCGCTGAAGCTAACGTACGAACGATGCCTCATGAACCAATGACGTAGGTTATCCCATTTATTGGTTTCGACCGAGGTGCTTAATAACAGCTTTGCACTAATTGATTGATTGCATTAGATTATTGTTGTTATCTGACAATGTAAAGGCCACGATTCCACGATGAATAAATCATTCGATTGGCCGTTGACTAATCAAACGATGACTGGAGAACGGATCTTGCGATCACCACAAAGGCGGACAATCGTAGTGGAATTCTAGAAATTCTGCTAGAGTGCGCTTCAGCTAAACGTGCAACGCAGAATGGAAAATTTCCCCCCGTATGCTATGTTCGATCATTTAACCGGAGAAACATTTACTACTGTTGCAAGTTGCAACGTGAATTGACTTGATCTTGACCTCGACCAATGAATTTGCTAGTAATGCCGGGTTGTTCCGTGAATGAATCTGCTCCCTTAGCAGCCGCAAGTTAGTGTATCTTTGCTTCGCTTGGAATTTTCTGCCGAAAGGGAAATCGAAAGAACAGTGTTTTACATTCCGCTGGCTCTTGTAACAATATTGCGTAGGTGGAGCAGAAGAAAATAGCGGTTTCCTGAAATAATAAATTCATTTCATTCATTGGGGCAAACTATTTTGAATTTTTTATGTTTAGTAGGAGTATGAAGAATAGAGCCTTAAACATGGGATCAAGGAAAATTGGAAAGCGTTTAAAACTCTGATTTATTCCCCAGTGCGTGATTTTTACTGACTTTGTCTGTGATCAAGATTTCACTTTTGTAGTTCAAAATATTATTTTATCTATATCCTATGAATGCAGTTTAGGAAATAAAAATTTAGATAAGCGTTTGTTCATTGAGATTAATTTCAAAAGCTACCATTCCAAAGTCCAGTTATAAATTATATCTTCTCTGAAGTCAACCATCGAATTATTCAACTTCTTGATTGGCTGGCTGATTTTATCAAACCATGTAATGATTTATGAATTATAAATAATATATACACCTTATAATATATAATTTCCACACCTTATATTATATTCTATTATGATAGCAAAAGAACAGACAAGTGTGAAAAATACAATTCAATACAATCTAATCACTAGTTTCACTTTAGGAATTTGCGGCTAGACCTCGACTGAAGGAACAGTTGAGACTTCAACGCCTCCCATGCATTACTGCCATTTGACCCAGCAGCTGTTCTGCAAACTTTGCTCAGTCAGGTCCGTTGCACTCCATTCGCCGATCACTCGATGGATGTGTGCTTCCGGAAGGTTGGAAGCAATTATTCCTAAAAAATGCCGATAGGCGAGAAGTCAGGAACTTTCTGGGCCAGAAGTAGCTTATCAGCAGTTCGGAAATAATCGGCAATGGGGTGATCCTTAGTGAGTCAAATAATTTCTTTTTTTTCTGTAATATAATATTAATGGTGTTATGGCTGAAAGGTACTTTTAATGACCATAAGACACTTCAAAAGCCCGACCTTTTCCTTATCTTCCTAGTGAATTAATTCTTTATACTTTTGGAGCTTGAGTGTAATCAATCAAACACAACATTAGTTTGATACATCAGATATTTGGGACATTTAATAATAGTTAGTCGTAATAATTCACACGTAATGATTAGTAATGATGACGATTATACACACATTACTTATCGTGACATAGTTCATATAAGGTTTATAAAATGATTTCGGATTGATAATAAGCCGGATCGGTCAATGCTTAGCTTGGCTTGATTGACTGTACCCATCGTAGTTGCTAGCAGTGATTGGCCGAGAAACAATTAATAATGCACAGCTCATCAATTGAATAGTTTTCTCAGGACTAGAAAGCTATTCTCACTGTACATGCTTCGGAGTATCTTTATTTCATTTTTTTAGTCTACCTCTAAACAGATAACATTGAATTAACATTTTGACGCTACAATACACGGTTCGAGACCGCATCTCTCCATCCTCGAATACGCCCCACGCTCGCCAAGTCGTTTTGCACCTGGTCTGCCCACCTCGCTCGCTGCGCTCCACACCGTCTCGTACCTGCCGGATCGGAAGCGAACACAATCTTTGCAAGGTGGCTGTCCGGTATTCTTGCAACATGTCCTGACCATCGTACCCTTCCGGCTTTAGCTACATTCTGGATATTGGGTTCGCCGTAAAGCTGGGCGAGCTCTTGATTCATTCTTCGCCGCCACACGCCGTCTTCTTGCCGCCAAAGATGGTCCTAAGCACCCGTCTCTCGAATACTCCGAGTGCTTGCAATTCCTCCTCGAGCATTGTCCATGTCTCATGTCCGTAAAGGACTACCGGTCTTATCAGCTTCTTGTATATGACACATCTGGGGCGGTGGCGAATCTTTTTTGACCGCAGTTTCTTCTGGAGCCCGTAGTAGGCCCGACGTCCACAGATTATGCGCCTTCGTATTTTACGACTAACATTGTTATCAGCCGTTAGCAAGGATCCAAGATAGACGAATTCCTCGACCACCTCGATGGTATCCCCGTCTATCGTAACACTGCTTCCCAGGCGGGCCCTGTCGCGCTCGGTTCCTTCCACAAGCATGTACTTTGTCTTTGACGCATTCACCACCAGTTCAACTTTTGTTGCTTCGCGTTTCAGGCAGGTGTACAGCTCTGCCACCTTTGCAAATGTGCGGCCGACAATGTCCATGTCATCCGCGAAACAAATAAATTGACTGGATCTGTTGAAAATCGTACCCCGGCTGTTAGACCCGGCTCTCCGCATGACACCTTCTAGCGCAATGTTGAACAACAGGCACGAAAGTCCATCACTTTGCCTTAGTCCTCGGCGCGATTCAAACGAACTGGAGTGTTCGCCCGAAATCTTCACACAGTTTTGCATACCATCCACCGTTGCTTTGATCAGTCTGGTAAGCTTCCCAGGGAAGCTGTTCTCGTCCATAATTTTCCATAGCTCTACGCGGTCTATACTGTCGTATGCCGCCTTGCAATCAACTAACAGATGGTGCGTTGGTATTCACCGCATTTTTGAAGAATTTGCCGTACAGTAAAGATCTGGTCCGTTGTCGAACGGCCGTCAACGAAGCCGGCTTGATAATTTCTTACGAACTCATTCACTAATTGTGACAGACGACGGAAGATGATCTGGGATATCACTTTGTAGGCGGCATTAAGGATGGTGATCGCTCGAAAATTCTCACACTCCAGCTTGTCGCCTTTCTTGTAGATGAGGTATATAACCCCTTCCTTCCACTCCTCCGGTAGCTGTTCAGTTTCACAGATTCAGACTATCAATTTGTGCAGGCAAGTGGCTAGTTTTTCCGGGCCCATCTTGATGAGCTCAGCTCCGATACCATCCTTACCAGCTGCTTTATTGGTCTTTAGCTGTTGGACTTCCCTCAAGGTGGGCACTGGTTGGTTTCCATCGTCCGCTGAACTAACGTAGTGATCTCCTCCGCTGCCGTGAGAGTACAGGCAGTGAAAGTCAAGGCATTCAAATTCAAATTGTTCCTCGTAAAGCTACTTCCACCTTTCGATCACCACACGTTCTTCCGTAAAGATGCTCCCATCCTTATCCCTGCACATTTCGGCTCGCGACACGAAGCCTTTGCGGGATGCGTTGAGCTTCTGATAGAACTTACGTGTTTCTTGAAAACGGCACAGCTGTTCCATCTCCTCGCACTCCGCTTCTTCCAGGCGGCGTTACTTTTCATGAAAAAGGCGGGTCTGCGGTCTCCACTTCAGTCTATAACGTTTCACGTTCTGCCGGGTACCTTGCTGAAGCGCGATCGCCCACGCTTCGTCCTTCTCCTCCAGAATCTGTCTGCACTCTTCGTCGAACCAATCGTTCCGTCGACCTCGTCTCACATACCCGACGTTGTTCTCCGCTGCGTCGTTTATGGCTGCTTTGACTTTTCCAGCAGTCCTCAAGAGGGGGCCCATCGAACTCACCCTCTTCCGGCAACGCTGCCTCGAGATGCTGCGCGTATGCAGTGGCGACATCAGGTTGCTTCAGTCGCTCTAGGTCGTACCGCGGCGGTCGTCGGTTCCGAACATTGTTGATGACGGATAGTTTTGGGCGCAGTTTAACCATCACCATATAGTGGTCGTAGAGTCAATGTTAGCGCCACGATATGTCCTGACGTCGGAGAAGTGCCGTCCATCAATCAGAAAGTGGTCGATTTGTGATTCTGTCTGCAGTGGTGATCTCCAGGTGTACCGATACGGGAGGCTGTGTTGGAAGCTACGAATGACCATATTCTTGGAGGCGGCGAAATCAATTAGTCGTAGGCTTTTTTCGTTCATCAGCCGGTGAGCGCTGAACTTCCCAATAGTCGGTCTAAACTCCTCCTCTTGGCCAACCTGAGCGTTCAAATCTCCTATGATGATTTTGACGTCGTGGCTTGGGCAGCTGTCATACTCACGTTCCAGCTGCGCGTAGAATGCGTCCTTATCATCATCAGTGCTTCCGGAGTGTGGGCTATGGACGTTGATTATGCTGAAGTTAAAGAACCGGCATTTGATCCTCCCTGAAGGCACATTCTCTCATTGATCGGCCACCACCCGATCACGCATATCTCCCATCACTATAAAAGCTGTTCCCAGCTCGTGTGTGCTGCCGCAGCTCTGGTAGATGGTATGACTTCCAACAACTTCCAACAAACCTTCTGCAGCGCTACAATGCCGAATCCACGGTACTTGAGCACATCGGCGAGTATGCGTGTGCTTCCGATGAAGTTGACAGATTTGCAGTTCCACGAACCGAATTTCCAATCGCTAGTCCCTTTTCGTCGCGGTAGTCTTCGCCGATGGTACCGGTCCGTACTCTCTTGTTGATTGTTCGCTGCGTATGTTTTTTTAAAGGCTGGCTTACAGGGCCTGACACCAAACCCCCTTAATTTCCGGAGGACCATAATTCCCGGTGGACCATGGTGCACAGTTTCACTTAGATTCCCTCGCTGGCACTCGGACGATGATCAGCCGCCCCTAACATGGAGAACAGACGCTGTTGTGAGCCAATCCTGACATAGAGAACAGACGCTCAGTAAAATTTGTACCTCCGGAGAGAAGCAAACCCCCCCCCCCCCCCTTTCCCTGTCCGCAAACGACGATAGCTCCCACCGCACAGTGATGCCACTCCATACAAAGCACGGATAAAAGTATTTTCAATCACTTTTTGTCAACCGAAATTGGCCGGATAGAACTATGGGATCAGAAGCTATGGCCAAAATACATTTTTTTATTCATACAAAAAACGCGTAAAAACCCATCACTAATTTTTTTTGGCACTTATCCTTAACCGACTCGCTCGCAACAAATTGCATACGAAGCAGAATCCTGTTCCATTGTTTTTTATTAAAAATTGGTCACATCGGACAATGGGATCAGAAGCTATGGTCAAAATACTAATTTCATTATTACAATACAAAATCACTTTTTTTGGCACTTATGTCCATCAAATTTGCTTGCAACAAGTTGGGTTTGGCGATAAATTGTATAATGCATATAAACAAATTGGGACTTGCGATTTGGGCGTAACTTATTTTGTAAACAAACATTGTTTTATCGATTCTGTAGAGTGCAAGTATTTTACTTATCAGCAAATCAGTCCCGAAATATGAAAAATAAGACCAATCCACATATTTATTCTTAACCCTTTTGAACCAACGAGAAAGGAACCATCACCGATAGGTAGATTAACTAGGGTTTTGTGCTTGAGGTTGCGACGTAGCTTTTTTGGAACAGTGATATCTAATACAAATGACGATTTTATGACCCAGAGTTATTCAATATGATTCAATTATATGGTATTTGTGCAAGTATTGTATGTACTAAGAACTGAGGTAAGCTTCCGCTTTTTTCGAACTAAAATGTGTATAACTCGGAATTGGGCAGGGATTTCGCTGCCTGACAATCTCTTTCAAATTTATCAAGGATTGTTTCTAGAAAATTTCCCAAATTTGAATGAACGTCTCAATACTGAACTATTGTACAACTGAAATTTTCGCTTCGCACCACCTCTCTTCAATGATTAATTTGAAATATAAAAGATCCGAATTTTGCAAAACCCAACTGACAAAAGTTTCAACGATCATTTTGATGTAATAGTAAATATATGCAACGCATGGAATTTCGCAGCAATGTCTTTTTACTTCAATCAAGTTTTCCAAATTCCATACAAAAATTACCATTTTGGGAATTTGGGAGAGCGGCTAACAGCATATTGTCCCAGGCAAACAGCAAGGAATGAGCACAGAGAACGGTGATTTTTTGAATGTGGCATGAGCATGACACTATAAAACTGCGTATTGACATGTGCAAACATGCAATTAAATTAATTGAAAAATAAGACAAATATGTGGAAGATACAAACAAATCAAATAAATGGAATAAAACAAATAAGACATATTTGACAAATAAGACAAATAAGACAAGAAAGAGAAATAAGACAACTAAGATAAATAAGATAAATAAGACAAATAAGATTAATAAGACAGACAAGACAAATAAAACAATTTCTCCAAATATAACGCCAAAAACTCCGCCAGAATTCATCCGAGTATTTCTACCAAAGTTTCTCCGGGTATTCCTCCAGGAATTCCCTCGAATATTCCTCCAAGAATCCCTCCGGATATTCCTCTAGGAAATTTTTCGGATATTTCTCCAAATCTTCCTCCAGGGATTCTTCCGGAACTCCTACAGGAAATCCTCCGGATATTCCTCCAGGAATTCCTCCGAATATTCCTCCATGCATTCTTCTGAATATTTCTACAGGAACTCCTCAGAAACTCCTCCGGATAATCCTCCGGGAATTCCTCCGAATAGTACTCCAGAAATTTCTCCGGATATTGCTCCAGGAATTGCTTTGATTATTGTTCCAGGGATTTCTCCGGAAATTTCTTTAGTAATTTCTCCGGATATTCCTCAAGAAATTCCTTCCAATGTTTCCCCAGGAATTGCTCCATTCCTCCAACAATTCCTCCGAATATTCCTTCAGGAATTCCTCAGAATATTCCTCCAGGAATTCCTCCGAATATTCCTCCACCAGAAATTCTTCCGGAAGTTCCACCAGAAATTCCTCTGAATATTCCTCCACCAGAAATTCCTCCGGAAGTTCCTTCAGGAATTCCTCTGGAAGTTCCTTCAGGAATTCCTCCAGAAATTCCTCCGGGAATTCCTCCGGAAGTTCCTCCAGGAATTCCTCCGGAAGTTCCTCCAGGAATTGCTCCGGAAGTTCATCCAGGAATTCCTCCGGAAGTTCCTCCAAGAATTCCTCCGGAAGTTCCTCCAGGAATTCCTCCGGAAGTTCCTCCAGGAATTCCTCCGGAAGTTCCTCCAGGAATTCCTCCGGAAGTTCCTCCAGGAATTCCTCCGGAAGTTCCTCCAGGAATTCCTCCGGAAGTTCCTCCAGGAATTCCTCCGGAAGTTCCTCCAGGAATTCCTCCGGAAGTTCTTCCAGGAACTCCTCCGGAAGTTCCTCCAGGAACTCCTCCGGAAGTTCCTCCAGGAATTCCTCCGAAAGTACTTCCAGGAATTCCGCTAAGAATTCCTCCGGAAGTTCCTCCAGAAATTTCTCCAAAATTCCTGAGGAAGTTCCACGGGTTTCCATTGGCACGGGTTTTCGGAGTTTTCAGCGTCAACATTTGCATATCATCTTTCATCAGTGCAGAGGTAATTTTTGAGTAGCTAGGGATGTCCAGAAGAAACATTTTGTTGACACATTGTATAGTCAATGCTAGAATAGTGTTATAAAACATTTTTTGAACCTGTACGAGTTGTTCCGACTGAAGTGAATTTACAATATTTCGAAAAAAAAACATCCTTACTCACGCCCCTCTAGGGAAAAAGTGAGCATCCCTAGAAACATATCTCACCAGTATGGTGAAACTAGATGAGATAGATAAGACATCCGTAAAAGAATTGTGAAAATCGGTCAAAAGACGCTTGAGATACAGCTGTTTGAAAATTTAGTTCTCATGATTTTCTGATCACTGTATTCGGCGTGTTAATGCTTATGTATACTTAACGAATGCTATGAAGAAAAATGCTATTTGCGCATATTTGTACAAAACAATCATCATATCCCCGAAAAGCTGAATAAATAAGCTTTGAAATCAGCCCAATTCGGCATGCGTGCGTTTGCGTGCTCATAGTTAAAAATCAGGTTGAACAACATCATGTCTTCGCCATACATGTTACAAGCAAATTAAAAAAAACATCTTTTATTTGCCATTGGACCGACATGATGCACCCCGTGCAATTTTCATCCAATCTGCGTGAAATTTTGAGGAAAGACATTTCAAATTAGGTAGCGATCTGTTCAAGATTAGGAAGAGCTGCAGCTCTTGGCAAAAGTATCAATTAGTAGCCTTCCATGGGTTGGAGGATACTCTAGTATTGTGTTTTCTTCGTGAGGGGGTTCCCTCCCATATCTCCAATAGGTTATGGGCCCAGTACGATTCTACTGCGCATCTTCCAGCTTTCGTCACTAGGGTATTAAATGCAATCCCAGCAAGTGTCTAAACCCAATGCATATTCAAAACAATGTAAACAGTCAAGCCGACTTCAGCCGCCAGCGAACCCTTCTTCTCGGACTCGGCGATCATATATTCCATACTCTACCATCCGAGAAAAACGTGAATATTATTTGCTTCTTGAAGTCGTTTTTTTTTCGAAAGAATCGATTCAAACAAGAATTAAATTGAGTTTCAATTTGAAATCTGTATCTGTAGAATTTTAAGATAATTTCAAAAATTCCTTCATCAATTCATCATTCTTTGGAAATTCTTTTAGAAAATCCTTCGGAAATTTCTTCATTAGGTATACCTTCGGAGATTCCTTTAAGATAAATCTTCCAAGAATTTCTTTGGAAATTACTCTGGAAGTTTCTTCTGAAATTGGTTTGGTGTTTTTTTCGCAACATATTTCAGGAATACTTCCACTAATTTCCTCAAGGAATTTCCGAATAAATTCTGAATTACTAAAGAGCAATCTGAATAGATTTTCGAAAAAAATAACCTAACGAAATTCTGAAGAAATTTCCCAAGCAATATTAAAAAGAATCCACAAAAGAATGTCCAAACAAATACTCTAAACATTATTTCTCCTCTAAACATTTTTTCGAAAAAATAACCCCAGGAATTAATTCGGTTAGTCATCCAGAAATGAGATCAAATTTTTTTTATGTTGAGGAATTGCTGATTTTGATTACTTTGGTTGATATCCTTTTGATTTCAAGATTTTTCTGCTATGGATTTTGTCATTTTATCCGCTAAAACGACCAAAAGGATTTAACCCTACTTATCAAAATCAGTGATTCAACAACATCAAAGCAAGTTATCGATTTGCTCTGGACATGTTTATACTTGTGTTTATATAATTTAGAAATCATCAGCAAATTTGCTCTAAAAATCAGTCATCAATTGTGGAGATAGAAATTTGAAAACAAATTATGATTTCAATTTGATGTCGATAGCAAAATATGTTCTCTATTCGCCCTCATTATAATGTTAGACTTTGCTCGGGATGATTCCTCCAAACATTTTTCTTAAAGAATCTCAGAAGAAATGTCTAAAAAAATTCGTAAAGAAAATTCCAAAGAAATTTTCAAAATTTTCTTGAAATTTCTTTTTTGAATTTTCAAAGAAATGTCGTGAGGAATTTCCAAAAGAATTTCCGGATTTTCTGGAAAAAATCTTGGAAAAACTCTTGGAGAAATTTAAGAATGTCAGAAATTTCTTCAGAAGTTCCCTCGGAAATTCCGTTAGAAATCTCCAAGAAAATTCTTGACAAATTGTCTTAGAATATTAGAACAAATTTTCGATGGAAATTTAGGAAGAATTAAATTTTATGAAATTTGGCCACAATATTCTCTTATATGCAAAGAATGTTCAGGCCAAATTTGAGCATAATTAGTTATAGAAAACCCCCCTGACAATAATAGGACAAAACCTGCCAAAGCCGTCATTTCCCCCAGAGTGGCCTGTGCAGTGCATAAAAGTATTCGCCATTCAGCTCGGTCCATGGCTGCACGTCGCCAACCACGCTCTCTGACCAACCACGAGACTGATTTTGAAATTTTGAAGAAAATTTACTTTTTGCCCTTGTCATAAGACGAGTTTGTACTATTCCATTTAATTCCATTACTTTATTGTACATTTGACAGATAGGCATTTCAATCTCAACAGTCTCGTACTTGTCTCGACTTGGTGTGTCAAGTACGAAACACTGAAGATGGCCTTTCTATTGAGGTCGCTAAAAGCTTAAAATAATGTTCATATTACTTTTTTTTAATTGATCCCGGGTGAGAAATTGTACAGCAGAAAAAATGTCTGTGGTGGCGCTTACCTCTACTCAGAAGAAACTTCCATTACTTGAATCAAACTTTGATCGTTAATGGTTTTATTTCTCCTTGTACTTACGTCAAGGTGGATATGAATCCACTTTAATAATAAATTGAACAAATTTATTTTAAAAATTTTAACGAAAATTAGATTTTTTTGTGCTGTTTTTGAATTGCTCGGTGTTATTAGAAATGGAGTTATAAAGCTTCTCAAATAAATTATTCTCGTAGCCATTCGTTTACTGCAACATGTTCGATCGTGTTTCCCTTCGAATGTCGTTCGATAACTGCAACGCATGTAAGAAATCAAATGGTTGTCAGTCGGCGGCAGGCGCAATAAAAGTACGCTGATTTAGCAGTGCAATCCAGCTGTCGTCGACTTGGACATCCTTTAGAAGTTGAGCGGTCCAATAACTGCAAAACTGTTAAAATTATCAGCAACTTGCAGCTATTGAACGTCTACTATATAAAAACAATCAAGAGTGGACTAAATTGTATTCAAATATTCGTTAATTTGTTTACTTATATATTTAAAGAACACCTAACATTAAACAGTCCTAATGAATAACATGTCTTACATTAAAGTTTCTGCCTAACAATGAAGTGTGCCGATCTTACGTTTTCAGATAAAAACAACATTAAAGAAAAGTTGTTATAGTGATTGTTCGCCCTCCACATTCCCAGTGCGAGAAAATGTGGTGTGTCTGTATTATGGTGCGCATGTTAAGGTTCCGCTAAACACACGCGATGCACACGATTCTATCGCTTGCAGACTGCGATTTTGTATCCGGAACCAATCCAGATTACAATTTAATTGTTTTTCAGTTATTTTTGCTTTTTGGAGAATCAATTGGCTGATGCCAGCAACATTACAGCGGACGCTATGTGGCGGATGGTAAAGATCAACTGGCGATCTTCGCCAGCATGTACCGAAATACGACTGTTTATAGAAGCGATATCTAAATATGAGCCAAGTTGGTGCACATGTGCTCCAGTTTTAACTTAGAGCACCTTATATGACTGTAAAATATGCTCGAGTGTATAGAACAAAATCAGATGAATCTAAAACTTTTTAATAGAGTTCCACCGCTAGCGTTAGACTAAAAAACCGTCAAGTTGAACCGCACTGCTAAATGCGTTACAAGTCGCTTCCACGGTGTACCCTCTGGTAAATTGCGCCACGCGTTGCCAACGCTGCTTCTTTCGCCGTCGTTCGAGACGGTCAATCGTGACCGTCACATCAGGACAGGTAAACGTCAAACACTGTCGTGACACTTTGCGCAACTTCCAATTGGATCTGTCACGCTGCACTGTACCGATTAAACAACATTTATGCATGTATTTCTCTTCGTCGTACCTTGCGAATCGGTGGTATATAGTTTTTCCGACTGTCTGTTCGTGCGTGAATGGGGGAAAAAGGAGGAAAATTTATGTTTTTTATGTGAATATCCCGTGTGACGGTGGAACCTGAAAAGTTATCGCTTCCGAAGTGCGCTTGGGGTCCTATTTTTCGGTGTTCTTGGGGTGATTTTGGATACTTGTTTGGTGTAAAATTTTAGTGTGTCCAGACGGTGAACCTTGTATTGAAGGTGTTTTGCAAGTGGATTTAGTGAGGAAGTATTGGATTTTGGTGTACTTTTTGTGGGGATTTCTATGTGAACTTGCTGAAGTTGAGTGTTACTAACGCTGTAGTCTCGGATTGGGTAAGTACGATTGATTTTCTTCTGTTTTGACGTAAGAAGACCTGAGGAATGAGATCTGTTGTTGAAGGATATCAGCATGAAGCAATGGCGTCGTTGTCTTGGGATGCCATTCTGCATTGATAACAGAGACAGAGGGTCACCCCGAAGAAATATTGCTCGCTCTGCCTGATAACACCAAGGGGCAAGACACGGGCAAACGAGATTGCTCTTGTTTGCTGGTGCCATGTTCCTTTGCATAAGCCCACCCTGTATTGATTTTCTGTCACAAGAAGTGAAGACAAACGGGATTCCCCGTCCACAGTGAGAAGACTCTGCAGTAGGAACCCATCCCTTCAAATAGCCGAGGGAGATAAACAAATGTCACTCCAATAGGATTCCCCGGTTGACTGCCTTGGACTTAGGTTTGGCTTATCATTTCCTTGTTTCTTGGTTGCGACATTGCACATTCTACGGCTACGGCTAATCGATAGCGCCGGTAAGCTTAAAATAGATTTTGTCACAAAAATTTAACATTCGCGATCGGTCGATTGTGACACTTTTGACTGCGAAACGGCGACTGTTGTCCGTCGTCGCTATTTTATCGATTGGAGGTTATGGTAACGCCATTTTTGCTCAGGGACAAGGCGATCCATCGAAGAATGACAACAAACTCGACGTTATCGTTGTGCAAAGTCGGTTCCAGCCCTAGGAAGAAGATTTAGCACGCTGTCAGCTACAACCAGTTGGCCCGTTAAATCATGGGGTAATTTTTCTGAGGCGGACGCTCTCATGTTTCAGAAACATCAGAAAGTGATGCACTGCCAAAAGAAATAAAGACGGCAAAAACATCAAGTGCAGGCACAATACACAGATTAATGCACCTAACCTACTGGCGGTAGTTATCTTTTCGTCTTACGAATAAAATTTCACGAAATCGATTGTAAAAAATACAAAATCGTACTAAATTTTAAGAGCCTCTAAGAATATGTGTTATTAGAATATATAGAATACGTGTTATTAGTTAGTACCTTATATTTATTATGACTACTAAAATATAATTGTTACATCAAAATTGGGTCCTGCATTTCGATCTCTGTTATGATTTGATTGGACACGATTAGCTTTCTAGTTCCAATATTTACAAAATTATACAAGCTTTAAAGTCGATAATTATATGGCGCGCTTGTATAAAGAGTTCGTTTTGAAAGTGAACGCGTGCCCTTTCGGTATACCGTGGAAGTACACGCAAAGCCACAGACAGATTAATCGCACTGCTGGTGGTTGTTTTATTTTGACGTTTTGTTTCGCTTTCGAATCGAGTGTCGTCGTCGTCCGTTCGATTCGAGTCGACCTCCCTGCTGCTGCTATGCTGGTGCAAAACAAGCAAACGCACAAAATATGGCACTCAGACAACGGGCGCTCTGTGGCGGCGACAGCACAACGGAAATTCCGGAAATTCCAGATCAAGGAATTATATTCCACGGGTGGGGCGCGATGGGTTTACTCTTTTTTCGGAAGATTTTGGTTTGAGGAATGTTGAACAGATGTAATTGTTTCGAATAAATGTTCCTATCTACATTGACAGCCTTTTTCCAGTACACAAAAAGAGCTTCAGGGGTCATCTTCGTCTTAAATGGCTCTGCATTCTAACTGAAGCTTGGCCTGCTTTTCAACTTAGTATTTTATTACCCTTTCCTCAGTTATTGATTGTAAGCTTTCTATGCCCGCCATTGCATGAATATTTATCTTGTTTGGCAAGTACAATGGATACACTATGCCCAGGATGCCGAGAAGTTTTCAACCCGAAACCATTCTAGACCTGATCGAGAATCGAACTCGCCATCTCCGGATTGGCAATCCTACGCCTTTGCTCGCAAGGCTACTGGAGACCTCTTCAGGGCTCATACTGATGCACATTTATATAGACGTTACCTAATCAAATTTATGTAATTTTTATAAACAAAATAAGCACGTACGGGAAGTGGGGGGAGGACAATATGCCCTAGCTAAGCAATAACTGCTGCAATGTCGTAGCTGCAACGATTTTCATAGGTATTCGTAGCTCATGCAACAGTTAAACAATATAGCTAGCTGATGCCATCTTAAAATAGTAGAAAATCGCAATTATATTGATAATATTCACCTTTAAAAAAAGTGGTGATATTTCGTTGCCGGAAAACTCATGAGGCAAAACGCCTTTTAGCTGGCAGCTCTTTGGGAACAGCGCACCACGCGTCGGCGAACCACGCGTCTGGTATGGAAAGTGCATGGTGACGCGTAGTACATTGTAGGTTAGTCTCACTAGGGCGTTTTGCCTCGCCGAATTGTTATATGTTTCATCCAAATGTGGAAAAGTACGATTCTATCTCGGGTACTTATTCAAAAGGACGTATGTGATTTTGTAAACAAAGATTCAAACGTCGATTCGATCTGATAGCCCTCCCACGCAAACCATCACCATAGACAGATAGGGGGATGCTTCGGCTACCTGTTGGTGCTGTTGGTTTGCGTTGGAGTGCCATCAGATTGGACAAATAAGCGTTTGAATCTTTGTTTACAAAATCACATACGTCCTTTTCAATAAGTACCCGAGCTATCTTTTATTTTGACAATTTTTTCGCCTAACCTACAGAATGTTAGGTCTAGTTTTGTTACTGCCATCTCAAACACGGTAAATATGACGGAATACCCAAAAAGCGTTTAGCATAGGGGGAGTTTGTTTTTTTAATTTTGTTGTTTCAATTCCAAAGCATACTTTCCATTTCAATGGTCGGAAAGCTTACTGTCAAGAATAAAGACAGGATTAGATATGTTCTATATATAATATAGAATAATAATATGTTTATATTATATGTTCTGCATACTACGGAACGGAGGATATATGGCCGTTCGCATTTCGTGGTAGACATCGAGACTATACCAGTTGCATTCATAGAAGGGTCACCATAGAAGAAATCACACCCGTTATGGAATCCCGCTTCACCAGTAACGGGGAACGAGGAACTGTTGTAAATTTACTGGAATTCAAGGAATTTCCATCACAGTCGGGCTCAAAAGCTAGGCCAATTGTTGATCTGCCGGGATTCAGTTGGCATGGAGAGAACTGTTGCGATATTTTCCTTTATTAACTGCATTGGTGCCTGAAAAAGTATAATTTGTGTCCACTAAAATGATTTTGTGTGTGTTACTTCTACGTGAAGTTAAACGATTTACAATGATATGGAAATGCTAATATCATCTTCCAAACTTAGACGTACATGTTCATGATACAATTAGAGGCGAAAGTATAGAATTGATAGTTCCGTTAGGATACGGCAGGCATGAAGAATGTTTTTATAGAAGTCGATTTGAAAGCGAGCGGAGGGCAATATTTGTGATGGCACATATCACACGACCTTCCTTCTGCCAAGCTCCCGTATGAAGGGGGAGGGAAGAATATCCGTGTGGAAGCTGATATATCTCCACTGGCCAGAGTTTTGTATTGAGCAAATTTCGTTTCCGTCTGCATGTTGTGGGACCTAAGCTGGTTACGTAATCCGTAAAAGGCCCTATTCGCAGCAGCAATACGTCTTTTCACTTCACGGGAAACGTCATTGTCACATGTCACAAGCGTTCCAAGGAAAACAAATTTTTCAACAACTTCAGCACTACCTCAGCACCAACACCACTAGGTCTTACTCTATGTCTACATGGCACCATGTACTTTGTATTGGTAGAGTTAATGGTTAAGACTATCCTCGCCGCCTCTCTCTTCAGTGGCCTCCACTTTTTCTCTGCGATAGATCCCAATAAGGTCGATGTCGTCCGCAAATCCCAGGAGCATATGCGACCGTGTGATGATAGTGCCGTTCCTCTGCACGTCAGATCTCCTAATAGCGTCCTCGAGTACAATGTTGAACAATAAATTCAAAATGAGGGGGGTCCCGTAGGGTAGTTGGCTACACGTTCGCCTTATAAGCGAATGGTCATGGGCTCGATTCCCAGCCCCTCACCAAACCCTCGTCAGCTGCCGGATCCGCAGCCCATACGGTGGCGTGGTGGCGCATTCCTCCAACGTAAACCCGGATTAAATGGCAACCGAACAAAGCGACGATCATTGGATACTCGACATGGACAAACGGACACAATGAACTCACGACAAGACGAACTGGCAACGACAATATTAACGAATATTGGATATCTAAAAATAGATTCTGTGTGGATTCTGTACAGCAGAATACCATAGTAGATCACGGCACAGTAGCGGTTAAGAACACAGAGTGCCTACCAAATAAATACATGAATAAAAAAAATCAAAAGTGCATCATCCTGCTTCAATCCGTCTAAGGCCACAAACGAGGTTGATACTTCGTGTGCAATCCGAATACTTGATTTCGAGCCATCCAGCGTTGCACGTACCAGTCTAATCAGTTTTGCCGGAAAACCATATTCAGACATTATCTGCCACAGCTCATTTCTTTTCAGTGAATCGTAAGCTGCTTTGAAATCAATGAACAGATGGTTAGTCTGCCAGTTGTAGTCCTGGAATTTTTCAAGGATCATCCGGAGGCTAAACATATGATCCGTCGTTGATCGGCCCTGTCTGGTATTCGCCGACGAAGGGTCCCTCAAGTGTTCTCAGTCTGTTAAACAGGATACACGACAGGATTTTGTACGCCTAGTTCAGAAGGGTGATCCCTCTGTAATTGGCACAATTTAGTCTAAGCCCTTTCTTATAATGATATGGAAATGCTAATATCATCTTCCAAACTTGGACGTACATGTTCATGATAACATTAGAGGCGAAAGTATAGAATTGATAGTTCCGTTAGGATACGGCAGGCATGAAGAATGTTTTTATAGAAGTCGATTTGAAAGCGAGCGGAGGGCAATATTTGTGATGGCACATATCGCACGACCTTCCTTCTGCCAAGCTCCCGTATGAAGGGGAGGAAGAATATCAGTGTGGAAGCTGATATATCTCCACTGGCAAAAGGAAGGTGGTTTGACTTGCTCATATGCCATCGCGTGCGGAAGGATTTGCTATCGACGAGTACTGTCTCCAAATTTCTAATATGACATCAGCATTTAGTCGAATAGGATTTTTATTGCACAGTTCTGTTTTCTCATTGCGTCCGTCTCGTCGCAACCAACTTGGCTGCCTCGGAGAGAACAAAGCAGAGAAAGGCACTGCTGCTGTACCGTCGACCAATAACAGCTGACAGCCTTTCTTATAGATTGGGCATATGAGGCCATCCAACCAGCCGGCAGGCAGTTCTTCATCTTCCCATATTTTCTGGATAATGCCTTTTTTACAGCGGTGCATTCGTTTCTCTTCTGCCCTTGATACACTGTACCGCTCTCTGTTGGAGCGGGTACGAAACGTAATAACGGTAATACCAAAACGATTTTTTTGGCAAAAAATGTATTTTATAATATCTTGAAAACTACAACTCTTAGTGTACAAGTATATTCCGCAAACTTTTTTGTATTGCCAAAATACGCATTTTTGCTGAATAAATCATCAGTTTACAACCCATAGAATTCAAGATATTTAAAAAAATAATTTTTTGCCAAAAAAATCATTTTGGTATTTCCGTATTATGTTTTAACCTATGATTCAATATAGTCGAAGCTCAGGTGTGGTAAAATTCAAGTTATATCTGAGCTCTGGTCAAATTTTCAGTAAAATTGGTTCATACGCAATCGAGATCGATCTCCAAAGTTGACCATTTTGTATGAAAAATGGCTAGTGGGCTTTTTATTATGCCGGTCACTGTAGTTGAAGAATTTGCTCTTACCATTAACCCATCTCCTCGTTCTGCTATGTCACCGCAGCTATAGTAGATGTGGTACTTGAATGAAGTGTTCGTTATGGGATCCACCGCCCGGAATTTACGTCCT
The DNA here is from genome assembly GCF_024139115.2 of Armigeres subalbatus. Taxonomy (NCBI): domain Eukaryota; kingdom Metazoa; phylum Arthropoda; class Insecta; order Diptera; family Culicidae; genus Armigeres; species Armigeres subalbatus. The sequence continues at coordinate 444,362,051 of NC_085140.1, forward strand.
TCAGGTACGCAAAGTGCCAATGGTACACTTTACCCAGAATTTGCCGCGCCCAGAGTATTAACAATAATAGCCATAGGGAAACGCACACTCTAGCCAAACCACTACGCTATCTGCATGTAGGTATCAGGTTGTTTGTTCTCTCAAAAGCCTCTACCGTTTACCATTCTGATGGCAAAAAGCTAGGATATGGAAAAATGGTTACCTTTCTCCATACAGACTGTTTTTCTTTCCCAAAAATTCTCCCCGAATGTTTTCGTAAGGGAGCATCCTGTGCTTCTGAGATTGAGTGAGCATTACGAACCCTAACCTTAGCTTTTTCATTCAATATTTAGTATCTCAGTGCATAATTTAGTTATCATTATTTTTCCTCAATAATTGTTCGGTGTATGCTGTCTGCTGGATCGGTTGCAGCACTGTTGTCAAACAAATTTGAAATGTGAAATGTAGAAATGGACGTTTTGATGTGACACCCCGAGAAAAAAAATGTATTTTTCCCTTTTTGTTAAACCTATTTGTTTAGTGACATTTTAGAAACGGCAATTTTAAGACACTATATTTATATCTTTCAAGTGAATGGAATTATAGTTGTGCAAAGTTATGCCCTTAAAATTTATGTTTTCGTTCTACATACCTTATTTTTTTTTTCATTTTGTCAATGTTCTCCAAAGTTGTAGTTGAAAATAATTTTTTTTTTCATACAAATGAGTCAGTCGTTATTAGAGATGGTCGGGTTTCACATTTTGCAAACCCGAACCCGACCCGAACCCGATTCATAAATTCCTTTCAATTCCTTTCAATCCCGACCCGAACCCGAAATAAAAAATCTTATCAAACCCGTACTCGACCCGAACTCAAATTAATTCAACTATTTAAACCCGAGCTGGACCCAAACTATTTTGTTGCCGGAAAACTCAAATTAGATATTTTATATTTCTTTTTCCATCAATAAGGATGTATGCCCAAATAACGAAAAATCCTCAAATTTACCAGAAACGAATAAAAAAATATTCGATAAAAAAATTCTCAAACCCGTACCCGACCCGAACCCGACATTGTACTAATTTCCATGTATTTTTTTCGGTTGGCAATATGCTCTTTCGAATTGCCTATGACCTTGTAGAACATTAGAAAAATGCAAAAAAAAAACAAAGTATAAAGTGTACAACAAATAAATTATTTTAAAGGGAAGACTAACTTTGAAACACTTTAACTTCATGATTAATTATTTTAGAGCGTCTTAGGGGAAATGCTACAAGGTTAAAAGACTATTATTCTTCCATTTACTTCCACTATTAACTTTTTTATGTATCAACAAGCAGATACGTATTTCGTTTCCTACTTGGAAACTTCTTCAGTGTTTGTTATCGACTATAACAAACACTGAAGAAGTTTCCAAGTAGGAAACGAAATACGTATCTGCTTGTTGATACATAAAAAAGTTAATAGTGGAAGTAAATGGAAGAATAATAGTCTTTTAACCTTTTAACTTTAACTTCGTTCACTTGAGAACTTGTTGTTTTCGACATAATTTGAATTGCCGTTTGTACAAAATTTTTATTGTATATTTTTTTCGTTTGAAAATAATATCCTAAGGAGGCATTTTTCTTCCTTTTAAAGCCACCTTTCAAAGCCGACTTTTAAGACGAATTTATGTGCTCCTTAGCCATGCAGTAAAATGCGAAGCTACAAAGCAAGACCATGCTGAGGGTGGATGTGTTCGAATTCCACTCCGGACTAGCAAATTTTCGGGTGGAAAATTGCCTCGACTTCCCTGGCCATAAAAGTATCATCGTGTTAGCTTCAACAGTCGGGAATATATGAGTTGCGCAATTTTGCTCCCTTTGATCAAACAAGTACCCAGTCGGGTCGATTGCATCACCTATATATACCATCACCATCTATAGCGAGCGGTGGTACGCAACACTTTCCTCTCGAAAACTCCAAGCGAGTGTTGGTCCTCCACGATCATTGTCCAGGTCTCTTGTCCGTGGAGTAGTACCGGTCTAATGATGATGATGATGATGATGATGATGATGATGATGATGATGGTCCCGCCACATACCCCTACAAAGGTTTGAGCTGGACGAGTTATCTTTAAGATAATTAAATAAGATCAATGTAATCGGTTTTGCAAACAAACGATCCGATTGTATATACAGATATAAAATCCAAAATAAAATTCCATACTGTACAGCAAAAATAAATTGGTAAAATGAACTAAAGAACTACACCTAGAATTTTTGTAATCAACAGTAGTGATACATGGAGCTCATCAAAAGCTAAACTTGTGAAACCTCTCGCACAGATTTCAAAAGCTCCGCCAAACATCGCGTTCTTTTCACAAACCAATATCGCAATCTAAAACTCACATGTATCTGAACATGGATCATTAGGTTCGACAACCAAACATCAAAACTTGTGTAACCGCTCCGTCGATAACAAAAGTTTCGGAACAACCGCGAGTACAAAATAATCTACCAGAAGGCTTACTACTAATTCAAGAGCATGATTCAACAGTTCGAAATATGCAAGTTTTTAAATAAATTCAAAATCATTCATATCTGTAATCCGCGCGCGATGCTCAAACTTTTGTAGACTACACAAAGAAAGGTTGAAAATAAACTACGTCAATAAATTAAAATCCATCATCATCATCGAGGCGAACGTTATAGCTTATTAATGCCTCAATAAATAATAAAAATAAAAATGGTCCATAAAATCATCCGTTGTTAAAAACTTCGTCAAGATACATGTGTTAACGGGTAAAAAATTGCCAAGTAGCTGTTCAAAAGGCAGCTTTGACGTGTGAAATACATTGTCTCTTAAACTGTGTTAGCGTGACTGCACGTTTGATGTGTGAAGGCATCGAATTGAAAACATTTATACCTTTAAAAACAAAGAGTTTTGTGAAGCGCCATACAGAAAATAGGGTGTTCTCACATTATCCGCGTGTCTAGTATTATAACTATGAATATCACTTCCTCTTTCAATTCGATCACACAAATATCGAGGCAATAAACCGTTTATTACTTTAAAAATGAACACCATAGTCAAGTACACTATTCTTTGCTTCACTGACAGCCATTGTAAGGCGTCCAACAGGAAAGTTGAGGAAGTGAATCTATCACATTTTAAAATCAAACGCATTATTTTATTTTGTAAGCGCTGCAATCTCGATATTTGGGTTTCGTTAGCCAAGAAAAGGATGGAAGGGCAAAAATCCAGATGAGGAGAGATGATTGATTTATACAAGAGTATTTTGCTACCAATAATCAAATCGTGTTTTAATCGACAGAGCATTCCATACTTCTTGGCTATTTTCTTGATAACATTGTCAATATGTATGTCAAATTTTAGCTTGTCATCAATAATCACGCCAAGATATTTAATATCGCGGACGCGATCAATTGTCTCATCATCAATTTTAACAGAGACATCCTCATTTACTCGGGTTCGCGAAATTACCATGTATTTTGTTTTATTAATATTCAATTTCAATTGCTTGTATTTCAACCATCTACTTAGAGAGTGTAAATCCTCGTTCAAGCGTGAAACGGCATCTGCTAAATTTTTAGCTGCAATGAATATTACGGTGTCATCAGCAAAAAGATTTATATCACAAAATCGTAAGACTCGTCGCATGTCATTTATATACATAATGAATAAAATAGGCCCTAATACACTTCCCTGTGGCAGTAGCGTGTTCTCCACGGGACTAGAAACAGAATCATTAAAAGCAGTCCTTTGAGATCTGTCAGACAAATAGCTTTCAAACCAATTGTATGCAGATCCCGAAATTCCAAAGCGCTTGATTGTGCTCAACAATAAGGGCCGAGAAATTGTCTCAAAAGCGCGTTTTAGATCCAAGAACACAGCAACAATCGTATCTTTACGCTCTACATTTTCCTTCCATTTAGCTAATACCAAGTTCAATGCGGTTTCACAAGAATGACCTTCTCGATATCCCGATTGTTCCGGTATCAGCAAGTTATTTCTATTCAAATACTCAAGCAGCTGGCCTTTTACTACAAGTTCCAAAATTTTCTCTAATGTGTGCAACATATTGATAGGACGAAGCTCTTCGGCTTTAATCGTCCCAGCAACTTTTTGAATCGGAATCACTAGAGATTCCTTCCAAACTTGTGGCACGTGCCCAGTTCGTAAAGATTCATTTATAAGGTCCAGCAAGTTGTGTCCGATGACATCAAAGCAGTCTTGTATTACCTTGGCATTAACATTATCGACTCCAGCCGTTTTTCCAATTGAAAAGCAAATATTTTCAAGTTATTGGGTGAAATCCATCAAATCTACAATTAAAATTAATCGGCTGTTTTATTTCGTCAGGCTCATCAACTAACTCAATTGACTGGTTAATCAGTGAGACACTGTTGACGAAATATTGATTGAATTTATCTGCAATAACTTGTTCTGACTGTTCTACTGTGCCATCGAAGGTTATGGATCGCGGTTTGCTACTATTAGGTTTTAACAAGGATTTCAAAATTTTCCATAACTCTTTGCTGTTGTTTTGATGCTGATCAATTTTCCTCTGAATATATTCGCATCTCGTTTTTTTCAACATATGCGAATATTTATTACGCGCGACCTGATACCTTTTCCAATGAATAGCATTATTACTTCTACAAAATTTTCTGTATAATTTGTCCCTTTTACGTTTGAATCGTAAAAGATCCAGATTGTACCAGCTGTTCGAGTTTTTCAGAGATACATATTTATGTTCTATTAGATTATTGGTACAGGTTTTCAAAACGTCAGTAAGAACAGCTGATTTTTGATCTAACGAACCGACGTTTGATTGCAAATCCACGTTTCTTGCGACAAGACCCGAGATAGCTTGTTTTGAATATTTTCTCCAACACTTTAATTTGATAAGATCACTATTATTATCACTATTATCATCTACGTTAATTACTAGAGTTTCATGATCGGTTATTTTCAAATCACAAATCGTTACCGTACTAACGGAATCGAAATTAGAATATACATGATCAATTAAAGTTCTACTGTGCTGAGAAATACGTGTGTAATCGAAGACCTTTTGTTTCAGATCAAAAAGTCTGCTAACCGTTTCAAATGATTCGAATTATGGATGTCACACCAATTGATATTAAAATCGCCAGCGAGTATATTTAATTTACTAGGATCTATGAACATCTCCAACCAGTTCTCCAAAATTTCAACAAATCGCTGGTCATTTGAACTGGGAGAGTGATATAAAACTCCATAGTTACCCATCTTCATGCCACGTTCAACTGCAATGCCTAAGAACCAGTTACCATCACAAACTTCGTTCAATTGAAGCTTGAATTGAACCGATTCTTTGACATAAATAGCAACACCGGCAGTGTGTCTTGAATGTGATAAACAAGCAGCTACACTGTAACCCGGGATACTGTACTGTTCGAAAGAATCACTGTCAACGATATGCGTTTCAGATAAAAAGACTAAAAATGGACGTTTATCTTCTACAAGCTGACGTAATGCAACGTAGTTTGTAGAGAGACCTGCAATGTTCAAATACAAAATATCGAATTTATTTACATTCATACTAGAACTTGGTTGCTATTCATTGAAATGCAAGCTGCTCTTTTTGCGATCAACTAATCTTTTATACACTTTGCATTCAGTACTGAATGCTCCGTGTTTAACGTCCAAATTCGTTTTACGTTCTTGATTCATTTTATTACAATGAGCGCTTTGTAGATAGTCAGTTTGGTACGGCGACGAGCCCAAGTGCACGAATTCTTCAATTAAACTACCTTTAAGCACAACCAATACAAATTCGTGGTGGGTGGCTTACATTGTCTTCCCTTGAGCCTCTTCCTGTAATGTACTTCGTCTTCGACATGTTAATAACGATCTATGAGATGATGCAGATGGAAGACGGTACATGGAGGATCTATCCAAAATCAAACCAAATAAATAATTTAAAAACCCCAGAATAATCCACCTAGCGGTGATGGTGCCTTTCTCGTGTATTTTAAAATGTAATAAAAAAGCATATAAGAGAAAGCTAAGTACAAAGAAGTGTGTCTCGCATTTTATTGGACACATACACACATACATACATACATACAGACATCACCTCAATTCATCGAGCTGAGTCGATTGGTATATAACCCAATGGATCTCCAAGCCTTCTATCAAAAGTTCGGTTTTGGATGGATCCTATAGCCTTTACGTATATTTAGTATACGCGAAAGGCAAAAAAATCAATAGTTGGAAAGATGATATTGACACCAGTACTGGAAAAGGTCGTGATCGTCATAAGACAGAGAGCAAAGCGCCTTTTTCTATTTCAGGCGACCAAATGAAAGAATCGTGGGTTCTTTGATCAATTTCGCATGAAAGGCAGTCATGAAAGGATTTTGTTTTTTATTTTAAAATTAAAATTTCTAAGTTATTCTAATAAATATATACGAAGAATAGTGACTAGTCGATACATTAATAATACTCCTTTAATTCACCGAGTTGAAAGTGGTAACAAACAAAAAAATAAAGCAGATATTGCACACTTTCATGCCCTGTCACGGAACAAATATTTTTTGAGATTTTTGTAGCATGCCATTCATCCTTCGCATTTCTATAGATATTGAAAGGGGCAGATATGTAAACATCGCGTGACATCTCTCATTGAAAATGAGAAATTACAGTACTGATTGACACCAAATATGGTTGCAGCAAGAAAGATCAATTTTCCAAGAAACATGTTTGCATCTCGTTTGTATTGAATTGAATAAATTAAATCATTTTCCGGTCAATTGAACTAAGAGGTTATTACGCCTTCAGAATAGGAAATTCTAAGTTCGCTTGAAAATATAGATAAGACATAGTTTAAGCAATCTAGTTCAATAAATAACAGGAAGTATATTCTACTCAGCTTTTTAGCAGAAATTGACATCCCTGCTTAAAAGTCCGCAGCTCTCCGTAAACTTTCGCAACATTAATCTCAGTTGAAAATCATGTTTCAACCAAACCGTCACCGCTTCCAAAGAAATTGTATTCGATTTCCCACCCAAGAATCACACATCCCTATCCTTGCAGAGGACATTAATCATTCAACGTGACGGGTATCGTGAAAATTTGTTCTTGGGAACAAATCCTGGAGTAGTGCGTTTCGGTACGTACCGTACCAACCGTTGGTACGCCGCCGTACCTATCTGCCCAATGTTGCCGTGACGATATTCATTTGGGACCACTTGGTTCCAATCACGAGGCATTATTCTTTCGTTGATCAAAAAGCGGCAGCGGTAGCAGCATCATCTTCCCAACCATCAGCTACTCGGCACATCTAACAGATTCCCCCGGTGGCAATGATAATGAACCAGATTATTGCCGTGCGTCCTGTTTGGATTGCAGAAGCGATCGATAGCATTGAACGCGCGTCTCTCCGGTCACGTTTTCTCTGTGGATGCTTTTTACTAACGGTAGAACTATTTCCTCGTCTACTTTGTATGTTGGAAAGTTTAAAGTGTCACTGAAGTGCGAAGCATTGTTACACTGGAGTCGGTATTGAACCTTATCTTGTTGAATATTTACAATAAATACTTGATGAAAGAAAATACATTAAAAATTCGTTTAATTTGATATTTAGGACATGATTTCGTTAAGCAGCTTTACGCATTAAAAACCTCTTCTTATTCATATGTAAAGCAGAAAATTATCTGTTATGTAACTTTACTTACTTAACTCACTGCCTTGCATAGGAAGAAGCTAATACTTGCGTAAAAAATAAAATTTGTGAACATAAAAATTCAAACTAATGGTTATCAGATAATTTATCTATGGATTGTTTAGATTCATTCATACCACCATATGAAAACATGCTTTCAACCACCAGCTCACCAATATCGGGCGCCTTCTCTTCCAACACAATCAAATTAACGTGCAACCAGGGAAATTTTCGGCTTCCGAAATTGCTCTCCAACACACAGGCAACTCCATACACACATCGTCAGGATTTGGGCTTCACATTTCCCAACGAAAGCTGCAAGTCGGCAAACTCAGGATTATACGGGAGCAGCCCCGAGCCGTGTGTTGAAACATGACGTCAACGTCGACATCCGGAGGAAAAGCAAAAATGGGTCTGGCAGACAGCAGCGGCGGCGACAGAACTGCCGATTTTATGTGTCGGGTTATTATTCCATTCTTAGTTCTTATTCTCAGCCCATGGTGAAAATGGTTTTGTTAGCTTGTGTGCGACACGACCATAAAGACGGTATCTGTATGGAAACAACTGACTGCTGGAGGAAAAACTGGGAAATCGATTTTCCGCAAAATCAGCCCAACAGTGCGGCTACAAGTCCATGCTGGCAGTGACGACATAAAGCACAAAACAGTGTGTGGAGAGCTCTAGGATATGAGGACGTGGAAGCGGTGCGATGGATCTCAGGGATGCAAAGTTTTGTGGCGAATTCTGTCGTATGTGAGCAGCTCCCAAGAGTTCTAGACATGCACTGAATGTTTAAGGCTAGAAAAGGAATTTTCATCGCCTGTGCTTCACCAATTGCTGTGTGAGGTGCTGCTGACTTGCTTGCCGTTAGTTTATCGGTTTGAATTTATTCCCCTTGTTTGTGTGATTTTTATTATTGGTTTCAATCGAAAAAAAAACTAGAGAAAAATACTATAGAAGACAGCCCAATAATTACCTTCACAAACTGTAGAAATAGATCACGAAACTATTATAAAATTTGTGGTCGAATCTAGTAGAACATCCAACTTGTTCGTGCCTTTCAATGATTGGATGGAAGCATTTAATTGTTACAACCTCGACCAAACCGCGAGCCTTTTGGTTCCCCAAAACGAACATACCACGGACCTTCGTAGTCATACTCGCTTCTTTTAGAACTGGGTGATGTGGGAGAAAACAGGTCGCGGAAAACGCTTCTTCATCTAGGGAAATCTCACACTTACCAAGCCTAACGAACTCTGACATAAATGTGTGATACTTTCTTTCAGCACCTCATTGTGCTCCAGCTTTCTTTCGACACCTTCCAACCGTTGTACAGCAATGGTATAAGATTCGCCCATCATATGGAAAAATTCCTTCCTTTTTTCCTTTTCCTGACGAAAGGAAGTGAACAAAAAGGAAAGGAATATGGATGGGAGAAAAATGGGAAGTTTGGGAAAGGTACCCTTGAAGAGGGCATACAATGTATACAACACGTACAAAAGCTCATAGCTCCTTACCACAACGGGTTATGAACAACAGAATACTTTGAAGGTTCAGGTTTCTTTAGTCAATTTCACTTAGTAAGTGTTTACCAAATATTTGGAAACGCAGTTGCGCATAAACTTGGCAGTTACATATCAGATGATAAGAAGTTCCATAATCGGATTCACAACCATCACAGACAAAGGATTCAACACGTTGAATATTTGCCATGTGATAATTGAGTCGGCAGTGACCTGTCAAGGCCTTGACTAAGACACTGCAATTCTGTTTAGACAGATTAGCTAAATAGTTAGCTACTACCGGAGATGGCTCTCGGATATACAATTTTGTTTGATGACATGAATCCAAACTACTCCAATACCGTTTGTGCTGAGTGGAAGCCCAAGAGCTAATCAAACGCTTCACCCAACACTTAGATATTGGAATAGCTGGCTCAGGACCAAACAAGTCTTGTGATGCTCCAGTGCGAGCTAACTCATCAACCAATTCGTTTCCAGCTATGGAAGAATGGCCAGGTACCCATATAAGGTGCAATGTATTAACTGAATTCAGTTCCTCTATTTGAGTTCGACATGCGATTACTAACTTCGACCTTGAGTTGGCCGAAGCGAGCGCTTTGATAGCTGCTTGACTATCTAAACAGAAGTATATTACTTTGCCCATTATGTGTTTCTGCTGTGCGGATTGCACTCCACACATAATGGCAAATATTTCCGCTTGAAAGACAGTGCAGTGTCTACCCAGTGAGTGGGACTGTTCCAGTCTTAGCTCACGCGAGTAGACACCTGCACCCGCTCTACCTTCGAAGAGGGAGCCGTCAGTATAACAAACAATGCTGTCCGACATACTTCTCTCCAAATAGCCAGATGTCCACTCATCCCACGAGGGGAATTGAGTTGAAAATGTCCTATAAGGAAAACTACTAGCGAGTGTGAGATCACTTGGAGCAAGGACTGTTCTGTCCCAAACAACCATGAGTTGTAACAACGAAGTGTGTGTAGAACTGCGGTTTACAGGATTCTCTTCCATGAAACCGAGAACCCATAATCGGTAAGTACAAGAAAGTGCTTCTTGTTTGAGATGTATGTGTAGTGGGGCCCTCCTTAGCCGTGCGGTAAGACGCGCGGCTACAAAGCAAGACCATGCTGAGGGTGGCTGGGTTCGATTCCCGGTGCCGGTCTAGACAATTTTCGGATTGGAAATTGTCTCGACTTCCCTGGGCATAAAAGTATCATCATGTTAGCCTCATGATATACGAATGCAAAAATGGTAACCTGGCTTAGAAACCTCGCAGTTAATAACTGTGGAAGTGCTTAATGAACACTAAGCTGCGAGGCGGCTCTGTCCCAGTGTGGGGATGTAATGCCAATAAGAAGAAGAAGAAGAAGTGTAGTGGGACAACGTCGAGAAGAACCTCGAGAGCAGCCGTGGGAGTCGAAGAGAACGCACCAGCCATAGCCATTAGGCACATCCTTTGAAGATGGCCTAATTTAGACTGAATTGTCCTCACTTCACCCTTTTGCCACCACACAAGACATACATAAGCCAAAATTGGTCGTACAACTGTTGTGTAAATCCATTTGATATATTTAGATTTAAGACCCCAAGTTTTACCAAAAGTTCGTCGGCATTGGCCGAAAGCCATACACGCCTTTTTGACTCTGAACTCAATGTTAGGAGTCCAGGAGAGCTTGGAATCAAGAATTAGTCCCACATACTTTACCTGATCCGTTACATTGATTTCAGAGTCAAAAAGATGTAATGGGCGAATACCATTACGGTTACGTTTTTCCGTGAAAAGTACAATAGATGTTTTATTCGGATTCACCGAAAGGCCATATTGGCGACACCAACTTTCGACTGCCTGAAGAGCGTTTTGCATCAGGTCGAATAAAGTAGTAATACACAAACCGACTATCAATATTAGATAGTCGTCGGCAAATCCATAGGTAGGAAAACCGCCATTATTGAGTAATCTCAATAGCGTATCTGCAACGAGGTTCCACAAAAGTGGAGATAATACTCCCCCTTGGGGGCAGCCACAGACACTTAATTTCCTAATCGCTGCTTGGCGTAATGTCGAGTAGAGATGTCGGTTTTTAAGCATCTGGTGAATCCATTTGGTAATTATATTAGGTAGCCCATGACAACGTGCGGCTTCCAATATTGCATCGAAAGACACGTTGTCAAAAGCACCCTCAATATCTAAGAAAATCCGGGTAAAAATCCGTTGCTATTCGCATTTTAATAAATAAAACATAACGACTCGGAGTCATGTTTTCATGAAAAACGACGCTGAGTCTTAAAAACATGACTCAGAGTCATGAAAACATGACTCAGATTCATGAAAATGTGTCAAAAAATTCCAAAATCAGCGTAACGCTTTGTGGTAACGCAAACTTCTTAAATTGTTTTTTTTTTTCATCTCTGTCATGTTCTTCGTCGGGTATTTTGGAATACAGTTGAGTGGCGACGAAGCAGAAAAAAGTTTCATTCGTTTGTATAACCAAATTGTCTTTCTGTACGTGAAAAGAAAGTGTGATTATTATGTCTTAGGTCTGAAATCGAATCGCGGAAGTGTCTGGTCCCGAGCCATCATTTTGTGTTAGCGAAAAGGAAGTAACACAGCAGGAAACGACGGGAAGGGTGGTTAGGGAACCTTCTTCACTGTACAGTTCCTGTCTGCTGGCATATGTGCGGATATTGGATTGCAAGATTTCCAAAAGAATGAGCACTGTAGTCGACTTACGAATGCTGCCGACGGCAGTACTGGCAAGCGTCTTGGATGGTCGCTCAAACATACTCTCGAAGTGCACTTTACTGAAATCAACACCTTCCAAATGGTGATCCGACAGACCTCCCTCAAGCAGATCATGTTCAAATGCGTTCAAACACTGTTGACGGACCGGGAGCCCGTCGTCAAAGAGCTGCAGTCTAAATTCTTTCGATACACCAGCAGCGTGCATCACCCTGCTTTGTTCCAGCTAAGGTAACAAATGACGTCGATATTTCATCCGCAACTCTTACACTTGATTTCGATCCGTCCAACGTTATACGAATCAGCCGTATTAGTTTCGCCGGAAAACCATGTTCAAGCATAATTTGCCATAATTCATTCCGTTTCACTGAATCGTACGCCGCCTGGAAATCAATAAACAGATGATGTGTCTGCAAATTGTACTCCCGGAATTTATCAAGGATTTGTCTCAGGGTATACATTTGATCCGTCGTTGATCGGCCCTCACGAAAACCTGGTATTCGCCGACGAAGGACTCTTCAAGCGGTCTCAATCTGTTGAACAGAATACGGGACATAATTTTGTACGCCGAATTAAGGAGGGTTATTCCTCGGTAATTTGCGCACTCCAGTCTGTGCCCTTTCTTGAAGAGAGGGCAAATGAGGCCGTCCAACTAGCTAGCAGGCATTTCCTCGTCTTCCCATATTTTCGACATAATATGGTGCATAACTTCATAAAGCTGCTCACTACCATGTTTGAGAAGTCAAGCCGGGAGCTGGTCCTTCCCCGCAGCCTTATTGTTTTTCAGCTCTTTAACAGCTTTTTTAACCTCATCTAGTGTAGGCGACTCCGTCGCTAATATTTATTCTGCTCACCGATGCACCGTCACTTCCACAATTCAACAAAGTCTCGAAGTGTTGCTTCCACCTGGCAGCCACTTCGGTTTTATCTGTCAGAAAATTCCCTTGTTGGTCGTTGTACATGACGGGAGATGGCGCTGTCTTTTTCCGCACGCCATTGACAGACTCATAAAACCTCCGCATATCGTTCTGCTCCATGTTTTCCTGCGCCTCGCTAATCACTTGTCCTTCATATTCTTTCTTCTTCCAGCGATGGGTTCGTTTTTCGGCTGCTCTTGCTCTTGTTCTTGCTCTTGCCGATCTCTATTCGATCGGGTACCCAACAACAACATTCGGCTTCTGGCAACGTTGCAACGTTGATAAAACCGTGCAAATCGGACAACCCGTTCATGAGTTATAATGCCTCAAAGGAAAAGCAAACTCATTTTCATACAGATAGACTAGCACAGCGGCTCTCAACCTAGGGTACATGTACCCCTGGGGGTACCTCGGACAAAAATCCGTAATGGCGGATGTATTACAATTCCAATCCAAAATAATTTATAATGTTTGGATACTTATATATTTATTTTTCTTTCTAAACTTTGTCTAAAGCTTGTAAATAATACGCATATAAATCAAAGTAAATTGAATCCTGCCTTTACAATCAGCACTGTGCTGTATGAAGGGCTGCGGAACAAAAGATCAAAAGGACAAAACGTCGGATAAAAAAAAAACTTTAATGCAATCTATCTGATCGAAACCAAATGTTGAATAATATATATTAAGGATATGCTTCTGAACTAAACTCTAGAGTCTAAAGGTTCGGTAGCTTCCGTTTGAAAGGCATGAAAACTTTTTTTTTCGAATAGTAGACGTTCGATAACTGCAAGTCATTTAACTGCAATGCTTTTTAACTGCAATTCGATAGATGCAACACTTTTGCAGTTATCGGACCGCTTAACTTCAAACTGATGTCAAACTGAATGACAGCTGCATTGCGCTGCACATTAAGATGCATTTTAATTACATCTGACGTCGATTGATAACCGCTTGACGTCTATAATGCGTTGCAGTTATCGAACGGCATTCGTTAACTGAAAAGTAAACATTTTGCTTGGTTTTCACTTTGCAAGAGGATTGGAAGCACCCTCCGTTTCACGGAAGCCTTCTTCCAAGTAGCTCGGAAGCATTGACAGATATAAAAATGTTGCGGTTTTAAATGTATTTTCATGTACAAATTTGGAGCATGCAAATAAGCGTAACCATCAACTGATCTTACTGTTCTTTTATATCGAAATAAATTTAAGTTTTTCTTGCTTGTAAAATTCTGCTGCAATTTAACACGTCGTTGAATTTTTAAAACTAATTGCTGTGCTATTCCAAACAGCCCGGAAGCCTCCTTTCAAGAGGCTCGGAAGCCTCCTTTCAAAAGGCCCGGAAGCTTCCTTTCAAGAGGCCCGGAAGCCTCCTTTCAAGAGGCCCGGAAGCCTCCTTTCAAGAGGCCCGGAAGCCTCCTTTCAAGAGGCCCGGAAGCCTCCTTTCAAGAGGCCCGGAAGCCTCCTTTCAAGAGGCCCGAAAGCCTCCTTTCAAGAGGCCCGGAAGCCTTCTTTCAAGAGGCCCGGAAGCCTCCTTTCAATAGGCCCGGAAGCCTTCTTTCAAGAGGCCCGAAAGCCTCCTTTCAAGAGGCCCGGAAGCATCCTTTCAAGAGGCCCGGAAGCATCCTTTCAAGAGGCCCGGAAGCCTTCTTTCAAGAGGCCCGGAAGCATCCTTTCAAGAGGCCCGGAAGCCTCCTTTCAAGAGGCTCGGAAGCCTCCTTTCAAGAGGCCCGGAAGCCTCCTTTCAAGAGGCCCGGAAGCCTTCTTTCAAGAGGCCCGGAAGCCTCCTTTCAAGAGGCTCGGAAGCCTCCTTTCAAGAGGATCGGAAGCCTCCTTTCAAGAGGCTCGGAAGCCTCCTTTCAAGAGGCTCGGAAGCCTCTTTTCAAGAGGCTCGGAAGCCTCCTTTCAAGAGGCTCGGAAGCCTCCTTTCAAGAGGCTCGGAAGCCTCCTTTCAAGAGGCTTGGAAGCCACCTTTCGAGAGGCTCAGAAGCCTCGGGTTTCGGAAGCCTTCTTTTAAAAGGCCCGGAAGACTCCTTTCAAGAGCCTCCTTTTAAGATGCTCGGAAGACTCCTTTCAAGAACCTCCTTTTAAGAGACTGGGAACCTTTCTTGCGAGAAGCTGAGAAGTCTTCGTGCAAGAATCTTGGAATTCAGCGTACTTTCAAGAGGCTCAGAAGCGTCCTTTCAATATTCTAGGAATCCTCCTTTTAAGTAGCTCAAAAGCCGCCATTGAAGTGGCTCAAAAGCCGCCATTAAAGAGGCTTGGAAGTCTAACTTCAAGAGGCTCAGAGGACTCTTATCAAGAGGCGAGGAAGCCAACTTTCATGAGATTTGGAAGCTCCTTGCAAGAGGCTCGGAAACCTCCCTGTAAAGTACTCGGAATTATTCCTCCAAGAGGCTTAGAAGCCTTCTTACAAGAGGCTCAGAGGCGTCCTTCTAAGTAGCTACAAAGTCGCCGTTAAAGGGGCTCGGAAACCTCCTTTTAAGAGGCTCAGAAGCCTCCAATAGTCGTAAAAGTCCTGTAATAAGCTTAATTTGAATTGAAAAGTTTCACGAAATAATGAAAATTCCAGCCCACTTTATGAAGAGCAATACTGCCGTCAATCGCATACTGTCCCATCTTTGCTGGGACAAATATACAATTCACGGCAGCATATATCCCGTTGCTTTTCAGGTCTATTCTTCATAGATCTTATGAACTACTTTTATTTGCATTTACACCAAAAAAAAAATAACTCGTACCTGATCTGGTTTTCGCACTAGCGCTTTATATGCCAAATGGCCAATCACATCACCGCAAACCAAGTTCATATCGATAAAGCATATTCATATGATACGATAAAACCTTTGATCTCCTCCAAAACAAGCAAAGCATAATTGTAAAAATTGATTTTGCTTAATTTTTGACGTCCTTTGCACCAGTTGTCGCACTAGTGGTCCCTATTTGGCCAGTCCCATAAGAAAACAATGGGATTTGCCAAATAAGGAACCAAAATTAAGAATAGTGCCACAACTGGTGCATGTGTTCCTATCAGGCTTGTAAAATGTCATCTGCATGTCATTTGACTAATTTGTTCATAACTTTTTTCGGAAGCCAAATTTACTTCAAAATTTTAGATGCACGCATAACGCTTGAGTAGTGCTATGTTTTTGTCCAAAGGTACATTACTCTAAATATAACATCTGAGGCTAGAGAGTGAAATCTCTCCAAAATGTCACGTGTCATTTGACATAATGTCATTTCAATGACATTTTGCCTCCCACGCCCCAGATTACATATTTACAGCAATTTTTTCTGACAGATACGTATTTCGACCTCAACAGTAAGGCCGTCTTCAGTGTCTTGTACTTGACTCGACTTCGAAGTCGAGTCAAGTACAAGACACTGAAGACGGCCTTACTGTTGAGGTCGAAATATGTATCTGTCAGGATACAATTAAGTGGTGGAATTCAATGGGATTGTTCAAACTCGTCTTATGACAGGTGAAAACATTCCACTAAAAAGCTCAAAATAATTTTTTTTTAGCAATTTTTTGTTAGACAAAGTTGTAGTCACATTTAAGCGCTATAAGTTCCCATACTTGATAGTTGATAGCTAACTACTGAAAAAAGTTCAGGGAAAATTATGAAAAAGAATGCAAATGACATTTTACAACACTGCTTCCTATTATGGATCAATCAATGTTGATGATTATAACAAATTTTATTGTGGTTCTCACAGCTGTTCTAAGGAGTAGGAAGTAAAACCTTTCGCTTGATATATAAAGTCCACCCACATGCCTTTTACTTATTTTTAAAAAAATAGTTGTTCTTATTGTATATTGTCGTAAATTGGTACTTGGGATTAGTACCTTTCTCTATACAGTAGCAGTTGTATACCTGGCCACGTCCTCATAATCACGGAAGAAAGGGAAGGAATTTTAGTTTAACATCTACTATTGAAGATGCTACCTTCATGGATGTCTCGGGAAACGAAATTTGTGTTAGTGGATAAGGTGAATAACAGGGAGCTCTATTCGACAATATAGAACGTTTGTCAATAACAATATATGCTGAAAAATTATTAAAATATATTCATTAATTTACTTACGAACCGTCCAAAGCAGAACAAAGTAACCCGGATCTTGCAAATGTTTCGCATCATATACAAAACACGTTAAATCCCACACTTATTCACTGAACGTTAAAAACCGAACCATAAACGAGGAATTCACGAATGTTCAGCGTCCTACCTAAAAAACGTCCGATCGCGCACCAAATGCTTACTCACTCAACCGCGCAAACTATCAGCTTACTGAGAAACACGACAAAACAGGCACTGATTGGTTTTTATTTCGACCGTACAGAACAAACAAAATCGGCCCGTGCGGACTATCTGCTTAAAAACGATGGCGCGATAAACGTATTGTGCATTTTTTTTCTCATTGCTGGTTGGATAATTAATTAATCACTTGTCAACCCTGCCAACACAAGATCGTATATAATGTCACATAAGTTGTTAAAGTGGAGGCCATATAGGTACTTCCCCATATAATATGTATGTATATAGCCTTCATTTTAGCATCTTATGTTGTATCATATACGATTTTGAGTTGAATGAGAAGGCTCTTTCCATAGATTACCCTCTCGTCCAACCAAGTATTCTTTCCTCATGGCGCTCATGGAGATGCAGAGGATTCCTCGGTCTGTTGAAGCAATGATTGTCAAACTAATTTTCCTCTCCTAATCCTAAATTGACTGTGAGGACGTGTTCGGCATCGTTATTGGTCTTGAATTATTAAAACTCCATGTACAGTGAGAATGGTTTTAGAATCCCAAGAAGATGTAAACAATATTTTCTTGTTTGTCGGCCTATCCCGACTAATAATTACGAAGTGTAGAGTCAATCATGATAAGCTTGATAATTTTGTAACATCTTCTTAATATGTATATAGAAATTTCCAATTGCCAAAGGATATTTCTTAGTGATATTTCTTGCACTTCGAATTCTTCATTAAAGATTTTTTTTCCTTTTTTTACATTTTACGAAAGGAAAACTCTTTATCTACATTCTCATAACATGTATTCAAACTTGTATACTATTAGTAAATCATCTAATAAAAAGCAAAAAACTCCATTGTTGTGTTCAAATAAAGAAACATTTGATTGACTTCAATACTTACAAATACCCTGAACTTTTATCACCGCATTTTCCGGATTCCTCCGCACATTCCACCCGATTTGTGTCCACCATCATCGACAAGTCATTTGCATACAATGACAATTCCAGGCGAAAACTGGCCTCTGCTATTCGGACTTCCTTCCGCAAACTTTCTCATGTTTGTATTAAAGCTCCCTATCCTGGTGTAGATTCCCCCAAAAAGCGTCCCATTATTAATGGCCACTTTACGTGTATGTGGAATCCGCTCCATTCGGTCGATCCCTAGAGAGCAATCTCTCTCGTCGTCAGTTCATCTCGTCTGTGATTGTGTACGAACACAGCACAAATACAATCAACAGTTTTTGTTCCGGTCGATTCGCCGACAACATCATCGCCTGCCAGCAGCGGAGCAAATCAATTCAAGGAGAGTGGGCCAAGCTTTCCTCTGTTTTCCTTCTTTTCTTCGGTTAGCAGCGCGGTCGCGCATTTGTGTGTATTTGCGCCTCAATCGGATGACGTCGTTTCCACCGATCGGTTTTCTCCGTGTTGAACTTTGTCCACCTGGTCCTAGAGGCAAGCATTCCGATACATTGCCTTCAGGACACAGGTCGGCCTTAGGATGGGGGACAACCCCTATGTAATTAATAGTTTTATAATCCTTCTAATCACTCTGACGGAAGTCGACGGTGAGCTGTTCCCAAAGAAAAGACTTAAATGGCGAACGGTCGGGATGAAAGCGTGGGTCGATGGTACGGCAAACAAAAAGGGGACCGGGAAATGGGTTGAGTTACGATGAGGGTTCGATGAACATGTCGAAGGCTGACCTACATACTAATAAACGAAGCGACCGGAATTCTAATGGGCTTTCTGGGGAGTAATGTTTGTTGATTATGTTGTGTGGTTCAGCAGTAAATGATAAGGTTAAGAATGGTGTTTGGAGGGGAGTGTCAGACTATAATTTAGAATACATTTGAGATTTCGCTTACATTGATCAATTAATTCAAAATCTACAATTTGAATTTTTAATTTAAATTAATTATCTTGTAATAAGGTGGTTCAGAATATCAACAAAATCATAGGAACAAATACGGATTAATTGTCATACGGAGATTTAGTACTATTCCATTTAATTCCTCTACTTGATTGTAATTTTACAGGCACGTATTTCGACCAAAACTGTCTATAGTTTCAGTTTTTGAAAAAGGCCGTTACAAATATTTTTAATATTTTTAATATGCTCTTTGAGAGATCAAGAAGGGGAAAAATAAAAAAAAAACAAATGTAATCTGAAAAATCATCGTTGAAGATTTTTTTAAACTTCATAAAGTTTTTCGAAGTTTTCTAAAAAAAATGCCATTTTTACAAAAAAATCTGAGGTGGGCCTACTAGCTAAGTAAGTCAATAAGGAATAAAGAATGATCCAAATTCACATATATGATAACACATTTGAATTTATCTATACTTAAATAAACGCCTGAAGACGAACCCTAAACTTGGTATTCCCTTCTTCTGATGGAATCGTAAAAACTCATTATGAGAAATGTTTTTGTTTGTTTTATTTTAATAATCTGATTTTTTTTTCTATTTCCAGAATTTGGTCACTGCAATCGAAGTACTCTCCTTGAAGGTAAGCAAAACAGTAATAATTAAATTTCAGACACTTTACACCATCTCGTAATTAATTAGAATGCACCCTTTTAAAAATGCTTCCATAAACCGAACTTCTCGAAAAGATGAATTAAAATAATGAATACAAAGTAGTTCTCCTAGCAATGTACATGCCTTTCTTGTTTTCTATTACACAACAACAAAAAATAAAAAGTTTTAAAAACTTGTTCGTTTTACGGTAATAATCATTCCAAAATTCAGTATTTGCATTTTAACCTTCCGAGACTCGCATATGAACACTCATCACACGCTTTACTTTGACTTGCCTAACTAAATTCCTTGACCCTCCGTACAATAAATATCATTTTTCAGAGTGATTTTCTCGCCTTTCGTGGAATGATTCACAACAAAAGCAAGAAAAAGCCAAATGCTAAGAGTACTCCCCTTTTTGTCACCCTTCCAAATGCACAAAAACTGCAAATAAGCGAAAAACACCGTAAAGGAAACCACGATTGACTGCAACTGCTTGGAAAACAAACTTCCACTCGCCACGTGCCCCTTTTATGTTCGCTCACTTATCTCTTCGCGAATCCACACCGGCAGTCCTCGATGCGGTGCAAAGTACCACTTGGCTTCATTTTTCCACGAAATCCCCCATGAACCAATTCAGAAATAACGAGCCACCTCAGGTATAGGAAATGACTACGTTGCGGTTGCAGATCCTGAGCATTGACAAGAAAGAGCCCCCGATTTCAGAGTTGCTATCCTCGTTGAAATCCAGAGATGGCAATCGGCACATACGGTACACGCACGGCACAGGTGTTACTATCCGGAAATTAATGTGGGGAACGAGTTACGTATACGGTAGGGGAAGTGTTGCCGGATACGAACGGAAAAAAGGATTACTTTATGCCTCTTCATTTTCGAGAATCGTGTTTTGTCATTTTTTTTCTTTGCGATACAACGATGAAAACTTATTAATAAATTTTCGGATTTTTCAGTCGTGAATAATAGCGTTGACAATTTTATTTCATCGCCAACGTTTCGATTCGGGGATGGGATCTTCTTCAGGGTTCGTGACAGTCATTTTTTTTCCTGAAGAAGATCCCATCCCGGATCGGAACGTCGGTGATGAAATATAAATATCAACACTATTATTCACGACTAAAAGCCATTCCGAAAATTTATTATTACAAAATTCATAGCCGAAATCCATCTACTTAGTAATTAAATTTGTATGACGAAAGCTCAGCTCATAGCTTAGCAAGCTCATTTTGATTGACTGTACCCTTTATAGATGCCAGTCGTTATTGGCCGAGAAACAACCAATTTGCACAGGTGACCAATAGAATAGTTTTCTTTAAGAACTATTCTCACAATACATGCTATGGAGTTTCATAAATTCGATGCCGGCCACGTCCTTACAGTCAATATGGAATTATAAAAGAAAAAAATTCAACACTCATTGAGAGAGACACACAGACACAAGAGACCGAAAAATTCTCTGCTTCACCCTGAGTGCCACGGGAAAGGTTTAATAGGTTTTTTGTAAAAGTAATCTGTGGCAAGTTGTCTTGGTCTTCTCTTAGACACAAAGATGTTACTATTTTTCAAACCAATTCAACTTCAGAAAAATATATTAAGCTCGTTTAGTGGAATGTATTAAACCGTCTAAGACGAATTAAGTACTGTCCATTTAATTCCACCAGTTAATTTTCGTTATCTTTGCAGATACGTATTTCGACCACAACTGTGTGGTCGTCTTCAGTGTCTTGTACTTGACTCGACTTGCTTGGAAGTCGAGTCAAGTACAAGACACTGAAGACGACCACACAGTTGTGGTCGAAATACGTATCTGCAAAGATAACGAAAATTAACTGGTGGAATTAAATGGACAGTACTTAATTCGTCTTAGACGGTTCAATTCAACTTGTTTCGTTCGATAAGCAATAACACGATCCGAAGTCAACGCAATGCACGCCCAGTGGCCTCTGCATACTTAGAAGAAACACTCTTTTTTCGTTCGAACCGACACGCACTACAGAAGCACGTTCCATCAGAAAATTATTTACCTTCATTATTTTTGGACGAGAAAAAAAGTACACGCGCAATTTCCGTCCGATAGCTTCTGCATTCTGAGGAGGATCGTGCTTTCTTCAATCGAAACGGCGACGCGCACTACAGAAGTACGATTAATCCTTTAAAAACATTTTTTGTACCTATTCGCGTTCCTGTTGATTGCCACCATCGATATTCAAGAATTTTAATTCATTTTTGTAAGTCTCAATAAAATAAAGATTTGGTGGTTTCCCGATTAAGGTTGAATGGAATAGGTGCAGCATCAAAATCAAGGACAGCGTCTATATTTATTGGTCTCAATAAACAAGATAATGAGCAATCGTTATTGTTGCATAATCAATTATTTCATATTACATTACTATAATTACCGTTGACATTTCCTCGATCAACAGAGGAATGTTCCCAAGCTGTCGTTATAGTTGTTATTTTGCTACTTTTATTGCAGCATCCCAGAGCCCACCAGAGCGAAGCAGGGGCGCTAGACGATTTGATCTTCCGCCGAGAATCTATGAATATTCTTTGTGTAACTCGTTTTTGGCTACGACAAAGTTTATGCCGTTGTCTGAACATACATGGCATGGACTTCCTTGGCGTGCAAAGAACCTTCGAAAAGCGATGAGCAAAGCCGGGGTTGAAAGGTAAACCGATCCCGCCTAGTCGACTCCTGTCACGGCGGAGGCTTTGCACGGGGTAAAGGTTCCCCCAGGCCTGAGCGATTTCATCGCCGTGACGACGACAACTAGTCGCCGCGATTCTATCGTTGGGTCGCTTGGGAACATTTTATACAGCTGCGGATGATACGTCGTTCCAATCGTCGTCCATGAACTGGCCAATATTCTTCGACAATTGCTGCCAAAGTTAAATGTCCGCCACCGTGGATCTATTCAATATGGTATGATTTCCACGTGTTCAGAGGAGATTGAGGCCAGGCCAGTCACCGTGGCGTCGTGGTCGAGCGAATAGCTTAGGCATTTAGACATTCGTCGAATATCTGAATTATCGTGGGCTGCGTACTTACAAGTATGTCCAGCAAGAACATGTGGCTCTAGTGGTACTTACGCAAAGTATCATCAATTCGTATCAAAATCGTCTTTTTGTTTACCCCGTTCTCACATTTAGATAATGATCGCCGCATATGCATTCCGAAACCGATTGATTTGATCAACAGTCTATTTGGATGCAAATAATTTAATGATAGAGAATGCCAAACTTCTGTTTTAGACTGGCAAAAACTTGTTTTAGCGGGTCAAAGGAATGGCGAAATGGTTGAAACGTTAGACCTCATAGTTGCTCGGGCTTTTGGTTTATTTTGGAATTGAACCGGAATTGATGTCTTCGGTTCACGGCAGATTCCAAAAGTTTTCACGGTTTTATCTTGGTTAGATCAGACGCTGAATCGAGTTTCTGGATTGATAGTTTTTTAAACGTTCATTTCGGGAATGGAAATGCTCCTTCCAACAGCAGACTCATGGGCTTATCAGGAATAGCTCTCTTTCTCTACTTTCTCTATTTTTGTGGCTGTGTAACTGTTGCTCATGTAGGTGTTGTTCTGCATTAGGTCCGTTTTGTGTGAAGCAAACATATCTCTGTGTTATTGATTTTAAGCGTGTTCTCGTTAGAGTTCAAAATTCGTATTATGGTGCGTCCACTTATCTGCCACTAAGCTGCGCAAAGGCAGCCCTCGCGTTCTTGATCCGTGCGCCTATGTCGATCTTGGTACCGCCGTCTGACGCCATTGGAAGCTTTCAACATTCTCCACTGGTTGCCCGGCTACTTTGAAACTGGAAGGGGTCACCGTGTTTACATCCAACGATTTGGTTTTTTTGACGTTGATTACTAAGCCAGCCTTACTAAGGCACGACAAATGCTGGGTAAAGCGTACCATTGGTACTTCGCGTACCTGAAGGAATAAAATAGACCCCATCTCGCGGTCCTTAGCCTCTTACCCAGCAACTCCTATCCCTATCACCCCGTGGTGCTGGCCGGGATACGAGCAACCTTAGGGAAGATCGGGTAACCAACCCCGGTGGGAACTATGGTCGTATGCTGACAGGGAAGGGGGGTTCGCTCCTCTCCGGAGGTGCAAATCTTGTCTGAGCGTCTATTCTCCATGTCAGGATCGGCTCACAACAGCGTCTGTTCTCCATGTTAGGGGCGGCTGATCATCGTCCGAGTGCCAGCGAAACTGTGCACCATGGTCCACCGGAAATAAGGAGGAATGGTCCTCCGGAAATTTAGGGGGTTTGGTGTCAGGCCCTGCAAGCCAGCCTTTAAAAAATCATAAGCAACGAACAATCAACAAGAGAGTACGGACCGGAACCATCGGCGAAGACCACTGCGACGAAAAGGGACTAGCGATTGGAAACTCTGTTCGTGGAACTGCAAATCTTTTAACTTCATCGGGAGCACACGCATACTCGCCGATGTGCTCAAGGACCGTGGATTCGGCATCGTAGCGCTGCAGTAGGTTTGTTGGAAGGGATCAATGGTGCGAACGTTTAGAGGTAATCATACCATGTACCAGAGCTGCGGCAACACACACGAGCTGGGAACAGCTTTCATAGTGATGGGCGATATGCAAAGACGCGTGATCGGGTGGTGGCCGATCAATGAAAGAATGTGCAAGTTGCGGATCAAAGGCCGGTTCTTCAACTTCAGCATAATCAACGTCCATAGCCCACACTCCGGAAGCACTGATGATGATAAGGACGCATTCTACGCGCAGCTGGAACGTGAATACGATAGCTGCCCAAGCCATGACGTCAAAATCATCATAGGAGATTTGAACGCTCAGGTTGGCCAAGAGGAGGAGTATAGACCGACTATTGGAAAGTTCAGCGCTCATCGGCTGACGAAAGAAAACGGCCTACGACCACGTTCTTATTGATGGATGGCACTTCTCCGACATTATCGACGTCAGGACATATCGTGGCGCTAACATCGACTCTGACCACTATCTGGTGATGGTTAAACTGCGCCCAAAACTATCCGTCATCAACAATGTTCGGTACCGACGACCGCCGCGGTACGACCTAGAGCGACTAAGCAACCTGATGCAATGCATACGCGCAGCATCTCGAGGCAGCGTTGCCGGAAAAGGGTGAACTCGATGGGGCCCCTCTTGAGGACTGCTGGAATACAGTCAAAGCAGCCATTAACGACGCTGTGGAGAACAACGTCGTGTATATGGGACGAAGTCGACGGAACGATTGGATCGACGAAGAGTGCAGACAGATTCTGGAGGAGAAGGACGCAACGCGGGCGGTCGCGCTGCAGCAAGGTACCCGGCAGAACGTGGAACGTTATAGACGGAAGCGGAGACAGCAGACCCGCCTTTTTCAGGAGAAGGAACGCCGCCTGGAAGAAGCGGAGTGCGAGGAGATGGAACAGCTGTGCCGTTCTCAAGAAACACGCAGAAAGCTCAACACATCCCGCAAAGGCTTCGTGCCGCGAGCCGAAATGTGCCGGGATAAGGATGGGAGCATCTTGACGGACGAACGTGTGGTGATCTAAAAGTGGAAGCAGCACTACGAGCAACATCTGAATGGCACTGAGAGTACAGGCAGTGAAAGTGAAGGCAGCGGAGGAGATGACTACGTCAGTTCAGCGGACGATGGAAGCCAACCAGCCCCCACCCTTGAGGGAAGTTAAGGATGCCATTCAACAGCTAAAGACCAATAAAGCAGCTGGTAAGGATGGTATCGGAGCTGAGCTCATTAAGATGGCCCCGGAAAAGCTGGCCACTTGCTTGCACAAACTGATAGTCAGAATCTGGGAAACCGAACAGCTACCGGAGGAGTGGAAAGAAGGGGTTATATGCCCCATTTACAAGAAAGGCGACAAACTGGAGTGTGAGAACTTTCGAGCGATCCCCATCTTTACTGCCGCCTACAAAGTGATATCCCAGATCATCTTCCGTCGTCTGTCACCATTAGTGAACGAGTTCGTGGGAAGTTATCAAGCCGGCTTCGTTGACGGCCGCTCGACAACGGACCAGATCTTTACTGTACGGCAAATCCTTAAAAAATGCCGTGAATACCAGGTCCCAACGTACCGTCTGTTCGTTGATTTCAAGGCGGCATACGACAGTATAGACCGCGTAGAGCTATGGAAAATTATAGACGAGAACAGCTTCCCTGGGAAGCTTACCAGACTGATCAGAGCAACGGTGGATGGTGTGCAAAACTGTGTGAAGATTTCGGACGAACACTCCAGTCCGTTCGAATCGCGCCGGGGACTAAGACAAGGTGATGGACTTTCGTGCCTTTTGTTCAACATTGCGCTAGAAGGTGTCATGCGGAGAGCCGGGTGTAACAGCCGGGGTACGATTTTCAACAGATCCAGTCAATTTATTTGTTTCGCGGATGACATGGACATTGTCGGCCGAACATTTGCAAAGGTGTCCGAACTGTACACCCGCCTGAAAAGTGAAGCAACAAAAGTTGGAATGGTGGTGAATGCGTCAAAGACAAAGTACATGCTTGTGGGCGAAACCGAGCGCGACAGGGCCCGCCTGGGAAGCAGTGTTTCGATAGACGGGGATACCTTCGAGGTGGTCGAGGAATTCGTCTACCTCGGATCCTTGCTAGCTTCTTCTTCTTCTTCATTGGCATTACATCCCCCACTGGGACATTGCCGCCTCGCAGCTTAGTGTTCATTAAGCACTTCCACAGTTATTAACTGCGAGGTTTCTAAGCCAAGTTACCATTTCTGCATTCGTATATCATGAGGCTAACACGATGATACTTTTATGTCCAGGGAAGTCGAAACAATTTCCAATACGAAAATTGCCTAGACCGGCACCGGGAATCGAACCCAGCCACCCTCAGCATGGTCTTGCTTTGTAGCCGCGCATCTTACCGCACGGCTAAGGAGGGTCCCTATGATCCTTGCTAACGGCTGATAACAATGTTAGTCGTGAAATACGAAGGCGCATAATCTGTGGACGTCGGGCCTACTACGGGCTCCAGAAGAAACTGCGGTCAAAAAAGATTCGCCACCGCACCAAATATGTCATGTAGAAGACGCTAATAAGACCGGTTGTCCTCTACGGACATGAAACATGGACAATGTTCGAGGAGGACTTGCAAGCACTCGGAGTATTCGAGAGACAGGTGCTTAGGACCATCTTTGGCGATGTGCAAGAAGACGGTGTGTGGCGGCGAAGAATGAACCATGAGCTCGCCCAGCTCTCCGGCGAACCCAGTATTCAGAAGGTAGCTAAAGCTGGAAGGATACGATGGGCAGGGCATATGGCAAGAATGCCGGACAGCAACCCTGTAAAGATGGTGTTCGCTTCCAATCCGGCAGGTACGAGACCACGTGGAGCACAGCGAGCGAGATGGGCAGACCAGGTGCAAAACGACTTGGCGAGCGTGGGGCGTATTCGAGGATGGAGAGATGCGGCCTAGAACCGTGTATTGTGGCGTCAAATTGTTGATTCAGTGTTATCTGTTTAGATGTAGACTAAATAAATGAATACTAAGCCTGCCGAAGAGGAGCGCTCGGCAATGTCGTTGAGCTTGCTCTGCATATCAGGAGGAGTGCAATGTCATTAGCCAGTTCGAAGTCGTTTAGGTGTTCCATAATTATAGGCTGCCATAACAGCCCGCGGTTTGGTTCACGGTCAATCGCACCTACGGTGATAGAACACATCATTGCCTCACACCAGCTACGACCCAGATAGGGTCGGACACCACCACTTTGTGCAGCACTCTACACGAAAAGGCCTCGTACTGTGCCTCGATGAGGCCGATGATTTTCTCAAGAACCCCCTTTCTGTCAATGCCCATCATAAATTGGATAACTATTTTTTCGGTTCAAAACGTTTCTGCCATTGTGGACACATGCGGCTTATGCATAACTTCGGTGGGAGACTGTCAGCATCATCACTCTCATCTGTTTCTTAAAAGATGGGGGCCTATACAAACAAACCAAAAATGGCCTTACAGGCATTCCCACAACACGAGGCTTTCGGGCATTCATCGGTTTCCCCAAGGTTGTAACCCCAAGCCCCCAGTGACCAGACAGCCCGAGGACCTTAACCCAGATTCTAATTCCCTGTGAACATTACTTACGAACTGCAACAAGGTCCGGCGGGGGGAAAGGGGCGGTGGGGCTCGTACTTCCCCTTTTCTATCACCATGAGCTCGATGATCGTTCAATTCGTAGTTGCTACTCCGTGGTTGATCAGAACAATGAAAATTGCATAGGAAATCAAAAGTTATTATTTATTTATTCAGACTAAGGCCGAAGTGGCCTGTGCGGTATATAAGAGTCTTCTCCATTCGGCTCGGTCCATGGCTACACGTCGCCAACCACGCAGTCTACGGAGGGTCCGCAAGTCATCTTCCACCTGATCGATCCACCTTGCCCGCTGCGCACCTCGCCTTCTTGTGCCCGTCGGATCGTTGTCGAGAACCATTTTCACCGGGTTACTGTCCGACATTCTGGCTACGTGCCCGGCCCATCGCAGTCGTCCGATTTTCGCGGTGTGAACGATGGATGGTTCTCCCAACAGCTGATGCAATTCGTGGTTCATTCGCCTCCTCCACGTACCGTCCGCCATCTGCACCCCACCATAGATGGTACGCAGCACTTTCCTTTCAAAAACTCCAAGTGCGCGTTGGTCCTCCACGAGCATCGTCCAGGTCTCGTGTCCGTAGAGGACTACCGGTCTAATTAGCGTTTTGTAGATTGTCAGTTTGGTACGGCGGCGAACTCTATTCGATCGGAGCGTCTTGCGGAGTCCAAAGTACGTACGATTTCCAGCCACTATGCGTCTCCGAATTTCTCTGCTGGTGTCATTTTCGGCAGTCACCAGTGAGCCCAAGTACACAAATTCTTCTACCACCTCGATTTCGTCACCACCGATGCAAACTCGCGGTGGGTGGCTCACATTGTCTTCTCTTGAACCTCTTCCTATCATGTACTTCGTCTTCGACGTGTTGATGACTAGTCCGATCCGCTTAGCTTCCCTCTTCAGTCTGATGTAGGCTTCCTCCATCTTCTCAAAGTTACGTGCCATAATATCTATGTCGTCGGCGAAACCAAATAGCTGGACGGACTTATTGAAAATTGTACCACTCGTGTTAATCCCTGCTCTTCGTATTACACCTTCCAAAGCGATGTTGAATAGCAAACACGAAAGACCATCACCTTGCCGTAACCCTCTGCGGGTTTCGAAGGGACTCGAGAATGCCCCCGAGCTACGCACATCACCCGATCCATCGTCGCTTTGATCAACCGTGTCAGTTTATCCGGAAAACCGTGTTCGTGCATTAGCTGCCATAGCTGGTCCCGATCGATTGTATCATATGCGGCTTTGAAGTCGATGAATAGATGATGTGTGGGCACGTTGTATTCGCGGCATTTCTGCAGTACTTGGCGAATGGCAAACACCTGGTCCGTGGTGGAGCGTTCGCCCATAAAACCCGCCTGGTACTGCCCCACGAACTCCCTTGCAGTTGGTGCTAGTCGACGGCATAAAATTTGGGAGAGTACCTTGTAGGCGGCGTTCAGCAATGTGATTGCGCGGTAGTTGCTACAATCCAGCTTATCGCCCTTTTTGTAGATGGGACACACGACACCTTCCATCCACTCCTGCGGCAAAACTTCCTCCTCCCAAATCTTGGTAATGACCCAGTGCAGCGCTCTAGCCAGTGCCTCACCACCGTATTTAAATAGCTCTCCTGGTAGTTGGTCAACCCCAGGGGCTTTGTTGTTCTTCAGCCGGCCAATCTCCTCCTGGATTTCCTGGAGATCCGGAGCCGGTAGAATTATGTCCTGCGCGCGTTCTCCCAGGTCCATCACCATACCGCCATCTTCGTCTGCCACATCGCCATTCAGGTGTTCTTCGTAGTGCTGCCGCCACCTTTGGATCACCTCACGCTCGTTCGTAAGAAGGTTCCCGTTTATGTCCTTACACATATCGGGCTGTGGCACGTGGCCCTTACGTGAACGGTTTAACTTCTCATAGAACTTTCGTGTGTTATTAGCGCGGTACAGTTGCTCCGTTTCTTCACGGTCTCGATCTTCCTGCTGGCGCTTTTTCCTCCGGAAAATCGAGTTTTGTCTGTTCCGCACCTGTTTATATCGTGCCTCGTTCGCCCTCGTGCGGTGTTGCAGCAATCTCGCCCATGCTGCATTCTTCTCTTCCACTAACTGCTCACATTCGCCGTCATACCAGTCGTTTCTCTGATCCAGGGGCACCGTGCCAAGTGCAGCGGTTGCGGTGCTACCAATGGCGGATCGAATATCTCTCCAGCCATCTTCAAGAGATGCTGTGCCTAGCTGCTCTTCCGTTGGAAGTGCCACTTCCAGCTGCTGCGCGTATTCTTGGGCTAGTCTACCGTCTTGTAGCCGCCCAATGTTAAGCCGCGGCGTCCGACTTCGACGCGTGTTGTACACCGTCGAGAGTTTTGAGCGCAGGCATACTGCAACGAGGTAGTGGTCGGATTCAATATTCGCACTGCGGTAAGTGCGGACGTTCGTGATGTCGGAGAAGAATTTACCGTCGATTAGAACGTGGTCGATTTGGTTTTCCGTTTCTTGGTTAGGTGATCTCCATGTGGCCTTGTGGATATTTTTGCGGGGAAAGAAGGTGCTTCGGACTACCATTCCGCGGGAGGCTGCGAAGTTTATGCATCGTTGGCCGTTGTCATTCGATACGGTGTGCAGACTATCCGGTCCGATGACTGTCTATACATTTCATCTATGCCTACCTGAGCGTTCATGTCGCCGATGACGATTTTAACGTCCCGCAGTGGGCATCCATCGTATGTCTGCTCCAGCTGTGCGTAGAACGCTTCTTTCTCGTCGTCGGGTCTCCCTTCGTGTGGGCAGTGCACGTTGATGATGCTATAGTTGAAGAAACGGCCTTTAATCCTCAGCTTGCACATCCTTGCGTTGATTGGCTGCCACCCAATCACGCGTTGGCGCATCTTACCCAGCACTATGAAGCCGGTTCCCAGCTCGTTGGTGGTGCCACAGCTTTGGTAGAAGGTAGCCGCTCGATGCCCGCTTTTCCACACTTTCTGTCCTGTCCAGCAAATCTCCTGCAGCGCCACGACGTCGAAGTTGCGGGATGTAATTCATCGTAGATCATCCTGTCGCAACCTGCGAAACCTAGCGATTTGCAATTCCATGTTCCAAGCTTCCAATCGTGATCCTGTATTCGTCGCCCAGGTCTTTGCCGATTATATCGAGTCGCATTATCTCTTATATTGTTCGTAATGATTGGTTTTCTAGGCGGCTTATTGGGCCTGCGCAAACCTCCTGTCTCGTCGGAGGGCCGTCGTGTCAGGGCTGTTTAGCGTCCCACCTAACACCAGGACTTGGGCTTGTGCGCTTTGAGCGGCACACGGTCGCTTTGGTGGAGCCTACTTGCGGATACATGCAGCTTTTTATAGAGGTTTAACAGGGCCCACTGTCAAACCCCACCACATCCTAGGCAAGCCCCACAACTCGCAGATGGCCTGGGGAGGGATCGTCAAGCCCTTGGACATAGTCCCTGCTGCCCTGCTGCCCGGAAATCAAAAGTTAGGGCTTGGAATTAGCTTTCCAACCCTAGCAGCACACATGTTCTGCATAGGTTACTGCAACTTATATATGACCAGATTTAGTCACAATCAAGTTGCTGCAACCATTTTTGTTTGTTTTTTGTTACTCGGGAACCTCAATGTGCACAGATTGAGAATTCATAACATAGGATCTATAACGGCGTCGACCACGTTCTTACGGCCATCTGGGATGGAATGTTGGGGTAACATCCGTTGTTACTAGGATCCGAAATCACCTCTGCATCTCCACAGATGCCACAGGAAGGATTTTGTAAGTGGAACTAGGATTTTGTAGGTGCTCAGTAGAAGTTATAGTAAAAGTTGGAAAATGTTATTATTAAATTAAATTCAAGTAAATTTTGTCAATGAAAGGTCCCACGGTTGGATCTGAGAATCGCTCCTCCCCTTACCAAGTACTCCTGGCCTTTGTACTATTGACGAGTGAAGAACTTATAAACTCTAAAAATTCACGTTTAAAAACCCAGTCAACACAAAATCGAATATGATACATAAGATGCCAAAGTGGAGGCGATATAAGTACATATTGTTTCGCTTGATAATTGCGTAGATGGGCGGACGAATAATGAGTTTTATTCATTGATAAAATAATGTATCTCGATATGAAACGCCATATACTTTATTCACAATAAAATTTAGATCTGTGAATGTACAAAAAGGCAAATGCAATTATTTGATGAAGCCTATAGTTTACTAGGCTATTAGGAATGCAAGAACCTATTTATTTTTCAAACCAGGAACCATTTTTTACCATTCAGTACATTATTGTAGTAACGTAGAAAACGACATTTCAATTTGCTTTTTTATTTCAGGCGTAGTTTCAAATTGAAATATGTTTCTAATCAGTAAAACCATTATTTATAAATTAAATCGCGGATTTGGTTTTGCATGTCGCGGATTTCATGGAACGGAACGCCGATCCGGTCTAGGATGTTTTAGGGTTGGAAACATTCTCGACTCTTTGGGCATAGTATATACATTGCATTTGCCACACAAGATGCATACTCTTGCAATGGTTATCATAGGAAAGCTGTTAATTCATAACTGAGGAAATGCTTGAAGAATACTAAGTTGAAAAGCAGTTCAAGTTTGAATATAGAGCCATTGAAGAAGAAGAAGCAGAAGAAGATCAGCAAGATTTACACAGCCGAACTCTCAGCAACCATAGTTTTGCCAAAAAGTTACTTTTCGTTATTGAAACTCAGCTAATAATTTAATGAGAATCACTTAACAAACGTCAATTTTGCCGGACTATCAGATTTTTAGTTTGTTGAGTTGACGGCTGTGCGGATTTTCCCGAGCTGTGTATATTATTCGCCAAAATAAATCTGTTTTCGTTTTGGCCACAATTGTCAGTTAAATGTGTTTTATTTATGCTAAAAACCCGGAAATCAGTAACTATTCATCAGCAACTATTCATGATCGTGGCGTAGTCATGAGGAAAGAGCCAACATTTTTTGAAGAAAGTTTTCGTTCATTAAAAAAAATTCGGATGCGCCGCTGAATATACTTTATAGTAATTGTCTTATTTGGTCGCGGTTCTGCCAAACCTCACCAAGCGGCTTTTTAACTGACTTGTGATATTTTGTTCGTTAAAGAAAAACGAATTTCTTATCAATTATTATGTACATTTGTTGAAGTATTTCCTCAGTTATGGGATATCCAATACGATTTGAGATCAATTAAATTTGTTAAACGAAAGCTTAAGCAGAAAAACCAGTAATTTGGAATGCTAACAAATGCAAAGATTCTGCATCATTGTATTTTTTTCCGCCAGAATCATAGTTGAATAAAATTTATAACCAGTTATGATAGATAAACATTAAAATTGCTCCATCAAACGCAATTCGGAAAACCTCCCTACTCCTCCTGACAATTTTTCTGGCTACGCCAATGGACATCTTCATATTTTTAATTACCTCGCGTTCTAAATCGCACGTGCTCTTACTTACTTCTTAGTTCCAGGAAGATTTCGGTTCATGACATAAATTCTTTCGCACCCTTAAAACTTGAATTTAATTAAATGCAGCAGTCAATCGTCTATAGTCGTCACTTGTCGTGCGGTAAGATGTGTGGCTATAAAGCAAGACCATGCTGAACCTGGCTGGGTTCGATTCCCGGTCCAGTGTAGGAAATTTTCCGGTTGGAAATTTTCTCGACTTCCCTAGGCATAAAAGTGTTAGCCTCATGGTATACAAATGCAAAAATGGTAAAGCAGTTGATAACTGTGGATGTGGTTAGAGAACACAAAGCTGTGAGACGGCATTGTCCCATTGGGGTATACCCCGACATTAGGCATAACGGACGTTAGGCATAATGGACGTTAGTCATAAAATGACCCAAAGAACAGTCCATGACATAAAGAAGGCAAAATTATGACAAACGTCCATTATGCCTAACGTACATTATGTCTAACGTCCGTTATGCCTAACGTCATTATGCCTAACGAAGTTATGCCTAACATCCTTATGCCTAACATCGCGGACCCGTCCCAATGCCAATAAGAAGAAGTATCATAATTTAGATAGGACTTATTGATAAGGTCGATGAACATAAATTAATAAATAACCAAAATTATAAAATTATAAAATTATAAAATTTTAAGTATTTCATCTTCTGGCTTATTGATTACTTAATTTGCTACCAATCATATTTTAGGTTTTTTTTTATAATTTCCCGGTTTCATAGAACTTCTGTATAATCTATATGCAAATCTAAAAAATGTAAATGCTTCTCGTTCATTCTTTGTTTAATGTTGCAACATTTGTAGAAAAATCTCACTTCCGCTGAGAGCCGATACGAGTATTACGGCCTCAACTGTGCCGTATTCAGTGTGTTGTTAGTTTTGGCAACACATATTTCCACACCATTTCATATGTAGCTACGTAAAACCACTCCACAGCACGGCCGCTATCCTTCTGTTCTGTTGTCATCCGATATCCAACGGGGAAGCACCCTTCCGTCATCCTGTTTGGCACACTTCTGAATCCTGTCTTTCCCCCTTGTTCAAATGAAAAGCGAAAAAACGTGAACACTGACTGACCATACGGTGAACCGGGAGCAGTGTTCTGACTTCGGCGCAGGTGCGCATGCTCCTCATTTACTTCGGTCCCGTGCTTGGGTATGTGTGCCATGGCCGCTCCGAGGTATATCCTTGTTGGCAATTCGAAACACGCGGAATACGTGAATCCTCGCTCATTCTCTCGGCAGCTCCGAGCAAACGTGCGGATTGGGCTAGTGTGCCATACAGAACTTGGAACTCCGACAGTTCCGACAACACGTCGTCGCCATCGTTGGGAAAGTGCTGCTTGGTTCGACCATCCAACGAAAAGCCCATTCAGTCGAGGAGTAGATTTGGAACGATTTGGGCCGCTACATCGTTTGCGGATCCCCAAACCAAAGTCCTCTGGCCTGTACCCATTTACCAACCAGAAGTGTGAGTTGTGTGTTTGGTAGTTTTGTAGCTGGGTTCGCGTTGTGTTGTAGAGTGTTGGGCTCTGTATCCCTTTTTGGTGATTTATGCGAAACATTACGACAGGCTGCGAGCTGTTTTTATTACTTGGTTGCGGACAATGTGCGAGTGCTAAGCCGGTCTCCATTGGCACCTATAGCGGATTTGCTTTAAATTGAAGTTAGCGGTGGTGAACGTAAAAGGCTTAGAGTCCTATGAACGAAGAATTGTTGCGAGGAAACATAAAAGTTTCAAAGCTGGTTGAAGTGGGGAGAATTTTGTGAAATAGGCAGAGTCCTTCTGAAGTGATGTAACTCTTGACACGCGTGTGTATTTTTCTTATGCTGCTCTTTGCATCTTGTTCTCTCCAACATCCAACTGGAACTCGAGTGGCAATCAGTGTGAGTTTTATGTAATCGTTAGCAAAGCTGACATGCTGCGGCAGTGATACAACTAGAAGTGTGATTGAAGCATATTGCAGCGAAGTGATGACCCACTGAAAACGTCCTCCCGGAATCGCTATCTGAAGGGACCGATCTTAGAGAAATAAAACCGTGTCACTTATTGAAGGCGTTCGAGTTCAAAGAGCAAAGAAAATCAATGCTTTGAGTGCCAGTGAAGAGAAACGTGCTTAACAGTCCATTTTCCAGTTCTATGTTCATGCCAATCAGGAAAATTTTCGTTTCAAATCAGTGTACCACCCTACCTTGAAGCCGGTGCCATATATTTTTTTGTGCAAAAAGTGGAACCATTTACCAAAGGAAGAAATCAGCGGAGGAGAAGAAAAAACGTGAAAGGTTCTATACGAAGCCAATGTTTGCTAGTCATTAACGATTCACGTGAGAGAGAAAAAAAAGCAAAAGGTGTAGCAGCGATATTAAAAAATAAAAACCAAAAAGTAACCCTCGCCATTTCAGACAGGAAGGTAAAGTTGCACCGGAGGAAGAGAACACCTTGCCAGCACAATCAGTAAAACGATTAGCCCAACCGGAAGTTTATTATTCCCGCTGTTTGCCCCACTGTTGGTGAAAAATACGGCTGTCTATTGTTAGGACGACGACGCCTTTTTTTGCTTCAGGACAAAACCGGTAAGGAAGTTACTAATCAGACAGAGATTCTCAATTATGTTTATCCGAAAAGGAGAATGCAGTTATTATAAATTATGTTAATATATTATAGACCTACTCTTTATGCAAACTCAAACCTATACAGGTCTGGGTTTGAGAAATGAAATTTCACAGTAATTTCTGTATTAATTAAATTATGAAAGGCTATTTAATTTCATTCCAAAAACGAACATATATGAGAACGCATAACAGCTTTTTTATTGTACATAATTCGACACACTTTGTGCATGTATATCCAATGTATATGTTTTTATCTTTGTATAGCCACTTTGCCATGACCATACTATTTTCATGGACTTAAACGATCTTAGTATAACAAGCTTAAATCGACGGGAAAGTTCATCATATTATTTATTATTGGCTTTTGTTCAAAATCGGCTACTACACTGTTTATTGTTTAATTGTCGGTTGCATTGTATAATGTATAATGATTTAAATCAATCACAGAAATAAAAATCAGAAGAAAACAACAATTGTTGAAAAATAAAAGTCCAAAAACTAATTTTATTTGCTAATTATCTAATACATGCATTCATCTCTTAGACTAGGTGTTCCGTGTTTTCTTAACACTATCATCCTTATTTGCTATGTTACATTTTTAGTTATTATTAATACATTTCAATTGCCTCTGGCAGTTAGAATATTTCTTCTGGTTGAATTGAACCATGTAGGAATTACAATGTTTTCTACTTAAACTAAACTTAACCTAATTTATACTAAGGGTACAAGGAGCTAATCGTTGCAATAGAAGATTGCAACGATTTTTGTCTAAAATTGGAAATTATTTTGTTGGACATTTGTTGCAATGTCTCAATATTAGAAATTCTATGAAGTTCTTTGGTACTATACCACGGAGGCAACTTCAGAATCATTTTCAGAATTTTATTTTGAATCCTCTGAAGTGCCTTCTTTCTGGTATTGCAGCAACTAGTCCAAATTGGCACAGTATACAACATGGCAGGTCTGAAAATTTGTTTGTAAATCAAAAGTTTGTTCTTAAGACAAAGTTTTGATTTTCTGTTTATAAGTGGATATAGATACTTAATATATTTGTTACATTTGGCTTGAAGGCCTTCAATGTGATTTTTAAAAGTTAATTTTTGATCTAGCAGAAGTCCTAAATATTTAGCTTCGCTAGACCAATTAATTGGAACCCCATTCATAGTGACAATATGTCTGCTAGAAGGTTTCAAATAAGAAGCTCTCGGCTTATGTGGGAAAATTATAAGCTGAGTTTTGGAAGCATTCGGGGAAATTTTCCATTTTTGCAAGTAAGTGGAGAAAATATCCAAACTTTTTTGCAATCTACTACAAATGACACGAAGGCTACGCCCTTTGGCTGAGAGACCTGTGTCATCTGCAAACAAAGATTTTTGACACCCTGGTGGTAAATCAGGTAAGTCAGAAGTAAAAATGTTATACAAAATGGGCCCCAGTATGCTGCCTTGGGGAACACCAGCTCTTACAGGTGATCTATCAGATTTAGAATTCTGATAGTTTACCTGCAGTGAGCGATCTGATAAATAATTTTGGATCAGTTTAATGATGTACAGAGGAAAATTAAAACTAAAATTCATCAATTTTACAATCAAACATTCATGCCAAACACTGTCAAATGCTTTCTCTATATCAAGAAGAGCAACTCCAGTCGAATATCCTTCAGATTTGTTGAGCCGAATTAAATTCGTAACTCTTAATAACTGATGAGTGGTTGAATGCCCAAGGCGAAAACCAAATTGCTCATCAGCAAAAATAGAATTGTCATTAATATGAACCATCATTCTATTCAAAATAATCTTTTCAAACAGTTTGCTTATTGAAGAAAGCAAACTGATTGGGCGATAACTAGAAGCCTCAGCTGGATTTTTGTCCGGCTTCAAAATTGGAACAACTTTGGCGTTTTTCCATTTATCTGGGAAGTATGCCAATTGAAAACATTTGTTAAATAAATTAATCAAAAAGGATAAAGAGCTCTCAGGAAGTTTTTTGATAAGTATGTAGAAAATACCATCATCACCCGGGGCTTTCATATTTTTAAATTTTCTAGTAATAGATCTCACTTCATCCAAATTAGTTCCCAACGAAGGGTCAAAAACATTATCTTGGTTGAGAATGTCTTCGAAGCTTCGTGTAACCTGATCCTCAATTGGACTAGTGAGACCTAGACTAAAATTATGGGCACTCTCGAACTGCTGAGCAAGTTTTTGAGCCTTTTCGCCATTTGTTAATAAAATTTTATTTCCCTCTTTAAGCGCTGGAATTGGCTTTTGAGGTTTTTTAAGAATTTTCGTTAATTTCCAAAAGGGTTTCGAACTGGGATCCAACTTCGATACATTATTCTCAAAGTTGGTATTTCTCAGAATAGCGAAACGTTTTCTAATTTCATTTTGCAAATCTCGCCAAATAACGTTCAAAGCGGGATCGCGAGTTCTTTGGTATTGCCTTCGCCTCACATTTTTAAGACGGATCAGTAGCTGAAGATCGTCGTCAATAATAATGGAGTTGAAATTAAATTTCACATTTAGGAATTGCAATGCCTCTGGCTTCGACAATTAAATTTGTCAAAGATAAGAGCGCATTGTCAATATCACTTTTGGTATCCAAAGGAATATTAACATCAAAATTCCTATCGATATATGTTTTATATAAAACCCAATCAGCTCTATGATAATTAAAAGTAGAGCTGATTGGATTGTAAATGGCTTCTTGTGAGATTTCAAATGTCACAGGAAGGTGATCAGAGTCAAAGTCAGCATGAGTTACCAATTGGCCACACAGCTGACTTGAATCCGTTAAAACTAAATCAATTGTAGAAGGATTTCGACTGGAAGAAAAAACCAGTAGGGCCATTGGGATATTGAATAGTATAGTATCCCGCAGAACAATCTTCAAATAAAATTTTGCCGTTGGAATTGCTTTGAGCATTATTCCATGAACGGTGTTTGGCATTGAAGTCACCAATTACGAAGAATTTTGATTTGTTGCGAGTCAGAATTTGAAGATCAGCTTTCAACAACTTCTTTTGCTGCCCATTGCATTGAAAAGGCAAATAGGCTGCAATGAAGGAAAATTGACCAAAATTTGTTTCAACAGAAACTCCCAAGGTTTCAAAAACTTTGGTTTCAAACGAAGAAAATAATTTATGTTTGATACGTCTATTAATGACGATGGCGACCCCACCACAGGCGCTGTCAAGACGATCATTTCTGTAGATAAAATAGTTTGGATCTCTTTTAATGGAGAGTCCTGGTTTTAAATACGTTTCAGTTATAATGGCAATATGCACATTATGAACTGAAAGGAAGTTGAATAATTCATCTTCCTTACCCTTTAGAGAGCGGGCATTCCAATTTAGAACTTTCACACAATTATTTGGATCCATTGAAACGGAGTCCGATAACAATTTTTTGTGTGTACTTTATACCAACCTGAACAGCTTCTGGTATGGTATTTGCTTTGAACATTGCATCAATCATGTGATGCAATTACTCAGTCAAAAAATCAAAATCGGAAGCAGTCATGCTACCTGAATCGGCAACATGACCATTATTTTCCGTTTGGACATGGGTATAAACCTTATTTTGAGAAGAGAAATTTTGTCTACCAGCAGCGATGTTTGCATACGTAGGTACATTGGAAAAATTGGAATTTACTGAAGTGCTTGCTACCCGTTGACGAGCGGCAAAATTTGTTTGTGAATTGTGGTGGGTATGAATTGCTCGACCGGTAACTGGTTTCGAAATTTGAGCGTTTGAAAATTTCTACCCGTCGAATCTGGGATCCGATTGAATTTCCTGTCATCAATTTTGCACGGGAATTCAAAACTTTTTGCGTGAAGGGCATTCCCAGAAATTGGATTTATGATTGCTCCCACAATTTGCACATTTAAATTTATTGGAATCTTCTCTCACAGGACATGCGTCCTTGGCGTGAGAGGTTCCACCACAAATCATGCATTTAGCATCCATGTGACAATGTTTGGTTCCATGACCCCACTTACGGTACTGGGTGGGGTTTTGGAAATTTCCCCCAGGCCTGCGGAAATGTTCCCATGTAACACGGACATGAGACATAATACAGGCCTTTTCCAAACTTTTCATATTATTTAGTTCACTTTTGTTAAAATGAACTAAATAAAATTCTTGAGAAATGCCCCTCTGGGAAGTACCAGAGTGTGATTTCTTTTTCATCTTAATTACTTGGACTGGTGAAAATCCAAGTAATTGAGAAATTTCAATTTTTATCTCATCCAGTGATTTGTCATCACTGGGGAGACCTTTCAAGACGACTTTGAACAATCGCTCAGTTTTGTCGTCGTATGTGAAGGATTTATGGCACTTCTCAGTTAAATACTGAAGAAGACGTTTGCGATCGTCAAAGGATCCCGGCAAAACGCGGCAGTCACCCTTCCTAGCAATCTGAAATGAAACCTTGATCCCCTGAAGGTTACTCAAAATCTCATTCCGGAAGCCAGAAAACTCGGCAACAGATACCACAATTGGCGGAATCCTTTGCTTTTTCGCATGAATCGAATCACCTGAGCTAGATTCGATTTGCTCAATATCATCATTAATAAAATCGAACTGATTGTTCAGTTCGATAGGAGAAAAATTATTTCCGATATTAGAGTTATTTCCGACATTAGGAATATCTGAATTCTCGAGCTTCCTTCTATTTTTTCCGCGCTTTGGCAGGACGGTCTTGAAACCTTGTTTCTTAGAAGGAAGTGGAGAATTCAAAGACTCCCCCTTCCTCTTGTTTTTATTTAATACTCATTGCTGAGCGTGGAGACGTGACCTTCTAAGAGGTTTTTTCCCAGAACGGTGTCCCTGCAGGATTACCACCGCTTGTCGGAATTTTACTTCCGCAAACGGGTCCAACGTAAAACGAAGGCACGGGTCCTTGCAAAGATCGTAACGGGATCAGTGGGTACAAATAGCGCTAAGAAGCACCGTTGAAATTAAAATAGCTTCGGGTAGTATTAAAAACTTCCTTCCGCAAAGAGAGAAAGAACCGCATAGCACGAAAGCACGATGCGGTCTGATCAGCTTCTGAAATGATTTATTATTATTGAGTCTTATTAAGATAATAAATTCATCACTATCTGAAATAAATTTTTGACAATCTACTAACTGATCAAGTCCAAATTAATTACTTAATGATCGACAAAAACTTTATTGAAACTTTCAAATTTCTTCATATTTTCATAAATCGAGTTACAGTTGGGTAGTGAGCTATGTAAAAACTCAAGGGGCAAGTAACTCTAAACTTTGCGATCATATTACTCATTGTCTCGCAATAGTATTTCGTGATATTTCTAGTATGCATGATTTTAGTCAAACAAAGAAACGGTTGCTAGTTCGGTTGTTATGGCGTTTGTCAGTTAGTTGATGAAACACAGCGCTCCCCCGTATTGGAAACACCTGATCTCTACCTTCTACAGATTATAGAAAACTTTCAAATTGCATTTTATAATCTAATGCCATTAAACCAAAACATGGACGCTAAAGATTTCTCAAAAAGAATTACTATTTCAGTGTTTTTTTAGGAATTTAAGGGCCGATGTCCACGTAGCGTTTTTTCAAGCTGCGTGCACGCCGCGTTCACGCAAGGTACCCAGCATCAAATGGAGTAATGCACACGTAAACGTGTGCATGACTACATTTGATGCTGGGTACCTTGCGTGGACGCTATGTGCACGCAGCTTGAAAAAACGCTACGTGGGCAACGGCCCTAAAAGAGACTGAAATCATGTGTTGCTAAAAACTGGGTGGACTGTATCGACTGGGTGGCGTTGTGTTTCATGCTTACCCAACCAGGGCTTTTCGATCAATTTACCGTAGATAAAGTAGTTTTTCTCTAGTATTTGTTAGTATTTCTGGATACAGTCGAAAGTTTAGAGTTAGTTGCCTCTTGTAAAAACTCTTATTATTCTTTGTGGAGGCCGGATGCTTTGTGTTAGTAACGAAACGCTTGTATCTAGAATGATCTACTTCTTCTTGATCGTTGGTATACATCCTCCATTATATCATTGCACCGTAGCAGAGTGGGACATCATGATTTTTTTTCAAATCGATTTTTTTTTCGTAACCATTAGTGATGACTGCAAAAGCTGGCATTGGCAGAATGCTCGCATCCCGTTCAAAATTTGTATGGTTATAAGAGCATTTCTCACGCTCAGTATCATAAGGTCGTAACTGCATTGATCGTTTTCTTTTTATTGATATTCTATGACACAGCCGAAAGCCATTTGGCTGTAAAACACATTAGGCCAATAGACAAAACAAATAGGCATCATAGTACAAACTGTAATTTTCACACTCCCGTATATCCAAGGTGGAAGAAAGAGACAGCAAAGCATGCGATGCTGCTCTTTCTTATCCGCGTCGTTCAGTAAAGCTTGACTTCCAACGCTAGGTTCGCCATTGTTTCAAAAACAGGGTTGGACCAGGGTTCTTATATCAGGGTTCACTCACTTCGACAGTAGATGGGAGAGACTAGCGCGGGGGTGAAAAATTCATTTTCAGTGCAAAACATAAATAAACTCGGTGGCTGCCCCATATAAAAATCCAAGATGGCTGAATCATGAAATTGGCATACTGCTACACTTGTTTGTATTCACCTTGGGTTGGACCAAGATGAATACAGTAGTAGGTGCTCCAACCTGTCAAGTTTGTAGAAGAGAAGACGGCGGGGGTGAAAAATTCATTTTCAGTGCAAAACGAAAACAAACCGGCTGGCTCTCCCATACTAAAATCCAAGATGGCTGAATCGTGAATTTGGCAGATTGGAACACCTAGTGGTGTATTCATCTTGGGTTGGACCAAGATGAATACAAACAGTTGTAGCAGTATGCCAATTTCATGATTCAGCCATCTTGGATTTTTATATGGGGCAGCCACCGAGTTTGTTTATGTTTTGCACTGAAAATGATTTTTTCACCCCCGCGCTAGTCTCTCCCATCTACTGTCGAAGTGACTGAACCCTGATATAAGAACCCTGGGTTGGACCACATTCCACGGCACAGACCTATATGTTATGTGCCAATAGTCTACTTCTTCGTCAATGAAAAATCTACATTTCAACAGGAACTTGGAACCGTACGCGAAATAGAAATCGTTCAAAGGTGTTTTAACCAAGATGAATACACCACTAGGTGTTCCAATCTGCCAAATTCACGATTCAGCCATCTTGGATTTTAGTATGGGAGAGCCAGCCGGTTTGTTTATGTTTTGCACCGAAAATGAATTTTTCACCCCCGCCTTCTT
Source organism: Armigeres subalbatus (assembly GCF_024139115.2). NCBI lineage: Eukaryota > Metazoa > Arthropoda > Insecta > Diptera > Culicidae > Armigeres > Armigeres subalbatus. The sequence continues at coordinate 444,405,171 of NC_085140.1, forward strand.
CTCGTCCATAAACTGAGCACATTGAAACACCTAGCTGTGTATTCATCTTGGTTTTAACAGCAGGTAGTTTCAGTGCCACTTCCAGTATTCGTAAAACCGGTGGTTGAGTTCTATTTGCCCGATAAATTCTCGACTTTCTCCTCAGCCCGAACGGTCGCTGGCTGAAATTCGATTCCAACAATACTGTGGACGATTTTGACAACTTACAAAATCCTTTACCAATCTTACTAACACAAATCTGCGTAATCGCCCAAAAGAAGTGAAGTGAACAACCGAAGTAGGCAAACTAAACGAAAGTGGTTCCCTTCACCTTCCAGTGATTGCTAAAAAAAAATAAACTGAAACGTAACTAGGGTAAACGTAACTAGGTGTCCAACCCGAAATTGTATGAGCGAGCATCGAATAGGGGAAACCGCCAAATGTTGAACGGCTAACTTCTTCAGCTATTGCTGAACGCACGTGCATTACTTTAGAGTTCGGACAGTTCAACAATAGACGAAGAAATTAGCCAATCAACATTTGGCAGTTTCCCCTACTCGATGCATGCTCATACAATTTCGGGTTGGACAGCTATGGTTTAGGTTTTACCACAGACAAACAGACATAACACTTATGAAATTATCATCGTTCACTGATTTACTGGTTAATTTAAATAATCATTAGTTGGCCAATCGGTTACAAGTGGCGCGCGCATCGGATTTGCTCGAGTTTGACGTTTTCCCACTAACGCCATCTGGTTCGTGATTTGCCCAACTAAGTGAAAACAACAGATGTCGTTAGTGTTTGTACGACGATGAATTTGATGAGTAAATGTTCAATGTGTTATGTCTGTTTGTCTGTGGTTTTACTGAATGGAATTTCCTAGAACATGGCCATGTCAAAAACTAAACTAACTTGCGCAGGATTTTTCTTCGTCGACTTGATCCTCGATACCGGCGCGATGTTGTCGAACTTCTTCTAGCGACGGCCGCGAAGAGTTGGTTTCCGCCGGTGCGATGGCGTTGATGATCTCTTCTTGGCGATAACGGCGCAATGATGAATCGCCGATCTGCAGAATAGCGCACAGCACGATGCGCCCGTGCCGAAAAAGTATGACCGAAATAAAGGTGAACTGCTAAAGGTTGCGACACTGTAGTTTTTTTTCAGTACTCATTTTTTTTCAGTACTTTGAATTCAAGAAATATGCAAGCGTTGATTGTAGCTGAAAGAATATGAATATGAAAAAAAACAGAAGACTTATCGCAATCACTACCTTTATAAAAAGATCTCTACTAAAATTTTAAACTCACTGCTTACTGCTTCGCGGATGCGAAATGAATGAGATTCAAATAGTTCTTCCTCAAGACACATGCCTCAACAATAAACTCATTCTTTCCTAATTCGCCAATTCAAATTTCAAATGGCGCCAAGGGATTACTCCGCTGGTCTATTTGCTGGTCTGATTCAAATTCAAAGAAGACCGCAGAATTTTCCTTGAAAATGAAATCATTTTTTTAATGGGGAATCGGCCCAAAAGCCTTTTGGCTACAAGGTCAAAAGTTATTTGGGCGAATATATCAATTGATCGAATGAACTATTAGGCCAAAACTCATTTGGCCAAAGGTTATTTGGTCGAAAATGTTTTTGTATACTTTATAAGGTGGCCGAAAATATCATTTGGCCGAAATGGACATACGGCCGAAATTTATGCTCGTTTGTTTACGTTTTGCACTGAAAATGTATGCCCCCCCCCCCCTCGCCGCGATGGTTATTCCCATCTACTGACGAAGTCGGATAACCTGTATACATAAAAAAAACTTGGTAGGCCTAATGTGAACCACAACATAAAGTCACATCATCAGCAATCAAAGCAATCGGGGAATGTGTCGTCCATCACATTCAGTGAACAAACAGTGCGATAAGGTGTTCCAAGTGGCTCCCGCTTGCCAACAGGCAGAATAAACTCCACAGTGTACAAGGTGGAGGCGATATAGGGGCATGCCTCCATTTGACTGCATGCAAAATGTACGTATATGGCCTCCACTTTGTACACTTATTCGCTATGATATACGATCTTGTATTTGCTGGGTTGGTAACAGGGATCTAATGGATGGAAGAAGGAATTTGCTCTCCAACCTCAATATTTATAGTCCGAGGACTCTAGTATTTTATTTATTTATTTTGGGGAACGGTTCGACACTTCATCCCATAGCTCCACCCCTTCAAAGACAAAGCAATGAAAGGAATGGAAAACGGAACAGTTCCCCTACTTGTCTTCGAACTAATCGTACAGACAGATACTACTAACTAATTATACTACTTTTGAACATACACTTGATCATATTATATAATCAAAATAAGCATACACTTCGTTATGACGTCGACAATAAATATCAAGCGGGTTATTTTGTCCAAAAACGGTAAGGTCTGTTGGAAGACGCAGGAAATCTGTATGTCGGGTTGATCTCACAGGAACATTGATGTTGACATTACTCAGCAGCGTCGGACAGTCAATGGTGTGGGACAGAATATCGAACACGAACAACCGTTGAGGACGGATTCTCCTGCTACCCAGAGATGCCAAGTGAATTAATCCACAGCGATGCTCATATTGGGGGAGGCGGACAGGGTCATTCCACGGTAGTTGAAGAAGCAAGCGCAAATCGAATGAAAATTCGTTCGATCCGATTACTCTGCACTACATGATATGAAGCGCACACGAGGACAACGTATTCCAGTGTACTACGGACCAGGACACAGTAGAGAGTTTTCAAGCAGTACGTGCAACATCTTTCAAAGTTCTGCTTGTTCCTAATAAATTACATTGTAGATCCTGCCAATACACCAAGTCTCATTAAATCCACTTTCCAGTTGCAGAAATTCACAATGTTTCATTTCCGTTCCACTGATGTCGCAATCTGTCTCTCAAATGACTTCTTGGGATGATTGGGTTCAATATGTGGCATATCAGAAACAAAATAGATTAGTTGCACAAACAATAACATTTAGTTACATTGCTGTTACCACAATGTTTCTGATTGCAGTTGAGCAGCAATTTTATTTTCATCAGTCCCGCATGTGTCCTAAAAGACACAATAAAATTACATATAACATAATTACATATAAATTTGGTGCACTTGTAGGCAGAATCTCTAAATAGAATTGGTGGTGTGATGGTTATAGTGAAAGGTTGCAAATCTCAAGGTTCATGGTTCGATTCCCAGGCCGAAGCGAGCCTTTTCCTTCAATTCAAATTCTAACTGTTACCTGGTCTAACTAGTGGAAAGATACAAAGTAGGAGGAATGGAGGAATGGTTCTGCGATTGAACCCACTACCTCCTGCGTACGAGATAGGCTGGTACCAAGAAGACCACCAAACCCGTTAGCGGCTGAACTATTATTATGCCGAAAATACTATTTGGCTACACTGCCATAATCTGTAAAAGTGACGTATACGCCATTTTCAAAAAATGCTTTCAGCAAGTAATACTCATCGAGCTCTTTAACAGAAAAATGAAAAGCGTGTATATTGAAATTTGGCATTTACATCACTTTTCCAGATTACGGCAGTTTGGAAGAAAGTGTTCAAACAAGTTAAAATTGTTGGCCATATGACCCGTATTCCCGGCCAAATGGCCTTTTCTGTCAAACGACCAGTTCGGCCAAAACCCAATTTCGGTCAAACGATCATGTTGGCCAAATGGCCTGCCGACTTTTCGGCAAAATAACCAGTTCGGCCATATGCCCCTTTCGGCTATATGTCACTTCCGGTCAAATGAAATTTTCGGCCAAACCATTGTCGACCTAATAACCGTTTCGGTTATTGGACGTTCTATTCGGTCAAATAGAATTAGACGATTTTCGGCTTAACGTGTTATTCGGGAAAATGGAAATTAACCGAACAAACTATTGGGCCGAAATTTAACTCGCCAATAATGTCATTTGATTCATTTGTCGTTCGGTCAAAAAAGTCGTTTGGACGAAAATGCCGTTCGGCATAAATGAATTGGCCGATATTGGCATACGACCGAAAATGTCGTTCGGTCGAACTGGTGCTTTGGTCGAAAAAATGTTTGGCTGATTGAGTCAAAAATGCCGTTTGGCCGAAATGATCATTAGGCAGGAGAAGGTCATTTGGCTGAATATTTTATTTGGTCGTTCGGCTGATCATTTTGTAGAAAGTTTGGGTAGTGTGTAACTTGCTACTGCGCCAGGAAACCACCCGTTACGCGTCACTGCACTCGGCGGACGGTACGCCTTGCTCGGGTCACTGTTGAACTCTGACTGAGGGAGAGCGATGCTTGGCTGCTTGCTCATCATCAACACCAAGACAGTATATAATATAGAGTGGTATACAACAGGGCTGTCTCGCCCCACACATCCCCCTTTCTCTCCGGATTTTTTTTGTTAGTATCCTGCACTTATAGCTTGGCTTTGGTTTTCTCTTCTGTTACAAATCTATTAAAGTAAAAACCACTATAAAGATTTATTTGCCGAACGCAATACATATCGAATATATTGAACTTCGTGGCCAAGGAAAGTCGAAATCCATTTTCAGGGGGCTTGTTGGCCTTGTCACTTCTTCTGCCTATTGAGCAGGAGATCAAGGGTTCGATCGCTGGCTCTTTCTCATTTCACATTAGAAAACTTCGCTAGAGTTGCGTACAAGCTGCCTGTTACTTCTCATTCTCATTCTCTCCTAATTGTCATTTATATATTCCCCTATCATAGATTTCATCACTTAACACAGTGAATGCAGATGATATATCTAACTGATCCAGGGACGAATGTGGAGATGCAGAGGTATACTCGGATTCTAGTAATAACGAGAATTGAACTAATAATACTTCACCTGTCATAAGACGAGTTTATACAATTCCATTGAATTTCACCACTTAATTGTATCTTGACAGATACGTATTTCGACCTCAAAAGTAAGGCCGTCTTCAGTGTCTCGTACTTGACTCGACTTTGAGGTCGAAATACGTATCTGTCAAGATACAATTAAGTGGTGGAATTCAATGGGATTGTATAAACTCGTCTTATGACAGGTGAAAACATTCCACTTAAAAGCTCAAAATAATTTTCTTATAATAATACTTCCTTTCCTTGATGGCCGTGAGGACGTGGCCGGCGCCGTTATTGAAATTCAGAAATTTGAACATTGGGAATAGTAGCTAAATTTCAAGCTCCATTCAATAGGTTCCCTGTGCAATTTCAAGTGCTAGTCAATCACGGAGTAGCAACTACGAATTGTACTGCTCATGCTTAGGCCTAAAGAAAGTCTAAAGCCATTTCATCTCTACTTGGCGGTCCTCCAAACACGCCATTGCATTATTCAAAACACGCAAACTATTTCGTCTTAACTTGGCGGTCCTCCAAACTCGCCATTGCGGTCCTCAAAACACGCAAACTATTTCGTCTTAACTTGGCGGTCCAAACTCGCCATTGCGGTCCTCAAAACACGCAAAAATTTTGTCTCTACTTGGCGGTCCTCCAAACTCGCCATTGCGGTCCTCAAAACACGCAAAGAATTTCGAACCTACTCTGTACCACTCACCAACACGCCACCGCGTCACTCCCAACTCGCAGCACCGCTTCTGTAAACACTGCAAAAGGTAAACAATCTTCTTGTCTCAAGAATTTACAATTTTCTTTGAGATTGCGCAGTGGGTGATTTCCATGACACAGTATTATTATAAAGCATATAAGTAAACATTATATTGATGAATTTACGACCGTTGTTTGTGATTTTTTGGGTTTTATGGCGTTATATCGGTCCACGGGTTACTAATAAAACAACCGTTTTAGTCAAAGCCGACGTTTCGAATGTTTATTCATTCATCCTCAGGGCAAACTACAAAATTCCACATATTTAGTCACTTACTAAGTTGAACAGTACAAACATTTTTACTTACACTGAACAGTTATTTTTAGGTCAAGTAGGGTTGAAACATTAATTGAACGGCTAACAACATTACACTGTAATTACATTAGAATTCGGATTATAGTGACTTAATTCGTTTTACATTTAATTGGTACAACTTAAAAACGGAGCACAAACTTACACAGCTTTCACCTGCGCACATAGATAACAGTTTGAAGATGGAGGTACAAAACAGAAAAAGAGATGCCAAAAACATTAGAATGGGACAGATGAGAAGTGAGCAGCGAAATGATGCATCGAGCGAGACGATGCTTTGCTGTCTTTATCCGACGCCGATTGAGTGCAGAAAACCTGTATACACTGCATTTAAATTACTTGTATCGGTCCTGAAATTAACCGTTGTGTTGTCACTGAAAATGTGACCCATTTCGAGTATTTGAAGTGCAGGTAGTCGATTGTCTTGTTCTAGAATTCTGGTTTTAGACAAATCGAATTGGTGATCATTCTCAATGGCATGTACCATCAATGCCGTCTTTTTGAATTCATCTTCTCTCTCAATCGCTCCGTCTGGGTTAGAAGATTTCAACTGAGCTAAGCGATTGATGAGAGAGCGATGACCAGAGAGACGATTTTTAAGTTGTTGCGTAGTTAAGCCAATGTACGAACAATCACAGTCAGCGCACGGGATGCGATAAATCACATTCCGTCTTTCTAAAAGTGACGTTTTGTCCTTCCGCTTTAGAAAACAACAGCCTATTGTTTTTGACACATTTGAAGCCCAGTGAAATATTAGGAAAATTTTGTTTTATAATTTTAGCGAGAGCCGGTGTGAGTTTCTCCACATGATGGAGTGATCGGTAAATTTTAGGTTCGGGAGAAATGTTGCTGTTATTGTTTTCAATTATTGCGTTTTTATTGATAAATCTGTTAATTAACCGATTTATCAATGAACTGGGATAGTTGTTTATGAGCAAATATTCTCGAACCAAATCCTTCTTCTCAGTTTCCGATCTGCACGTCGATAGTTGAAAAACTCTCCCGATAAAGCCGGTGGCCGTGTTTAATTTTTGTGTAAGTGGATGAAACGGGGGCCCTCCTTAGCCGTGCGGTAAGACGCGCGGCTACAAAGCAAGACCATGCTGAGGGTGGCTGGGTTCGATTCCCGATGCCGGTCTAGGCAATTTTTCGGATTGGAAATTGTCTCGACTTCCCTGGGCATAAAAGTATCATCGTGCTAGCCTCATGATATACGAATGCAAAAATGGTAACCTGGCTTAGAAACCTCGCAGTTAATAACTGTGGAAGTGCTTAATGAACACTAAGCTGCGAGGCGGCTCTGTCCCAGTGTGGGGATGTTATGCCAATGAGAAGAGAAGAAGAAGTGGATGAAACGAGAAGTAATTCAAAATTCGTCCCGAAGCAATTGGTTTTTTATACCAATCAGTGACGATCATTTGTTGCTCTGTGCGTATCAACAGCATGTCGAGATACGGGAGCTGGTTGTTGTTTTCAATTTCACACGTGAATTGAATGTGTGAGTTGAACCCGTTTAGAGCGTTTCTCACATACTCAATCTTTTCTCTCGGTAGAGCGGTGATCAAATCGTCGACATACTTTTTCAGAAACGGAATCGGAATACCGATCATACCAAGCACGTGATCTAGTAACGTTTCCATCACTAGATCCACAAGTGCAGGCGACAAGGGGTTACCCATTGCCGTTCCACTTTTTTTGCGGTAGAACACTCCACGGTGAACGAAATAACTGGAGGAGAGATTGAAGCTTATTAGCTCAACAAACATTTCTACATTTTTAATGGATGTATTTTTCTCAATCATTGTTTTTTAAGTTGTACCAATTCAATGTAAAACGAATTAAGTCACTATAATCCGAATTCTAATGTAATTACAGTGTAATGTTGTTAGCCGTCCAATTAATGTTTCAACCCTACTTGACCTAAAAATAACTGTTCAGTGTAAGTAAAAATGTTTGTACTGTTCAACTTAGTAAGTGACTAAATATGTGGAATTTTGTAGTTTGCCCTGAGGATGAATGAATAAACATTCGAAACGTCGGCTTTGACTAAAACGGTTGTTTTATTAGTAACCCGTGGACCGATATAACGCCATAAAACCCAAAAAAAAAAAAAAGTAAACATTATTGCGCTTCATACTAACAAAAAATAGCAGAAAAACCTGCCACTGTCGCCAAATGTGTAACTTGCTACTGCGCCAGGAAATCACTCGTTACGCGTCACTACACTCGGCGGACGGTACGCCTTGCTCGGGTCACTGTTGAACTCTGACTGAGGGAGAGCGATGCTTGGCTGCTTGCTCATCATCAACACCAAGACAGTATATAATATAGAGTGGTATACAACAGGGCTGTCTCGCCCCACACAGGTAGTTTGGCCGAAAATGTCATTTCTGGATATAATACGTTATGCCCATAATGATATTTTTGGCCAAATGTTCCTTTCTGCTATACGACCAATGCCAGGGCAAAAGCCTTTTGTGGCCAAATAACTGGTCAGTGGTCAGGCCGTATGACATTGTCGATCAAATCGTTTTTGACCTAATAACCGTTTCTGTCAAATGTTCAATCGACCAAATGGAATACGGCTAGATGACTTTCGCTTAATGTGTTTTTATATCAAATAGCATTTGACAATAATCGCCGCCGAATGAATTTAGGCTAAACGACCCTTCCCCTTCTTGAAAGAATTTTTATCGTGGATTTCCCGAAGAATGACTAATGAATATGACTAGATACAAACAAACAAAACAATTTATACATAAATCACAAAGATCAGATAACTATCTTAGTTCGGAGTGTTTTATTCCCGTGATACGGTGCTATTGTGCTTATAATGGAGATAAAAATTAGCCATTTTAACATTTATCAGGAATTACTACTTAGCGCTAGCAACGATTTGTTTATGCGGTTGATTGTGCTATCACTAGAAAAAAAATTTTCGTTGTCAAACATTTTCTTCCGTAAAAAATAAAATATATATTTCTGTTTGTCACATAGAACTTTAGAATTTAGAACAGATTTCGAGTTGAGAGTCGGTTATAAGCAAATTGCTAGTCTTGCAAAAGCTCCAATGAAAAAGGGGTTGTACATTCAAAGAGAATTAAAAAAATCTCTCAATGTTACTCGCTGTTTACTTTCACGATATGTAGCGTGTCGTGAGAGTAACTACATTGGGGTCGCTTTTTACACAGATGGTTTTCACCAATTTCTAGGCCCACCTTATTTTACAATTCGGGGCTGCTATTCCATTTCGCTGTTGTATTTGTTTTTCATTAGCTTGTGTTCATATCTTGTGATTGTATTGTGATAATAATTTGCCTTGCAGTAATGGTGCCCTCCTTTTAAATGCCATAACTTTTGAGTTCAAATCAGTTATGAGTAAAAGCAAAAAAAGTGAACTTCAATTCGTCGAGCCGAGTTGAATGGTATGGGTCTTCAGGACTCCTATGAAAAGTTCATTTTTGGAGTGATCCTTGCAATATTAATAAACCTGTAATTTGTTTCGCATTTACACATATATAAAATTAAGACTTACTATGTCAAACATTGCATTGCTGTGAAAAAACATGAAAAAACCACCGGTGTAATAATTTATACAGAATAGAAACATTGAATAGTGTTTTGGAGGTCAAACCATATTGGTGTTGTTTAGGTAGCTGACGCGTCATGTAAATACCAGTCGATACAAATGGTTCAAATCTCAGCAGCTCACTTTGAATGCAGCGATTTGAGACTGTTAACCCAGGTTGCGATTTGAGACAATAATTCTAAAGTTGCGAAATCTTAAAATATAATCAGAAATCATTCATTTGTCATCATTTAACTAATCCAAAAATTTGGAACGGGTTTCGTGAGGATCACAAACTTTCACGTTTATGGAATTTGATGACTCGATCGTTTGGTTGGATAATGCCCTCAACGAAGCTGTTTAGGTGTGCAATGACAAAGAGTGAGAGAAGGCATAATTCCATAAACAAGCTGAATGTATAAATCTATCCCGATGGAGCTAGTGAAAGAGTATAATTACTTCACGAGAAAGATGCTTAAATTCCAAATTGCATTGGCATACGGCCAAATGGAGACGCATGGTATTACAATGCTTCCAAGGAATTAATCGAAAGCGATTCGATTATTGTCTCCCTATAGGTACTTCTCGAAAACGTTTTCAGTATTTCTTCATTGCCAAAACTTCATAAGGCATTAACATAACACTATGCCTCATAATAGCCTAACGGCGTATTTAACTTAAGGGTCAGTTCAATCACATGACCTTTCCATACTAATTGATTTAGGACCAATTTCTTCACCTCCGCTTAACTCTTAAGCGATGCTTACCCATACCCTTAAACTTGGTTTAAGCACTAAGCGGAGGTGAAGAAATCGGCCCTTAGCGACCTATTTTGTGGAAAAGTTCTATTCAGCCAATAATATGCGCCTATTCAGTGTGATGACATGTTCTTTCAAGTAATATATTCTGCCTAATTCCACGTGGCATAAGAATTTTTTTTTGGCATTTGTGGTTAAAAAAATATCTGAAGCTCATTGAATTGTTTCATAAATGGAAATAATGGCTTAAGAGATGTGTTACGACTTCTATATAGGATTTTTTCCTAGCACCAAATAAAATGCAAATATTATTCTGGAAACATTTCCTTCTCAGTAGTTTGAATTAATTATGCTATAAGTACACTTTATCTACAACTAATTAGTTGAAAAGCAGGCAAAGTTCCAGTTGTAGAGCCATAGAAAAAGAAGAATAACTTACAATATAATTAATTTTCATCAAATTTACAAAAAAAAAACTGTGACTTGTACATGTGGCATCGAAAAACAAACTTCCACCCCAATCAACACCCAATTCATAAGCAATCCCAGCGGAATTGTACTAAAAACCTTGACTTCACGGCTGATTTCCGAAGCTACAGATTTATGTTCCAGAAGAGCTTGCCTAAAATCAAAACACTGCTTAACCACTCGGGCTTTGCACGATTTCTTTTGTGCCGATTCACTCAGCTGTTTCGAATGGCAAACGAAACCCCTCCCCCAACCCCAATTGGATAGGCATTGAAATGGCAGTACACGCCGACATGAATCCCTACCCCATCCGAAGCCCCGAAGAAAGCGAAGCTGAAAACGGGGCCAATGAAAAATTTTCCTCCCAAAGAAGAAGGTCGTTCGTTCATGAATACCCACTTCTGCCCGCCTGAGGCGCCCGGCCCGCCACATTTTGCCCCGCACTGCCAGCGCGCCCTTCAATCGTCCTTAATTTCCTCAACCAAACGTGATCATCGGCACCATCGACAAACCAATCTCAACTCCTTTCATCAAAAGCATCCCGAGCGGTGCTGTTCGTTCGCCCATTGAATGGTTCCAAATGAAGCATACCAAATGAGAAGGGGATAGGGGGGATAAAGAAAAAAAAGCTGAAAATCAGTAAGTATCTGCAGAATTTTACATCGCTTCTGGCTCGGTCTATCTCGGGGATCTCTACATCACAGAACTTCCCTTCAAGCCCCATTCCTACATGCTGCTCACTATGTATGTTGTGTGTGAGGAAAAATCAGCTCGAGACGGGATGCCTCCAGCAGCGCGCAGTGCTTTTCCTTGATGCGGTAGTTGCTGGAAATGATGCTCCACACAGAGCGATGTTGATGAGCGAGCGAAACAAAAGTGCAAAAAGGGGCCCATATGGTGCGGCGTGCGAGTGTGAGTGACGAAGAGCGACCGGCTGCTAAAAATAGACTGCGAAAGGTTGTCTGCTGAACATGTCACTTGCATACCGGCACTTTCCACTATTGGACCGATATGACACACTGTGGGGGAACGCAGCGGAAAACATGACTAGAATTTAAGAATTATCCTATGTTTATGGAGTGGCTTACTGATTTTACATCCTCGTGCATGGTCGGAATTAACAAGAAGATATTGCAGATTATGGTTCTACATGAACCTTAAGATAGAAGGAAGGCTCGCAGTTCTCCATCACTGACCATTTTAAAAACAAGTGAGTGAACCGAAATTTAAGATGACTGCTCATTTGCTAATATCATTTCCGCCTCAACGTGGCCTTCCCAGCATTTTCTTTTGTCCACGAATTTCAGTTACTATCGCTCCCTGGTAACACCAACGATAAAGGTATGCGGATTTAATTGGGTAGCCACCGATACATACCACAGGCACACCCATCCGGTGATTGTTCGAATTTCCAACAATCTTGTATAAGAACCTACCAAAACCTGTATAAGAACTGGGCAGCTAGATTCTTATACAAATACTATATAAGACCTTACAGTTTTGCAAGCTTTTCATAAAGTATTTGTTTATGCGCTTACATTTTTTGTATGAGAATCTTAACAATTTCGCAATTTCGGTAGGTTCTTATACAGCACGAGCACAAGCTTCGCATCGGAATTAAACATTTGGATTTTGATTTGTTAACTAATTTCTTCCGTTGGAAACTGTGTTTCTCCAGGAAATCCGCCAATAGTTACTCCAGAGGTACTTCCGGAACATTTTTCCAGGTTGAACTCATGAAAGAACTGCTGGAGAATATTCCGAAGGAATACCCGATGAGAGTCTCTAAGAAAGCTTTGTAGAATAACTGCAAGTACTTCCTAAGAAATTTTGATAGTATTTTTTTCCCTTCCGGCCAAGACGTCTGTTTTCAAGGGCTTTCAAAAATAAAAAGTGCTATAAAAACAACATTCTTGACGGATTCCTTCGCAACAAGTTGCATTCCGAATGATTCCCAATTTTTGATGCTCTCTCAATCGACAATACGGTGCCAGAGTTATTCCAGGTTCCATTGGGGTCAGTTTTCACCGGATTGTGGCCGATGTACCGGATCGAACCCAAGTGGTTCAGGAGGCCTAATAATACAGACCCCATTCGGTTTTGGCAACATTCAGTTTTGGCAACATTCGGTTTTGGCAACAACCATTCGATTTTGGCAACACAATTTTCTGCGTTGTTTTTTTAAAGATAAACGCCAAAATATCGAAATTTTCATAAAAGAAGACCCCGAAAACGACGAAAAAAAACTTTAAAAAAAACGGCTACAATTTTTTAGTGTATACGTTAAGATTTCAAAATTCGTGCGTCTAGCGTCTCAAAAAGTGAAGAAATGTTGAAGTATCATGAGAAAACGAAAACCATTCGATTTTGGTAACATAAGTGTTCCGTACGTATTACCAAAATCGAATGGGGTTTGTAAAATCATGAAGTTTCATTTGTCAAGAGCGACTCAATTTGGGAAATGGTCATTCCGTGGGTCCTTCAGGTTGTGGTCGATGTGGCTGGATTGAATCTGAGTGGGCGAGGACCCAGGAACATATCATTCACATCGTTGCTTTGTTGAATCATCCTTAAGAAAACCCTATCTACCTGAAGAAAGTTCTGTATTCCAATTCGAGGAAGAAGTAGGAAGAAGTTTAAGCGACTTCCTCAGATATTCTTAAGAGAGCTTCTAAAGCAATTCCTGGAGATATCTATGAAGGTATTTCAGGAGGACTTGTCGAAGGAATGGCTGATGAAACTTCCATAGGAATTTTTGAAAGAAAATCTGGAGGAAATTCCAGAGTAGCTTCTCAAGCATTTTCCGGAGAAACTTTAGAAGAGATTGCCGGAATTACTTCTGGAAGAAATTCTTGAAAGAACTTCGGAAAAAAGGAGGAACTTCCGGAGGAGTTCCTGGATGAACTTCCGGAGGAGTTCCTGGATGAACTTCCGAAGGAGTTCCTGAAGGAACTAGCGAAGGAGTTCCAGGAGGAACTTCCGAAGAAGTTCCAGGAGGAACTTCCGAAGGAGTTCCAGGAGGAACTTCTGAAGGAGTTTCAGGAGGAACTTCCGAAGGAGTTCCAGGAGGAACTTCCGAAGGAGTTCCAGGAGGAACTTCCGAAGGAGTTCCAGGAGGAACTTCCGAAGGAGTTCCAGGAGGAACTTCCGAAGGAGTTCCAGGAGGAACATCCGAAGGAGTTCCAGGAGGAACTTCCGAAGGAGTTCCAGGAGGAACTTCCGAAGGAGTTCCAGAAGGAACTTCCGAAGGAGTTCCAGGAGGAACTTCCGATGGAGTTCCAGGAGGAACTTCCGAAGGAGTTCCAGGAGGAACTTCCGAAGGAGTTCCAGGAGGAACTTCCGAAGGAGTTCCAGGAGGAACTTCCGAAAGAGTTCCAGGAGGAACTTCCGAAGGAGTTCCAGGAGGAACTTCCGAAAGAGTTCCAGGAGGAACTTCCGAAGGAGTTCCAGGAGGAACTTCCGAAGGAGTTCCAGGAGGAACTTCCGAAGGAGTTCCAGGAGGAACTTCCGAAGGAGTTCCAGGAGGAACTTCCGAAGGAGTTCCAGGAGGAACTTCCGAAGGAGTTCCAGGAGGAACTTCCGAAGGAGTTCCAGGAGGAACTTCCGAAGGAGTTCCAGGAGGAACTTCCGAAGGAATTCCAGGAGGAACTTCCGAAGGAGTTCCAGGAGGAACTTCCGAAGGAGTTCCAGGAGGAACTTCCGAAGGAGTTCCAGGAGGAACTTCCGAAGGAGTTCCAGGAGGAACTTCCGAAGGAGTTCCAGGAGGAACTTCCGAAGGAGTTCCAGGAGGAACTTCCGAAGGAGTTCCAGGAGGAACTTCCGAAGGAGTTCCAGGAGGAACTTCCGAAGGAGTTCCAGGAGAAACTTCCGAAGGAGTTCCAGGAGGAACTTCCGAAGGAGTTCCAGAAGGAACTTCCGAAGGAGTTCCAGAAGGAACTTCCGAAGGAGTTCCAGAAGGAACTTCCGAAGGAGTTCCAGAAGGAACTTCCGAAGGAGTTCCAGGAGGAACTTCCGAAGGAGTTCCAGGAGGAACTTCCGAAGGAGTTCCAGGAGGAACTTCCGAAGGAGTTCCAGGAGGAACTTCCGAAGGAGTTCCAGGAGGAACTTCCGAAGGAGTTCCAGGAGGAACTTCCGAAGGAGTTCCAGGAGTAACTTCCGAATTATTACTCCAATTTAACAAAATTTAGTCGTATATGAATTACTGCAACCAAATTGATTTCATTTGTGCTGCTAAGGGGAAGAATTATTGTATGCTGTTGACATTCTCTCAGTTAGTCATGAGAAAGCAACTTAGGTTCAAGGTCTGTAGTCGACCAAGGAGTTCTAAGCATCTAAGCAAACACCAATGTAAGAGGTAGTAAAAAATCAAAAGATTGAGTTTTTTTTTGGTAGCTGATTGGTAGAGTTTAACCTTGATTGGTTAAGTACCAATAACTTTCGTTCTTTGACTTTCTCTTTGATTTTCTCTCGTATTTTAACCAGTTTTTGAAAAAACTCCAGTGTGCTCGTCGCTCCCCCGCGTTCATATGGGGACGCGCAAAAAAAAGCACTTAATATGAATCCGTTGTCGAGCAATGTTGTTACCGGTCCGCATTTAAAAGAAGGATCCTGGCAGTTGCCGCCTCGAAGGCACTTCACGCATCTGCTTGCTGCAGATGGTTAATTTAGTGGGAATAGACCGCCTGTTTGGACACATCTCGGAACTACCTATTTGGTGCGCAGGAAGGGCAAACAACCCAAGCCATGTGTGCCAATCAACGGCGAAATTGAATGACAGCTCGGAATACGTAATTGAGCTTGAAATTGAAGTAAAATCTTTCAATATGTACGTTGTTTTGAATTTGGTAAATTTTTATTTTTGATGCTCGCATCGACGTCCAAAGTGCAGAACATAGAGCTTGGGGTACTCGATGTAGTGAATTCATGTTTCAATGAATAGTTTTTATTAGCCTTCTGAAGCCAATCTGAAGCTTATGAGAGTGTTCGAAAGGAAAATATTCTCGGCACCAACACAGCTTAGTTTTTCCGAAAGAATCGACATTTCCCACAAATATCACGGAAAAAAAGTTTTTGCTAGATGGAAGGCATAATTCGAGAAAACATCTTGAAAATATCAAAAAAAAAATAGCTATCATTTGACACATGTTTCTCTTAATTAGGGACACCAACTAATTTACTCAGATTTTTTTATATGTCATTTACTTGTGTTGGTTGTAATACGAAGTGGAAATGGTCAAACTACTAGATAAATTGGAAGTTACTCATCGTGAAAGCTCATGAAGCAGTTGGGACCTTCCACCTGTATGAAGTCATAAGAAGTCGAAATCAAAAAAGGTAACAATCAGACGTTTCAGACTTGCAGAGTAACCAAATTCTGCAAGTAATCGTCGGTAACAAACGTAATATCAATGGTCATTTATCTGCAGTAAGTAATCAGCTGACTCTTAACCTCGCTTCAATGTTGGATACATGTAAGAAAAAGAATTGCAAAAATGTGATACGGCAGCACCAGAACGAAACGAAAGTGAGCATACAACAAACATCATCATAATAAGAACAGGACTGCATTTCATTCAGAAATGCTTTCATTCCGCGGTTAGTTACGTTTATTCCAACCCCCCTCAGGATAAAGTTAGGCAATTCAACATCGGCAACGATGACGACGACGACGACGAAGATGACGATGGCGACCACAGCAGCTATAACGATGGCGCTGGTTAATGGGGCAAATGTCCTGCGCATGAATGCTCCTTCCACTAACTGGACTGACTTGCAAGAAGCACTGTCACGGACATTCAACTGTTCCAAATAAAAGATGGAAATGTGTCGGAGGGAGTGAAGAGTTTTGCTTTCTTGCGAAAATGTGCCACTGGACGTTGAATGCGCCATCCAATCAACGTTCCATTGGAAAACCAAAGATATCGCTTGCAGCTTACTTAGCTAGAAACTAAGAGGGAGACGAATGTGATTGATGAAAATGATGAAAAGCTGAACGTTACATTCTTGGAAAATCCCCGGCAAAATCCTCATCCTATATTTTCAGAAACTTGTTCAATCAAAGCGATCATTTTATTACATCCAATTCTTTTCTTTTATTCGTACTCTCCAAATAATAAGTTTTATTGTATTAGCGTGCGAGGTTTACCGCTCATACCTTTTTCCAGAAAAAGCTCAAATTCCGAAAGGTCATTACGAAAATAAAAGCTCCGGTTTAATAGCCTCTTATTTGGAGTAGAAACTGATAGCATCTAGTTTATGATCTGATGAAATAGAAACAAGAACCGACCAGTACTTTAATCACTCAACCAAAAACGGAACATGTTTTCAAACTTATCGTCCTATTGATTTCCAAGCACTCGCTCCGCCGAAAATAAACGAAGGTCGGCAGTCAACGCTCCCAAATGACGGCCCACAATTTCCGTGTGGAACGTTGAGAAATCCCAAGTCAGGCCACTTACGAATAATTGACAGTTTAACTGGGGTCACGTTTAGGCTTCCGATCCTGTGTAGCTTTGTGTAAACCAGAATCGCTTTCATTTATACGAAACCTGATCCGTATTTGTTTTCCAAACCGGGGAAAATGGGGCCCGGAATTGATGTGTCGGAGGATGGGAAACGGAAGCTCACGCACACATCGTAAAGTGAAACGCGAGCACAAAGAGGAGGGGTTGGGCTGGTTTACATGCCGAAGGTAAACATACCGAGGTTGGTTCGATGTCTTGAGGCGATATATAAGCGTACTTCGGAATAGCTGAATGGCTGAATTAAAAATTTATAATTTAATGCGCCTTTTGTGTCACCGTTCGTAACTGGGTGGCATTTTAGAGTGAGTATTTCAACAAACACCGCCAGGGCAAATGTAGATTAATTTGGTTTGCAATCGAAAACACGACTTCATTCTGAGCAAAGGTGCTATGAGATGAAATCCAAAGCAAAGGTGCTATGAAATCAAACTAACTATCAGTACAAACTGTTCCAGAATTTATAAGCACTTTTTTTTTTTTAATATTTCGATAATATTTTACTATCTTGTCTACTTTCTCATTGCATTGACTGTTGAGTTTTGCAGATTTTATGGAATATAAGCCATGGTTTTAGGATTTTTACCTTAACACGGTTTTTAAATGTTGAGGTCAACCAATTTACCAAGCATTATAGATAATAAAACTAAAAAATATTGCAGCCTAAGAAAAATTAGAGACACTTGAAATTCACAGTGAGGTATTCCAAAAAACGTCAAAAATGGAAAGAGGCTAACATGATGATACTTTTATGCCTGGGAAATCGAGACAATTTCCAATCCGAAAATTGCCTAGACTGGCACCGGGAATCAAACCCAGCCACACTCAGCAAGGTCTTGCTCTGTAGCCGCGCGTCTCACCGCTTGGCTAAGGAGGGCCCCAAACGACAAAGTCATTTGATATTAAAGCCCTACTAATATTAATGGAAATCATTGTTTATCAAGACGATGTTTCCACTTTTTCGGGGACCTTATTTCAACCTTTTCTCGACGACAAGACTAACACAAGACAACAAGACGAGAATTACATCCTTGATATAGCTTGGAAATTCTTCGGGGAATTTATTTGAAATTCCACGGGAAATTCATTCGATTTTTCACAAATGAATTTAACTCAGTTTCCAAAGGATTTTCATCTACATTTCAACGGAGAATTCATCCAAATTTTTTTCGGGAAATTCATCCGAAATTTCAGTGGATGGATATCCAAATTTCCACGAGAAAATCTTTCCAACTTCCACGGCAAAGTCATTTGAATTTTCACGGGAAATCCATTCAAATAACCACAAAAAATCATTCGAATTTGCATGGAACATTCATTCGAATAACCACGGGAAAACCATTCGAATTTCCATTGAAATTCATTCGAATTTCCACTGAAATTCATCCGAAGTTCCACGGTAATTCATCCTAATTTCCACAGGAAATTCTTTCGAATTTCCACAGGAAATTCATTCGATTTTCCACAGGAAATTCATTCGAATTTCTACAAGAAGTTCATTCGAATTTCCATAGGAAATTCATTCGAATTTCCACAGGAATTTGATTCGAATTTCCACAGGAATTTGATTCGAATTTCCACAGGAAATTCATTCGAATATCCACAGGAAATTCATTCGAATTTCCACATGAAATTCACTCCAACTTCCACGGCAAAATCATTTAAATTTTCACGTAAAATCCATTCAAATAACCACGAGAAATCATTCGAATTTCCACAGAAAGTTTATTCGTATTTCCACAGGAAATTCATTCGAATTTCCACAGGAAATTCATTCGAATTTCCAGAGGAAATTCATTCGAATTTCCAGAGGAAATTCATTCGAATTTCCAGAGGAAACTCATTCGAATTTCCAGAGGAAATTCATTCGAATTTCCAGAGGAAATTCATTCGAATTTCCAGAGGAAATTCATTCGAATTTCCAGAGGAAATTCATTCGAATTTCCAGAGGAAATTCATTCGAATTTTCAGAGGAAATTCATTCGAATTTCCAGAGGAAATTTATTCGGAAATTTCAACGGAAATTCATTCGAAAACTTCAAAGGTAATTCATTTGAAAATTTCAAAGGAAATTCATTCGAATTTCCTGAGAAAATTCATTCGATTTCCAGAGGAAATTCATTCGATTTCCAGAGGAAATTCATTCGATTTCCAGAGGAAATTCATTCAATTTCAGAGGAAATTCATTCGATTTCCAGAGGAAATTCATTCAATTTCCAGAGGAAATTCATTCAATTTCCTGAGGAAATTCATCTCAATTTCCAGAGTAAATTCATTCGATTTCCAGAGGAAATTCATTCGATTTCCAGAGGAAATTCATTCGAATTTCCAGAGGAAATTCATTCGAATTTCCAGAGGAAATTCATTCGAATTTCCAGAGGAAATTCATTCGAATTTCCAGAGGAAATTCGTTCGATTTCCAGAGGAAATTCGTTCGATTTCCAGAGGAAATTCGTTCGATTTCCAGAGGAAATTCGTTCGATTTCCAGAGGAAATTCGTTCGATTTCCAGGGGAAATTCGTTCGATTTCCAGAGGAAATTCGTTCGATTTCCATAGGAAATTCGTTCGTTTTCCAGAGGAAATTCATTCGAATTTCCAGAGGAAATTCATGCGAATTTCCAGGGGAAATTCATTCGAATTTCCAGAGAAAATTCATTCGAATTTCCAGAGGAAATTCATTCGAATTTCCAGAGGAAATTCATTCGATTTTCAGAGGAAATTCATTCAAATTTCCAGAGGAAATTCATTCCAATTTCCAGAGGAAATTCATTCGAATTTCCAGAGGAAATTCATTCGAATTTCCAGAGGAAATTCATTCGAATTTCCAGAGGAAATTCATTCGAATTTCCAGAGGAAATTCATTCCATTTGCCAGGGGATTTCCAGGGGAAATTCATTCGAATTTCCAGAGGAAATTCATTCGAATTTCCAGAGGAAATTCATTCGAATTTCCAGAGGAAATTCATTCGAATTTCCAGAGGAAATTCATTCGAATTTCCAGAGGAAATTCATTCGAATTTCCAGAGGAAATTCATTCGAATTTCCAGGAGAAATTCATTCGAATTTCCAGGGGAAATTCATTCGAATTTCCAGGGGAAATTCATTCGAATTTCCAGGGGAAATTCATTCGAATTTCCAGGGGAAATTCATTCGAATTTCCAGAGGAAATTCATTCGAATTTCCAGAGGAAATTCATTCGAATTTCCAGGGGAAATTCATTCGAATTTCCAGTGGAAATTCATTCGAATTTCCAGTGGAAATTCATTCGAATTTCCAGTGGAAATTCATTCGAATTTCCAGTGGAAATTCATTCGAATTTTCAGTGGAAATTCATTCGAATTTTCAGTGGAAATTCATTCGAATTTCCAGGGGAAATTCATTCGAATTTCCAGGGGAAATTCATTCGAATTTCCAGGGGAAATTCATTCGAATTTCCAGGGGAAATTCATTCGAATTTTCAGGGGAAATTCATTCGAATTTCCAGGGGAAATTCATTCGAATTTCCAGGGGAAATTCATTCGAATTTCCAGGGGAAATTCATTCAAATTTCCAGGGGAAATTCATTCGAATTTCCAGGGCAAATTCATTCGATTTTCCAGGGGAAATTCATTCGAATTTCCAGAGGAAATTCATTCGAATTTCCAGAGGACATTCATTCGAATTTCCAGAGGAAATTCATTCGAATCCCCAGAGGAAATTCATCCAAATTTGCAGAGGAAATTCATCCAAATTTGCAGAGGAAATTCATCCAAATTTGCAGAGGAAATTCATCTGAATTTCCAGAGGAAATTCATTCGAATTTCCAGAGGAAATTCATTCGAATTTCCAGAGGAAATTCATTCGAATTTCCAGAAGAAATTCATTTGAATTTCCCGAGGAAATTCATTCCAATTTCCAGAGGTAATTCATTCGAATTTTAAGGGGAAATTCATTCGAATTTACAGGGAAAATTCACTCGAATTTCCAGGGGAAATTCATTCGAATTTCCATAGGAAATTCATTCGAATTTACAGAGGAAGTTCATTCGAATTTCCAGAGGGAATTCATCCGAATTTCCAGAGGAAATTCATTCGAATTTCCAGAGGAAATTCATTCAATTTCCAGAGGAAATTCATTCGAATTTCCAGAGGAAATTCATCCGATTTCCAGAGGAAATTCATCCGATTTCCAGAGGAAATTCATCCGAATTTCCAGAGGAAATTCATCCGAATTTCCAGAGGAAATTCATCCGAATTTCCAGAGGAAATTCATCCGATTACCAGAGGAAATTCATCCGATTTCCAGAGGAAATTCATCCGAATTTCCAGAGGAAATTCATTCGAGTTTCCAGAGGAAATTCATTCGAATTTCCAGAGGAAATTCATTCGAATTTCCAGAGGAAATTCATCCAAATTTCCAGAGGAAATTCATCCGAATTTTCAGAGGAAATTCATCCGAATTTCCAGAGCCAATTCCAGAGGAAATTCATCCGAATTTCCAGAGGAAATTCATCCGAATTTCCAGAGGAAATTCATCCGAATTTCCAGAGGAAATTCATCCGAATTTCCAGAGGAAATTCATCCGAATTTCCAGAGGAAATTCATCCGAATTTCCAGAGGAAATTCATCTGAATTTCCAGAGGAAATTCATTCGAATTTCCAGAGGAAATTCATCCGAATTTCCAGAGGAAATTCATCCGAATTTCCAGAGGAAATTCATTCGAAATTCCAGAGGAAATTCATTCGAAATTCCAGAGGAAATTCATCCGAATTTCCAGAGGAAATTCATCCGAATTTCCAGAGGAAATTCATCCGAATTTCCAGAGGAAATTCATCCGAATTTCCAGAGGAAATTCATCCGAATTTCCAGAGGAAATTCATTCGAATTTCCAGAGGAAATTCATCCGAATTTCCAGAGGAAATTAATTCGATTTTAAAATAAAAAATTAGTAGTGTGACATCTCACTACTCATTTCGCGCCTCTCACTTGAGTGAGATGTGAGAAGAGAAAAATGAAGAGTGAGAAGTGAAACGTTTCTCTTCTCATTTCTAATTTCTCACTTTTCAAATGACCCATTCGCAAAACGACCCTTTCGGCCAAACGACCCATTCGACCAAATAACCCTTTCGGCCAAATGACCCTCTCGACCAGATGACGGCCATATGGGTTTCGGCCTAATCGTTTGTTCTGCCTAGTGGCTTTCGGCCGAATGGGTTTCGTCCAAACGACCCTTCCTTCGTTTAACCCTTTAACCCCCCGGTTCGATTTCAACCAGATTTTGAACTCACAGTCTCTATCTACAGGGGAAGATAACTAACGGGTTGAGAGAGTGATGATTAAAGGGGCAGGATTAGGGAGGGGGTTATTGTTTAGTTAACGATCATTTGTAACTGTTGAGCCCCTCATTCAATATACACCCATTTTGGAAAACATATTCTCTGTCATAAGACGATTATATAATAGATAGGAAGGTCAAAGGAGAAAGGATGTAAGGACATGTTAATGAAACTTACGTTTTTACATACCTTTTAAATGCATGGGTACATGTAAAACAAATTTGGAACACGTACTCTTAATCTTAATTACGATTATAGAAGAGTTGGAGGGTCATTGAAAAAAAAGCGGAAAGTGGTTACGGGGCGTGAAGTAAATTATTAAGAAAACGACCACTTCAGTCAAACTTCTGAACCCCTTGATTGATACTTAAAAGTTGGGACATATATCCTTTATCCCAAGTAGGCGATTATAGATGCAGTTGAACGGAAAAGGGGGAGGTGTAAATAATGAGTAAGGAGCGCGAGGTTAAGCATTAGTACGTCGGGCGTGAAAAACGTAAGGCTTTACAGTAGGCATATCGGACGTTGGACATACTTCAAATTTCCCATTCTTTAGTTAGGTTATTTGAAATTGTAAAATTACCCGGAAATCAATTCTTTTAATGGAAAAATTTCCAAAAAAATAAACGTTTTCCCGTAAATAACATTTTCCGCAAGTATCATATCCTTGAAAACATTTCTTTGGAAATGACATTTAGTCCGGAAACGATAATTCCACAAATATGCCATTCCTCAATTAAAAAAATCCTAATCTAAAAATTTAATCTTCTCATCAACTGTTTAGCAGCTGGTTGTAGCGAAATCAAATTGGCAATTCCAACAGTTGCGAAATCAAACTGGCAATCCCGGACAAGGCCGGGTACATACAGCAAGTATTCAAATTAAAATAATTTACAGTGGAAAATAAAATGAATTTTTCGTGGAAAGTCGGATGAATTCTTCTAATGCAATTAGATATTTAGATAAGTTCTCCCGCGAAATTTGAATAAATTTCCTGTGAAAATTCTCATGAAATTTTTGTGGGAATTCTTCTTTAACATTTTGCTGAACTTCCCGAGGAAATTCGGATGAGCAAACCATGGAAAATTTGATGATTTTCCGTATCCTCCGTTATCCGGAAATTCGAATAAATTTTCTGTGGACATTAGAATGAATTTTTCGGACTATACTCCCTTGTGGTGCATTTTTCGTGGGAACTCGGATGAAAATTTCATTTGAATCCAGATGAAAAATCCGTGAAATTTGGAAGAATTTTCCTTGAAAATTCGAATTAATGGAAATTTCAATGAATTTCCTGCGGAAACTCAAATCAATGTCCTACAGAAATTTGCATGATCATACTTTGGAAATTCTGAGAAATTTCTTTCGAAATCTCTAAAAATTTCATTCGGATGAATTTCCTCTGGAAATTTGGATGGATTTCCTCTGGAAATTCGGATGAATGCAAATTCTGCAAATTCTCACTGTGAAAAGTGGGTAGTGAGACGTCTCACTACTCCGTGCTCCTCTTTTTTTACAGTGAGAAGTGAAAAATGAGGAATGAGAAGTGAGACGTCAAATGACCCTTTCAACCAAACGAGCCTTTCGGCCAAATGACCCTTTCGGCCACATGACCCTTTCGGCCTAAAGACCCTTTTGGCCAAATGACCTTTTTGCCAAATGACCCTTTCGGTCAAATGACCCTTTCGGCCAAACGACCCTAACAGCCCTAACATCCTCCCCTTTGTTATCTTCACCTGGGAATAGAGAATGTGTTTTTCAAATTTGGTTGAAATTGGGCCTGAGGGTTAAAAATACCACTGATTTTATTGTTTTCTGAAGAGTTCCCCTTCCATATCATCCCCCTTTTCCAATGACTATCCCACCGCCTTTGTTGGCTTCCTCTTAAGATAGTGAATGTGTGCTCCAAATTTGGTTGAAATCGGTCAAGTGGTTCAGAAGTAGTTAGCGAACATACATCAACTTCCACGGGAATAAATATTATATCCATTTCACATTGGATATTCTTCTTATTTTCCACGAGAAAACTTTTCGTGGAAATTCGGATGAGTTTTCCGTAATAATCGACAAAAAAAAACGTGGAAATTCAAAAGTATTGTCCTTGGAAATTTCGAATGATTTCATGTAAAAAATCAAAATATCTGCACTTGATTTCTTATACAAAATATCCCAGATAGTCACAGAACAAAAACTTCGATATTCAGATGAATTTCAAAATAAAATTATTTTCCGTTGAAAATTCAGAAATAATAATTAAAAAGAAATAAAATTAAGTGGAATTTGAAATTCACTCCTTCCGTATAGAAGTTCAGAATATTTATTATTTTATTATGCTCTGGCTCTGACTTGTGTATGGATCGTCACACTTCTCACAACCCTGCTCCCTTTGTATGCGAAACGTTATTAATGGGCGTTTTCTGATAAGAACTTGTTTTATTGGCAATACTAGATATCTGCTATGTTCCACCCGTAAGCTAAAGATACCTAACTGATTCTGTTCGATTCTGTCGATCCTACCAGGACGTTTGTTTTATAATGCCATTTGCGCACTCGCTAAATCCGTAAGAATCACTTAGGAACATCAGAAGAATTTTGGGTAATTCAAAAAAACTCTCTATGCCAATTCAGTGCGTGCGCTTGTGTGGTTCCGTCGTGATTTTTTTACGGATTTACATGACATTTAAAAAATATCAATTATCCATCTCTGCATATCCATATCCATACGATACGACCATACGTATACTAATTCATTTATATACCACCCGCACAAATCAAGGCAAATTATTTCTGATGATCACGCGATCGTTCTGCGTACTTTTCGAAAACACGAACAAGCATGCACTTCCCGCTAATAGTTGCACTTAGAAATACTAGAATAAGAGATCGGCGAAGACGCCATCTTGTTTCTTGTTCCAATTCGACTGGTTTACTTTTTGCTTCCATACGAAGCAAACAAAAAGTTCAAGTGCTTCCAGTATTATTTTCACGATTTCATGCATTTTCATACGTTGCCATTTCTACAGTTTTTCACTCCGCCGGTCTCTGGTTATAGGGTTGCTAGTTGCACTCACTTAATTAAGTAAACCGTTTCTAGGGAGACAAATCAAAGGGCAGAGCTTTTTGTAGGACAACACTCTTCACTGTAAGTAATCCTCAATTTCGGGAGTTATTTAGAATTTTTTCTACAGTTTTCCATGTAGGGACACGGCAGGTATTTTCGTCTGTTCGTCATAGTCTCGAAAACCAATAAAAGAGACGCTTTTTTGTAAAACTCATACGTACCAAATCGTAAGCTCAGGAGAAACGTTCTGCTATAGTGGAGTTCTAGCAAATGTACGTTGCTTTCGTTGGTTTTAGCCCCTACGACGATGGACGGAAATACCTGCCGTGTCCCTACTAAGTATTCAGTAATATCAACTTCTAAAACGTGAAACGGCGTGAGAAACTATGGTTCGGTGACGTGACATATTTTGCGCAGCTGCGTACCGCTGCATAATTGTCGGCGGCAACGGCGCACACAACTAGTTTTGAATTCATTTTTAGTTATTCAATTTATTCAGTGAAATTATTCGTTTTTGAAGTATTCTTTCTTGAGAATCTTTTCAAAACTTTCCTTTGACGGAGTTTTGAAAAGAAACCGAGGTTCTGAAGAACTGTACTCACACAATTATTAACTTTTCTATTCATCTTTCAGGAAACCGATCAAAACTTTGGGTTGCTTGAAATTTCGAGAATAAACGATACAAGATACAAGCTTATCAATTTCTGTTTCCGAGAAATGTTGGTTGCTTGCTTTTAAACCCTGATGAAAGTTTTAAGTTGTGCCACTGTCGGTGACGGAGGTCCTTTTTTACTTCTCTCCTTCTTCGAGAATGTGTGGTAAATTTCAAAGTAGGTCGAAAATGATTAACATAAATTGAAAACTTCTGATACAATATTGGTCATCTCGCATTTCTGTCTCAGGTCAACTCCTGGAACCAGCAAACAGGAAACTCCAGAGGTATCCCCATGTTGAGAAATTGTGCTCTAGAATTCAACTCACTGGTTTTCAAATTAACCTTTGGCTAAGGAGGAGGCATAACAAATATTTAAACAACCCGATACATCCAAATCCAATATGAAATACTGTTCTGTATATGTGAAGTAAATACGGGTTGTAGAGTATTTGATATTGATGATGATGTCGGCGATGTTGAATTGCCTCAAATGAATTCACCTGATCTACTCACAGCGCTGATTATGTGTTTTCAACGCTCAGTTTTAAGAGTTATCAGCTGTGATGTAAGGATCTAATTTTATTTGGACATGCAGTCTTATTGTTCATTTTTTTTATTTAAACAAGAACACAATACAGCAGGACTAATTGTAATTGTCATATATTACAATCGGTATGGTTGATGTACATGGGACGGTTGTTTAATTATTGAGGCATTCCACGGGGGCATGTGAGTCGATCCTGAGCGACCATTTCGAAAATATTTGAAACTCTGCACAGTTTTTCAATTTCATCTAAATCGTCATTTTTCGATATCAAATCTTCATATTGAGTCACGACTAACTTTTCAAAAGGGTGTATGTGAAAATGGTTCAAAAATATTTAAAAAGCTGCACAGCAAAAACGGAATGTTCGATTGTTATGATTTTTTCAGCAAAGTTAGACAACTAAATGGTGATTCTTAAGAAAATGTGCACAGTAAAAAAAAATTTTTTTTTGCCTTTAAAAATATCATTTTTGTCACAAAAACTCAAATATCTCAAAACCCTATCTTTTTTCAAACGTAATTTTTTTAGGGAAAACGGTCCATTATATTAGCTATCTACCATAAAAATTTGGTAATGGTAAACTAATAAACAACAAAGTTATGACATTTCAAACATTTCACAATTTTCACATTTAGTAAAAAAAATTTTTTTCTGTGTAAGTTATTTCGAGAATTGCAGTTTGATGCAGATTTTATTGTTAAGGGACGTGATTTAAACAAGTTGTTTTCATGATATTTTGATTTAATTATTCATAGCATCTATAAGAAACTTAGACACGATCCAGTGTTGTGATCAAAAGTATTGATAGTGTCATAATTTTCATTGCACGTGACTGGCGAAAAATTCTTTTAATAGTGTTGAAACCTGTTGATAATAACGTTGATAGAAACATATCAGAAATGTTATTTTTAAGACAAAAGCTGCAAAATCAAAGATTTATATACACGTGTACGTCTATAGTTTACCTGCAAAAAATATACCTCTTAGAGAATAGACTTTATGATCGGGAGGAAACGGGTATCTTCAACAACAACAAATGCATGATAGGTACATACCATGACAATGCTCACGAAAAGCAAAAAATTACTACTACTAAGGTTGTTAAAGATCTTATAGTAATTTTTTCTTCAGTCAAGCAAATGACACCAAACTAGTCAGTAAAAACTTAAAAGTGATTTTGTTTATTGAAATATTACGAACAACATGAGTAGCCGCTTTCTCAACTGTTGTAGGCCGTTTGATGGAAAAAGTGTTCAAAAGGGTTACGAAATCTCACCGAAAGCACCATAGATAAACTGAAAGCGACTGGTTATGCTCCAATGTCCACATTGAATACAAATTTACGCATTTGCACGTCCTGCCGTCTAAACGTTGACAAGAGCAATCTGTATATCATCGGTTGAGCAGAGCGCAGGAAGTTCGAAAACGACAGCAACTGAGGAATTGCCAGATGTATCGACAACAACTGAGGAATTACCAGAAGTATTAAGTGCTGAGAGCCTTGCCACCGTACCATCAGCGAAATCTGTTTCAACAAATCAATCGGAAGATGAGTGTATCCAAAAGGTCAACATCGAACGCTTTAACGAGGGCATAGCTGGGATAAAAGTGACTCCGATTAAATGGAGTAAGATGGACTACGTTTATTACCCGGAGAAAAATACCGTGAAATAAACGAAGCTGTACGAAGAAACCTCTTCAAATTAGGACCTGATGATGTGGAAAATACAGACTACGATGAGGTAATTATAAATATGAAGGAAAGGTTCTCGAATGCAGCCACGACAAGGAAAGAAAAATTATTGATTTTGTCGATGCTGCCAAGTTCGTGGTCTATTCAGGATGCCATTGATGAGTTCAAAATCAATAGAAATACAGTAAAAGAGGCAAAACAATTGAAGAATAACTGTCTTTCAACCAAAAATACTAGGTCTAGTACTGCATTAACAGATGAGACAAAAGAAATAGTAGTTCAATATTTTGAAGATGATGAAGTAAGTCGAGCTATGCCTGGTCAAAAGATTATGTATCAGTAAAAAGATGGAAAGCGTCAAGCAATCCAAAAACGATTAATGATGACGACTTTGAAAGAAGCGTACACACGCTTCAAGGAAATTCACGATAATATTAAAATAGGTTTTTCCTCATTTGCAAGCCTTCGGCCAAGGCAATGTAAGCTTCTTTCCAATTCAGGAACACATAATGTGTGTGTGCACAACCCATGAGAATATTAATCTTATTTTACATAGTTTGAAAAGAATCAATTTAACAAAGGATATTAAAATGTTAACTGGTAGTCTTTTGTGTGAAAATACAACATCAAATTGCTATCTACGATCTTGTTCGGATTGTCCAGATTCTTCATCATTGGAAAATACTTTATTCGCTGAGTTTGAAGAAAATATATTGATCAGTTATCATTTGAGCAATGGGTGACCACGGATAGGTGTGACATAGAAACTATTGTAAAACCTGTAGATGAGTTTGTGTCATATTTTTGCTTGAAATTAGAAAGTTTAATCCCTCACGATTTCATTAAAACAGAACAATCCAGCTTTTTAAAAAATACGAAAAATACATTACAAAATGGTGAATTTTTAGTCATTTGTGATTTTTCTGAAAATTACAGCTTTGTATTGCAAGATGAAGTCCAGTCCCATCACTGGAACGTACAACAAGCTACAATTCATCCATTCGTTATCTATTTTAATGGAATTACGCAAATTGAACACTTAAGTTTTATTATAATTTCCGAAGATTTAAGACACGATTCAGTATCCGTAAACTTGTTCATTGAAAAAATGATTAACCTTTTACGCGTTGATAAGCATATAGAAGTCAAAAGGATATATTTCATGTCTGATGGAGCAGCGTCGCAGTACAAAAATCGTAAGAATTTTTCGAGCCTATGTCAATTTAAATCAATGTACGGAATTGATGCAGAATGGCATTTTTTGCTACATCACATGGCAAAGGTCCTTGTGATGCTATTGGAGGAACAATAAAGCGCATGGCCACAAGAGCAAGTTTAGCCAAAGAACGTGAGCATCCAATTAAAACTGCGAAAGAACTTTTTGATTGGGCAAATCGTAGAAAAGAAAAAGATTTAACCAAATTATCATTTTGTTTTACTACTACTGAAGAGTACGAAATAAAGGCTTCAGAGCTCAGCGAGCAATTTAATAACGCGAAAACGATCCAAGGAACCCAAAAATTTCACTGTTTCATTCCATTGTCGGAAAATAAAATTAAAGCAAAACTATACTCAAACTGTGCTGATAATAATTCAAAAGTGTTCGATATTTTAAAAAATTTGAATAAAAATAAATAAAAAATAAGTATTGATAAACTGCTTTCATGATATCATAACCCATACCAAAATTCAAACCCAAAACTCTTAGAGTTTCTATAACAACATTGTGTAACTGCCACATTTAATTTAATACTTAGGATAATATTAATTCATTTTTATTTATTTATACATATAATATTTATACATATAATATACATAATATCGATGAATACATAAATATGGAATATCATACAAACAACTTGAATAACTCACGCAAGGCCCTTAACAATAAAATCAGCATCAAACTGCGATTCTTGAAAAAAAAAAATACACGGAAATTTTTTTTTGTTTACTATATGTGAAAATTGTGAAATGTTTGAAATGTCATAACTTTTTTGTTTATTAGTTTACCATCACCAAATTTTTATGGTAGATAGCTAATATAATGGACCGTTTTCCTAAAAAATTACGTTCGAAAAAGATAGGGTTTTGAGATATTTGAGTTTTGTGACAAAATGATATTTTTAAAGGCAAAAAATTTTTTTTACTGTGCACATTTTCTTAAGAATCACCATTTAGTTGTCTAACTTTGCTGAAAAAATCATAACAATCGAACATTCCGTTTTTGCTGTGCAGCTTTTTAAATATTTTTGAACCATTTTCACATACACCCTTTTGAAAAGTTAGTCGTGACTCAATTTGAAGATTTGATATCGAAAAATGACGATTTAGATGAAATTGAAAAACTGTGCAAAGTTTCAACTCAATAGAAAATCATGAATTAAAAATTTTCTTAAATTTTGATGCTGTTGCTTGGAATCGCTCTATTATCATCACCCAAAGGCAAATGCTGCTCGAGAGTGTATATACATTTCTTTCAAATCAGTTTTTTAAAGTAAGATGGTGTATGCTGTTTCACCTAAAACAGTAACCACATATGCGTTGAAACCAGGGTTGATTACCTACACACTTAGTTTTTATTTCTGCAGCTCGGCAAAAATCCGCACAGCCGTGCTCCAGCAAAATAAATAACTGATATTCCGGCAAAAATGATGTTTGTTAGCTGATTTTCGGCAAATTATTTGCTGATTTCCAGCAATTTTGACAGAAATCTCGGCAAGAAACATGTTTGCTGGGGCACTGCTGTGCGAATCTCGGTAAAAGTTGACCATTTTGCTGAGATCACGGTAAAAAAAATTAAGTGTGTAACTAAAAAGGTACCAAGAAACATTCTACATTTTACGATATGAGTACGAAAGTACATTTTGCCCATTAATACTCCGACTTTAGACTCGAAATAATTTGTCGCAAGGCCATTAGAATGAAAGCAATCATATGTCTAGGGATGTTATTCCAAATGGTTCCATCGTACAACCCAACATAAACTCGAACCAAAGCATTCCAGTCATCCTTCAAACGCATATTGTTCTCCATATCGTACGCTCACTTTCCAACTTCCCGTACACAGTACTTACCGCTAGGAGTGAACTTCTGAGGACTTCAGAAATGCATTAGCATTAAAATTCGCTTCGCAAAACTCACCCACCCACTCACATGCCCGGACCCAGTGTGGATCCCGGCCCGAGAAAGCAATAACAGTTCGAGAAATCCTGCATTTCCTCCTACACCGTTGGGTTGGTTGGCGCTGCTGCTGTGTGGAAAATGGAAATCACACTCTTGCTTCTCGGGCCTTAGACTTCGAACTTCGGCGCTCGACGAGGAGGACGCATTTGCATGGGAAAACAATAAAAGTACAAAAGTTATGCTAATCGACTTCAGAACAATGACGCTTGGAGGCTTTACGTTCAGACCTCCGTTTTAGAAGGGAAACGGATAGTGGATGGTCTTCGCTAGGGACTTCGTTTCGCAGGGATACGAACGCCATTTGATGGGTTGAAACTGTTCAAAGTGTCAAACATGCGAAGAGTTAGTTGGCAATTTGAACCAAGTTATACTGCTAGCGTCGGGCGGAAGGTGCTAAATATAGCAATTCTTATCCATTTCAGTTCATTTTCTTCGGTTGTTTGAGGGTGTAATTTTCCTTCGGTAATCAATTTCTGAAAATCTACCATTTGAGAATTCGTACGTTCAAGGATTTGCACAAACCGAGCAGAATATGGTTGCGTGCCTGTTTCCCATCCAGATGAAGATAACCAAAATCCAATTTACATCTCAAATAGCTCAATCTGTTAGATAATTTGTTTTCAAGCGTGTTTATTTGCGCTTTTGTGGGGACTCTTCGTCACACATTGACTGCTTCAATTACCCTGCTCAGACAAGAAAACTCTGCTCAACTTCCGGTCCACTCCCCTACATATATGTATGACGGAAATTCGGAATTGAATTTGCTAATTTATTCATAAATTCAATCACACTCATACCAGCGTCATCCCATTCAAAATAGATTGCACGCTGATAGTACTGAGAAGCATCTACGTATTCCACCTTTCATTCCCCTGGGGGCCAAAGTCTATTTCAGAATTTGAAATTTCGATTTGTGTAAACTCTGCCCATTATGCCGAAGCATATGCTTTCCCATTTAAGGGAATGCACCATCGACCCGTTTGGTGGAGCATTTTCTGCTCTGCGTGACTTCCCAGACTGCGGCATCGAAAGGATACCGAAGCTGAGTAAATAGCAGGGCGCTGCAATTTTATGCTTACGAGCACTCGATAATAATTTACACCCTGCGTTAGTCCGCCCGGCAAGGATGAGCACGACGACGTCGACGAAGGCCATAACGATCGTGTTGACATCGCTCCGTTCGTCGTGTCGTCGGCAAGGCTTTGTGTCGCATGCAATCCAAGTACGACAACAACTTTTCAAAATAAATGCCCCGACGAAAACGAGGCTGCAACATTGTGTGCGCTGACATGACCCCACTACAACACAATAGTGATGCTGGGTTTATGTGAGTTTGTTTTGCATCCCCACTCAATGCGGGTTAAAGAGCTGATTAGCATGAGGACACGTTCGAGGTGCCAATTTGGGGTGGAACGTGTGCAAAGGTTGTTACGCTATGGAAGGATTTGTGGCAAAATATAATAAGTGTTAAGCTATTTTCGTCTTCTTACCTTGCATTCCGACTGGAACTGCCTGCCCTAATTGATAGTGTACTTGACAGTGGCCAAACACTAAAAAATAACGAGTATTTTCCAACGAAAAAGATTCCTAACAGAGTAATCGTTTGGCGAGTTTTTCGAGGTACAGCAAAACTTGGGGCTTAAGCACCACTCCCGCGAACGAGAGACCAGCAGTTCAATTCTTGTATTTTTCCGACTTGTGCTGACTCGACTCTTTCCCTCAGGGGACTCTTTCGAGCGTTCGCTGGCTCGAGTGCTAAACGATCACAAAAAATCTCTCACTCACCACTACTTCGCTACTCTTTTTCTCACCTAAATACCATAAACTCACTGAACACACGCAGAATGGGGTTCTGAACAAGAGCAGAATGGATGGTCTTGAACTTTTTCTTGAGAATAAAACCGAAAACGAAACAGCGAACCAGTAAACGCAATAGGGATGGAGTATCCCTACTGTGAAACGTAGCAAAACTAAAACCTTAAGGCAGAATTCTCAAAGAAGGTACAATTCGTATGCATTTTGCCTATTCGGATTGGTAATCTAGTTCGATACGAAATGAAAAATGTACTAACTTATGGTGGCCATTTTAGAAAGAAATCCTCACATACCTGCGCAGGTTTTGTTTGATGCGACGTTTCAATGACCCGGTGATTCAATTCCGCCGGGAAGATGGCGGTGTGGCGACTGTTCTCCACAAAATGGATCACGATGGCGGAGGGATGACGTAGCCGCGAGCGCTGCTGTCTAGCGATGAAGGCTTGGCCTCGTGCAACAATGGCATTATCTAAAGTTGCCGGGAAAGGGGGGGAGGTGGTCATGGGCATGAAGAAAGGCCTCCAATTTCGGGCCAAGAGCGTCCGGATGACCTTTCCCTCAATTTGGAAGCCAAAGTTTTACTACAATCCGGTTTTGCGTACTCTTCCGCTATGACCGGGTGATGCTAAAAAGGGTATTCCCAACTGTTAGTTCCAGTATAGTATAGGAAATCTGAAGCAAAACCGAGGACATAAAGCAGTATGGAGTCAAATTCATATTAGAACGTAATTATGGCTACCCAACCGGAACCTTTTGGACGGACTTCGGCGTTCGATGACGGTATCGGACGAACATAACTCCTGTGGTACCCTGGATAGTCTTGACCCCACCGAAACGACCGGGTCGACGTCGGCATCCAGTGGACGAAGAAATGCCATGCATGAAGAGCCTGTCCAGATCTCTCGGTAGTCGGGCCAGTGCGGACGTTTTTTC
Organism: Armigeres subalbatus; assembly: GCF_024139115.2. Taxonomy (NCBI): domain Eukaryota; kingdom Metazoa; phylum Arthropoda; class Insecta; order Diptera; family Culicidae; genus Armigeres; species Armigeres subalbatus. The sequence continues at coordinate 444,439,590 of NC_085140.1, forward strand.
CACGCCGGAACTGCGAATTATCCTCTGGCACTAGGAGATAGAAGGAAGAGGGACGCATTATCCCCCCACAATCCATTTTGCAAGCGCAAGGTATCAAGCCGCTGTTTCTTCGGAGGACTCCGAGGACTTTACTCTCCATAATAATCCCGGCTACGAATCCAAACGCCACCATGGCCCGACCAATCAATACTCCCCTACCCATCACAGCGCTCTGTATGGCGCTCTTGATGACACCCCAATGGACTCCCAAAGCGCTCTCTTCTCCATCAATCATCGTCCCCTAGGAGGGAATACAAGTGAGGAATACAAGAAAATATGTGAGCTAGCTTCAAATATCCGGCACTCAGTTGCAATAGGGATCCTTCGGGAGCAATCACTGGCATTAAGCATCATTACCCAAGTAACATTTTAAGTTTTACAACGCTCGTGAGGGCCATAATTTACTCTTCAAGAGTGTTATAAAACCAGCTAAAAACCAAAATGTTACTAGGGTAGCGAGGTTCCCTCTCCTCTTCTACTAGTGAAAGACATGAACGACCACCAGTCGATTAGGGTGATATAAGGTCTGATACCCGTGGCGCCTTACTTGAGACTCTCGAGGAGATCGATCTCGTTCCCCTGAATGATGACGACAACTAGGCCACCGCCATTGACCACCACTGCTAGCCGGTTTTTTCTTCCTCGATGGCGTTATGATGCCGCTGACTAGGAATCATTCGGTGGCAATATTCGACGCGCGTTAGAAAGAAGAACCCCACTAACGCATCCCGACTTCTCCAAGGTCATCATTGACGTCGCTGCTTCTTCCATCCCTTAAATCAGTATTTGGTCGGGAAGAAGAACTCTCCGTTGGTGGTCGGATTAGACGCGTCGAGCCGTCAAAGACAGAAGTAAGGCACTCCAAGCGCTCAGGATACTTCCCCCTGGACACCCAAATAAGGTAAGTGCTTTGGAGACCTACAAGAAAAACACTACCGATGTCGTACGATCATCCAAGACGCCAAAAGAAAGCAGTGGGAGAACTTTTTTGACTCCATCAATTCGCCCCAATCCGCAGCCGAACTATGGGGCAAAGATAATGCACTAAGTAGGAAGCGTAGATCTTCCCCCATCCACATCGATTTACAAGACCGTATTATCTACGACCCACCAATGTACTCTGGGAATATTTCTAACCACTCGCATCAGTAAGTGGCTACCCATCCGATTTTCAAAGGCTCATAGCCGTCAGGGTCCTGATGCTCCGGATGTTTCAAGTACCACCGGACCTACTAGGCTCTTCAATGAACCAGCCCTTTTCATTCGCCGAGCTTTCCTTCGTTCTCGCCATCGCAGTCTTCTGGTCCGGATGGAATAAAGTATCCGATGCTGAAAAACCTTCCCCCTACCATAAAATAGCATTCCTTGATTTGATTAATCAAGCCAGGACCAATCAAACCGTTCCGACGAGTGTCGCCTCAGCCACGTTATTCCGATCCCAAAAAAGAGTATCTCCTCCTGCGACTTCGCTGATTAACGGCCTATCTCGCTGACCTCGCTGACCTGAGAAAATAATAATACAGCACGCCTTTCGCCCGGGGTACGAGGCTAGTTCGTATTTCAGCGGATTAGGAGACGTATTCCAAAGTACCTTCGAACAAGCGAAACACGCCGATCTTTTTTCATGGATACTTTGAAGGCGTTCAACCGCACTTGAACCGAATCTATACCATTTCGTCGAATGATATTTAGTCGAATGACATTTGGTCGAATGGACATTATGTCGAATGAACATTTGGTTGAAGGGACATTTAGTCGAAAATGAATTTTTAGTCCACTACAGGCGTAGGACACTACGTCGATTGGCCATTTATTCAAAATCAGATTTTAGAATAGGTAAATAATAGGGTGCCAATGGAATGTATGGAAAAAAAATTGTCATCGAAATTCAAAAAAACGAGTTTTCACAAGTTTCATTACCCCAAAATATTACCCCATGCAAAATTGGACATGATTTAGGGGTGCCTTAAATTCATCAAAGTTTTGAAATTTTTTCCGATGAAAATTTTCCCAAGCAGGGGGCGGGGCCAAAGGAAAAGTCGAAAATCGAATTTTTGTTTTTGATGCAAAATGACTTAAAAATGCATGAAACGTCGAAATATGATGTTACTGAGAAACAATTTTTTTGAAGAAAAACTTTTTTTTCTTTATGTTCTAAAAGAAAAAATAGATTTTCTTCAAAAAATTTGGGACTTTTTTCAGATGATGACAATTTTTTCATCAAATTTTAGCACCGGATGATACGCAAACGTTTTCGTAGACAAAAATATCCCCCTATGCAAAATTTTAGCTAAATCGGACATGATTTAGAGGTGCTCGGTTGAAAATTTGTCGGTGGTGGCGTGATAGATCATTTTCATCCAGCGGCACCGGCGTGACGGTGTCCCGCCGTTGGTAATCAGCGGCGGCGGCGCGGCTGCGTGAGCTTATTTCAAGCAATAGAATTTTTCTGAAATTCTTCTACAAATTCCTCCGTTAATTCTACCAGGAAGTGCTTTGAAAGCTGCTCCAGGAATTCCTCCAGAAGTTCCTACAGGAATTCCTCCGGAAGTTCCTCCGGAAGTTCCTCCAGGAATTTCTCCGGAAGTTCCCTCAGGAATTCCTCCGGAAGTTACTCCAGGAATTCCCCCGGAAGTTCCTCCAGGTATTCCTCCGGAAGTACCTCCAGGAAATCCTCCGAAATTCCTCCAGGTAAAAAATATTCGGCGGCGTGGTCAATTTTCAAGGGGGATTTTTTTTTGTTTTTTGATGCCAAAGGGCTCAAAATGCATGAAACTTTGAGAATTAATTTTAAGAAAAAAAATCGACTGTTTGGGACAATTTTTCATCGAATTTTAAAACCGGACTTTATGCAAACATTTCCTAAGCTCTAAAATATGCACCTATGCAAAATTTGAACTCCGTCGGACATGATTTAGGGGTGCTCAAAATTTTGCTATCAAAGTTTTGATTTTTTTTGTAACTTTGAAAATTTTTGAGATCAGATTTACGGAGAAAATTGTCAGATTGCTAGGCAATGTTTATTACACTGAGGTTTATTTTTACGTGGTTATTATTACGCGGTACCGCATAAATTCAAAACACAACGTGTAAAGATCAAGTTACAAAACAATCAAAATTTTGACAGCAAGACTTTGTGCAAGACGAAGCTCAAATTTTACATAGGGGCATATTTTGGGGCTAAGGAAATGTTTTTTTTTTCAAAAAAAAATTTTCGAAGTGACATCAGATCTCGACGTTTGATGCATTTTTGATTCATGTGGCATTGAGAACAATAATTCGATTTTCGACTTTTCAATTGAGCTCAAATTTTGCATGGGGTCATAGTTTGGGGTAATGAAACTTGTGAGCAATGTCGTTTTTTTTTTCAATTCGAAAATGTCATTTTCATTGGCACCCTAATAAATAATCTTTGTGCAAATAATCGAATGGACATTTGGTCGAAAGCGGAGTCTCGATTGAATAATCTTGATTCATTTAGTCGAATGATGTTCCGTCGAATGGATATTTCCTTCAGTCAAAAATAATTATAAATATAAATGATTTAATGCGGTATTCCAGAAAGACACATTATTATTGCTCCAATATTGTCCAAAGAATGATGGTTTCATAAAAAGAATAAATAATAGGAAAACGGGTAATTTTTCTCGACAGGATATTGACTTTGGCGAAATCCTTTAACTAACTATGTTGAATCTAAACCACGCACCTGCTCAAAAGATATTTAGTTCAATGATATTTCGTCAAATGCTTTGTCGGAAAGACATTACATCGAATAGATATTAGGACGAAAATTAAATTTCCGGCCAATAATTAACGAATTATGGTTGGAAGTGAAATTTATACTGAACTAATTACTTTAAAAGAGATCGACTATGATGGTGATATTTGAGGTTACGGCTTTCAGTCTTAGGCTTATGCTCAAAAACGGGTTTTACGTTTGTATCCATAGCCTCAAATACTAATTATTTTATAAATATTGAGTGAAAGAAAGAGAATCAATGAAAAAGATAAGAAAACCATTTCCATTCGACCTTCGACTAAACGTCCTTTCGACGAAATATCATTTGACCAAATGCCATTCAACTAAATGTCAACGAAACGTTCCAAGGCTGGCAACGATGAAGTATTGGCCAAATAACATTGATATCATTTCGATACCATTTGAGCTTTTGCCAAAAAATAGAGGGTACTTCACTATCAGTACTTAATATTTTGCTATTTCTGTAGGTATTTCAAATTGTCTATAGTCCACCATGGTCTTCATAAGTTTCCATTTGCTCAGGAGAAATATCCTCATTAGCTTCTGTATTCGTTTCTTCCGCTGCTGATTGAACTTCCTCACGTCCAATGAATTCTTCTAATCAGTTCATCCATGTATCTTGTGGATTATGTATTTGAACTTAACCCCAAAATCTATTGACGAATTAACCTAAAATTATTACCTCTTGAAATTCGCTTTAACATTCGACTAAAATTTCTATTCGGCTTAATATCCTTTCGACTGAATGTCCATTTGACTAAATCTATTATTATTTATTTATTCAGAACACGGCCAAAGAGGCCAGTGCGGTTCATAAGAGTCTTCTCTATTTGGCTTGGTTCATAGCTACACGTCACCAACCATGCATTCTACGGAGGGTACGCAAATCATCTGCCACCTTCGACCAAATCTCCATTCGACCAAATGTCCTTTCAACTAAACGTCATTCGACCAAACGTCATTCGACGAACTGTCCCAAGGCCCGTGAATCCCCCACTAGTGCTGAAGATCGTTTTGCAGAAACGGCTATTTGGCCAAAAATGTTATTTTGTCCAAAGGGACTACGGCTGTCGTTCGGCTGATCTGGTCATTTTACATTTGGCCGAAAATGGTCGTTTGGCAGAAAACGTCATTTTTCCGAAAATATCATTGGGCCGAACGGGTCGACATTTTTAGCCATATGACCAGTTCAGCAAATGGTACTTTCGGCCAAATGACTTGTGAAGCAAACGGCTTTTCGGCCAACCAGTTCGGTCGCATGTCCCTTTCGGTTCTATATTGCTTTCGGCAAAACCATTTTCGACCTAATATCCATTATTAGGCCAAACGTTCGATTCGGCTGGAGGACTTTTGGCTTATCGTGTTAATTGACCAAGTTTCGCATCGGACGTGGAACCGGGTTTTTAGTTCTGTTATGTACGGCCGGAAAGTCAGTTGATTAGTTCTCGATTGAACGTGTTTCGTATTGGACGCGGATCCGGGTGCTAAGATCTGTTTTGTGCAGTCGGAAAATAAATCAATTAGGGTGGGTGTACCAATTGTCGCCATACTTAAGGACAACTATTTTTTTAAAAATAAGTAAAAGGCATGAGGGTGGACTTTATATATCAAACGAAAGGTTTTACTTCCTGCTCCTTAGAACAGCTGTGGAAACCACAATAAAATTTGTTATTATCCTTAAAATTGATTAATCCATAATAGGAACGCATATACCAGTTGTGGCACTATTCTTAATTTTGGTTCCTTATTTGGCAAATCCCATTGTTTTCTTATGGGACTGGCCAAATAGGGACCACTAGTGCGACAACTGGTGCAAAGGACGTAAAAAATTAGGCAAAATTAATTTTTACAATTATGCTTTGCTTGTTTTGGAGGAAATCAAAGGTGTTATCGTATCATATGAATATGCTTTATCGATGTGAACTTGGCTTGCGGTGATTTGATTGGTAATTTGGCATATAAAGCACTAGTGCGACAACTGGTGCTATAGTCACAATTGGTACATCTAGCCTAGTGCGGGATTGAACGTGTTCCTAATAAAAGTGTTTGGTTTGGTTTCATTGCGCGTTTGCCTGCGATTTATATTGGACGCAGAGCGATCGCCCGATCATCATAATGTTTGGTTCTGCTTAATGTGGTCGATAAATCGATTAATTATTGCGTGTTCATATTTATATTTGAAAAGCTCTGACGGTCACATCACTTATCAGTGTGCATCCAGATCCAAAGATATCTATGCATTAACAAATGTTCTTTTCTGTGATTTTTGTGGAGACGCAGAGGTAAACACGGTCTCTAACTAGCAAAAATTAACTACTACTTAATGTTCATTTCGTTTTAACTAACTGTAAGAACGTGGCAGGCGCCGTAATTGATCTTTGTGTTTATTGAGTTACTGAAACTTGCACAGTGAGAATGATTGATTAATCCCAGTCAGCCTTTCGATTGATTCTTTGTGCAATTTCACTGATTCTTGTCAATTGAAAAGTAAATGATTTATTCGACCAAGTGGCACTTGAACTAATGGCTTTTTGCCGAATGGCTTTCAGCTAAACGACAAGAAGGTTTTTTCCACTAGGTCGAAAGTATGTTAGCCGAAAATGTCATAGGTTATTTGATGGTTATTTGGGTAATTTGGACGAAATGTCATTTGGCCGAATGGGTCGACATTTTTGGCCATATTACAAATAATCTACTCGGCCGTACTACCATTCCGTCCAAACAATCCGTTAGGAAAATGGCTTTTTCGATCAAATTACCAGTTCAGCCATATGTCGATTACAGTCAAATTACATTTTCGGCCAAACCGTTTTCGAACTAATAACCATTCCGACCAGATGTTCGATTCGTCCATAGTAATTCGGCTAGATGGCTTTCGGCTTAACGTGTTATTCGGCCAAGAGACATTGCCCAAATGGCTTCCCACCGAATGACTTTCGGCCAAACGATCCTTCTCCTTAATGAACAATTTTCCGTGGAATTTCCGAAGAATTTCTTAAAGACAATACAAAAAATTCTCTCTCGAAAGAAATTCATACAGAATTCCGAAAAATTATTTGTTGAAATTCCAAACAGTTTTCCATAAAAATGACAGCACTGGAATTATTGTTTGCAAAAAGGGTACTACCTCCGTTACGGAAGTTGATGGAGTTCGTAGATTACCTAGAGCCTAGAGTAGACGATGTGGTGGTATGGCAATAGTCACCGCATCCCATTGCCATTTTGGTCGATGTTCTAGGTTTGAATCCCGATAATAATGCGATAATAAAATTGCTTACCGAAAATTTTAGCGAAAAGTGAGTGAGGCGTAAAAGTTATGAAACGAAAAAAAAATCATGAAGTAGGTACGATTTTCGTTTATCTGCCAGGTTCACTCTAGAGGGGTGAGTGAAAGATGTTTATCACCACAAACTCAACAAAAAAAGCGCTCCTTCGACCCGAAAATTGCTTAATTTCGTCTCATCGAAACAAAAAGTACGAACCCTGGGCATAAGCATATGGTTTTCCATACTTCACTAAGCCCTATGGAAATTTCTGTACCCGAAACCGCACCTCAATGAACAGAAACTCGAAGTTGTTTGCACTCCATGCAAAAACTGAACCCAAGTTAAAGGTCGCAAAACCTGCGACTTGATCCATCCGGTGTATAGTTCGGTCCTTCCCACGCGTTGAGTAATTTGCACCGTTCGAGGAATCATCCGAAGCACTTTGGCAAACAGAAACCGCAATAGCAGCATCCTATTTGTTTGTCGGTTGCTGGACTTAGAGGCTATGATGTTATATGCTTTCTATGTTTTCTTTAATAATGTAGCACATATTTTATTGAAAAATGACATGAATCCTTAGGGTTTTATTTTATTTTTAGCAGGGAGTAAAGAACTTCAATCTTGCCTATCTCGCACAACGAAATTGTACCGAAACGCTATCAGTTTACGTCAAAAGAAAAAAAATACTTAGAAGGCTCGCAGACCGATAATATTATATATCAATTAATATAGCTCGAATAAATGCAATAAAGTTTCCTACGATTGTTGTCTGAAATCACAGAAAATATGTAACATAAATAGCTGATACTGGAAAATCTGTGGAATTTCAGTTAATCCGAAAATAATTTCAAGTCTGTAAGTTAAAAAAAAACTCCTTGATTATAAACAAAAAAACACCCTTATTCAGCTGCTTTCTAATTTTCATCTATTTGATAATGTTATTATATTTGTTCCCGATGTTCCTTCATCAAAAATACACGACTCAGTATGAATTAAAATAGGCCATCATAATTTGAGCATAGTTACGACATTTTAGACCACTTTCCCTAAAGCAGGATCCCGACCCCCCAATGAAAGTGGGGTTTTAACGGCTGAACAGCAGGTTCCAAGTAGCAGTACCAGCACGATTTAACAATCGTTACCAGTGAAGCGTTGTAGGACGCTAAAAATATCCTCGCCTGAAAGTGAAGTGGGAGAAGAAAGCTCTTTACCACCTTGTCCCTTTCCAAACGGGAATACATGGGCCTTCTTTTTAACGGAAAGTTTTTTTCTCCCCAACATACCTGCCTCACAGAGTACAGATATCCAACGTTACGATGGAAAAAAATATCGTAGTCATCGACGAATTCCTTTGCCTGTGTGTATTCACCATTCACATCGGCATAGAAATTTAGTTAAAATAATCGATAAAAAAATAGATTTTTCAAGTGCGAATTTTCGGTCTGTACTCTGTGCTCCCACATTGCAAAGCACCACCGAGGGTGGTACTATCTCTCTTTCGTCGTAATTTTCTGCATATTTAAACAAATTGGAATTACGCGGCGATGTTCCGCCGTGCTCCGCACCGACTGCGACTGCCAGCACTTATTTACGTTGTCTAGCTGGAGGACTGCTACGGGGTGGGTGCGGCGGCAGTGCAGTGTTGGTTGGTGCCAGTGACTTCTACTTTACTATAGCGTCGAAACGTTTCGTGCAATGTGACGCGCGCTTGCAATCTATGCTGCTGCCGAAAGCAAAAGTTCTTCCTTTGCCAATTTGCATAGAATGGGAGTCGAATGGTGTTCTGCAGTAAATAGAGGGATGTCGGTGTGAAGCATGTTTGCTAAAATTAACAGTAGAAAAAGTTTTAGGCTGATTCCTATCCTGTCAGATAAGCTCGGATTTATCGGTTGACAGCAATTTAGGGACCGGAAGCGGAAGCGATGATCGACTTTTTGTCGTTCTGCGTAACATGGAGTAGATACAGTTATTACGTTCCATTTTTAATGAACAAGTGCTATTTCGTATCGCATTTTTGTATATAACACGATTCTATTTACCAGCACAATTACAGCGCAAGTCACGTCCTTACAGTAACGCAGTGATAGAAATAGAATCTCTATCACTTTTTGTGAATTGCGTTTAGCCATTTGCAAATTGCACTCGAAAGTATATGAAGGTGATTAATCCTATGAAAATTTCAAATTCACCGCAAGTCCCATTTCAAAAAGCCTAAATCTTACGTAATAAGTTTTGCATAGTGCTGGAATTAAAGTCGATTAATCAGTAGAAATAAGCAAACGATTTACCATTCTTTTATTCTTATGCGTTACATTAAACCGATAAGCCGTTCCGTGATGATACACGGACTCATTGATCCATAGTTCTGCACTAAATAGTACAATCCAAACCATTCGTGTTAATCTCAAACGTACTGACTAACTGAATATACCGTCGCTTTTGAACAAACTAACACGATCAAAAACGCACAAACTTATTCTAATTTTTCATTTTTACTAGGGGAAAAGACGGCTTTGGTAGGTTTTGTGCTATTATTGTAGGGGAGGTTTTGTCGAGCAAATTTTATGAAATTCGGCCAAATTCATCGATATGCAAAGAGTCAGTCATAAAAAAAACCCTGCCAACAATAGAACAAAACCTGCCAAAGCCGTCATTACCCCTACATGTAGCAAGTTTGAAGACACACTAATCGATTTGCATTCCAGATAGCGGTAGAAAATAATGCGAAAATGTTAATTTTGTTTGTCTTTTTGTTTTTGTGATTTTTTATTAAGTAATAAGCTCATCACATAGAAAATGTTTAAACTTGAATATTGGGTTAATTCGAGTAGCTAGAGACTAATTTCTGTTGTAAGTATATTGGTTTATGTTTACTTTAAAAAGCTGCACCGAAAGATTGAAATTGTTTTATTGCAAATTTCCAAAAATGTACGCAAAAGAAGTGGTTACTAGTTTGTTACTCTTACCGAATAAGATTGCTATGGTGGTAGGATGTCTTTTGGCCACAGTTTATCGCCTTAAAACGTCTCTGCAGGATGGGACTAAGCAGCGAAAGCCGGGAAGTGGACTTCCTTGCTTTGCACGTATCCCAAACGTGATCAAATCGGCTCGTGGAAAGATTGCTCGCAACCTGGTGCGTTCCACAAAAAAAACTTGCCAAGAAAGTAAAAATTTCTGAGAAATCCATGCGAGAACCATCAAAGAAGACTTGCATGTACCTTCCACAGCTTGAGTGAAACGCTACTTGATTACGGACCGAGTATAGGAACTATGAGTGACTCGTTCAAAAAGATTGCTTTCTTTGTTGAAGAAGGAAAAAAAATGTAATCCTTTTCTCCTACGCGAAAAGCTTTTCAGCATCGATGCTGACGCCAACGGCCGCACGGTTTATTTCACCGAAGAAAATTTTGGATGTTTTGGAGGTCAATTTTTCCGGGTCAGTCACCAAAAAGTCTCTTTTTTCAAGCTCAAGTCACTAAAGTCACTTCTTCTCGCAAAAATCACTATTTTCAACTATTTTGATCAAAATTGAGCTTTTGGCCCCTACACCCAGGTTTGATCAAAACCCAGATTTGGTTAAGTACATCGTCCCAGAGTGGGAAAAAAATCCAAAAGATGTGAAGATTTATGCACATTGTATTCGTCGATTAATATTTTACTTAATAGTGAAATGATGATCGATTAATATTTTACTCAATAGTGAAATAAAAGATCTCGAAAACAAAATGTGCGCTTCTTCAAGTTCCCACTAAAATCTGGGCAGCTTTTTGACTTGGTTTTGTATGAGCTTTTTAGTCGTGGTTTGATGGAAGGGTTCTATGGTACTATTCGCGTATTTTTATATTGTGATGCACACAGAAAAGGCTCAAGGGGATCGAGAATCCAAATATATGTATTCGTAAGTTCACAAGCTCCACGCAGCTTTTTTTTGAAAATTAACAAATGCCATTGCGTAAATTAAACCATGTTGATTGAATATTTTCAATTATAAATTAAATTTCTGGTGTTTCAAGGAAATTAATAAAGATGGAGGATTTGCTAAATACTCATTAGTGCATACCGAAAATAAACTTGTTTTTCAGTTTTTTGCTCTTTTGCTCAATCAAATATGTTTGATCCTCCTATGAATATTCTTATTTTTTGTGTAAAGAGCCTATGAAAAGACGAGCCTCATTTTTCTCATGACATCCGATCCAATTAGTACTTGACAATTGCTTAAGGTGATTATACACAGGATTCTGTTTTTACACGATTTTTTTGCTGGTATTTTTGATTGTGTGACTTCGTTTTGCAGCCAAACTCTTCGCAACATGGTTCAAAAAATCCAAAATAATTCAAAGAAAAATCACATGATAATTAAAATGTGGTAAACTTTTAGAATAAGTTCATAATTGAAAAAATGTAAATCGTGTAAAAACAGAATTCAGTATACAACAGAGCCACAAATCGGCCATCTTGGAAGCCACGTGCTTTTGGCAGTATTTTTTCAAGAGCACGAGTTGGGGCAACCATAACGCGCATGGTAGATGGTTTGCTTACTTATGATGAACAATCGACTTGAATTCCAGCATTATACAACTATCAATCACTTTAAACTATGAAGATTCCAATGGAAAGATTTTGTCAATTTTGAATTTGAGTTACCGTTTCGAATTCTGAAGAAACTGAAAATGAATCTCGGGTCTCCGGCAAGAATTTGTACTGGAGTAGTTCTCGCTGAGACCGGGCTACTATTTGCACGAGGTTCTCAAGGTATGTGCATTTGAAAGCTTTCGGCGAGTATATGAAGGATCCGAGTTGAATTCCTCAAAAAGATGGACCCTCGTTTGTGATACACGAAACCACTTTTATGGACCCCTCGATTTTTATCACAAAAACTGTCATGACTCCAACAAATCTCAACCGATCTTAGAGGTTAGCATATTTTTTTTGTAAGAAGAAGAGTGTAGCTTCAATTTACTTTAGTAAGAAATGAAGGCAGCCATATTTAATTGACTGCTATCTTGGATTTACTTTTAAAAACTATTTTTTCGCTAGGTTCGATAGCCAACCACTGGCTTTGAATACTGATACATCGTTGGAAGCTTAGCTTATATTGTGCTTTGTATCCAGAAATCTCAGGTGTGTGTTTTTTACCAAATTATTATTTTAAGGCCTATCTTACCAACAAACATTCTCAAGCAGCACAAATTGTTTCACTATTGAACATTTCACGGTGTTGCAACTATTCGGAAAGAAACAATCTTTGCGTATGGCCATCAAATATAACTCTCTTGCAATCTAAAAAGCGCAAGAGGTGGAGCCTACGGAAACATCCTTCGATTGCAATAAAATTCCAATAATGTTGCAAAATACTACAGCGGAAAAAAATAAAATAAAAATATAAAACTGGATTTATGGATCTTGTGATTGATAGCCCTTCACTCTACCACAACACTATTCAACACTTCGAAGGGACTGCATGTTGACTCACAATAAAAAAAACTATTATGAAGTTTTGTACTCGGGTTTCCTGTTACTTGATTGCACCATCACAGGAAAAAAAATGTGAGTTGTCAAAACGTTGAACAATGGTAAATTAAACATGAAGACACATTCAACTTATTTGCAACTTAGCAAACAATTATTTTTTGAAAGACGCATTGTGCAAATATGCAACATAATGATTTTGTTTCGTGTTTGCAACATGAAGTGCAGTATTCTTTGTTTGTTTGTTTCCAAATGTCAAACACGTACAGCATTGCAATTCTAATGAAACATTGATCATAATTCGAACGTTTTTGAAATCTTGATGCAACTTTTTCGTGCTTTGATGTTTTTCCAATGCCTTTAATGAAACTGAATAGAAACAATGTGCTTTTAGGAAGATGTTGCGTGTGCTACTTGGGTTATTTTGATGGTCAACATGATACTATGACGTCAGTTCCTTGATTTCATACACTATGCTACACCGAATATGTTTTGAAAATGAAGAGCATATCTACAACAATATTTTGTTTGAAATGCTCAACATTTTTGAGCATAACGAAGCATAACGTATTCAGGTTATTGGATTTAATAATTTAAGAATCTTGTTATTGGTGATTATGAAAGCAAACAAGAAATATTTTCAGTTATTCTGATTTTTTTCTTTACATATTACCTATGAAAAATCAAGAAATTTAAATAGTTTAATCTTAAACATTATTTTGTGTAACAACTTCTATCGCTCTGCCTAGTTCTTCTTCTTCTTATTGGCATTACATCCCCACACTGGCACTGGGACAGAGCCGCCTCGCAGCTTAGTATTCATCCAGCACTTATACAGTTATTAACTGCGAGGTTTCTAAGCCAAGATACCATTTTTGCATTCGTATATCGAGTAAGCATATGCGGTATTTCGAAAAATTTCGTTTCAGGTGGTTCGAAACGAAATTCCGCGGAATTTCGCGGAATTTTAGCATGGCGAAATCGCATTTCATGATTTCGTTTCGTTTCGTAAAATTACAAAAATTTCGCTAGAAAAAACTAGCTTCTAACGAAATTTAACGGAATTCCGCGGAATTTCGAAACAAATTTAAACTTAAACCATTATTTATATTATCAAAAAATTTGGCTGCGCCGCTAAGCCAAATCGTTAAGTTGTTTTCAAAACTTTAGGTTATACATTTTTTTCTATTAACGCTTACTACATAACCCCATTATTAGTCGACAAATACGTATGTAGTTTTCTTCTATAAAACGTCTTCAGTGTTTCCAAGTTTCAAATTTATATTTTGTGATATTTTTTACTATTTGTACAATATGAATGCGGAATCGATCGTGTTGCTGCTGGTCATGGGACGGCATCTTGTAGATGCCGATCACGCCAGCTAGTGTGGGAGAACGCGAAGTGATAAACCTAATGCCTGCAGCGAAGAGCACAGAATTATTTAGTGCGGGATCAATCGTATTGTAGAAGCTTATTAAACGAAGCACATTGAATTGTGTTAGATTGATTTAAAACACAGTTTTCGTCTTCATGATTTCAAAATAACTTTGTTTACAATAAATATTCAGTCGCTTGCCTAGGGGCTTCACATGAATTACCTTCTCTACTAACCAACGATTCCTTTCCCGTAGCGCTCACGGAGATGCAGAACATTCCTCGGTATTTTGTAACAGCGGTTCTCAACCTGGGGTACATGTACCCCTGAGAGTACTTTCGCCGGGCCCAGGGGGTCCCTCGGACGAAATGCTTAATGCGGATGAATAACAATTTTAATCCAAACTTGTTGCGGGACCACTGAGCACCCTCACGTCTCACTTAAGTGAGTTCAGTTCGGCCAGTAGCCGTCACTGTCAACGTCGCACGAGCATAGATGTCAATGGATGAGGGAGCATAAAACGAGAACGGACTGTCATACAGAGAAAGCAAAACGTGGATTGAAAGCGAAAGTAGTAGTTACTGACCCATAAATCTAAATTGCTTATTATACGATTATTCTCTTAAACTATTATATAAAAACTAGTAACGTTAAAATTAAATATTAAGTGATTAGTTTGTAATTATTGAAAAAGGTGACTATATGAACATGCAATTGTCTTACCAGCTATATGTATACTTAACCCTAAACTTATTCTAGATAGTACAAAAGTTGTTAGTACGGCAAAAGGTAGTGTTAGTTCATGCTAATTGAATTAAATTTGCCTACAAGTAAGTAGTACTTAAAAATAAAGTGAACCTATGTCTAAAGAATGAATTATTGTCATATAGGACGCTACAAACACATAAGAATTGGAGAAATTGTTTCGGATAAGGGCATAGAAGAAGAAAACGATAATGTAAGTTAACATTTGTATTTTTGTATGACAAAAAACGAATCATTCCAATACATTACAGCTTTGAAGCTGCATATTAGCTGCTATCTGGATTGTTTTCCTTCCCGTCCGAACAATCTTCAAAGATTATCTGGTTCCAGTCGAACCGCAATAGAGATGGAAGATACAGCCGAAAAGCATTGCGTCAAATGCGATCGGCCAGATACGGCGGATAATCTTGTTGGGTGCGATACTTGCGAATTGTGGATGCACTATGGATGTGCGGGCGTCACCGATTCTATCGCAGATCCGAACCGAAGCTGGAGGTGCGATCGTTGCCGGTCCAGAGAAGAAGATTCAGTTTATACTACTGATCATTCAGTAACGAGTAGGCATTCGTCTCGCATGGAGATCAATTTGAGATTGTTAGAGGAGCAGAAGGCCCTAAGGACAAAAAGGATTCAGGAAGAAGAAGCGGCCCAGGCGGAGGCGAGAAGGAAGATCGCCGAAGAAGAGGAGCAAAAGTATGCTTTACTCCTCACAGAAGTGGATAATGCAGAGGAAAGTGCAAGTAGCAGATCCAGACTGAGTAGTCGAGACAGTCGCGAAAAGGTACGTTCATGGTTATGCGAACAAGAAGGTGGTGTTCCTCAGCAAGTAGCGGTGAAACCCTCCAGCGCTATGTCCCCATTGACGATTACCTCGAAAGCAGCTCAACAGTCAACGATCGCAGCAACTATTCCCGTAGCGTCAACCAGGAACGTTTCAAACGCTTTGATCGCAGGTAACAATCCAGCAATAGTGGCTGCTGAACCTGCGTCAACTTCCACACCGAATTCTGCAGAGGAATTTGCCGGAGTTGTCTGTTCTGGAAACAACACCAGCACTGAGACCTCAAATAGGATGTTCTCAACCGGTAATTTTGTAACATGCACTGAAATTTCGATCAATCAGCCGCCGCCGGTAAGTACTTCGCTGCTGGCAAGAAGCGCATCCTTACTAGGAGTAAACTCTTTCGTAACAACGAGTCCACGGTTTGGTGGCACGAAACCTACCAGTAGTGCTCCGCCGTCAGTCGTAAACCTCCACTCAAAGTCATCTCAAATTCCTTCCCCAGTCGTGAAAGGGGTATCGTCGATCGTCATTAGTGACAATCCGAATAACGCGAACAATGTATCTAAACTAGGCAATTACGAAATTCCATCTTCAGTCGGAATCGGTCCAAATTCCGACGGTAACTTAGTTGCAAGTATTGTACCGATACCGCCTTTGAAAGAAAATAATATAAGTAGGGTCCCTCAGTATGTCAATTCAAAGTACCCGGCAATATCTCTCCCTGATGCTCCTCCATTGTCCAAACAACTTCAATCCCACAATGTAAACCATTCGTTCTGGGTCGGATATCCATCACACAATAACACTTATGCGACGCACGGTGTGTCGTCTACTGCAAACGTAGCAGCGGGTGTTAGCAATTTTGGGCAGCAGCCGTGTTTTGGCGGCACGTACCACCAGGCTGCTTCCAGAAATACGATATCATCAGTACCATTGGGTTGGCCAGCCCTGAAAACCAGCTGCAGTTCAACCTGGGTAAACAAAAATGTTACTAGTACTGGTGTCGGTGTGGATCCAATCGCAGTTTCATCGAGAGCGGGAAATATGTTTGCTAAGGATGGCGAACCAGTGCGGGTTGCACCAGCCCAGGTTGAGACGACCTACCCGCAGCCGGCTTTGGGTTCAGCATATTTCGGCATTCCTCAAGCAGGTCCACCTCCACCACAACAGCATTGTATACAAAGTCAACCACTTCAACAAGCAGCAACATCGTCGCGTCGTGGTCCAACAGGTGAACAACTTGCGGCAAGACATGTGATGCCGCGAGAACTTCAACTTTTTCTGGCGATCCGCAGGATTGGCCACTGTTTTACAGTTCATTCTGCCGACTCCACAGATGCATGCGGATTCAGCGACGTGAAGATTTTGGCGCGATTAGAGCGCTGTTTGAAAGGAAACACCTTACAAACAGTAATAGGTTGCTGATGTCGCAATCGGTCCCCTTTGTTATTGAAACACTGAAAAGGTTGTACGGTCGACCTGAGGTTATTATCCACTCTCTACTTCAACAGTTGCGAACTGTCCCTCCTCCGAAATCCGAAAAT
Organism: Armigeres subalbatus; assembly: GCF_024139115.2. Classification (NCBI taxonomy): domain Eukaryota; kingdom Metazoa; phylum Arthropoda; class Insecta; order Diptera; family Culicidae; genus Armigeres; species Armigeres subalbatus. Next base: position 444,456,596 of record NC_085140.1, read on the forward strand.
TTGCAATCTCAAATCGCTTTTGGTCTAGCAGTACAAAACGTCGTGGACCACATGACCATTGCTAATCTCGTTGATCATCTGTGCAACCCTACACTACTTCACGAGCTTGTTGAAAAGCTTCCATCGCAGCTCAAAATGCAGTGGTCCTACTTCAAAAGTAGATTCTGCAGTGTCAACCTAACGACTTTCAGTGCCTTCGTATCGGAGCTCGTAGTAATGGCCTCTGAGGTTACACTACCGGTCGATAGTCAAACTATGGGCCAGACCAGATCAAGTAAATCGGGAAAGGAGAAACCAAAACTGTTTGTACATTCGGAGGATCAGCTGGAAAGGAAGGCGTCGTCAGCAGTTGAGAAAGCAACATCGGAGTCGATGAAGAAATCCTGCATGTATTGTGCTAATTTCAACCACGAGATAGCAGATTGTGGACAGTTCAAGGCGTTAGGTATTGATGGTAGATGGAAGGCAGTAAAGCAAAAGTATTTGTGCAGGAGTTGCCTCGTGCCACATCGTAAATGGCCATGCCGTACGAGGAAGGAATGCGGCGTAGAAGGTTGTCAACAACACCATCACAAACTTCTGCATGACGTTAGGAGCACACCATTAGAAACAAAAAGATCGGAGCCTGCAGTAAAGCCAAGGATAGTAGAACACCACAATCTACATAAGTCAATGGCATATTCTCTCTTTCGGTATTTGCCGGTTATAATCCATGGTAATGGTCATCAGATCAAAACCTATGCGTTCTTAGACGACGGGTCGTCATGCACGCTATTAGAATCCAGTATAGCGCTGGCGTTGGGCGTCAAAGGACCGAACGACGGCTTTTCATTAAGTTGGACCGGTAACATGTCAAGAGAGGAGAGCACTTCCCAACGTATCAGCGTAGTGATCAGCGGTGAAGGAAAGAAGTTCAAACTTCATAATGTCAGAACAGTGCAGGAGCTGCGACTACCAGCACAAACGATGTGTTACGAAGATTTACAGCGTACGTATCATCATCTGAAGGGCTTGCCGGTTAACAGCTACTCGGATGCGATTCCTGGAATTATCATCGGCATAGAACACGTTCAATTATTAACTTCCTTACGGATCCGAGAAGGGAAAAACAATGAACCAGTTGCAGCGAAAATTCAGTTGGTGTATCTTCGGCAGGAGTTCTGATTCCAGGAACGCCATAGAATATTTAAATCTACATTCAGTTAGCAAGATGGAAATCAGGATTTGCATTTGTGGATGAAACAATTCTTCACAGTGGAAGAAGCGGCTGTAACGGTTAGACCCGAGGCCGAAGAAGACAGAAGAGCGTGGGAGATTATGGAAACCACAACTCGCCAGGTAAACGGCGCATTCGAAACTGGACTCTTGTGGAAGTATGACCACGTTTACTTCCCGGACAGTTACTCGATGGCACTACGTCGGTTGATAGCACTTGAAAAGCGGCTGCGAAAAAATCCTTTCCTGGAAACCAAGGTAAAAGAACAAGTTGCTGAGTATGAGGCTAAAGGATATGCGCACCGTATCACTTTGGAAGAAGCTCAATCCACAGATCCCAGTAAAGTCTGGTATCTACCTCTCGGTGTTGTGCAGAATCCAAGAAAACCGGACAAGATAAGGTTGATTTGGGACGCTAAGGCCCGAGCTGGAGGAGTATCGTTCAACGACATGTTGATTAAAGGGCCGGATTTGTTGGTGGCGCTAATATCAGTTTTGTTGCGCTTCAGGCAAAGAAATATCGCCATCGTAGGAGACATAAAGGAGATGTTTCATCAGATCCGTATACGTGACGAAGACAAACAATCTCAACGTTTCATCTTTCGACACGATCCAGAATCAAGTCCGCAAATCTACATCATGGATGTTGCAACGTTCGGCGCCACGTGTTCGCCCAGTTTAGCGCAATTCGTGAAGAACGAGAATGCGAAGAAGTATGCGGAGTCCTTCCGAGAGCGACGACTGCGATTACGAACAACCATTATGTTGACGACTTCTTAGACAGTGTGGACACTCCAGAAGAAGCTGTGACATTGATCAATGATGTGAAATATATTCATGCAAAAGGAGGCTTCGAAATTCGCAATTTTTGTTCCAATTCAGTCGAAGTTTTAAGCTGTATCGGAGAATCCGGAACGCCGCAGAAGGTATCCATGAACCTGGAGAAATCAGGAGAATCTGAGCGTGTCCTAGGCTTGATATGGAAACCAACTGAGGACGTCTTCACTTTCGATCTTAGCAGCCTCAAGGATGAAATTAGAGTACTGATCGACAGCACTAGAACACCGACCAAGCGACAGGTTCTGCGAACAATTATGTCTCTGTTTGACCCGCTTGGTTTTATTTCTCATTTTGTCATTCACGGCAAAATTTTGATGCAGCAAATATGGAGAGCGGGTACCGACTGGGATGAGTTTATCTCAGATGATCTTCAGGAGAAGTGGAGATATTGGTGCCAGTACATGCAGCGACTAGAAGAGGTATCAGTGCCACGCTGCTTCTTCAATATGATGGAAAGTTCTGCGGTAAAAAAAGTAGAAGCTCATCTGTTCGTCGATGCAAGTGAAGGGGCCTGTGCGGCGGTTTTATACCTCCGGTTAGTTGACAATGGGCTTCCTCGATGTGCGCTTGTAGCGGCAAAAACAAAAGTCGCGCCATTGCGACCCGTTTCCGTGCCACGTTTAGAGTTGCAAGCGGCGATGATTGGCACAAGATTGCTCGATGCCGTGATGACTTCGCTGGATATTCAAGTAGCCACTCGCTACCTCTGGTCGGATTCATTAACCGTTTTGAGCTGGTTGCGATCTGATAGCCGAAAATATCACCAGTTCGTAGCATTTCGCGTGGGAGAGATTCTCACCACTACAAGCGTGGATGAGTGGCATTACGTGCCATCCAGATTGAATGTAGCCGACCTAGCCACAAAATGGAAAGACGGGCCAAATTTTGATCCGAATAGCCCATGGTTTCGTGCACCGGATTTTTTGTATTCATCGAAGGAACAGTGGCCAAAAGAACCGGCACAGAAATGTACAGAGACGAACAACGAGCTACGAGCTGCATTTCTATTCCATGGCATAATTCCTCAGCCGTTGTTCACTGTAGCAAGGTTCTCGAACTGGAATCGACTCTTGAGGACAGCAGCTTACGTTCTACGATCGGTGTGTAGATTCAAGGGAGAAAAAGGCTTTAAACAAAATCCGCTGACGCAGAAAGAACTGTACGATGCAGAAAACGTGTTGTGGAGGCAGATACAAACTGATATGTATCCAGACGAGTACGCGATTCTTCTTCGCAATCGAGAAAATCCCAGAAACCCAGTCCCACTTCCAAAATCCAGTCCACTAAATCGGATTTCACCTTTCCTTGATGAGACTGGGGTTATCCGTATGAATAGCAGGCTGACCGCAGCGAAATCCATTGCGACTGATTTAAAATATCCGATCATACTGCCTCGACAGCACGCTGCAACTTACCTTCTTGTGGATAACTATCATCGGAGGTTTCTTCATGGTAACGGGGAGACAGTTTGCAACGAGATGCGTCAGCGATTTTATATACCTGGATTGAGAACAGTAATACGACAGGTGTCGAAACAGTGCGTAATCTGCCGTGTGAAGAAAACCATTCCGCAACCACCAATGATGGCACAGCTACCCGAAGTACGAGTCACCGGACTTGTTCGTCCCTTTACGCACACCGGGGTGGACTATTTTGGTCCAATACAGGTAAAACTAGGCCGTAGTTTAGTGAAAAGGTGGGTGGCGCTATTCACGTGTCTAGCGATACGTGCTGTGCATGTTGAGTTAGTGCAAGGGCTGTCAACACAATCCTGTATATTGGCAATAAGACGATTTGTGGCTCGTCGTGGCTCGCCGAAGTCCTTCCACAGCGATAACGGGACAAACTTCCTGGGAGCCAGCAACTTGCTTGCAAAGCAAATTCGAGATATCCATGAAGATTGTGCAGTCACCTTTACTAACTCTGGGACCAGCTGGGAGTTCAATCCACCATCAGCGCCTCACATGGGCGGTTCGTGGGAGCGCATGGTGCGCTCGGTTAAGGTAGCTATAGCAGCGATTGCGGACCACCCGCATCATCCAAACGACGAAGTATTGCAGACTGTAATCGCCGAAGCGGAATCTGTAATAAACTCGCGACCGTTAACCTACATTCCTCTGGAATTTGCCGAGCAAGAGGCATTAACGCCAAACCATTTTTTGCTATTTGGAACTCAAGGCGTCGTTCAACCTGCATCCGTGCTGAATACCACCGGGAGCAGTTTGAGGGACAGTTGGCGGCTTGCCCAATATTTGGTGGACCAGTTCTGGCGTCGATGGCTTCGCGAGTACCTGCCCACAATAACTAGACGCACTAAATGGTTCGAGCCTGTGAAGCCGTTGGAGCCAGGGGACCTTGTACTCGTCGTCGACGAAGGCAAGCGGAACGGTTGGCTAAGGGGGCGCATTCTGAACGTAATCACAGCTGGCGACGGACAAGTTCGGCGAGCAGTTGTGCAAACAAAAAATGGCTTGCTACACCGACCGGCGGTTAAGCTAGCTCTCCTGGACCTTCAGACATCTGGCCGACCAGGAACTACACGGGCAGGGATGTTGCGGGACCACTGAGCACCCTCACGTCTCACTTAAGTGAGTTCAGTTCGGCCAGTAGCCGTCACTGTCAACGTCGCACGAGCATAGATGTCAATGGATGAGGGAGCATAAAACGAGAACGGACTGTCATACAGAGAAAGCAAAACGTGGATTGAAAGCGAAAGTAGTAGTTACTGACCCATAAATCTAAATTGCTTATTATACGATTATTCTCTTAAAATATTATATAAAACTAGTAACGTTAAAATTAAATATTAAGTGATTAGTTTGTAATTATTGAAAAAGGTGACTATATGAACATGCAATTGTCTTACCAGCTATATGTATACTTAACCCTAAACTTATTCTAGATAGTACAAAAGTTGTTAGTACGGCAAAAGGTAGTGTTAGTTCATGCTAATTGAATTAAATTTGCCTACAAGTAAGTAGTACTTAAAAATAAAGTGAACCTATGTCTAAAGAATGAATTATTGTCATATAGGACGCTACAAACACATAAGAATTGGAGAAATTGTTTCGGATAAGGGCATAGAAGAAGAAAACGATAATGTAAGTTAACATTTGTATTTTTGTATGACAAAAAACGAATCATTCCAATACATTACAGCTTTGAAGCTGCATATTAGCTGCTATCTGGATTGTTTTCCTTCCCGTCCGAACAAAACTTATTGATAAAGTTTTGTATTTTTTTATTTCTAAACTTTGTCTTGTACATAATAGGGTAAAAGATGTATTTTGGACCACCCTTACGGGGGCTCTTATTTTGGACCACCAAGAGGAATTTGCACTTAGTGGTCCTTCGAACTGTTGGTCCAAAATACCACCCTTATCCTATGCATGGCGATCAGTAAATCATGGCCTATTGAATCCTGTCCTTCACAACCAGTACAATGGATGAAGAGATGTGGGATAAAAGATCAAAAGGGCAAAACCTCGAATAAACAAATTTTACCTCGAATAAACCGGGTCAAAACAGAATGTTGAATAATATGTTAAGAATATGATTCTAGACTCTACAGATTCGAAAGACTCCATTTGAAAGACATGAAGACTTTTTCCCGAAAAGCCCAGTTGCTTCGTTGCAAGAGAATTGGAAGCATCCTTCTTCGCTTCTCGGAAGCCTCCTTGCAAGCAGCTCGGAAGCCTCCTTTCATTTTAAGATGTTCAAAAACTTTCTTTCAAGAGACCCGGAAGCCAAGCTTTTTTTTCTAGAAATTTCCTTTTATTTCTGCTTCTTTTAAAAGCCTCGGATCTTTTCAAGGCGCTCGGAAGGGATTTTGAACAGGATCGACTGCCTCATTTTAAAAGGCTCGGAAGCCTACTCAAGAGGGTTGGAAGCCTCCTTTATAGAGGTCCGGAAATCTTCTTTAAGGCTTTTTTCTTTAAACTTTCTTTTTTTTCTTTTCTCCTTCTTTTAAAAGGCTCGGAAAGCTCTTTTCAAAAGGCTCGGAAGGCCTCTTTCTAGAGCCTCGAAGCCCTCCTTTAAAAGGGTCGGAATTCTTCTTTCAAGATGCTTGGAACCGTAGTCTCGAAAGCATCAGAAGCCTCCTTTCAAGAGGCTCGGAAGCCTTTTTTCAAGAGGCTCGGAAGCTTCCTTTCAAGAGGCTCAGGAAGCCTCCTTTCAAGAGGCTCAGAGCCTCCTTTCAAGAGGCTCAGGCCTCCTTTCAAGAGGCTCAGGAAGCCTCCTTTCAAGAGGCTCAGAGCCTCCTTTCAAGAGGCTCAGGAAGCCTCCTTTCAAGAGGCTCAGAGCCTCCTTTCAAGAGGCTCAGAGCCTCCTTTCAAGAGGCTCAGGCCTCCTTTCAAGAGGCTCAGAGCCTCCTTTCAAGAGGCTCAGAAACATCCTTTCAAGAGGCTCAGAGCCTCCTTTCAAGAGGCTCAGGAAGCCTCCTTTCAAGAGGCTCAGAGCCTCCTTTCAAGAGGCTCAGAAGCCTCCTTTCAAGAGGCTCAGAAGCCTCCTTTCAAGAGGCTCAGAAGCCTCCTTTCAAGAGGCTCAGGCCTCCTTTCAAGAGGCTCAGAAGCCTCCTTTCAAGAGGCTCCAGCCTCCTTTCAAGAGGCTCAGGAAGCCTCCTTTCAAGAGGCTCAGAAGCCTCCTTTCAAGAGTCTCAGGCCTCCTTTCAAGAGGCTCAGGCCTTCTTTCAAGAGGCTCAGAAGCCTCCTTTCAAGAGGCTCAGAAGCCTCCTTTCAAGAGGCTCAGGAAGCCTCCTTTCAAGAGACTCAGAAGCCTCCTTTCAAGAGGCTCAGGCCTCCTTTCAAGAGGCTCAGAGCCTCCTTTCAAGAGGCTCAGAAGCCTCCTTTCAAGAGGCTCAGAAGCCTCCTTTCAAGAGGCTCAGAGCCTCCTTTCAAGAGGCTCAAACATCCTTTCAAGAGGCTCAGGCCTCCTTTCAAGAGGCTCAGGCCTCCTTTCAAGAGGCTCAGGCCTCCTTTCAAGAGGCTCAGAGCCTCCTTTCAAGAGGCTCAGAGCCTCCTTTCAAGAGCTCAGGCCTCCTTTCAAGAGGCTCAGGCCTCCTTTCAAGAGGCTCAGAAGCCTCCTTTCAAGAGGCTCAGAAGCATCCTTTCAAGAGGCTCAGGCATCCTTTCAAGAGGCTCAGGAAGCCTCCTTTCAAGAGGCTCAGGCCTCCTTTCAAGAGGCTCAGAGCCTCCTTTCAAGAGGCTCAGGCCTGCTTTCAAGAGGCTCAGGCCTGCTTTCAAGAGGCTCAGAGCCTCCTTTCAAGAGGCTCAGAGCCTCCTTTCAAGAGACTCAGGAAGCCTCCTTTCAAGAGGCTCAGAGCCTCCTTTCAAGAGGCTCAGAGCCTCCTTTCAAGAGGCCTCAGGCCTCCTTTCAAGAGGCTCAGAGCCTCCTTTCAAGAGGCTCAGGCATCCTTTCAAGAGGCTCAGAAGCATCCTTTCAAGAGGCTCAGAAGCATCCTTTCAAGAGGCTCAGAAGCATCCTTTCAAGAGGCTCCAGAAGCCTCCTTTCAGAGAGCTCAAGCCTCCTTTCAAGAGGCTCGGAAGCCTCCTTTCAAGCGGCTCGGAAGCCTCCTTTCAAGAGGCTCGGAAGCCTTCAATAGTCGAAACATTTCCTACAGTCAGACCCATGTAAGAACTTAATTTTAATCGGTAAGTTTAAGGTGAAGGTGGGTTGAGTACCAAAACAAAGCTTTGAAAGTATTGGTACAATGAAAACTGTCATATACTGTAGTAGTATTGGTGTAGTATTTATAAAAAAAGCAGAGAATATTAGTAGGGTGGTTCAAAAAACGACCCAGCTCCACCACGCTCAATCGATTCCGTCCCATGCTCCGAGTGTATTCCAAAAGCCAATTTGAACAAAAACTGATTGGGCACAAGCCGGTTCAAGTTTGTATGAAAGCTAGTATGGGAAACTAAACCTTTCATTACACTGACTACAGTGCTTCTCTTCCAAACGCTGGCGAAAAGAGAACCCACATAGCTGAATGAAAACCGTACCTTGGGAAAGATCCATTGATTACGTAACGCAAAAAATAGCACTTTATACCCCGCTCACTCCCATGTCACACTTTTTGTATGAAGTATCTGCTCCTGGTGCGATAGATATCACAGACAAATTCTGGCTATTTTGTTGAATTACACGTTTCACTGATGCTTTCTGAGAAGCCTAATTATCATGCTAAGGATTGGTAATCTCGAATAAAATCGACTTACAACTATCGGAACGACAATTCAATATGCATTGTCTATGGAGTCAAAGCTCTTGAATATTTCATCCAATCATATGGTCTCCCCCCTCGCCATGGTCCAATGACGAAGCGCCACAATCAGAATAATGTAAAATTAAACCTCGCCATATCAACTGTCATACAAACCTAAAACGACCTGTGCACTGTAAGCCCCTATTCAAACCAGCCCAAACCATCGGAAGACACCCAGAATATGAAACATATTCGACTGAGCGTGGCGGAGCAAAATAATGTTTGAGCCACCCTAAATATTAGTTTGCTGCTGCCGCTGCCGGTGTTTACATTCGCTCCGTGATCAGTTTTTAGTCGGTTTTTTCGATCAAAAATAGCAGTTTATATTAAGTTTTCGCTTCAAACAAGTGACTGATTTCAAAAAGTGATGTTTAATTGGCATTCCATCAACATTTCGGGCTGCTCATGTGCGGAGAAGTGTGTGAAAACTTGATTTTTTCAATGCCCCTTGAGAGGAAGTGAAGTGCAGTGATAAGCCCACCAAATCGCGAACGACTATTAAATTGGCACGGAGCTGCTGATTTATTCAATAATTCGAACCGAAATACTTAGGACTCTTTGAAGAAACATGTTAATTATCACGGGAAGTAAATAAATATGCTGTGAGCAGGTTAGTAATTTGAATATTAAACTTTTGTTCGATGCTGTTCGATGCATTCGAATGTTGGTGGGAGAGGAGTGCGGGAGGTGTGGTAACGACCCGTGGAAGGTCCGGTGCCATATTGACGGCCATCGTGGTACTCTTCCAACTATGTCCTTAAAAAAATAAAAATTTCAGAAACATTTATGGAGAGCCATATATTCCGTTAGATTTCAGGTCCATTTTTGATATACTTGAAGAGCTACGACTATTTTCATTTACAGCAAAAAAAATCATAGGGGGTATCTCAATTAATGCAAAAGTTCGAAGGGTACCTCTCAAGAAAATGGTTGAGAACCGCTGTTTTAAAACAATGAGTGTTAAACTAATTTTCCTCTCCTAATCCTAAATTGACTGGACGTGACCAGCATCGTTATTGGTCATGATTTGGAAACTCCGAAGCAAGTATACAATAAGAATAACTTTTTTGTATCCCAAGAATATTATTTAATTGGTGAGCTGTGCATTAGGGTGGCTCAAATTAGTATGGGAAAAACTTTTTTCATTTTTTTTTGATGGGCCGCCCTTTTATTTGGTTCTATTTGATGCCCTGATGCTCTGGACAAAATTTCAGCCAAATCGGTCAACGTTTGGGCACTGCTAAACTCGTTGGAAGTTTATATGCAAAAATGTATGCAGAAACATCCCAAAACAATGAATTGCAGTTGGACGGCACAACTTACGATGAAGAACTATGATACTCACTCAGATCTTGAAGAATTTAATACAGAATGCTATGCAGAAAACCGCGAGAAGATCAGAGTTTGTCCCTCTAAGTTATTAGCATTTCTCTGAAGTGGGGTTTGAGCAAATTTCGTTTCTTTTACCTTTGAAAAGAAATAAATTCACCCCTACAACACTCCAGTAAAATGCTAATATCTTTGCCTAAAAAACTCTAATCTTCTCGCGGTTTTCAGCAGAACATTTTGTATTCAATTCTACAAGAACTGAATGAGTATCATGGTTCTTGATCGTAAATTGTACCGTCTAACTGCAAATCACTGTTTTTGGATATTTCTGCATACATTTTTCCATATAAACTTCCAACGAGTTTAGCACCGCCCAAACGTTGACCGATTTGGCTGAAATTTTGTCCATAGCATCAGGGCATCAAATAGAACCGGCGGCCCATCAAAAAATTTGAAAAAGTGTTTTTTGAGCCACCCTACTGTGCATATTTGCTGTTTTTCGGACAATCATGATTAGATGTGTACAGTTAATCAAGCTAAGCTCTTGTTTGACTATTTCCACAATATGTAAGGAACATTGAAGATTTGTGGACATTTCTAGATTTTCGCATGGAATTTGCAAAAAAAAATCCAGGACGGGTTGAAATATCATTAAAATTGCTGAAAGTTCTTTACTTATGATTGCTTTTAGCTCATACTGACTAAAACAGCTGTTCTCATATGCCTAGGACACACAGACAATAGCTCAGTTCGCCGAGCTGATTGTATATAAGACTATGGGTCTGTGAAATTCAATCTGAAGTACATATCTTTGTGCATTTTAGAAAGGTGCACAGCATTCTTCTAGTGAGCAAATGTAAGCTATATATGTGTAGACGAATAATAAGAAGGAATAAGTTTTGGCTGTTACGCACTTTTCAAATATCAATTCTCTATCTGTGTATGCGCCTGACAGATGTGGATACATAATTGAGTATCCCACTAAATAAAAAAATAAATTTAAGCATTAATTTTCTAATTTTGAATTAGCTCAATACTATAAAACCACGCTGACAAGACAATATGTATGCTTCAGCATAAATACATTATTCTTAAGTGAACTAAGGTTTTGAACGAAATTTGAATCCGTATATGAAAAATCCCACAAATTCTATATTTTTTATACTTTCTGATATGAAAGTGGCATAAATGCTGGGTTATTGCCTTATCACCAATGGTATATGCGGCGAGAATGCGGTGATTTATCACAGACTGCCTCTTCTGTTATTATAATAGACTTATACTGCCGTTATACGCATAATTGTCCCATGTATAAAGGGAATCCCAGCAAACATGGGACAAATATGCGTATAACGGCAGTATAGACTTCAAAAAAGTGAAATCCGAATTGAGTACATAATGTGAAACCAATTAAATCAAAAATTCCGCGGAAAAAAATTGAAATTTCGTTTCGTTTCGAAAAATTTCGAATCAAATGAACCTTGATTTCGTTTCGTTTCGAAGTTTCGAAAGTAAATCCATATTTCGTTTCGTTTCGATCCGAATCAACATAGACATTTTAAATTTCGTTTCGTTTCGTTTCGTTAGGAAAAAGTGTGTTATCGCATACCCTTAATATCGAGGCTAACACGATGATACTTTCATGCCCAGGGAAGTCAAGGCAATTTCCAAACCGAAAATTGCCTTGACCGGCAACGGGAATCGAACCCAGCCCCTCTCAGCATGGTCTTGCTTTGTAGTCGCGCGTCTTACCGCACGGCTAAGGAGGGCTCTTCCTAGTTATTATCTTTAAATAAAAGTCCATTTTTTGTTTAAAAAAAACCCAGATTAATCCACCTAGCAGTGATGATGCCTTTCTCGTGCATTATAAAATATATTGAAAGAATCACATTAGAAATGTCAAAAAAGCTCTTTAGGAGAATAGATAACATTTTTTCGATCATTTTGCATGTTTTTGCATTAGTTTAAATGCATCGCCATCATTTTCGGAAAAAAAATTTTAAAACCTAGTTTTATTAATTTACCAGAAAATCCTAAGGTAAGTCAATTCGGGTATCGCAATGTGTCAAGTACTCAATTGTGATGCACAATGTGGATCTCACATGCTTGGTGTAACGATCACCATGAAAGTTACATTTTAGCAACTAGCGCTTCTCTACCTGTGATCGCCAGCAAGAATGATAGAATAACTTTCCTGATTTTGTGGTTGTCATATCCATGTCATAATGACTATCGTGGTGATCACTTGACCTATGCGGTGTTTGGTTCGAAATCAACGCTCGTTAGCAATGGAATAATCCACTTAGCGGAAATTGATGGATTTTAGCTGTAATAAAAATGCATGAAGCCAAAATAGAACTTTTGGGAACTTTTAAGTGCTCTTATTGTTTATGTTGACTTTTTGATCAATATTTTAAGAGGTGCTGTAAAAAGAAAATTACATGCATAGTTTTTCCAAATTAGATGCAGACTATCTTTTGAAAAAGGCCATTTTTTTAATTAACCATTTTTTTATTGATTTTTTCAAATAGATACAATCAAAAAACGACGTATCCTACAAAAAAATGTTGTATGGGTGACTATCGCAAAAACAGTCAAAGTGTCTAATAAAGATATTGGAAACAATTCAAATTGGGCCCTACACTATAAAAAATCAGTTTTAAAAATTAAAACTCGATTTGCGAAAAAACGCCCTTTCTGATTTGAATGATATTGTGTCTCAAGATAGATGATTATGTTCCCTACCAACCGTCCATGCAAGCTTGACACTTTTAAGGGAAAAAAGTTTTTCTAACAATTTTTTTTTGTCGGAATTGATTTTTATTTTTTCAGTGTCAAGGAGTGTCAGTGGATTTAACATATCCATACATGGGGGAACTGCTCCGTTTTCCATCTCAATGTACATATATTCATCTCAACGCGAAACTAAAAAATACGGCACCAATTGCGTCCCTTCTTTTTGCTAACATACGTGCTCACTGCTGAAAAAAATCACAATAATAAGAAACAAATCAAATACCTTTTCATTGCTTTGTTTTTCGTGGGATGAATATCGGAACTATGAGATGAAGCCCAGGAACAGTAACCCTACATATATTAAAATATTCCTGTACAATCAAGCAGAGTACAATGTTTAGGTCGTAACTGGTCGCAACGGATGAAAATACACTGAAAATAATTCCGACAAGAAAAAGTTATTGTTAGAAAAACTTTTTTTCCTTCAAAGTGCCCAGCTTACGATGTATGGACAATTGGTAGGAAACATAATCACTAGGGTGGCTCAAATTAGTATGGGAAAAACTTTTTTCAATTTTTTTGATGGGCCGCCTTCTTATTCGGTTCTATTTGATGCCCTGATGCTCTGGACGAAATTTCCAACGCCAAATCGGTCAACGTTTGGGCGGTGCTAAACTCGTTGAAAGTTTATATGCAAAAATGTATGCAGAAACATCCAAAAACAGTGAATTGCAGTTGGACGGCACAACTTACGATGAAGAACTATGATACTCATTACGATCTTGAAGAATTTAATACAGAATATTATGCAGAAAACCGCGAGAATATTAGAGTTTGCCCGGCTAAGTTATTAGTATTTCTCTGTAGTGGGGTTTATGCAAATTTCGTTTCTTTTACCTTTGAAAAGAAATAAATTCTCCCCTACAACACTCCAGTAAAATGCTAATATCTTTGCGTAATAAACTCTAATCTTCTCGCGGTTTTCAGCATAACATTCTGTATTTAATTCTACAAGAACTGAATGAGGATCATTGTTCTTGATCGTAAATTGTGCGGTCCAACTGCAAATCACTGTTTTTGGATGTTTCTTTCTCTTGATGTTTTTCTTCCAACGAGTTTAGCACTGCCTAAACGTTGACCGATTTGGCTGAAATTTTGACCAGAGCATCAGGGCATCAAATAGAACCGAGGGCGGCCCATCAAAAAATTTGAAAAAGTGTTTTTTTAGCCACCCTAATAATCACCTATCGTGAGACACAATTTCATTCAAATCAAAAAGGGCGTTTTTTCGCAAATCGAGTTTTATTTTTTTAAACTGATTTTTTTCAGTGTAGGGCTCAATTTGAATTGTTTCCAATATCATACAACACTTTTTTGTAGGATGCGTTGTTTTTCGATTATATCCATTTGAAAAATTAATCAAAACAAAGTTTGGCCCTTTTCAAAAGATAGTTTAAATTGAATTTGGAAATACTTAGTCAAGGGCCATTCACAAATTACATAACGCTTTAGGGAGTGGAAGGGTGTCTGTCCGAGCGTTACGGCCCATACAAATTTTAGAACCCTTCCATACAAAATACGTTACGAGAGGGTGGATGGGGGCTGAAAATGGTCCATTTTAGCGTTATGTAATTTGTGAATGAACCCAATTTAACTATTGATTTATCAATTAAAAACGACGTCATTCCAATCAAACGACAACAAAATCAATCAATTACGGTGCTCACCTGCACTTTTGACAGCTGACCGACCTGATGCTCTTTATGGCTCTCAGCTTGTGGTTGTCAATCTGGGTGTCACGCTTACCTAAGTTACTCACGTGTCAGCCTCTACATGTCACGATGCACTTGCAGCGATTGTCAGTAAAGAACATCGTTTAAAAGCGTGGTGGTTTTTGTTTTCATATCTGATCATCTGGTGATGGTTACGACATTTTAGAAGTGAGACGTCTCGAATCACACTTCTCTTGGTTCTCTTCTCTCACTTCTTAAGTTGCCTTTCTCACTTCACACTGTAAAAAGTAAGAAGTGCAAAGTAAGTGATGCAAAATTAGGATTCGCTCTGTGAAAAAAGAAGAGAGCGAAGTGATAAAAGTGAAAAAAGGGATAGAGAAATGAGTAGTGCGAAGTGAGACGCCTTTTTTTCTTACTTCTCTATTTTTCGCTTCGCACTTCTCAATTCTTACTTCTTGTTATAGCGATGAACTATATTCAATTTAAAAATCACGTTAATAAAGATAAGAAAAAAAAAATCTTGTTTCTTTTTTATAGGCATAAGTCCTATAGTGTCATCAATCAGTTTTATTATTGATTGATTTTATCTTTTTTATGCTGTTTTATTTTATTTTATTTTATCTCGTTTTATGGGTTCAGCTGCACTGTCCATGATTCCATAGTTGACGTAACAACCATTGCACTTTCGCATGTATTTAGAATAATTTAGAGACAAATATTGAAAATTTAAAACATTTCAACCCGTAAGCGCTAAAATGAGGCTTGGAACAAGCAATGTATCGATGTTGCAGCGGTTGAATTATCATTACAAACGCGTGATAAATGAAATTCGCTGAAATTTTAAATGGTTGATACATCAACTATGAAATCATGGGCAGTGCAGACATGTTTCATTCTCCTACTTCGCATCTTTCCATATATTATTCAAGTTCTGGAAATCGCTTGAACTAGAAATCGACTTAATATCGTTTTTATCTTCTATCATATACGACTTGACTACTCTAGAAGTTACGCTAGAATTGGCAAAGAACGAAAGCGTTTCTTCATCCTTTCACTTCTATCACATTAGTAATCTAAAACGAAACTCTGCCATAGAACCTAAGCCCCAGATTCCAAAGAAATTTCTCATGAACTCGTGGCAAGTGCAAACACATACTCGGCTCAACGTGGGCGAGTAAATACATCATCAATCCCTTCCTATCTCTGATAGACCATAAGGACGTGTCCAGCGCCGTTTTTGACCATTTTAAATACACATTGAGGTTGGTAATCAAAATACCACGCTTTATCCCTTGGTTCCCCGTATAACTGCGATTGTTCTGGTCAGAGTGTCACAGAGTAGCAACTACAAAATGTACGTTCATCATGCGCATACATATGCATCACCATTGTGATGCCAATCGTTAGTTTGGCCGTTCAGTGAACGATATTTCCCGTTGCATGATCAGTTCGGTTAAATGACATTTTCACAAGTGTCCTATACGAGGAAACAACTTTTTTGGACAAACGACATTTTCGGCCGTATGACCCTTTTCGACCAAATGGCCATTTCAAACAAACGACCATTTCAGTCAAACGACATTTTCGGCCAAACGTCATTTCTGGCTATATGACCTGTTCTGCCAATCGAAATTTTGCTGCCGTATGATCCGTTCCCGCTAAACGACATTCTTGACCACATAAACTACCGGACATATGACATTTTCGGCCGTATTACGGTGGGGTCAAATGTCCCTTTCTAAAAAACGACCATTTCGGTCAAACGACGTTTTCGATCAAATGACCTTTTCGACCAAATGGTATTTTTTACCAAATAATTATGGGCTCGATAAAGCTGACCTGAATTCCATTCACCCGAAAAGATCAATCGCCCGCCCGTAAAGACCATCCAAATTGACCAATCACTCGAATTGAATATTTTTTAATTTTTTTGAAAAATCCTCATGACATATTTCTGATATAAGTGTTCAGGGGAAAACCTTCTGAATTTCCAAGGATTTTTTCTTCAATGGAAGTTTTCTGCGGAACTTGGCAGAAGACTCATTAAATTTCGGTCATTTTCACCGAAATCTCAGTTGTTGGATTTGGGCGAAAATTCAACTGAAGTTGGTAAAATAATTTGAGTGTCCATGAGTGCATAGGGCATCGAATCACGAAATTAACATAGAGCAAAAAAGTGAACTCTGTTTTGACACTTTTTTAAATACTATCTTCCAGCTTTTTCAGTCTGAAAATGAATAATATATAATAATAAGAAGAAGCCAGTTTCAAATACTGTGTTGGATCAAGGTGTCGCTTCGAACGCTAATAGAATCGGTAGGTTTGCGTTATCCAGCAGTATTTTTTTGCTTGTTCTATTAGAAGTTTTTGAATGTTTCCACCCCCTCAAGTAAATGCCAATGTTTCTGCTACGTTCATCAAAAGGTAACGTGCGTTCTTGGGGGAACATAAACAGGTTAAGCCCTCTATCTAGTAAAGTCAGTTTGATTGTTCTAGTGCGTCATGAATGATTTTCAGATTTCGCTTATTTCCAAAAAAAATCTTAAAAAAATAGAAGAAGAAAATATTTGTTTGTGTTTTGTTTGTCCTGAGTAAGGTTTCAGATATTTCAAGAAGTAATTCCCGTGCTTCGGGGATTCCAGAATTTTAAAAATAAATCCTTATATACATATTATGGGTTCTATGAATTCAATGATATAACGTGGATTATTTTAGCACACAGCCACCATGTAAAAACGAGTGGTTTATAAGTTTTTTTATGCTAATTAAATTCTAATTTATATCTTTTTATCTTTCTAGGTAAGCGGCGATTTGAACCCTTCGAGTGACCCCTACAATTAAGGTTTGTGAGTATATTCTATCCTCAACTAGCAGAAGTCATATCGTTTCAGCTTGGGATTATATGTTTCCAGAATCTGATGATAGGACTCATAGGGACTTTGATTTCTCTTTCTGTGAAGTAAAATTGATTAATTTGTGCTCGTTGAATCACGTTTTTATTTTCATGTCAACCGTGTCAGTTGCAAAAATTATTCTTCTTCCTTGCCGTGAGGTGGTAGCGTGGTATCGAATAAACTAAATATCGACCATTCTAAGGTTCACATGTTGATGCGCAAATATTGCTTTTTGCTTTTCTACCATTTTGGATGGATTCCAAGACGAATGAATTAGAAACTGTAAAGCGGAGAACCCTTATCTTGAATCCCCAACAGTATCCCTTACAAAGAACCGAAATAATCTTCTCAAAATCTTCCACTTTGTTAAAGAATCAAATATTCCTATCTCAATATTACAATCCTCATCGTTCCCGGAAAGCGTAATCCAAAGGAAAACACAAAGCTTTGTATCACTAAACCAACTGCTTTCAGTGGGCGAGGACTCGGTTCCGACAAAAAAAAGCAACTTGAAAGGATTTTATGGTCCACGAAACACGGAACAGTGCGAGCACCCTCTTGCTCGTTCCATCCACGGCGCAAGTGCTTTGAAAAAAGTATTCGCACCGAGAACATGTGAAGAATTAAGTGAATTATTCTAGCAGGAGGCACCGGCTGAAAGCTTTCTGTAACATTTACATGTGGTTCACCCACCTTTTTCTTCTTTTTTGCTTCGCTTCCATTATTGCTCTGTGGCGTATTTTATACTGCTTTGGTCTTCGCCCCAAAGGTTACAGAAACTGTTACCACCTTGGAAAGTGGCAGATCGATAAATTCTAAACTTACGGGGTTGTTCTTGCTTTGGCGGATTAGAAAAAATAATTGTTGCTTCAACTTCCTCATTTCTACTATGGAGGTGACATTGCTAAATCGCTTAGGCTATGTAAAGTCTGCTTTAAAAAGCTCCTAAATAATAAAAAATAAAGGCCTCTCTTTAATTCAACACAATTTAGAAACCAAACTATTCTCACACTAATAAAAGTTAACCGTCATAACACCCTCCGAAGAACGGAACTAGCAACTGCTTTAATGTGGCAAGAGCCGTTGGTAGTCACCCGCTAAGCCGAAGAATTATTATTATGCCGCCTGGACGGCCCGGAATGCGGACAGACTAGGAGCAAAGCCAAAGCAGAAAAAAAGTCATAATTATGAAAATTAGATTACCTACCCCCAACGGTGCAGCGAAAGGTGTTGTTTCCCTCCCCCGTGGCACAGTGGCGGACTTTCGAGCAAAAGTTGATTTGCAATGTACTTGTTCGGTAATTATAGACAGATGTACATTTCCCATTATTAATCATTGAGAATATGTGTATAATTTGACAGCTTTGAGTAAAAAAGATTTTACTGCAGTTCACTTTTAATCGAAATCAATCCCTTCCAGGCGTTTATGATAAAAGTTCCGGCCACTATGCGTTTGAACCCCATGCCGGTTCAGTAGCGCACAACAGTCAATGGAGGCGCATGGTATTTAAAGCCTCGGCAGCAGCATTAGTGGTGCGCTGCATGCTCCGCAATATAAGGCGCACCATCTGCACGAGGGACTGCACGTTGGGCAGATCCGCAAGCCGTGCAGCTCCCTATATCTATATCGGATAGTTAGAAGAAAATAGCCTATTTGCAGACACCCGACAACGATGGGGATGTAGTCGAGTTCCCAGAAGTCGCGAGCGCACTGCGGGTTCAATAAACATATATGTACCTACGATAGAGGCGGCGTCGACCGGCGAATTGCGTGTCACACGCTCGTTTGAAAACGGAGAATCCTGTCGCTGGAGGGAATCCGATTCAGCAGTGCAGTGGTGGTAATGATGACGAAGTGGTGAAAATGAAAACAAATCCATCACGAACATGGCTTATTTTTCGAGTTGACCATCACAGCTTTTTGCTTAACTAGACTGAATTTCTGCTACAGATAGAGCTACATTTATCAGAACTTTACTGAAACTATTGATTATCCTATTCGTTCCGAGGTTCTGTGGCATGTTTTGACAGCAAACTTTTTTTTTAATCCGTTGTAAATTAAGTCTGGTTGTAATTTGTCAACTATAGCTCAGTGAAAGCACGGAATTAAGAAATCCATAAGCATGCTTTGAGAAAAGCACAAGCTTAAAAATATGTAGGCCTATTGATTTTTCATGACGCTTTAGCTAATCTTTCGTTTTATGCGAGAGGTATTCTGCTTGACATTTATTACAGACCCTTCCGATCCATTCCACAAATATTAAGATTAGCCGTTTAGATAACATCCCACGAACCAAGCAGCACAATATTCTGCTAATGTCTCAAGCAGATCCTTATTCGATGCCGCAGGGCAACAATTAAAAAATCCACCTGACTCCACTCAACGCTTGCCAGAGTTAATTTTCGAACGGTGCGTTAGGATCCAGGACACGGCACAATTCCCCATCATCGCATCGGCCGGTTCGCGTGCGCTTGGAACCGTGTCTAAGGCAATAAAAAGCATCAGTTTATTTCTTGCTTCATCACGTGAAAGTGAAACAGCGCAGCTGTTTGCGATGTCGATGCTCTCAACAACAACGGTGACGATGGCGGCGATACGTGGTGGACGCCGGTGACACGCGGCTCCACGGGACGCCAGGCGACTAACAGTCTAGCGAGACAAGCCCAAGCGGAACGGGACGGCAGACAGCTCGGAGGCTGTTGTTGAGATGATGAGTTTTTCGCAAGCGGTGCTTCAGCGATAAGTTAAATAAGCTTACTTAACTCGATCTTGAATGATAATCTTATTGTGAAGTCAGGACGCTGTTACAGAAGAGTCGCTTCGGAGTGTATTTCAGGCGCCAATATCTTCTGGGTGTCATCCGACAAGATGGATGATTACGCTAATCAAATAAGGCAATTTTTTGCTCATTTTAATTGAATCAACTTGAGGAACACCAAAACCCATTATAATTAATCCCAATAAACTCGGTTGGTCCTTAATTGTAATGAATTTTATACTTCTAGAATGTTGATTTAATGCTAACGAGCAGCATTTATTTTTCTCAAGTTAAAAATAAAATTATGATTCCAATTTAAAAAACGAATTTTTCTTAAATTTTAAAACCTTCTCGATGCTCTGAACTATGATTAATTTTGCAGTCGACGAAACTTTGTGATGGAATTCCGACGAAATTAGTTGCTTGCCGGGCTCTCATATCCCTACACTGGCACAGGATTTATTCCTTGCTTGCTGCCAGGCACCGTTTCCCTCCATCGGGTCTATTAATACCGGACGGATCGATATTATGAATTATGAGCTTCCACTCACGTCGCGTCGGTCGGTTTACTTTGCACCTTTTGCGTTCAGTGATGGAGTTTTGGCGCTTTTAGATCCCTGGTCGTTTCACATATGAAAGACGGCGGCGCTGCCTTGCGTTAATATTTCGCCCATCCATCGCATCCCCAGGGATCATAAGGGGACTTTTAATGTTCTTTTTTGTTTTCTTTGAAAATCTGCCACTTTGTTCAGCTTCGAACAACGTGTGCCATCCGAAGTAGAACGGTGTGAGTAGTATGTTTGTTCTTCCGAATAATAACTTTTATGTGTGAACTGTGCAGCATATTGGTTTGAAAGCTTTCCTAGAATCAATTTCAATCGGATTTGATTTTCCTTATCCTGTTTTGAAAGACGGTTGAGCAGCAACAGCAGCTTGAGTTTGTACAATATTTTCGGAATTTCAACGGGAAGTTGTAACGAATATCCATAAGAAATTGTTGAGAATTTCCATTAGAAACTGTTGGGAATCCACTTTAGAAATTATAAGGTGATTCAATATGAAATTGAAAGGAATTTCAATAAGAAGTTGTGAGGAATTTCAATACCAAAATGTATGGATATTTCATAGAAAACTGTTGAGAATTTCGACGGAAAGTTGTGTGGAATTTCAATATGAAATACTAAGGGAAGATCGACTAACACAAAAATAGGCAGTTTTCAACCCCATCCACCTTAGGCCAAATTATTTGGATGATTATCTGAAAATTGTGTGCTTCGTCGCCGTACAGTTAGTGGCGTCAATCGTCTAAACGCATGTGCTATGGAGTGTGGGTTCGATTCCGTTAAGGAAAAAAGAATTTCGTGATACGAGAAATTGTCACCTGGTCTACTGGATGTTGTGTAAATGTCCTGTCCATTGTCTCATGCTAGGTGTTAAGTGTTCAGTATGTACGACCTCTGGTCAAAGACGGTGATTCTGTCTTTTGAACAAAAAAAAATTGTATGGATCGTCACACTTCATGCAGACCCCTCCCCCAAGCGTTACGTAATTTATGGATGTTCCCTAAGGAATATGTATAAGAAATTGTAAGGAATTTCAGAGGGCATACGTAAGGAATTTCCATTGCAATATGTAGACAACTAACTTTACGAATTGTGAGAATTTTACATAAGAAATTGTAAAAAAAAAATAAATAAAAAATGGTAAGCAATTTCAATATCCATGGGAAACTGTTTGGAAACTTCCAATGGAATTCATAGAGAAAACTCCGGAGGAATTTCTGAATGAACTTTAGGAAAAGTTAGGGAAGACCTTTCGAAGAACTTCCGGAGGAACTTTGCTTGAAGCAAATTCCTGGAGGAATTCCTGGAAGAACTTCCGAGGGAGTTCCTGAAGAAACTTCTGAAACAACTCCAGAATGAACTTCCGCCGCAATTTCTGTAGAAACTTCCGAAGGCATTCCAGAAGTAATTTCTAAAGGAATTCCTGGGGGAACCCCCTAAGACATTCCTGGAAAATCTTAAAGATGAAATCCTGGAAGAACTTCCTGGTGAAACTGCCAAATGAATTCCTAAAGGAGTTTCTGAAGGAATACCTGGAGGAATTTTCGAAAAAAAATCTGCTGGCAATTCTGAAGGATGCTTGGAAGAGCTCCCGAAGAACCTCTTAAAGAATTTACCTGAAGAATTCTTGGAGAAACGTCCGAAGGAATTCCTGGGGAAACTTGCGTAGGAGTTCATGGAGGAACTTCCCTAGGAATTTTTAAAAGAGCTCCCGAAGAACCTCTTCAAGAACTTACCGAAAAAATTCTTGGAGTAACTTCCGGATGAATTTCTGGAGAAACTTGCGCAGGAATTCCTAGAGAAGCCTGCGTTGGAATTCTTGGGGAAACTTGCGGAAGAATTTCTGGAGAAACTTCCACAGGAATTCCTGAAAAATTGTAAGCAATTTCCATAGAGAATTGAAATGGATTTCCAAAGGAAATTGCAATAAATTTAGATTGGAAACAGCTCAAATTTTCCTTGGAGAATTGAGTATAATTTCCATGCAAAATTGTAAGGCATTTCCAAGGGAAACTAAAATGGAATGGAATTCCTAGAGAAAATTTCAAAAGAATTTCTGATGAAGTTTTCGGAGTAGTCAGGGAAGAGCTTCCAAAGAAATTCCTGAAGGAACTTCTGAAGGAATTCCTGGAGGCACTTGTGGAGGAATTCCTGGAGGAACTGCCGGAGGAATTCCGGGGGAATTTCTGAAAGAACTTCCGGAGGAATAACTGGAGGAACTTCCGAAGGAATTCCTGGAGCAACTTGTAGAGAAATTCCTGGAGGATCTTTCGGAGGAACTTCCAGAGGAATTTCTGAAGGAACTTCCAGAGGAATTTCTGAAGGAACTTCCGGAGAAATTTCTGAAGAAACTCCTGGATCAACTTCCGAAGGAATTCCTGGAGAAAGTTACGGAGGATTTTTTGGAGAAACTTCCGGAAGGATTCTTGGAGGAACTTCCTAAGGAATTTCTGTAGGAACTTCCAAAAAGATTCCAGGGGGATTTCGCGAAGGAATTCTTGAAGAAATTTCTGAAGGAATTTACGGAGAAATTCCTGAATGAACTTGCGGAGAAATCTTGGAATAACTCTCTGGAGAAATTACGGAGCAATTCCTGGAGAAACCTACGGAGGATGAACTTCTGGAACTTCCGCCAGGTCCTTTCCGAGGAACTCTTATAGGATTTTATGAAGGGATTTCTGGAGGAATTCCTAGAGGCATTCTTGAAGGGATTTCTGAAGAAATTCCGGGAAAAACTTGCATAGTAATTCATGAAAAAAAACTTTGATATTTTTAATTTTATAAGGAATAGGGGAAATGACGGCTTTGGCAGGTTTTGTTCTATTATTAGCAGGGGGGTTTTCTATAACCAATTATGCTCAAATTTGGCCTAAACATTCTTTGCATATCAAAGAATATTGTGGCCAAATTTCATAAAATTTGGTCAACAAAAACCTCCCTGCCAATAATAGAACAAAACCTGCCAAAGCCGTCATTCCCCTATCTAAATTGAAAATATCAATGTTATTTAAGTTTCTTCATGAATTACTATGCAAGTTTTTCCAGGAATATCTTCAGAAATCCCTTCAAGAATGCCTCCGCAGATTCCTCTAGGAAAATCGAAGTATTTTTTGCAAATTCTTAGAAGTTTCTTACAATTTTCCAAACTTCCCAGCAATATTCCAAATGTTTTATGTTTACATAAAACGTCCATCGTCCCAAAAGAATTCCTCCCTATTTATAATTTGTGAATTTCCAGGAATTGCTAGAAATACACCGAAATTTCGATAAAATCTGAAAAATTTCATTTCACACTATGGTCGAGGATACAGTTTTACTCGGAAAGATGCATTTTACGCCAAAACCATATTTCTTAGAAAATAATGCTGTTCTACAAAATTGTTAGAAATAGTAAGACCATCATTATGGTGCTATCAAAAAATAGGGTGGCCCATCATATAAAAAAATTGGGAAATATATTTCTTATTTCTCGGAATACTAACATGTTATGTTCTACAAAGTTGTAGCGCAGATTATTCCAATAAATTTTGCTAAGAAATCTTTTTCTGTAGCTCTTAAGTTGGCTGATTTAGATCAATTTTTTACCTAATAGGATTAGGGTGTACCTAATCTACTTTTTTTGTTTTAGATTTCTCGAAAAATGTCACCTTCTGAAGGCTTTTGGAGTTTTTCAAAACGCGTGTTACCAATATAAGAATATCGTATGTATCTTCTTCCATTGTCGATTTATATCAATTTTCATCCCAAGTAACATTTTAAGTTGTATAACGCTATTGAAGACCATAATCTACTCTACAAGAGTGTTATAAAACCAGCAGAAAACCAAAATGTTACTAGGGTTGGTAAAACTTGAGATAAAAAAAACATATCTCCAATTTTTGTACATAATATAGAATATTAATTGCTCTTTCAAATGCCGTGTAAACATATTTTTTTGGTCTGCCCTAACCGGAGATATCAACTTATGAAAATAATGTAATTTTGACGATTATAACTTTTGATCGGAAAAAGATATTAAGCATATTTACCCATCAAAAGTTGCATTATTTTGAGCTCTTAAAGTCACCGGTGGACGCCTTTTCGAGAAATCTAAAACAAAAAATTAGATCAAAAATACAGTTTTTTTTTTGAGGTACACCATAATCCAATTAGGTAAAATTGCTCTAAATCAGCATACTTAAGAGCTACAGAAAATGCTTTTTTAGCTAAATTTATTGGAATAAGCTGCACTACAACTTGTAACATGTAAAACATGACATGTCAGTATTCTGAGAAATAGAATAAATAGATATCGAGATAAGAAGGTAACGAGATGTAGAATGCCCAAATGTATGTATATTGAAGGGACCGAGGAAACCATCGACATAGAGAGAGATTTCGAGATATAGAACATCGAGATGTAGAGAGTCGACTGTATACGAATGCAAAAATGGTAACCTGGCTTAGAAACCTCGGAGTTAATAACTGTGGAAGTCCTTAATGAACACTAAGCTGTGAGGTGGCTCTGTCCCAGTGTGGGGATGTAATGCCAATAAGAAGAAGAAGAAGAAGATGTTTAAATGTTTTATGATCAGTTCATGGTTTCCGTATTTTCTGTATTGAAGTTCACCACCGACCTCCAGTGACGAGCTCGGTGGTCTAGTGGCTATCGCTTCTGCCTTATAAGCAGGAGGTCGTGGGTTCAATTCCAGGCTCGTCCCTTTCCTACTTTGTATTTCTATCTTAGTTCTTTCTGTGTTTCACGTTCTACCAGAACGATTCCTACTGTTAAACCTTCAACACTAACAATCCAAAAACCTCACGTGGCACCTATGAGAGGTCGTAGAGTTCTCTGCATCTTTCTTAAGTAGGTGTCCAACTAACCATCCTTCCCCTTCCTCAGCATTCGCAAGGACGTGGCCAGGACAGATCTCGACTATTGGAGAGTGCATTGCTTTCATCTAAGAGATAGCGATTAGTCCCAAATCAATATCTGTGGTAACGGATGAATGTGTTGCTACTCTCATACAATAGTCTTGGCTTGTACCACCTACGAATTTGTGCGAAATGCTCAATGCTAATGCTAATGCTAATGAAGTTCACCACCGACCTCCTGGAAGCCTTTGAGTTGTCCCCTCTGCGAAAATGATGAGCTATGGAGGTGTAGAGGAGTGGCAGCTCCTCGCTCCCTGCTAGTGCACACGTGCCATTGGCGCTTGGGGAGTCCGATACCATTGTGCGCAGGATTTGCACATTTTGAACAAGGAAAGGCATCCTATGATCTCCAAAGCGGCGAACGAGGCGCTTTACGGCAGACTGGTGTGGAGAGCAACATCCTAGAAAAGTACTGGTTCAAGATCGGCGGAAGAGCATCTATGAGGTTGCCGTGAGATAAGTTTGTGTAAGCTCCAGGCCGCAGAGCAGACGGCTATCATTGATAGCCTGACCAAGTCGTTCTTGAATTCATGAAAATGCGGATGAAAGATGAGACCAACGTTAACGGAAACTCCAAGCAGCTTATTAACTACTTTCCGATTGGGGATGCGATGTTGCCCCAACTTCATGCTCGGACCGGATAGCTGATGCATTCCTCGGCAAATATGGCCATGGACCACCAACCTCTCGACGACCATGAGGTCATGAGGTCAGCGAGATTTTTCGGTATTTGAATCTTCCCGGGAAAACACATCCGGAAAAGTTTTGTCAGACAAATCGAGAAACAGGATTTTAGCTGGGAATGGATCGTTTTTCATTATGGGGTACCCTGTCTCATCATAAGGTGAGGGCGAAAGACAATTTGGCGGTTATTAAAGGCTGATTAAACGTAGAATTTTTGGATTCCGGAAGTACTAAGAAATTTGTCAAATTGACGATCTACCAGCGTTGGATCGCCAAAAGTCGCTTACCGAAGTGAAAGCTGCGAAGAATTCCCCGAGATCGTTGGCCGCCTCGTTAAGTTCGGAGAAGGTAAGATCTGGTATGGGAATGAGTTGTGCTTTTCACTGAGAGCTTGATTTAACGCCACAGTTCGGCAGTGGATTGAGTCGGGTTGATGAAGTCGAGAAAATTCTCACATTATCCTTTTACATTACAGATGGTCGAGTTTCACATTTTGCAAACCCGAACCCGATTCATAAATTCCTTTTAAACCCGGACCCTACCCGAACCCGAAATGAAAAATCTTATCAAACCCGAACCCGACCCGTACCCGACAATTTTTAAATTTGTAAACCTGTACCCGACCCAAGCTCGAATTATTTCAATTATTTAAGCCCGAACTGGACCCGAACTATTTTTTTCCTCTTTACTCCAAAAAGGATGTATGCCCAAAAATCGAAAAAAAAACACAAAATCACCAGAAACTAATAAAAATATTCGGTGTTTTATTTATCAAACTTGTACTCAAACCGGACCAGACATTTTTTCATCTTACAAACCCGTACCCGACCCGAAACCGATATTGTACTAATTCCCCGAACCCGTCGAGTTTCGGGTTTGACAACTGTAAATTTTGAATCACTGACCTGCTTCATAGTGTTCTTCCTCATACGTCCGAAATGCAATTACGTGACCAGCGGAGGATCTTTCGTTTCGCTTTCACCACTCGACGCGATTCCTCCAAACATCAACGGAGTGCCTTCTGTCCTGGCCAGCTACTGATTTGAGGAATAAGCGCAACAGCTACATCTAAAACGGTTTGGATGAAGTCTAGTCGTTTTAAGTAGATGTGTCGAAGGTCATATGTCTTCTAGTCAGTGATGACCGATTTTGAGAAGTGGTCACGTCGATGGCGGTGACCAAAGGTTTACCATTGTTAAAAGGTACTAGATCTACCGAACAATTCCAGTAGAGCAGAGTTACTCACCTTTTGTTTAATGCTCGGTAGTGTGCTTCAGGATAACCCGAGCAGCACGAGCCAGACAAAAATTGTTGCAGCAACTTGATTGTGACCAAATCTGGTCACATCGGAGTTGCAGTAATCTAAGTGGAACATGTGTGCTGCTAGGGAAATAACTGTTCACTATGCTAACTGGAAAACTATTCAGAGACGGCCCTCCTGAAGGCCAGGATCATGAAGGCTGGGGCTGTTGGAACTTATAACCCGGGTCGGTGTACCCGGCGACATGAAAGGGTGAGACGCACTTCCCAGAAAAGACGTTCCGGGGTTCCCAGAGTGGATTGCGATAATCATAAAGTCAGGAGTTCTAACTGTAGCAGGTTTGTTCTGCTTGATTGAATCGTTGTTCCTCGATGACTTGAATCCCTCACCTCCCGTAGGGGAAAAACTAAGCGTCCAGATAACGCCAGACATAAACCCTTGCCTCCCACGGAGTCCTCCGGAGAAGCAGCGGCGAAAACCTTACGTTTGACTGTTTTCTTGCCGGCCGGGGAGAAAAACATCCTTCCTCCATCTATTACCAGGCACCGAAGGGTGTTCCCCAGTTCCGGTGTGGGAAGGACGCCCCCACTAGGGGGGCCGTCTGAGGATCTGGACATGCTCTTATTGCTTGTCGAATCTTTACGCATTTGGTGACGGGGTGAACATGCTAGTTCCGGTGAGGTTATGAAGTCCGGACTACCGTAAATGCTTTAATCGTCCAATACTATCATCAAACGCTGGGGTCGGTCCAGAAGTTCCGTTTGGGGTAAAGCTTCCGATCCTAAGGCGCCTCGACTGTCCGGATCAGGCTACGACTCATGTGTTGTAGCAAAATATGTTGGTTTATGTCGAATTCGTTTTAAAAAAGTTCTAACCTAGTTTGGAACCAGTTCCAACCTTAGTGCTGTCAAAGTTATTCGCTCAGGTTGGAACTAGGTTCACACTAGTTCCAACCCCAAAGCTATCGAGTTCACACTGTTGTTTTAGAGTTTTACAGTACTGTTGTCTTCATTCAGTTTTAAAATGTTATTCCGGAGTTCATTCAGGGTTTTGCTCACAGATCGTGTCCTAAATTAGGTCGGTGGATGGAATTAGTTTGAGAATTGCCCTTGAATCTCGTTCACAAAATCCGCTAAAAATTGACAGAAAAGTATATTTGAGGGATACCGAATAGAATTCTTTCTTAAATAATGTCCAGAACGTATTTTTAAATTCTTCCAAAAACTCGTTCTAGCGTTTCAGAAGTTTCTTCTGGAATTCTGCCAGAAATTACTTCAGTAATTCTTCCAGGAATTCTTTTATGCATTCATTGCCGATGTCTTTCAGGCATTCCTCCATATTTTTTTTTCAAAGGATTCGTTGGAAATGAATTCTTTTGGAAATTCTCCTAGGAATATCTTTGAATGCTGTTCCAGGATTTTCTCTGGAAGTTGCTGCAGGAATTAATTTTGAAATTCCTGCAATAACTCTTCCAGGAAATCCTTCTGGAATACAAGAACTTTCTCGAAGTTTCCGTCAGGAATTGCTCCGCAAGTTTCGTACATAAATGCCCCGCAGCAAATGAGGAATTTCTCTGAAAGTTCTTTGAGGAATTCCTATATGGAATTTCCTTGAAGAATTTTTCCCAGAACTTCCTTGAGTCCTTGAGGAATTCCCCAGGAAGCTCCTTGATCTATTCCTGCGGAAGTTCATTTAAAAATTCCACCGGATATTTCTTGAGGAATTCCTCCGGAAGCTCCCCCAGGAATTTCTTTGAAAAACTTTCTACTTCCTGTAGGAACTTCTCCGCTTCCAGAGGAATTTCTCAAGAATTCTTGGTAAAAAAAATGTGCATAGGATTATACTGCCAATGATCTCATAGTTGACGTAACAACCATTCCAAATTTCACCGAATTTAACTTACCACTAGTTAACTATGGTAGTTCAACCACTTTAATATCAATACGTAGCATGTTTCAAACCTCATTCAAGTGTCCACGGGTCAAAAAGTTTCAGATTTGCGATATTTTACCTTGAATCATCCCAAAGGCATGCGAAAGTGCGATGGTTGATACGCCAACCATGAAATCATGACCAGTATAGAATAAAATTAAATTCAAATATCCGCCCAAAAGTAAATTGCACTATCCACAAAAATCAGTTCACGCACTGATTTTTATTTATCATTATCTGGTTAGTCATGGCCAACGTACTGCCACTGCCCACTTAATTGAATGTCCTGGATCATATGTTCCAAATCAAAACAAACACGATGCTACGCACACCAACATATCCAATGACAGATGGAACTGAAAATATTTCTTTTTATTCAGGGTTCGGGTTGGCACTGACCCATGTTTAAAAACGAATTCGACATTATTACGCATGTTGGTGGCAACATCATAACAAGAGTGTTTGCGTGTTTTGTGAAAATGTGGTTAAGCTTTGGTTGAAGGACCACCTTCTTCTTCATCTTCTTCTTCTTCTCCTTCTTCTTCTCCTTCTTCTTCTCCTTCTTTTTCTTCTTGTTCTTCTTCTTCTTATTATTGGCATTACACCCCCACACTGGGACGGAACCGCAGCTTAGTGTTCATTAAGCACTTCCACAGTTATTAACTGCGAGGTTTCTAAGCCAGGTTAACATTTCTGCATTCGTATATCATGAGGCTAGCACGATGATACTTTTATGCCTAGGGAAGTCGAGACAATTTCCAATCCGAAAATTGCCTAAACCGGCACCGGGAATCGAACCCAGCCACCATCAGCATGGTCTTGCTTTGTAGCCGCGCGTCTTACCGCACGGCTAAGGAGGACCACCTTCTGAAGCCTTTTGCGTCGGGTGCGATATTGATTATACTCCGTTCAGTAGTGTTAAAGCTTGAGCTTGAGCTTGATTGACTGCCCGTAATTGCTACTCTTTTATGACCAGATCAGCTGTTCTTGCACAGAGAACCAACAGATGTTTGCTTGGGACTAGCAGTCTTCAATGTACAAAAGTATTGTTGATCTCATTTGTTAGGTCACACTGGCACTGGCGTCTACCACGTCAGAATGCAAGTCAATGAAGGGAAGGGGATGGAAATAATGATGATGCAATCACTCGCCTGCTGCATGCCGAATATACCTCTGCACTTGCCACGAGTTCATACGGAATTTGTTGGAATTTTTTGGTTAACGAGCTGCGAATGTGATAGATAGGATAAAGCAACTGATAGAAAAGGTATTGCATGGAAATTGAAACAGTATGGAAGTCCATTTCCTGTTCTAGCGATTGCTAGAACATGAGAAATATAGGGAAAGATACAAAGTAGGAGAATGGAACGGACCTGAGATTGAACCCACGACCTCCTGCGTATGAGGCAGAAGCAGTAGCCATATGACTTCCAAGCCCGTTGGTACCGTTCAATAGAGACTCTAAACCCAAGTAATATTTTAAGTTTTATCATACTCTATTAGCAGTTTCATACTCTATTGGCATTTAGGAAAATTCGGGATTTTCCGATTCCAGGGATATTATTTTTGAAATCCCGAAAATCCCGGGATACCCGAGACAAACGATATTTTTTTACTTCAGGCTTACTAAAAGTGTGTATGCTCACAATTTTTATTTGCATTGAACGCCCAAGGCCAAGGGAAACTCCCTCATAAAAAAAACACAATACCAGAGTTTTCTTTTCTCTGTGGCGTTCTACTGACTGATACTTCTGCCAGCAACTACAGCTCTCTTATATTTAAACAACAAGTATCTACTATATATCGCTAGCTAACAATATTCCTTGATATTACAAAAGAGCAGATACATCTAACTGGTGTATAGTTCCTGCATATCTTCCGTCTACAACGATGAGTCGCACACTATCCGATACACAATTCAGCATTTCTCTACTCAGCCTTAAATATTTTCTTATTTGAAGCATAAAAAAGACGCAAAATTTAAAGTTTTCATTTTAAATCTAAATTGATTTAATTCATTGATTGATGTGAAAATAGTTTTAATAAATCAAATAAAGTTTATATTTGCTTTTCTATTATAATTCATTTTGCGATTCTATTTTACGCGTAATTTAATAATCATTTGTGCCGTCAATCTTCTCGACCCTCCTAACACTGAGCTAGTCATCCTGGGCTCTTCGTCCCCTATGTTTATGTTTTAGTCTAAGTTCCTTCAGGACTTCTGTTGACCAGCTTCTGAATGTTTTGGATTAAAGCTCTTCTTCTCCCACGGCGCCACGCGACTCATACAACCGATTCCTGGATCCAGTACTGCGATTACGTCAAAGATTAGTTACTTAATTAGTTGATCTTTGATGAAGTCTTTGGGACTAGTTTCTCGACACTAGGTTGTAGATCTGGAACCATTCCTGGGCATATAATCTGTTGATGAATAGGGGGAGCTGTAACTGCTGGTAGAAGTATCAGTCAGTTACCTGCAATGGAGTATAGGGAGCTTTACAATTATGTTTTCGTTGTGACTCGTGAGCTTATGGTCCCAGTTCGATTCCCCTGCGCATCTTCCGTCTACAGCGAGGTGTCTGACACTACCTAGTATTGCCACAGAAAATAAGTTTGAATGAAAACTAAGAAATGGTCTAAATCCAATATATTATAATATTGTACCGCACATAAAAAAATCTTCTCCTCCACTTATTTTTAGTCGCAACGAAAAATAAGCGCCAGATAGTCGCCCAAGAAAAACATACCTGCAAAAAAAAGCTACTTTGATATTACTATTTGTACTGCGGATAAATTTTACAGATCTATGAGCGCCTTGGAAAATAATCACGAAAGTTGTCATTTTGATGCAAGACACAATACAAACAATCAAGCCTACTTCGACGAACAGCGAACGCGTCTTTTTGAATTCGACGAACATTTGTTCCAGAAACCCTACTTTCCGATACAAACGCAAATACTATTTGCTTTTTGAAGTCAAACCAAGAATCGATTTAAATTTTTTAAATTTAGTTTTAATTTGAAATCTGTATTATCTGGCTTTTCTAAAATATGAACAAAAAATAATGTTTTTAAAAACATCGAAAAGTCCCGGGTTCCCGGGATTTCCCGGGATATACAAAAATTTTCATCCCGAATCCCGGGACAACAGAAATGGCCGGGAAATGGAAACTCTAAACAGAAACATCTGTTTTCAGCCATTCGATTGACCATAGTTCACGAAGTTCAACATAAACATTGTATTCTTGTACAATACCATTATGAACCTAATTAAAACTTCTAAGTTTTATTTAGGTTATGCGTAAGACAAGTCTATGATCAATATATTCGGCTTTATGACAGTTTGGTTTTATTAGAGTCCTCAAGATAATCATCAGGCCCCTAATAAGCTCATAAAGCATTTGACGTTTGTGGTTTTATTGAATGTTTTATTATGATTATGAAGATAGCTACAAGTCTTCCAATAAGGCTAATATCCCGACATTTAGCAAAGCAGCGATAAAGCCGTTAAAAAACTTAAATAAATCTATGAAGTCTTGAAATTGTTACTTGGGAAGCGAAACCCAACATTGCAGGAGAAAGTTTTAACAGTGGTTAGGTCTCTGTCAAAAGTATTTGGTTGTAGAGTAAGACAGTGGGAGATCCGCCGCTGTTGGGGACGATAGATGAGGAAAAGCTAGACAATCACTTCAAAGGTTGGACAGTGGGAGGAATAGAATCGATTCGGAGTGAATGTTGGCTTCGGGGTGTAACAATTTTGCTATCTCGTTGCCTTTTTAAGAAGCTCGTTCGTAATCCTTATGCTACGTTTCGACAAAGCAAGTGAGTTGAACAACTCAGTTGAATTCAATTGACTTGCCAAAAGTTGAACATGTTCAACTTTCTTTTCGTTCAAGTGAATTGAATTAAGGTGTTTACACGTTCAGTTCGCGTTCGATTCAAGCGACTTGCTCAATTCACTTGCCTTGTATAAACGTAGCATTAGAGTTTGAACATCAATCCGGAGAGAGCGCCAGCTCCGAGTGCATGGCTCCCATCTCTAGAAGTAAAGTGGATAGGGTAAGACGGTATAATATGCCCCCCCTAAGGCAACTCCTTGATAACTTTTTACTTTTCAACGCAATTTATGCAAACTTTGTGTTATTTGGTAGTGCAGGAAGTCACAAATGCATTGCCCGTGAGTAGTCACATAAAAATATTACAGATAACACGTAATAAAGCTTTTTTGAAAAGTCGTGAAAAAATGAAATTTAAAAAGTGCCTGGGCAATACGCCCCACCTCAACCAAAATCATTTAATAGCCCTTCATTAGTATTTTATCAATCCCATAATAAAAAGGCTACAAATCCTTATGCGCTTGACATTAAAAACCAACATAGGTCCATCCAAGCAGGTATGAATTACATTTCAATATTTTCCATACAATTTGGAAACAACTGTTGCAAGCTCGCTGCGCTTGTGTCCAGTTGGTAAGGGCATATCGTCCTGCCTACACTGGGGCGTTTTGGCCAGTGAAACATGTTTTCGAAAATCGTTGCATTTTTGAAGATGGAAGCAATTTTATATCATATTAACCACTGAGAAAAGTAATTTTGTTGCCCAACTGAGTGTTCCAGTGCAAGTTTTGCGGACAGTATGCCAGAGTCGCTCCAGAATGTTCAGCAAACAAACATTAAAAGTTACATCAAAACTGTGACTTTTTGTATTTTGCAAATATTTTCATTAAGGAATACAAAAATATTCCCATATTCACATAGGATGAGGGTTTTACAAATATTTATAGGTAACAACTGAATTTGACCCTTAGTTAGTTATAGTTTTCTAGAAATCAAAGGGGGGCGTTTTGGCCAGGTGGGGCGCATTATACCGTCTTACCCTATATCGTCTGTTGCGTGTGTTGGATAAGATGTTAATCATGTTGGGACTTCATTTTTCTGGCGTTGCTTCGGCGTATATTCTATCCTCGAGCTAGAGGATTCTTCTGACCTCCAAGTAGTGCAACTGTAGTCGAGTTTGATTTTTGGACACCATTTTCTGCTCTGTGGAACTGTCTCGTCAAGAGTACCGTGCTGATTGCTGTTTCTCTTACTAATACAGTGATCGGCTGGGTACCAGAACACTGCTCATAAACGCTATTAGTAGCCTTACAGCGAGCTTCCGTGTGGCCAAAAGACCAGCAGTCGAAGCACATCAGAGAGGGGTAATATGGTTGGGTGGGACACCTCAAGAAACCAAAGAAAAAGTACTCCGGCGGTGTTGACCCTCTCCCCGCCAACTTTCTTAGAAAAACAAGAAACACCTTGTTCACATAACTGCAAACGCAATTCCTCTGTGTCATAGTGCTTTAGTCAATGAGATTCCAGCAGTACCTAATGCATTTAACTCGGTTGTGACCGGGTAGGGGAAGGGTAGAACTGTTGTACCGTCCTCTAGCTTGTCCATTTTCAGCAGCTTATGTAGGAAAATCCGTGAGTCTATGGAAATAACGTAGATTTTTGATAACAATGGTTGATTCGGATCGTCGAAATGCTGGAACAAGCACATCTGTATTCTAATTGTTTTGTTTTTGATAGGATGAATATTGAAGCAATGAGACCAAAAAAACCCTAAACGTAGCATGTATGTTGGGCGGTACACGCAGCACCGCGGTTTTGCCTTCTTCTGATAAAGTACTGAGCCATCTTTAAAACTTCTTCTGATTATAATAGTTGAATGTCATCTTATATAATTCAATCCAATGATAAATCGCCCGCATCTATATGTCCATTCGAAAAACAAACAAGCTGTCGCCTCTTTTTGCATCAATATTTTTTGTCATAACAAATGATAATCATAGCATAAAAATGCATCTTTCCGCCCTTCAGTCGCCCTACACACCAGGCCATCATTTCAATCTCACCCACTCGAAATGCTTTCAGCACGTCGGTGTTCGGAAAACAAAATTATTGTGATAATTTTTTTTCCAGTACGCACACAACCTCACTTCCAAACGGGTTCTCGAGTCGTATTTCATTCCATAGGGCTCCTTACATTTGGAAAGAAAGTGCTTTTTATGGTGATTTTTATGCAATGCCTATCCACTCAACCCACCCCACCCTTGGCAATAACTCGTGCCCCATTCCCGCGCTTCGTTTTTCGGCAACAAGGATTCCGACAACTTGAGTATGTCTCTTTGTGGTTGCTCCGCCATCCAGTGAAAGGGAAGAAATCTCGCGCACTTCAAGTGCCCCATAATCCGCCCTTTCATAGTGTCGGCTGCGGACGTGGGGTGGCGTCTGTTTGCCTTTCGAACGATATCGTTTTCCATGGCGAAGGGTGCACCGCGCCACACTGGAACGGGCCCGACTCTAACTAAACATTATCATCATTTGCGGATTCCTATGCTCAATAAAGTGGAAAATGAAGAGACTATGCGCGGCACATTGGAAACGGTTGCAGGAAGACGGTCGGCAGCTGGAGTGGTCGAGGGGTATGAGACACTTTCTATTCCATCGCCGTCGATGGCAGCGCATGGAATGGCAAACATTCCATTATATGAAGCAGTTAATGACTTGAAAAAAAAAGTGTGAAAAAGCAGATGCTTTCAAAAATAATGGCAGAAAACTAGGTTGCACTTTTGTTGCAAATATTTAAAAAAACGATTTAGAATAAAAAAAAATATTTGTGCAACTGGTTTGCTTCGTTATCAAATTCGAATAGTTTTTACTGTGCCACAATGGCACACTCACACGAACCAAATGGAATGGAAAAAGGAAGCTGGGCACACGAGTCCCCAGCCGGATGGAAGATGAAAAACAGTTTTAATGAAATTAAATCTTTGTTTATGTGTCTACGTCCTGTGTGACTTTTTCGCTCACATCGTGGGCACAAAGCTCACTGCAAGCACAGGGCATCCATTATAGGCTGTGAGGTTGGTCTCTTGTACGTAGATGACATGGGAAAATGTGAAGATTGTATTACCCAGGATATCCATTTCGTCCTGTCGAGCGAGAAAGTGGACCCAGCTGTGAGGCTGTGATGCATGCGAACAAAAGCTTTGAAGCCGACAGATTGGGAGTTGGGCAAGACAGTTTCTTTTCAGTTTGGCCGTGGGATGTGAAACACGAGAAATTTATATTGTTCCGATGAAGCTCACTCACTTTCCTCGTCATGTTTTCTACAGTCGCAATTTAATTTGGAAAGTGTTGAAAAATGATAGTTGATAATAAGACCTGTTGAACCGCTGCTAGACGGATAACTATAATAGAATTCGTCATGATTATAATTAAGGATCCATTCTTTCTATTTCAATTGTGATCGACAAAACAATCTTCATAAACTATTGGCTATGCACTTGGTAAGGTTTGGGTCACCGTGAACTTTTATATCGTTAATTTGTTGATATTTTTAGGTGAAAACTGAACACACACTTTGCATAATTTTGCATAACGTTTCGGCCTACTGCTTTTCAGCCAAACTTTCAGTTTGAAAACCACACTGGTGGTGAACGATTGATTTATTGCAATTCTGATGATGGCTGAAAAGCAGTAGGCCGAAACGTATTACGTGAACGAATTAAGGTAAAATCATTCAAATTTCCAACGGAAATTCATTCGAATTTCCAACGGAAATTCATTCAATTTTCCAACGGAAATTCATTCAAATTTCCAAAGGAAATTCAATCGAATTTCCAACGGAAATTCATTCGAATTTCCAACGGAAATTCATTCGAATTTCCAACGGAAATTCATTCGAATTTCCAACGGAAATTCATTCGAATTTCCAACAGAAATTTATTCGAATATCCAACGGTAATTTATTCGAATATCCAACGGAAATTTATTCGAATATCCAACGGAAATTCATTCGAACTTACAACGGAAATTCATCCAAATTTCTAAAGGAAGTACACCCGAATTTCCATCAGAAATTCATTCGAATTTTCAACGGAAATTCATCCGAATTTCCAACAGAAATTCATTCGAACTTACAACGGAAATTCATTCGAATTTTCAACTAAAATTAATTCGAATTCCAAAGGTAAGTCATTCGAAATACCAACGGAATTTCATTCGGATTTACAACGGAATTTCATTCGAATTTCGAACGGAGATTCATTCGAATTTCCAACGGAAATTCATCCAAATTTCTAACAGAAGTTCATTCGAATTTCCAGCAGAAATTCAAATGAATTTCTGCTGGAAATTCGAATGAATTTCTGCTATAAATTCGAATGAATTTCGGCTGGAAAATCGATAGAACTTCCGTTAGAAATTTTGATGAATTTCCGTTCGAAATTCAAATGAATTTCCGTTCGAAATTCGAATGAAATTCCGTTGGAAATTCGAATGAATTTCCGTTGGTATTTCGAATGACTTACCTTTGGAATTCGAATGAATTGTCGTTGGAAATTCGAATGAAATTCCGTTGGAAATTCGAATGAATTTCCGTTGGAAATTCGAATGAATTTCCGTTGGAAATTTGAATGAATTTCCTTTGGAAATTTGAATGAATTTCCGTTGGAAATTCGAATGAATTTCATTTGAAAATTCGAATGAATTTCCGGTCGAAATTCGAACGAATTTACGTTGGAAATTCGAATGAATTTACGTTGGAAATTCGAATGAATTTACGTTGGAAATTCGAATGAATTTCCGTTGGAAATTCGAATGAATTTCCGTTGGAAATTCGAATGAATTTCCGTTGGAAATTCGAATGAATTTCCGTTGGAAATTCGAATGAATTTCCTTTGGAAATTCGAATAAATTTCCGTTGGAAATTCGAATGCATTTCCGTTGGGAATTTGAATGAATTTCCGTTTGAAATTCAAATGAATTTCCGTTGGAAATTCGAATGAATTTCCGTTTGAAATTCAAATGAATTTCCGTTGGAAACTCGAATGAATTTCCGTTGGAAATTCGAATGAATTTCGAGTTGGAAATTCGAATGAATTTCCATTGGAAATTCAAATGAATTTCCGTTGGAAATTCGAATGAATTTCCGTTGGAAATTCGAATGAATTTCCGTTGGAAATTCGAATGAATTTCCGTTGGAAATTCGAATGAATTTCCGTTGGAAATTCGAATGAATTTCTATTGGAAATTCGAATGAATTTCCGTTGGAAATTCGAATGAATTTCCCTTGGAAATTCGAATGAATTTCCGTTGGAAATTCGAATGAATTAACGTTGGAAATTCGAACGAATTTCCGTTGGAAATTCGAACGAATTTCCGTTGGAAATTCGAACGAATTTCCGTTGGAAATTCGAATGAATTTCCGTTGGAAATTCGAATGAATTTCCGTTGGAAATTCGAATGAATTTCCGTTGGAAATTCGAATGAATTTCCGTTGGAAATTCGAATGAATTTCCGTTGGAAATTCGAATGAATTTCCGTTGGAAACTCGAATGAATTTCCGTTGGAAAGTCGAATGAATTTCCGTTGGAAATTCGAATGAATTTCCGTTGGAAATTCGAATTAATTTCCGTTGGAAATTCGAATTAATTTCCGTTGGAAATTCGAATGAATTTCCGTTGGAAATTCGAATGAATTTCCGTTGGAAATTCGAATGAATTTCCATTGGAAATTCGAATGAATTTCCATTGGAAATTCGAATGAATTTCCATTTGAAATTCGAATGAATTTCTGTTGGAAATTCGAATGAATTTCCGTAGGAAAATCGAATGAATTTCCGTAGGAAAATCGAAAGATTTTCCGTTGGAAATTTGAATGAATTTCCATTGGAGATTCGAATGAATTTCCGTTGGAAATTCGAATGATTTGCCGTTGGAAATTCGAATGAATTTCCGTTGGAATTTCAAATGAATTTCCGTTGGAGATTCGAATGAATTTCCGTTCCATTCGAATTTTCAACGGAAATTCATTCGAATTTTCAACGGAATTACAATGAATTCCAATTTCCAACGGAAATTCATTCGAATTTTCAACGGAAATTCATCCAAATAAAAAACGGAAATTCATCCGAATTTCAAACGGAAATACCCGTCAATACCCGTTGGAAATTCGGATGAATTTCCTTTGGAAATTTGGATGATTTTCCGTTGAAAATTCGGATGAATTTCCGTTGGAAATTCGGATGAATTTCCGTTGGAAATTCGGGTGAATTTCCGTTGGAAATTCAGATGAATTTCCGTTGGAAATTCAGATGAATTTCCGTTGGAAATTCGGATGAATTTCCGTTGGAAATTCGGATGAATTTCCGTTGGAAATTCGGATGAATTTCCGTTGGAAATTCGGATGAATTTCCGTTGGAAATTCGGATGAATTTCCGTTGGAAATTCGGATGAATTTCCGTTGGAAATTCGGATGAATTTCCGTTGGAAATTCGGATGAATTTCCGTTGGAAATTCGGATGAATTTCCGTTGGAAATTCGGATGAATTTCCGTTGGAAATTCGGATGAATTTCCGTTGGAAATTTGGATGAATTTCCGTTGGAAATTCGGTTGAATTTCCGTTGGAAATTCGGTTGAATTTCCGTTGGAAATTCGGATGAATTTCCGTTGGAAATTCGGATGAATTTCCGTTGGAAATTCGGATGAATTTCCGTTGGAAATTCGGATGAATTTCCGTTGGAAATTCGGATGAATTTCCGTTGGAAATCAGGATGAATTTCCGTTGGAAATTCAGATGAATTTCCGTTGGAAATCTGATGAATTTCCGTTGGAATTCGGATGAATTTCCGTTGGAAATTCGGATGAATTTCCGTTGGAAATTCGGATGAATTTCCGTTGAAATTCGGATGAATTTCCGTTGGAAATTCGGATGAATTTCCGTTGAAATAGGATGAATTTCCGTTGAAATTCGGATGAATTTCCGTTGGAAATTCGGATGAATTTCCGTTGGAAATCGGATGAATTTCCGTTGAAATTCGGATGAATTTCCGTTGGAATTCGGATGAATTTCCGTTGGAAATTCGGATGAATTTCCGTTGGAAATCGGATGAATTTCCGTTGGAATTCGGATGAATTTCCGTTGGAAATTCGGATGAATTTCCGTTGGAAATTCGGATGAATTTCCGTTGGAAATTCGGATGAATTTCCGTTGGAAATTCGGATGAATTTCCGTTGGAAATTCGGATGAATTTCTGTTGGAAATTCGGATGAATTTCCGTTGGAAATTCGGATGAATTTCCTTTGGAAATTCGGATGAATTTCCGTTGGAAATTCGGATGAATTTCCGTTGGAAATTCGGATGAATTTCCGTTGGAAATTCGGTTGAATTTCCGTTGGAAAATCGGATTAATTTCCGTTGGAAATTCGGATGAATTTCCGTTGGAAATTCGAATGAATTTCCGTTGGAAATTCGAATGAATTTCCGTTGGAAATTCGAATGAATTTCCGTTGGAAATTCGAATGAATTTCCGTTGGAAATTCGAATGAGTTTCCGTTGAAAATTCGATGAATTTCCGTTGGAAATTCGATAAATTTCCGTTGGAAATTCGGATAAATTTCCGTTTGAAATTCGAATTAATTTCCTTTGGGAATTCGAAGTAATTTCCTTTGGAAATTCGAATTTACTTCCGTTGGAAATTTGAATGAATTTCCGTTGAAAATTCGGATGAACTTCAGTTGTATATTTGGATGAATTTCCGATGAATTCATTCGAATTTCCAGCGAAAATTCATTCATTTTTGTATAGATTTATATAAAATTGTTAAAGGATGTAGATAAATTTTAAGTTATAATAATAATAATAAGTTTTATAGATGTAGATAAATTTGTTGTTATAGATAAAATTGTTTAGATCTTCATATTGCGAAAGAATCGTTTTGAAATCACTTTATAGTGTTTAAGCGTGACCAAGGTTATCAAAATGAATAGTACGAACCTCAATTAATCTGTCCTGCGAATTTGGAAACAAAAATTCCATTAATCTCCCCAGGGCAATGTATCTTATATGAAAACGTCATTTTCAGGCAGAAAACAATTTATCGCCAAAAAAGAAAAACGGATCGAAACACGCCGGAACCATGATTGGCTATTTTTTTCCCGGCGTAGGAAAGGTCACCTCGTAAATATTTCCAAGAAACACGCGATCCTCGATAGGCCGTGGCTTCGTGTCTCGCGGACTTCAATATTATCAAAAGGAAATAAACTTTTCCTGGAATTAACCTACTAAGATAACAAGTTCCAGGGAGGAAGACAAGTTTTGTTGGAGTCATGTGGGAACAATTGATGATGTCAATCACTCGGAAAAGTTTGACGACGATGACTATGGTACAAGCCTCAACTTATCACCGAGCGTTAAATTTCACTTCAAGTCTTTTTTGTTTGCCAAGTTTGCTTAGGACCATTTCACTTTCAGTATCCTGCTCATTCATTCGCGCTGTCACACTTCGTCCGCACAACTTGATACTAATTGAGTTTAACGTTTTGTTTTCTGTTTCTTTTCCAGACTGTCATCTCCAAGCGGTTTTCGGAATTAAGTGTTGAATAATTCAAGGTAAGTTGATAAACGAACCAAGAAAAGCTAATTTGTATTTTGAACTCAATAACAATTCGGTGTAAACACCTACAATCTGCCTTTCCCAACCGTAAAAGTTCTAAATAATTCGTTGAATGTCAAGAAAAACAAACTCACCGGAATGGTTCCATGAATTCCATTCAATTTTATGCATGACATTTCGGGGCGAACTGAAACCCACCGAAGGACATATCATCATATTTGATGGGAAACGGCCAGCCATGTCAGAAATCACAAACCGAAAGTTCAGGCTCCACGCCTTCACTGCCAGCAGTTTCTAAGCAGCCTTGTCCTAATTAGATTTGCTGTGCCTCTTCTCGAGCGAATCAGCCAGTGTTAACCTTTGCACCTTGATTCCATTTCTGGCGTAGGTTGGATGATCTGGGGCGA
Organism: Armigeres subalbatus; assembly: GCF_024139115.2. Taxonomy (NCBI): domain Eukaryota; kingdom Metazoa; phylum Arthropoda; class Insecta; order Diptera; family Culicidae; genus Armigeres; species Armigeres subalbatus. The sequence continues at coordinate 444,498,570 of NC_085140.1, forward strand.
ACTGAAGCAGCTGTTCCATCCGCAAAGCCAACCCACTCATGCCGTGTTGTCTGCACTTGAAACATAATATTTTATTAGTCATGAAAATATCGACCTTTTCACCTCGCCACAGTTGCTCTCGTCAAACCACACACTCACACGGGGGACCGCAAACGTTGCTTCCGGTTAACCCACCAAGTCCTGGCGGGCGTACGGTTCGGTGCCACTACCTGTCCAATGTCAAAATCGAGTTTGATTTCGATTTCGATAAACATTTCGAAGTCGCGGCATTGGTTTCCAGGGTGTGGTATTGCTGTCCGTTGGCATGAGAGATACTACTGGTGGCACATCGAGGGGTCCCTTCGGCGGCAAACCGCTACATTTCATTACCGTCGTGCTGGAAGGATGGTAAATAACCGGTAACCAATAGCCATACTGTTGAGAATAAAAATGGCTGCACGGAGCATTTTGCAAATGATTTCATTTTTACGCTTTAAATATTGCTCTTAGAACGAGTTACAAAAACATTCATTTTAGCGTGTAGATACACAAATCTTGGCGAGTGGTAGACGGCGAACGGCGGAGTTTGTGACACTAAATCGACTATCGCAACATCTGGGCATAGCGCAGATACTTTTCCCTAATTAATGACGAGAAAACAATTAAATATTTATCTTGAACTTCCGAGACCGATCCTATCATACCCAATCTAGTGCACAGTGGATGGGATATAAACGAAGCATAAACCATTTATCATAAATATTTCATTAGACTTCACGCCATCAGTTGGTTGAGAAGATCCTGGCATGAGTCAACTAACGGAGAGAAAAAAAATGATATCCCAACTCACAAACACCTGCAGACCACTAATAAATTCTTCCAAGCTTTAATCGATAAGAAGTTGTCGCCGTCAGTTACCATTAGGGCTGTGTCACAAAAAAGTGCACAAGGTGTTCAAAATATTCTCCCTATTTATTAAGCGAAAATGCGATTTGGCTTCTTTGGAGAAACAGAAAAGGGTGGGACTCGAAACTTTTAGCCAAAAGAAACCAGAACAAATAGGATACGTCCATGTGTGAGGAAGTACATCGTCGAGGTGGGGACCGAATTTATGTGCACCGTTTCCCTTGGGTGAAATTTCCACGCCTTATTGCAACATGCTTGCGCAAGGGATTCGTGTGTTTTGCGATGTTTCTTACTGTGCTTACTTCCAAACCCCTGTGCTTCAAGACAGCTGTTGTAGAACGTGAGCTGGATATAAGCTAGATCGTACCTGGCGTGTGCCTGGAGGTACGTAAGTTATTTGAACATTGCTTTTCTTTTGTGCATCAAAAGCGAATTCTAAGAGGCATATTATCAGCGTTAATCAGCACTGCTTGATTTAAATATTTATGTTTATCTCGACAACAACTTTGGCATTGGTCCGACTTCGAAAAATTATGATATTTTAAGGCCATCGATGTACAAGGGTGAAATGAAATTCATATTGATGATAATGATGATGATGATAATGGTGGTCCCGCCACATTAAACCCATGAGATATAGAATAGCATAATTTGGAACCTGAAATAAGGTCATTTATCTAATAAAAATTACAACGAAATATTGGTATGGCGAAACACAAGCAACAAAGCAACTACAATAAAAATCAATACCCTGCCATCCAAAGCTACATTAACATACAACATAGTATAGGAGTAAAGCACTGATAGCTACCGAACCGAATTTCCTGAATTCTGAATGCAATCACCATACACGGGTTTCACTTTTACCCATGATGGAAAGCATCGAACGGCATTCCTACGAAGGCATGAACATCCAGGAATATCCTGTGCTCAACATGTGCTAGTTATGTGTAGTTTGAGCTGGAGTTGTGCTTCACTACACGTGGCATGCCTCCGGGAAATGTGGACCCACCGAGCGGAACAGCATGGTTCGAAGGTTTTGTACATCCACACACCCCAACAACGATGAGAAGGGTCCACGTGTATGCATGATCCCCGCCCGATGGCAATCGTTCGGGGAGGAATTTCGGTCTACAACAAAACAACCATCCGCAAATTCAATAAGCTATTGCTCGGGATGGACAACTGGCAGTTTGTTCGCTCGTGGTCATCCCTGTCTGTTTGTGGAGTATTCCACGGTATTCACGTCGTCGGTTGTTTGAGCTTTCCGGGCGAGTTTCCTACGCGGTAACATCCGAGACGGACCCGACGAGATGGACGTAAAAAAATCAATAGCATCCGGTGGATCAGGCTCTGCCTATTCAATGGCAAAGCTTACATTTGCTGATGGAATAGGACTGCGTTTAGGCGAGGCCAAATGGATAATACATGAACGTATTTACATATATTCTAGCAAGTAGTGGCAATTACACCACATGTGAGATTTCCCAAATGCTATGGTCCTTTCGACATATATGGCGTGTCCGGTTTCGGCGAAATAAATAGCAACTATTTTTGGCTGTTCTCCGTGCATGGCAATTACTTTACTCAGAAAAGCTTTATGTTTGCCTCAATAAAATTTTATGCAAACTGTTTTCTGAGAAAATGCCGAAATCTCACCGTAAAGTGACGTATGTGCCAAATCACCACATACATGTTTTTTATTTTTCAGTTAAAGAGCTCGACGAGTACCTCTCGTTAACACCGTTTTTGGAAAATGACATATAGGTACGTCACTTTTTTCAAATTACGGCTGTTTAGTACTATTCCATTTAAGTCGAGTTTAACACGAGACACCGAAGATGACCTTTCGGTTGAGGTTGGAATAGGTATCTGTGAAGGTTACAACGTGGTGGGATTAAATGGATTAGTACTACCGACTAGCATCAAAGTGGTCGGACTTGGAAATCCAGCAGAGCTTGTGTTGGAACTGTTTTTGGCCTGTCCATCAGGCACGATCTGGCAAATTCAAGTATAGTTGCCGATTTTTTGAGGTCAGCATCATTCTCTGCTGCATAAGAACCTCAACGTAAGTCCTATCGTAAGATCGAATATTCCTGCACAGAATCCACCACCATGTACAGCACAGTCCTATTGGAAATGGTTACGCTTTCCATTGTGGACTATCATGGCCGAAAAACTTCAGCATCCCCCTCGACAGTTCCCATCGAAACAGCGGCGTGGAACGATATACTCAATGTGGACCTTCCGCTAGCAGTGTCCTTCATATCACATATCGCAAAGATATTTCATCCGTTAATTTTCGTTGGTCCCGTAATAACCACAACGACAATATTTACACAGCACTTATGGAGACTCAAGAACAAAGATAACTCTCCCTATGAGCGAACCGTGTCTCCTACAATCCAATCTGCCTCCAAAAGTTCCTCTAGGAGGGACGTTCCAGTCTGTTAAAATGAATTATCCGTGGCATACTGCCCAGATCAAGAGTTGTCGTCCAATAACCAAACCCAAAATTCGCTCTCATTAAAGTTTTTGATGTCTTTTAATATGATATAGAGAAGGCGGGTCCCGTAGCGAAGTAACCTACACGTTCGCTTTATAAGCCAATGGTCATGGGTTCGATTGCCAACCAACTCTTCGTCAGTCGGCAGAAGCGCAGTCCGTACGGTGGTGTTTTGGGGAACGCGCCTCACCGATACAGATGTCTGATGACGGCTGACAAAACTCTCGCTTAACTTTTCAAAAGGACCTAAGTAACATTTTTTTTCATGAATTAATTTGAATAGCGCAATCAACAGAACAACATGAAAGCTTTTGATTGCAGTACTCAGATTAATTCATGAAAAAAATGTTACTTAGGACCTTTTGAAAAGTTAAGCGAGAACTGTTCTTCTCTGAGACACTCCTCCAGCCTACTTCGATTAATGGTAACCGAACAAAGCTACGATCATTGGATTCACCACATGGACAAATGAAAACAATGGACACACAATGATAAGGACTGGCAACGACAACGATGACGAATTATGGACATCTAAAAATAGATTTTGTGTGGATTCTGTAGAGCAGAGTACCACAGTAGATCACGGCACAGTATCGGTTAAGAACACAGAGTGCCTACCAAATAAATATACGAATGAAAAAAAAATGATATAGATCTTCCCAAGTCTCGTAACACCCCTACACGACCATTCGCGTTCTCCATAATGGACTACTGAAAGCCGGTTTATGTCAAGCCACCGATACAGAATCGAGTTTCAACCAACCAGCTGTCCAAATTGAGTTGATCACGGATCTAACCAGACCAGGCAGGTTTTTTATCAGCACTCGGCCAGTTCGTCGCTAATGATTTTTTTTTTCATTAAACATTGTTTATATCATCTTTGGAAAAGAGCTTGTATTAGCTGATACCAAGACACGCTGGGATAGCATGCTTTCCATGCTCAAGCAGTTCTAAGAGTTGGAGGGGCCCAAATTAAACTTCAGTGATGATGATCTTTTGTCAATACGTGAAATAATTCAAGCACTCGAACTTGTTCAAGCTGCTGTGGAACTGCCGTGAGTTCTTTACTCTATATGAAGGCGACGTGGTGCTCCGAAGTATGTTGGAGCAATTATCAAATTAAGAGAAATTGCCGCCAACTTCTTTGATGTTGTCAAAAAATGAATCCAAGAGACATTCAGAACACGCTGTTTTTTTTTTTGCGTTTTACCCTATCTGTCGATCAGAAACTATTTTGGCATTTACTTTGATCAAGCAAGCGGACGAGATCTTGCAGCGGCTTATCATTTCTAATGCGATCGTTGCGATGCTGAGATAACAAACACCTGACGATAGGTACGAAGAAGATGACTCTATGGATGATTTTTCTGGTTTATCGGTTAAAAAACAACTCATGAGGAGACTGCAGCATAGCAAAACAATTGCGTAACCGGTGCCAACTATGCAGGAGAAATTAACTCAATAATACCTCATTCTGTTATTGATGCCATGCTCTGTTATGAACTAACCTTGCATGAAAGGTAATATACAAAAAAAAAATAATACCAAAAATTAATATGGTCGAATCTTAGAACACTCCCACGCAAACCAACACCATTAACCCATAGGTGAAGACTTCGGCTACCTGTTCATGATGTTAGTTTGCGTGGAAGTGCTCTCAGATTCGACAAATCATTAATCAACGTATGAATCTTTGTTTACAACAGCAGATAAGTCGTTTTAAAAATTTAGTATTGAATACTTATTTGGTATAGAATACTTCTCAGATTGCTTCTCATGTAATCGCAACAGTCACTAAACACGACAGAGTCAATGAAAATCTTACCCACCACCGTATGTACTTGTCATGATAAACACTCTCCATGCACTCAGTTACTCCAGTTGCCTCTTACTAATACAATCGAACTAGACCTGTGCGCCGGTCATATCATCGGCGGCGGCGGCGTGGTGGCCACTTTTGCCCCGGCGGCGGCGGCGGCGGCGGCGGCGTGAACCGGCGTGGATGAAAAGATAAATGGTTGAAAAAATCAATTTTACCGCGGATTTTTGGATTAACGTGAATCAAAACACGGTAGGAATCGCCCGTATAAAAACCGACTTCAGTGGATTAAAATTGCAATATTCTGCGTTTGCCGATCATCAAACAGCACATTCAAAATAGTCAATGGCCAGCGATACTAATCAATACCTGATTTCAAAATGTTATTTGAATTACCACTATTTTGTTACTCTTTGATTTTGATTAATCAAATTTTAACAACAAATCCTGCTTCACTTTTTCGTGAACCCTAAGTGTTAAGAATTAGATTTCGGTGTCATAGAACAAATTGGTAATAACTTTTGACGTAAACTACGTCTAAGGGGAAGAATCGGATACAGGGTGACAAATGAAAACGGGAAACCATACGAAGAAGTTTTTAAAACTCTTCCCAAAAATTCTAGAAGCAATTTAAATTAACACGGTAAGCAGTACGGGGTTGGACTTTTCTTCTACTGTATGATAAATACAATATTACTATTAAAAATTTTATTTTGTGATATTACACTCAATACACAGTATAAGAAAAGTCCAACCCCGTACAAACATGTTTATATTAAGAAACGGCTTGGGAAAAATGTTGAGCATTTTTTTTTTTTTCAAACTGAACACTAATAAGGCCGTTCATGGGCGTAGCCAGGATTTCGATTAGGGGGGGCCAAATTTTTTAGGTCTTCTGAATCGTAGTTTTATAAAAACACATGAATATTAGTGCTTGGTACTTTTTCCTTCTATGCTCCAAACACTTTGAAACCAAATTCACAACCAGCAGTAAAGGCTGAATCTCAACAGCGCGTTGAAGTCAGCGTTTTGTACTAAAACGTAATGCCAATAAACGTGACGCATTCACGCCCGGATTCTTCAGGAATGCCTCCGGCAATTTCTTCGGCAATGTCTTCAGGAATTCCACCATCAATTTCGCCGGGAATTGACCGAAAATTCCACCATTATTTACTTTTATAAGTTATGCAGGGAATTCTTCAGATAATTCTTTCGTGCTGTTTCTCATAAAAAAATCTGAAAAATTGTACCGTGGAATTCCTAAGCATATTCCATGGAAATTCCGCAGAATTGCCAATAAACATTCCTGAGAATTTCGCGAAAAATCTTCGAACTTCCTGTGAAAATTCCATATTTTTTTCCGTGAAAGTTTCGAATAATTTCTTGTGAAAATTTCAAAGAATTTCTCCAGGAATTCCACCGAAAATTTAAACAGAAATTATACCGAAAATAAAATCAGGAATGGAATTTTTGGAGGAGTTCCTAGATTAATTCCCAAAGAAATCCAGAAAGAATTCCGGTGGAAACTTCAAGATTTCCACTGGACATCCTGCAGGAGTTTCTTCGAAAATTACTCCGGGAGTTCCTTGGGGAATTCTTCCATGAGTTCAACCGGCAGATCCTCCAAGAATTTCTCAAGGATTTCCTCCGAGAATTATTCCGGTAGTTCTATCGGCAGTTCCTACGGGGGCTCTCTGAAAATTCTTCCGGGATTTTGTCCAGAATTTCCTCCGGGAATTATACAGAAATTCCTCCAGAAGCTCCTCCGAGAATTTCTCTGGGAGCTCTTCAAGGAATTCTCCGGGAGGTCCTCTGATGATGATAATGGTCCGGGTACATACCCCTACAAAGGTTCCAGCTAGATGAGATTTGTCTATAAGATGAATTCTCTAAGATTTTTTCCGAGAAGTCTTCTGGTAGATTCACTGGCAGTTCCTCCGGAGGTTCATTTAAAAATTCTCCCCGGAGTTTCTTTAGAAATTCCTCCGGGTGTTCCACCAGTAGCTCTTCCAGGAGATCATTCAAGCTTTTTTCAGGAATTCATTTGAGCTTTCTTCAGAAAATTAGCTGGAAATTCCTCCAAAAGTTCTTCCGATAGTTTTTCTGGGAGTTCCTCCGGGAGGTCCTCTAGGAATTCTTCTAGGAGTTTCTCCTGAAATTCCTCCGGGAGTTCTTACGGGAGCTCCTCCGGCAGTTCCTACGTAAATTCCTCCGGGAGATCCACCAGCAGTTTTTATGAGCATTTCTCCGGGAGTTTCACCGGCAGTTCCTTTGAGAAGGAACTCCCGGAGTGATTTCCGGAGGAACTCCCAGAGGAATTTCTGTACGAATTCCCGGAGAAAGTATTAGAGGAATTTTCGGAAGAATTGCCAGAGGAACTTCTAGATGAATTTATTGAAGAACTACAGGATGAATTTCCGGAGGAAATCCTGGAGGAACTCTCGTAAGAACTTCAGTATGAATTCCAGGACAAACTCCTGGAAGAATTCTTAAAGGACCTCCCGGAGGAGCTCCCAGAGAAATTTTCCGAGGAACTTCTGAAGGAATTTGTAGATAAACTCCCAAAGAAAGCCTTAATGAACTCCTGAAAGAAAGTCTGAATGAATTTCCGGAGTGGAACTACTAGTGGAACTCCCGGAGAAATTTTCAGAGGAACACCCGGTGGAATACCCGGAGTAGAATTTCTAGAGGAACTTCCGAAATCCCATTTCCCTCGAAATTCCTGCCAAATATCCTCAAAGAATCCCCTGTGAAGTTCCTGGAGAGATTACTAGAGGAACTTTTGGAAAAACTCCTGGGGGAGTTCCCGGAGGAACTGCCACAAGCACTTCCAGAGGAATTCTCGCAAGGTAGTACTGAAATAATTATTGGAGAAGTTCATGAAGGAATTTCTGGAGAAATATCAGAAGGAATTCCCGAAAAAAATACCAGGAGGAATTAATGCAGAAATTACCAGATGAAATCCAGAAAGTATTCCCAGATGAATTGCTGTTCTTTGTTTGTTCTGAAGAAATTCCTGGAAGAACTCATGGAAAAACTCCTGGAGGAACTCTAACATTCCTGGAGGAACTCTAACATTAATTTCCGAATGAAATTCTGGAGTAAACTCCGAGTGAAGTTCGGAAAGAACTCTAGGACAATTTCGCGGAAAAAATCCCGGAGAAATTCCTGAAGGAAGAGAAGAATTTCCGGGGAAATACTTGGACGAATACTTGGCGAAATTCCCAAAGAAATTTCTAGATGAATTCTTGAAGGATATTCTGAAACAATGCGGAAAGAATTCCAAAATGTAATTCTAAATGATTTCGCTATTGAATTTATAGAGGTATTCCCGGAAAAAAGTCCTGAAAGTTATCCCGGAGGAATTTAAGGAAGAGTTCTTGGAGGAATGCCCGGAGCAGTTTCTAATAGATTAGCAGATGAAATTATGGAGCGAAATCGGAGGATTTCCAGCATAAATTACTGTAGAAACATCTAGTGGAATTGTGGGAGGAAATTCCGTATGTATTCTTGAAGGAACTCTAGAATGCATTCCTGAAGGAAATGTCGCAGATTTTCCTGGGAGAATAACCGAAGAAATGTCTAGAAGTAAAACTTGAAGGGAAGAAAAGAAATCTTTAAGAAACTTCCACATGAATTTCCTAAAAAAAATAGTTGGGGGTTTCTAGATAAAGAGAAATTACAATTACAGGAGAAGGATTTTCAGAGGAATTTGTGGATAACTTTCCGGAGGAATCTAGAAGTTCCCAGGGGAGCTTCTAGAAGGATTTCTAGGAGAATTCTTGAGTCCGAAATGTTTTTTGAAATTTCTTATAGTATGGATCCTGGATACCCTTATAAGTATTTTGGGAATCTTTTGAATTTCAAAAACCTATTTCTGAATATGATTGGATCGTAAAGTGCACATGTTTAAGCGAATTCATTTCAGTACCCGTTCAATCTTGCCACCATTTAGGGGGGGGGGCGACGGCCCCTTAAGATACTTACGGCACTTAAGATATTTTTATAATACGTGGGTGCAATCATGCGGTACTTATTGTACACGACAAAAGCTTCGTAACGCATACGTTCTTGAAACGGGCTATATGAATTACAATCGAGCTATCACCTTCTTGCATCATGATTCAAAAGTCTTGCAATAATATTAATAAAATGGTTGCACGAATATTTTATCCAAAGTGACACTCAGTGTTGGTAGAATCATACTCAAATCAGAATCGTCGGGGTTTCATGCACGAGCTAACTCGCCTGCGATTCTGTAGGGGGAGCATCGCGCTTGAGTTTCTCGGCCAGAATCGCATTGCTTCGCTCACTCACCGAAAAATGTTTTCGTGCTAAAAAGCGTCAAATTGCAATCGAGGCGTATGTTTTTTTTGTATATGCAATTATTTGCCATTGTTTTAGAGAGTTCTGTGCGTGATCTCTCATGTTTCGGACAGCAGAACGATCGCGCGGTCGGCCGAATTATTGTGTTCTGCATTGCGCGGCAGGTAATAAAATAATCAGTTCAGTGCGTGATCTCTCTTGTTTCGGACAGCAGAACGATCCCGCGGTCGGCCGAATTATTGTGTTCTGCATTGCACGGCCGATAATAAAATTAATCAGTTCTGTGCGTGATCTCTCATGTTTCGGACAGCAGAACGATCGCGCGGTCGGCCGAATTATTGTGTTCTGCATTGCGCGGCCGGTAATAAAATTAATCAGTTCAGTGCGTGATCTCTCATGTTTCAAACAGCAGAACGATCGCGTGGTCGGCCGAATTATTGTGTTCTGCGTTGCGCGGCCGGCAATAAAATTAATCAGTTCAGTGCGTGATCTCTCTTGTTTCGAGGCGGGCTTGGTAGTCATATGGCTACTGCTTCTGCCTCATACGCAGGAGGTCATGGTTTCAATCCCAGGTCCGTTCCATCCTCCTACTTTTTATCTTTCTCTTTATTTCTTATGTTCTAGCAATTGCTAGAACTGGAAATGGACTTTCATACCGTTTCCATTACTATTTCTATACCTTCAACTTGAGTATTCTAACAGTAATCTGCTAGAATTGAAAATGAACTATAGAGCTCGTTTCCTACATCCAATTAGAAATTCCATCAGTTACCTTCTCCTATCTATCACATTGGCAGCTCGTTAACCAAGACGGACCCCTGCCTCTCCAACCTAACCCAGAAATTCCAACAAATTCCGCATGAACTCGTGGCAAGTGCAGAGGTATATTCGGCTTGCAGTGGGCGAGTGATTGCATCATCATTTCCTCCCCCTTCCCTGCATTGACTTGCATTCTGACGTGGCAGGCGCCAGTATGACCTAACAAATGAGATCACCAGTACTTGTACATTGAAGATGTGTGCTAGTCCCAAGCAAACATCTGTTGGTTCCCTGTGCAAGAACAGCTGATCTGGTCATAATGGAGTAGCAACTACGAGCAGTCAATCAAGCTCAAGCTCAAGCTCAAGCTCAAGCAATTATTTGCCATTGTTTTAGACAGAAAAACAGTGCATTCAATGCATTCAACAATGAAGAACACGTAAATATGCAATATGCAAATTGCGATTCGAATCATAAGCAAATCTCTGGGCCATGATTCTGATGGGATTTGACTCACGCATGGTTTGAATCGCCGATGAGATTTGAGATTCTACCAACACTGCCAGACAGTGGGAGTTAGATTGTACATAATAACACACACCCTCTTTTCCCGTCCACAACGTTTACTACAACGCGCATCACAACCAAATTAATTGGGATTTGGTTATATGATTGACATTTTATGATTTCTAGTGATGCACGAAAAACAAGATATGCCTATGATTGGAATGTTTCTGAATAAATGTTGCAAACGGAAAAGAGGATGGTCCCCTAGGGCTTCTTCTATTGAAATATTTCATCAAATGCTTCAAAACCCAAATGTAGGCGATTCGGATCGAAGAAAGGCATCTTTACCACTGAGGAATAAATTTGGGTTTTCATAGTAAATTTTTTAAACAATTGGCGTATCCAACAATTTTCATATCTTAAGATACGCTAGTTTTGTTCGAAACCAGTGACATAAGTAATCAAATGCATGATGGCACTACAATCCTCAATGAACAAATTTGCCTTACGTAGTTTACGTTGGGCGGTTGTGTCTTGTACATAACCCTTCTGATTTTTTTCTCGTAAAAGTGCGTTTATTTTAAAACGACTGCTCAATTTTATTGTTATGTTTTTTTTAATTGTGAGGTTTTTGCGCCTTTCGGAGACTGGCTTTACCCAACTAACTTCTTAAAAACTACAGTCAGATGAAAGAGAAAAAAAATCAAATAAAACTCTCATGTTTGATGTCGAGCTGCATATTTTCGTACAGCGTTATGTCTGCAAGAAATTGTTGTAAAGGATGTGGACACTTCCTCAAATATATAATAGGATTAGGCTATCCTCTCTGTCGCATCACTATTATAGGTAGGGTATCTGCTTCAATAATAATATTTTTCCATTTTATAAATCGTACTGGCAAAAAGACTATTAGGAGCTCACCTTCATCGGTTCCTTGTGTTATCAGATTGGGTTTCATTCATTTCCAGAAAAAATATTTAAGCTCTGTTAGTGGAATGGCTTCAACTGTCTAAGACGAGTTTAGTTCTTTCCATTTAATTTCACTACGTTTTGTTATTTTTACAGATACGTATTTCGTATCTGTAAAGATAATAAAACGTAGTGGAATTAAATGGAAAGTACTGAACACGTCTTAGACAGTTTTTATTCAATTGTTTTAGATTAAACCGCTTAAACCCAAAAGCCGTAACCTTCCAAAAGATTATTGCATCTAAAAATACTGCAGGAAAATATCGAAGTCCAAGGCACCAAAAATATGAACAGTATTAGTAGACGGACGTAACTTTGCGGGAATCGATTATGAAATTCAATTTATGAACCTATTTATAGCCTGTCAAACCAGCAAGAACCGAACTTTGCGCCACGGAACAGGGAGAACTTTGTGTCCAATTTTCCGAATTTTATTTACTCTGCTCGATGCTGGCCTTGTCTTGTCACGTCTCGCATACTGCTGCCGATTGTCGCTGCATACCCAGGATGTAGGCTCGAATCATCTGCTCGAAGGGTTTTGATTGATATTTCGTGGAACGATACGAATGCGGCATGTCCGCTGATCGGCTACTTTGTAGCAACCTGCGGAATGGAAAGAACGTTCGATACTTTTCCTTTTTTTTGCTTCAACGACAGTGGAAAGGATTGTTCCATTGTGTTTTGGGGGAAAGTGTTACAGATTGCACATGTTGGATACACTAGACCGTACAAAATCATAACAAAAAATATGCAACTGTGCGTCTCCATAGGATTGACCAATACTTAAATTAAAAATCCTCGATGCTTGAATAAAATTTCGTGGAATAATCTGCAAATATGTTAGGCTGTCTCACCAGTATTCAAGTGTAAATTTTCTAATGTAATCATTCTAACCCTCCGTGTCCATTTTACGCCTTATTCCCTAAGGATTGAAAAGTTCACAGCTTGTACGATGCCTACGGTGAGAACAGTCCATTCGAGGGAAAAAGGTTTATTGCTTTTTCCAACTTTGAAGCTCGCTGTCTTCGTTTATTGCTTTTCAAATATTGCAGATACGAGGCGGTACACATGCACGTACATCAGTATTAACAGCTTGCAGCTGTTCGCCCACTTGATGTAGGTCATGAGGCCGCAGCTGAAAACTTGTGCTTCCAAAAACCATGTTCCATGTCAAGAAAGTGTGGTGGATTTCGTTGTTTTCTTATATTGGTCAACTTAATCAGAACACCGCCGTTGTACTTACGTACGTGAAACGCCAAACAGCAAACGTGTGCTTGATTATAACTCGACATCCATTAATCAATGTTCCTGAACCCCTGCTACATCGATTTCCACATGGAAAACTCAATCGTCATCGTTTTTGTGATTGAGCAAAGCATCAAAGGTGGGAAAATCACCCCCGCTCGGTGAGGACAGCAGATCTGTGTTTGTGATTTATGTAGGTATAGCAATGGTGAGCGGTGGTGGCAAAGAACTAGAGAATCATGTCTGTGGGGGAGTTAGAGGACATTAAATCCATTTCACACCAGGTCGCCCTTAAACACCCACACTGTGGTGGCTGATGATGTTGACGATGATGAATGCAATTTATCACAATTATTCGTCTGATTTGACCGAAACTGAGGTCATTAGATGTGATTGTGTTTCAACACAGAACTAAATAGAAGTACGACTGGTCTACCTCGCTCACTGAATAGAATTCGTTTGATTGCTGTATTTTTTACGACATGGTAGATTGATATAAATTTTTTACACCGTTTTGAATATAATTTCTCTGTGCATCGTTTCAATTTAGCGAAACAAAGATCCTTAGTAACGTCGAGTTCAAACTATGGTTCCAACGCCGGAGTTTGTTGATCATATGTTCATATTGCTTCCATGCGACTCCTACATCTTGAAAAGCGAACATCCCATCCTGGTGATTCCTCCGTGAACGGGACATGCACATTTGTTTTGCTACAGAATGTAATATAAAATATAAAACCAAAAACATTGGCTTTGAAAGTTCAACACAGAAGATCAAACTTGCTAGCTTATACTCGGTAAAAAGAAAACATTCTTTGTATAACTTCTTACAACTACCATTAGCTGATCATTCCAATTCTCCTGCGGCGCAACCTTCCAAATGTATGACATTAAAACTTCCATCCATCCATCCTATACAGTGGCTTCGAACCATCCTCTTAAGTAGCCCACACGCCTTGAAGAACCCAACCTTTCGCTTCTTCCCTAATCCCTCTTTTGTCCTTATTCCCAGCTCAACAATCCAGAGCCACACTCTCCTCGGCGCGGTGATCAACGTGAAAGTTCTATTTTTACACAGCCCACCGTTTGCTACCATGCTGCTAATGATTATTATTTTTCTGTTTTCACCCTCACTGCCTTGCTGGTTGGTTGGTTTCAAAGGAAAAATCCTTCACATTCAGTCTTCATCTTTCAGAGCTTGTCAGAGTCGTCGTAGCAGCGCTCGGGAATGTAATACCGAAATAATTATACCCAGAGAAATTCCAGGTGAGTTATGATTTTCCATCTCGGAATGCTTCGTCAGACACAAATTGAAACGGCTCCTTTTTCCGGGAAAGTGAAGTAAAAGAAGCATCAGTCATATTTCGTCCCGAAACGTCAGCATAAACTGCCGAGCATAACTAAATGTAAAAGAATGTTTCATGATACTTGTTTTCTTTTATTTTTACTTGGGCATCAGTCAGTGGTTGCTGGGTGCTGCACCAGTGCGGAACCAAATCCTTGGGAAAACGAAAACAGGATTAGATTTTCATCGAACCAAGGAAACTCTCAAACTGAAAACTACACCAGCTTTCAAAGGGGAACGTAACCATCACCGACTAAATCGTGGGACTCAAAGCAAACCGAAAGCAACGATTCCATATAGCTGAGCACATTAGGTTCTAATATCATGGTTCTTTGATGGATTTGTTCTCCGTAATGTGGCGTAAAAGAAGTGGTTCCTTTTGTCTCTGCCATGTAGGGGAGTCGATTTCAAATGCACCGTCCGGGTTATACTTCACAGCATTACACATGCCATTAGAAGCTTCTGTAAAATTCAAAAGGTTTCTCAGTGGACAGCTCACTCTAATTTTTGTTGTTAGGTAAAGCTGCATGTCCAACGTTTCCATGTTGACGGACTGATGGTTAGGATAGGGTGACACTTTGCTGGATGACAATGAGAAAATAGTCCCACTTTTCAAGTGTCTCCAGGGTATGTGAGCTGACAACTGCTTCTTTTGTCACGTCACGTGACAAAACAAAGTTGGGAAAGTGGTACAGTTCAGTGCAATGGTAGTGGGATAAAACCCAATTTGGAATGAAGGATATGAAACATGTGAGCTAAGATAGCCTAATCGGTAAAGGCATGGCATTATCGAGCCTTAAACGGTGGGTTCTATGTCCAGTTTGGTCGAAATTATTAAGGGTGTGAAAGGACATTTTCTCTTTTCTGGACATAGAATATCATTGTTATTTTACGCAATATACAGATTTTTGCATTAGGTGGTATCGAAAGCTTTTAATCAATAGCTCTGCAAATGCATTAATGGAACATTAAGCTGACTTTTACCATGAAAGTAATTACCATGGAACAATATCAATTTGAGACCAATTTTTCCCGTTTGAGCTTTTTGTACATTTCGACCTTCCGGTATTTTCGACAATTTGTCCTGTTCGATCTTTGGTCCTGGTCGACCTTCCGTCCCTTTCAATATTTTCCCCATATTTGTCCATATTTGTTCGACGTTTTGTCCTTTCGACCATTTGCCCTTTTCGGTCATTTGTCCCTTCGACTTTCTGACTGTCGTTTGTTTTTCGTTCATATGTCCGTTCAACCTTTTGTCTTTCGACCTTTTTCCCTAACCCGTCTCCTCGGCCCAATAACCCTTTCAGCGAAAAGTGACATTTGGCCAATCGACCATTCCTAGACAGAACATGGTGTTGGCTTCATAAGGCTTAGCGCGTAGGGAAAAGAGGCCCCTTAAACGCCAACCCTAACCCGACAAAACGCCTTTTGGGTATACCTACATATTTACCGTGTTTGAGATGGCCGCAAAAAACTAGACATAAAATTATGTAGGCTCGGCGAAAAAAGTTTTATAAAATGATAGATAGGAATGCAGGAAAAATCTAAATTTTCCACCTTTTGATGAAACATCTAACATTTTGGGGAGGCAAAACGCTCTAGTGAGACTAACCCACAAAGTACTACGCGTCTCCATGCACGGTCCATACCAGAATGCTGATTCGCCGATGCGTGGTGAGTTGTTCCCTAAGAGCTGCCAGTTAAAAGACGTTTTGCCTCATGAGTTTTCCGGCAACGAAATATCACCAATTTTTTAAAATGTGAATATCATTGCATATATGATTAAAATTTTCTTGCATGACGTACGTATATAAAAATACTCATGAAAATCGTTACAATCAAGACATTACACGTAAAAAAATTTAATGCTATTTATTATTAATATGTCTAATACTTTTTTGCTAAAGCAGGCGCAAGTATAAGAAAAAACTTATATATCGCATTACTCACATACATTCCGAAACTTATGAAAATACGTTCATTAACTAATGAATGTTATTAGCTTTCTGATATGGGATCATTCATTAGGTGGCATAATGAAGAGTATAAGTATTTTCGAATGGGTTTTTGCCATAACGTATAAGGTTATTTTTTTACGTGTAGAGCAGTCTTTGCTTAGGTAGGGCATATTGCCCCCCCCCCCTTTCACTAATAGCGTGGGTTCATTAGATCGAGGCCGGTACATGATCAAATCTGTGTACTGAGAATTCAAAACAAGATCTTCAAATTGACAGAGATCTCTGAAGACCATAATTTACTCTACAAGAGTGTTATAAAACCAATTTAAAACTAAAATGTTACAAGGGAAGCATTGCCAAAAGCGAACCGCGGGATTTGTTTACCTCGGCAGCCTGATCATAACTGTTTACCCTTTCTGAGTACTCCAACAAATATAAGATTGGGCAAAGAGAAGCTTTTTTTTTCCCTTTTGATTCTCCAACGATATCGGACGCTGGTTTAACAA
Source organism: Armigeres subalbatus (assembly GCF_024139115.2). NCBI lineage: Eukaryota > Metazoa > Arthropoda > Insecta > Diptera > Culicidae > Armigeres > Armigeres subalbatus. Next base: position 444,515,395 of record NC_085140.1, read on the forward strand.
TCCAAAACAAACAAATGAATTTCCTTCTGTATCCCATGAAATTTCTAGGAAGGATCATTTTCCACACACTCATTCATACATGGTGGTGAAATTTGCCTCCCCACCTCTCTGATTCAATATAATCTTTCCTGATACACAAAATTTGGCAAAAAAATCGCAATTCTGTCGTGTTTTTCACTGGAAATTTGTAACAGATCTGGTTTGTTTGGCAATCCTTCTGGGAAATCTTCAATGGCTCTCTTCATAATTTCCGAATCTAAGAGTTAGGAGAATAATATCAAAGCATCCCATTTTAAGCCAATTTTTGAACGGTTCATAACACTTCTCAATGTTGGCCCATCTTATTGGAAACCTCAGCACATTTTGGACTTGTTCCGTAGTACGGAGCTTACGTACTGCGTTGAAATTACGTTTCGGAAAGATACTGTGAGGTTATTCGGATGTCTCGTGAAGTTCTGAATCATTCTGGTATCGTATTTATTCCTTATTCTTCTTCTTTATTTTTTTCTTTTTCTTTGTCTTCTTCAAGGGATCTACATTCCAATGTGTGTGTCCAAACTTATCGCTACTGGCTGGCAGTGATGTTATGGAAGAAAACAGTCAGATTTAATCCGGGAGTTAGAAAGTGTACTACTGCACTCTACTGACCCGTTTCAGACTGCCTGGTATTGATAATACAGTGAACACATTGAAACAATCTCACCAAATTAATCCTCCTCTGGATAATGAAATCAAGGAAGCGAACTGTACTGCTAGTGTCCATGGAATCAGGGACGCATCACACGGAAAATGGCTGCGGAACTTTCATTATCCACCTCGAAATACCTCATCACTAGGTAGCACTTTCCTACTGTAACATTATTATTCGGTATCTGCTAGAACACCCATCATGGTCGGGCTTCTCATTCAAACTATTTTCGTTCTTCTACTTTTAATCTTCTCACCTATGATTGAACACTTGTGTTCAATACATCCATGGTTTGTTCTGCATCATACGCACACTCGCCTTTTCAAAAAGCTCCATTTTCTTTTTTCCTACTTTTATTCAAACTCTATTTTTAACCACTTTTGGACACATTCAATTTAACTTTTGCTACGAGAGAGAAAAACAAGAAATTTTTAAATCCGTCATTTGACAGCAGGAGATAATACGGGACGAAAACCTAAACCCGTCCGTTTTCCTGCACAGCACACTACGTTTTCCGGATGTCGAGAATGTTTCCCATCCAAAAATAATCTACAATGGGTTTTTCATGAAATTTTAAAATTTTGTGGTATCCGACGATTGATTTTCCTTTGGCCGTTAATTTCTCTTATTCCAGAATCTTCGGAACTAGTTACGTAGGTAACACCAGAAGAAGAAACTATGATGTTTTTGGTTTTCTGAAGAAATTCATTCCATTGCAGACGAACAATTTCATATGCTGTTCAATTCTATCTTTTCTAACGACGATTCCGGAAGTTCCAGAGCCTAGTCCATTTCAATAAATTGAGAAAATTGCTCGACATTTTATGAAATTCTGAACCGATGGAGGTGTTGAAGGAGTGTTATCCTTCTTTATTCAAATTGGTCCCTCATATTGGAAATTACAGGTGCTTCGGGACCTGGCCATTCAGAGAGTAAACTATTAGCCGCTTTTATTTTCAGATGGAGATTTGAAGAGTCATATGTCAATATGTACGTTATGTGGAAGATATTGATTTGGAAAATGTATTGGAGGTAACCACTTTCCCTTCGATGGGACTCGAACCCATAACCCTACCGTACGCTAGACTGGTGCTTTAACCAACTAAGCTACGAAGGACCTCCGTCGGCCTTCGCAACTTAGCGGCTACTGAACGAGCTCGAGATTCCCAAATTGGACACATAGTCAAATCACTCGCAATCCATTTTCTCAAGCCAATACTTCCACATGTGTATAGTACACGTCCACATTAGAGGAGTGTGAGTATTTAGAATGTCTGGCGGCTGTACACATTCTTCATCAGCAACTGTACTGATCAAGTGAGGTTGTGTAAGCTATTTGCCAGTCGGTCGTCAAGCTCAGACCCGACCGCATTGCGTAGGCAAGAGCACGCAACTCAGGTTCAGTTCAATCAAAGTTAGTTGCCTATTTCCGGGGATTAAACCACCCGACTAGGACGTTAATATCGAGTCCCATCGAAGGGAAAGTGGTTACCTCCAATACATTTTCCAAATCAATATCTTCCACATAACGTACATATTCACATATGAGTTTTCATAACATTGTAAATTAACGTCCAAGTCGGGTGGTTTAATCCCCGGAAATAGGCAATTAACTTTGATTGAACTGATTTGAAGAGTTTGAGGTATCGGTGAATGATTTCCTCCAGTGTTGAATTGTGGCATTTTCTTTCTGACAAGATCTTACAGCTTGAAAAGAATTTTCTACATTATGCGTTTATTTCATTATTTCATTATCGATTTTGTGTTGACCTATTGGACCACAGCTTCAACGGTGATCTGGAATTCATTCTTTCGCCCCCTTATTGGCCAAATGTTGTCGGACATTTACTTATAATAACCAGAACCATAACTGGAAGTCATATTTTTTCTCGTGCTGCAAAATAGTGGCATTTGATGTCCGTTTTACTGGTTTGTAACTTTTTTTGAAGGCCATTCAAGCGCCTCGGAACTGTGCACAGGATGACCAATTTCTTCAGAACTACAGAACTACAAATGGATGCCGATTTTTTTTTGTTTTCTTCCAAAATGCAAAAGTTTTATTCCTATTTTTGCATGTTTTTATGCCTCCGGAGCCTCCTCCAAGGGTCTCGGTATTGTGCACAGAGCGACCAATATTGCCAAAATCATTCCCAGTTTTTTTTTTCAAATGGTCGATTTTTTCTAAAGCTTTCTCAATGGCTTCGAAACTGTCTGAAAATGATAGAGTTTGAGTATTGCTAATTAGGAGTGGAAATATTTAATAGGTCTTTTTGCAGCAGGATCCCAAAAGGGGCACATAGAAACGGTTACGATGGCTCAATGCTGTCGGATGCTGAACGGCTGTTTTACTCTACTCATCGAGTTAAGGCTGCTATTGGAGGTTAATCACAATCCAATGCGGTGCACAAGCGACATGGACCTCACTGGAGGATTCGGGGTTCACACGTGGTCCGGAGGGTCACTTGTTCACGCGTTGAAACCGGAGTAACTACGTGGATACGAAACTTGTCCGTGAAGAAAGTCCCCATACTCGAACCGAAACCACAAAATATTCTTTCCGGAGAATTGGACAGTCTGTAGTCTTTAACCGAGAACAAACTTCAATTTTGATTGCTTCTATCGAAAGCAAAAGCAAGAGAGAGCGCCTTCGATCAGCGATCCGAGTAGGTAGAAGGTGAACCCAACTCCTTTATCACATCAAGAAAATTGAACCATATCGTATTGTCGACAGTCGGCAGATTTAATATTAATATATCTAGGTCCTGTTTATATCTGTTTTTATTTAAATTTAACAACAACGAAACATTGCACATGTAAGACTATGGAACATGAACGTTGAAGATTACAGGCTATCAAGCTCTCGGAGTTCTTGAGCGGAAAATACTGTGCTCAATACTAAGTAACCTGGTGGATGAAATGGCATGAATGGCATAGACCTATGAAGCTATGCCAAATTAAAACAAAAAACAATGCGGGCTGAAAATTATGGCAGATTACACTGGGCTGGACATGTAGTACGTATGTTGGAGAAGGGACCAGGAAAAGTGATGTTTATCGGTAAGAACCTGATAGAAAACGTCTGTGGCGGCCATTAATTATGACTACCCCTAAAAAATTTGAAATTTTCCATAAAAAAAAATAGGAAATCAGGGTAGGGTAAATTATGTATCTTGGACAAGCGCAGAACATTCATTAGAAAATATATCGAGATTGAATAGTATAAAACAATTGAAAACCACTAGGTTCATCCAAATTCATAACATATGATTAGTCTTGTGTCTCCATTGCCCAATTTTTGAGTAAATTACGTTTACTAGGTGTAAACTGTGATATACTGCGAACTGAAATATTTTCTTTTTGGACATCAAATATATAATTTCGACATGGAAAATGCATATATTTTGGACAGAGTCATTTTCTCCTAATTTAAAAATGGCCACCTACAGATCTCAATGGTATGACTTACCTACACGTATCCACATTCATTTTAATGCATTTATTTGCTTAACTGACATGGATTAAATCAGAAATTAACATTGTTTCGCAATCTTATCGATATCATTGAAAACAGCCTGAAAGTTGGCAATTAATGGTTCATCCATGTACTGTACATGGGGTGAACAATAAATGTCTGATGAATAAAAACATAACTTCATTTTGGTCACTCCTTTTTCATCCGTCTCAAGTTCATGTTAAGCGATTGGAATATGTTAGTATCTCAATTACAATCAAACATTGGCCGCAGAAACTCAAGATTGCCATTTGAACCAATTTAAACGTGTTTCAGGTGCATGTTACGAAGAGTCCTATAATGCATGTTCTCCTGCATACTGGCGTCCAGCAGGCACTTTGGTAGAAAGCTTTACATTTTAGATAATTTTAAAGATAAATAATAGTTGATTTGTGAATTTTCATCAGGAGCCGCTAGAGTTGAGGTAAAGGTATGCAATGATCATATTTTCGATAAAAATTTTCCGACACATTATCTAAAATTGATCGAAGAAGCTCAGGCTTGTCCAAAATATGTACATGTCCAAAATATAACATTTACCCTATACCTCCCTAACTCGATGGTCCCTTCAATATCGAGCAAAGGAGAATTCATTGTATACAAATCTACCGAAATGGTATGAATGGCTACGAAAAAACGACATTTTGTTGAACTGATATTATTCATAGTGATGAAGAAGTTGTAGTCAATCCGTCCCCCTGGGATAACTCCAGATAGGTGAACCACATCACAGGTCCCGTAACATTTTTAAGTCTGGGATACGTACGAGTAGAATGCAGAGAAAACTGGCCGGTATGACGGAAATGACGAAATGGCAGTAAGTTCAATGCGATGCGGATTAACTGCGAGGAGAAAAGAGATTTGCCAAGGCTAGAATAAAGCATGCAGATTCACCTGAATCTCATCACAGAGGCTGCCTAGCCTACAGGATTTACTATTACGATCAGGGTTGCTATTATGCCAGATATATCTGGCACTGCCAGACTTTTTTGCAGCAAAAAGAGAAAAAGAGAAACCACCCACAATGCCAGACTTTTCAAATTCCAGCCAGAATTTTTTTTTGAAAATTATGACGTGCATTAACATTTTTAAAACTATTCCATTGAGTCATTCAGTTATTACTTTCATTTTTATTCAAACATGCATAAACATGCCGAATGTATTTATATGTTCACTTTGAGACAGCTTCACTTATCAATAACCTAAATTATCACCCCATTAGTTTATCCTTTCTAGTGGATTGGAGTCTGTTTGGGCCCAGAGATGATTTAAAAATGTTGTAGTTTGGTAATGAAATGAGTTAAGGCTTTTACATTTTTTTTACTTTTCTTATCTGTTTGAAACATTTTTTTTCGCTTTCAGCAACATCTAGGAATTCCCAATAGCACATATCCGACTCCAGCAACCTTTGTGTGATTAGAATCGACTAAAATATGTATCACAGAAACTCGTCTAAGACAAGTGTGCTAGTCGGAATGCTTCAGCAAAAGCAGTTATACACAGTGCATTAGCAAGTCAAAAATGACCGCAACTTTATCTCGCTACCAAAAACTCATTTTTGAATCAATTTCAATCCTTTATAATCAAAGTGAAGGTATGGTTTCCGCGAATGTTGTTCCTGATTGCAGTTTGGCCATCCTGGCTCCTGAAATCGGGTTTGAAAGAATCTGTCAAGGCCAATTTTTGGCGTAATTTCTTGCGTTTCGAGTTCTGTAAATGCTTACAACGTTCTGTAACAATAATCCCAAAAAATGTGATCATTGTCTACTTCCATGGCTTATTACATTTCCTAGTTATTTGTCAATTCGGCGTCCTTATGGAAGATCGTAAACATCATTAAACTCCTTCTTACGGACCTGATTGGTCACCGAAGGTCCTACGGAATATTCGAATCATACGTAAAAGTGAACAGTTCATAAAACTCATTGGTCTTCGAATAATAAATAATTGACGTAGTCCGTTCTCATGAATCTAAGTAGCCACCGGAATTCCCCCGCAAAATCTGGAACCTCCGTAAAAGTGGTCAATTCATGATACTCAAAGCGCAGTTTTGTTCGATTATTTTCATTATCGTACTCTGAGTAACAAATGAGTGTCGTAACCCCTTGTCATGGACTTGTTACGCTCCGGAAGATCAAAATCCTCTGCTATTATGGACATATACCTAAAATAAGAGTATTTAATAGTTTAATCCTCACTTTCAAAATAACTTTTAAATAAAATACCCCTTATATTTTATTTTAAAATATTTTTTTTATTTACATACACATAAGTATGATGACATTATTTTTTTTTACAAAAAAATCAATTCTTACCGATGTTTATCAAAATTCCTTTTGAAATACCTATGGGCACGGCATACAAAAACAAGGCAGGCTCATCACGTATGTAAATATTCAGTTTGAATGTAAACATGTGACGTCACTGCTATCTTCGCACAAGCTGGACCGAGACGATGCTCTACGGTCGCAGCATGCTTACTTTTGTACTCCAACATGTGGCGATAAAATATGCGTCACATTTGAAGTGTCATTTTTCTAACGAGCCTACCTTGTTTTCTGTATACCGTGACCTATGGGCCTACTTTTTTATTTGAGCTCCGTTTGATGGTTAATCGATCAAATTATAAAATAAAAGCGAATTTTCAGATATTTCAGAGCTTAGATTTCATTTAATTCAATTTGAATTTTCTGAATTGCCTAAAATGGTATTTCTAAGAATCTCATTTCTACCGATATCGAATTGTTTCAACGAATATCTTATCTTATATCTTTTGAGAACATAGAGCAAAAAAAAGTCAAAACATTTTTTTGTTTTAATATTGATAAAAATAATTAGATCACATTTTTACTTAGAATCTATTAATTATTAAACATTAAAAAATGATAAATTAATATTATAAATTTAAAAAACACCTAAATAAACACCAAGAAAAGATGATAAAGATATTTTTTGCCAGATTTTGCCAGATTTTTAATTTGTAGCATGCCAGACTTTCCCAAAAAGTAGTGGCAACCCTGATTACGATAGCTCTAACAGAGCAGCACAAGTTAGACAAAAATGGTTGCAGCAACTTGATTGTGACTAAATCTGGTTACATATGAGTTGCAGTAACCTATGTGAAACATATGTGATGTCGTCGGATGCTGGACGCCTGGTTTACTATTCGTCTCGAATTAGGGCTAGTTTTGGAGATTATCCACAACCCAACGCGGTGCACAAGCGATATGGAATTCACTGGAGGATTCGGACTGGGTTTTAGACGGACATACGGGTATTAGAACTCGCGGGTTCTGAACCTGATGGCCTTTATACGCACGTTGGCCGTACTGTATATTCCACATGAGTTCTTTTTGGACAGCTTGACTTGATCACACGCGGTCCGGAAGGTAGACAAAAGATTCACTTCTTCGCATTGAAACTGGAGCAGTACTGGTAGTTTTCGTGACTGTCATGTGAAAGCGAAAACAGTTGCATTTTCATTTTCAAGAGACCAAATGAAAATGTAGCCGTCTCCCGGTCACCTGTCACATTACAAGCAGTCATGATGGGAATGTTGCTTTGTTTTTAAATCTAAATTTCCAAGTAGTTTTAATAGATTTGTGCAAATAACGATGACTGGTCGATAAAATTATTGTATTGTTTTTGATTTTCGAGTTAGAAATAACATTATTGAAGGAGAAACAGTTTGTTTACAATAGATTGATGCGCTTTCATGAAAAAAAAAAAATCCGTGAAAATTTGGCAGAATTCCTTCCATTGTTTATGTTTTCTATGAAAGCGGGAGAAAATTAAATGTAAATATCGTGTGACCTCTCTCAATGAAAATGAAAATCTCAGTACTAAACTGGAGTAACTACGTGGATACGATACTTTAACTTTGATTGGTAGAAAGGATATTTTGACGATGGCTTTCTCATTCTAATTTAATTAAGACGGCTAGTTTGACATAGCCCGACGTTTCGGTCCACGGGAATTTTGATTGCTTCTAGCCAAAGCGATCTGATCCGACTAAATAGAAGGTGAACCCGACTCCTCTTCCGTTTCTCTTATCAGCTCGATCTAGAGCCACATATCATATCAAGGGAATTAAATCATAGCATATTTCAGACAGCGTGTTAGTGGGCAGATTTAATATCAATAAATCTAGCTCCTTTTTATATCTGTTTTTATGTGAATTTAACAACGATGGAATATTGCAAATGTAAAACTACGAACATGAACGTTGAAGATGACAGGCCACCAAATTCTGGGAGTATTTGAGCGGAAAATACTGCGTTTAATACTAAATAATCCGGTGGATGAAAAGGCATGAATGACATAGACCTATGAATTAAGAGTTATGTCAAATTAAAAATGAACAATGCAGGCTGAAAAATATGACCGATTACAGTGGGCTGGACATGTAGTACGTATGTTGGAGAAGAGACCAGGAAAAGTAACGTTTGTTGGTAAGAACCCGATAGAAAACGTCTGTTGCGTGCAGATTCCGAACTGATTGCAGGTTGTGCATTGGCAGCCAGTAACTATGAGCTAAATAAGAACTCCCCTAAAAAATAGGAAATTGCCAATGAAGAAGTCAGGGTATAAGCAATAAATTTAAATAAAATGTCCTTTAATAATGTAAATATAATTTTCCATAAAACAAAATGAAAGTAGCACTTTTGAAATCATTAAAGAAGACGTTTCCATATAAAAATCAATATGTTCCATTGAAAAAATATTCAAAGTTTCCATAAAAAACCCAGATTAATCCACCTAGCGCTGGTGGTGCCTTTCTCGCATTTAGTCAAGACACCAACCTTATATGGGGTTTATATGGTTCGATGTACCATTTTTTCATAACTTTTAAACGCAATGACCGATCGTTATAAAATTCAATAGTGATCAACAAGGCTTTGTCCCCTGTCGAATGAAACTTGTTGCGGTTAAAGATTACTATACGAAAAGTTGTCTAATGTTTTTTATAGCTTTTGTGCACACACATACACACACACACATACACACGGACAGACAGACATGTGCTCAGCTCGTCGAACTGAGTCGATTGGTATATAATACTATGGGTCTCAGAGGCTTCTATAAAAAGTTCGTTTTCGGAGTGAAATGATAGCCTTTCGGTACAACTTAGTTGTACGAGAAAGGCAAAAACAAGATAATCAATAAAAATACATAATTTTCCACTAAATAAATATTTGATTCATCAACACATTAAAATATTCTACAAAAAAGTCAATAAAGAATAATAAAAAAATATGAAATTTTCCATGAAGAAAAATAAAAAAAAAACAATTAAACTGAGCATTTTTCAATAGAAACTCAATCGATTTTATTGCTTTTTTGTATTGATTAATGAAAATTTTCTAATTTTTTATTGCTCTTTATCGATTATCATGTGGAAAGCTTTTATTTTTTTATGAAAAAGAATCATTTTGTGGAAAATTTTGAAATTGTTTATTGATTATATTGATTTATTTATGAATATTTGGTGTCTTTTTTTTTCAAAGGAACATTTTGATTTCTACATGATTTTTTTTTTAATAATTGCAATTTTTGCTTTAAAAAGCTCTTATTTATTTTTGTTTTGTGGGAAATAGGGACACGGCAGGTATTTCCGTCCTTCGTCGTAGGGGCTAAAACCAACGAAAGCAACGTACATTTGCTAGAACTCCACTATAGTAGAACGTTTCTCCTGAGCTTACAATTTGGTACGTATGAGTTTTACAAAAAAGCGTCTTTTTTATTGGTTTTCGAGACTATGACGAACAGACGAAAATACCTGCCGTGTCCCTACTTAATTGTTTATGGAAATTTTGCATTATTTGGGGAAACTTTATATTTATTTGTTACTTATACCCCGATTTCTTTATTGGCAATTTCCTATTTTTTATGGAAAATTTCTAATTCTTTAGAGAAATTGTATTTTGCTGTCATTAATTATTGAGAATTTTGTTATTGACATTTATCATCCACCCACCAAGACAAATCGTAATTTATACCTCACGTACTTAGGGGAATGCAGACGATGCTTCGGTCTCTCGTCAAAATAGAATTCTTCTTCCATTCCTATGGGCACAATAACTCATTCATTTTTAGAATTAACTTAAATAACCTTTCGATACACCTTGTTTCAAAAAGTCATTCTGAATATGTATCACAGCAAACTAATGAGACATTTTGTTCTTCTTTTCAGGTAAAATATGAACTTGAAACTACTTAAACTGCTTAAAATGTGAGTTACTATTACGATTGCATACATATAACTATTTTGCTTAAAAGATCAATATTATAAATCAGGTCTGTGATCTGTGATACCAAAACTTATTACGTTTTTCAACAGCAGGCAACATATAAGTATGAACCAAAATTAAATTTGAAATGGATAGAAGAGTATCAAAACGGATGACAGTAATCACAATGAAATCAAAACATGAAAACTCACAATCACAAGAGAGTGGCATCGAATGTGATTCAATTCCCCAATTTTAGACTCGGACGAAGGGGTCTCCAATAGCCTTGCGAGTAAAGGCGTAGGATTGCCAACCCAGTGATGGTTCTCGGTCCAATCTAGGATGTTTTCAGATGGGAATTATTCTCGACTCCCTGAGCATAGTGTATCCATTGTACTTTGCATACAAATACATACCTATGCATAGAAAAGGGAGAGCATAGAAAAGCTTTCAAATAATAACTGAGGAAATGCTAAAAAAATACTAAGTCGAAAAGCAGGCCAAGTTCTAGTTGGAATATATATAGCCATTGAAGCAGAAGAAGACTCGGACGAAACACAGCAAAATATTCCATCAGGCACGGATATTTGAGATGCAAACAGCTAACAGAGCTTGTTTCAAATTATAATCAACTAATCCACGGTTTAGCACAGTCTGAAACCCCCAACAAAAGATACCCTCGTCCACGTGTTGACAAATTTGAAGGCCACCGCTGAAAATATGAAAAGTGAGATTGCTTCGAGCGTTTCCTCATTTATGCTGCAAAGTGAAACCATCCGCTTTCAGTGTAATGATGACATACATGTCAATAGCCGGAAACCAAGCCACACGCCTCGATGTTTGCATCTGTCCTCTGATTTTGTGTGTTGTGAAGTAGTTTGTAAAAAAAAGCAGAACCATGCAAAACCAGGTCGATACAGACCAACCAAACCATCGTCGCGTCGCATCATGGCGGTCTTCGCTTACCAAGGTTCCAGCTGAAACACAAACGTGTACAAGGGGACATATGATATCTCATTTCATATCACCTACCGCACACTTGCGCTCAATGAATACCTGGAATGTTCATCTGCCTCGTACTCGCGTTGTTCCATGCCTGGGTCAAAGTGGGTTATTTTTTTACGTCGGTTGCCGGGTCTAAGCTCCAAGCTCAGCATCAACCGTCAGTAGGTGTTGACAGGCCATTAGATCCACTTGTCACCGCAGAAGCGGCTGGCATGGCGGCGGTCCCTCTGATGGTGTGCCACCTACACGACCGAGCGGTGATGCTTAGAGAACGGCACAGGAAACTCATTTCCCAACATCATTGGAGCCACACATTCCCGAGGGTCTCGTTCAAACCTGTGATGATAAACGAGATTTCTTTCGAACTCAAATTGCATCCGGCAAATGATAATTGGGAAATTGCATGCTTTCGCAAAGCCACGAAGCCTTTCTTGCCAATTCGCTCCGTTATGAATATTTCCACATAGGCCAAGAAGAGGTCAGCCATGCATCATGTTTTATTCTTCTTTCCACCCACATAAGCAATGTTCGGTATCTATTAGCAGCAGCAGTTTAGCTCATCAAATTGAGATTAATCGAGATTTACGATCCCTGGCGGGTTTTTCCTTGCTGGATTGGTGCTGAGCGGTTCGTTCGCTACCGTATTGAACACGGATATGAAGCTCCAAGCTACAACCGTCGTCGTCGTCGTCGTGGTCGTCATCTATCACCTAGAAGCTTAGGCATCGTCACCCTCGAATGACCATATCGCAATAAATATTATCACGAAATGACTGTAGGAGAAGTCTAATACCTATGTGTAGAATTGTATGCGTGTTGAAGGTCGTCATTTATTTGGTTAGGGTTTTCTTGGTAGATAAATGCGGTTAATTTTCATTAGGAAAGCTTCTGCATGTAAAAATGTAGGGAAGCAACAATAACATAATTAATCAAGTAAGTAATATTTTCATCATTAAACATATAACCCAGTGATGCATTGAGTACATTTAGAGCTTAAAGAAAAGCTGCCCCTTACTGCTTTCCCGCTATCAGTAAAAAATGTCAGTTGTATCAAGACAAGTTATTACTATCCCACTCCATTCTACCACTTGATTGTAACTCTACAGATATGTATTTCAACCTCAACACTAAGGCCATCAGCAATGTCTTGTACTTGACTCAAAACTCTGTGAATTTCTCAGTAAAGTATGTAATGTAATACCAGTAAATAGATAGAAGATAGAAGAGATAGATAGAAGAGAAATTTCCTATTCAATTATGCTTTATTTTTGATAGCTGAATCAATGATTTAACTTCCCCTTCTCACCATATGCCGGCTAAAGATGATAATTCCCAGTATGGCAACTGATTTTCCTGTGCAAAATTAAAATCACTCCAGCGTGACCTCATCTATTATGTCACCCCATGTCACACAGTTAATTGTCATCAAAAATGAAAATTGAGTTTTCCATCCTCTCCTGAATAATACGGTGAAAAACAGCAATCTGAAGGACCCAAATCCACCAACCCGCAACCATTATTACTGATGAATTCTTCAATAAATGGAATACATGAATACGGGAGAAGCGATCCGGCTAACACGGTAGAACATAAAACCCCCTTTGCGGTAGAATGTCATTTACCGAAAGGAGACAATCTTCGCCGTATAATCCTTTCCTCAACCACCTGTGAGATTGGGTGTGCGGTATGTGTGGTTGGATGATGTTCTACTTCTATTTACCCACCTATATTTTAGGAACGGTACGCTACCTTGTTTGAATGTTTGGACTATCGTTCCATAGATGATTTCTCATCGGTATTGTAAAGCTTTATATCGTAGAGAATTATGACGACGTTTATCTATGCTTCCATGAAGTTTCATTTGCCTATATCCGCGCTATTGTCACTGGCTTATAATTTTAGAGTTGCTGCTTCTCCAGGAAGCGATCTAGAAATCCCAATCCTCTTACAGGATTTGGAACGAATTCGGTAATGATGAGCGCTAATAGGGAAAACTTTTCACGTCACATGAAACGCGAATCCTTTGGAACTTTGTGTCTAACTTTGACATTTACTAAATATTCGCCATCCAATGGGATTGCATCTCAACCATCAAAAACATAATAGCAATCCATTATCCAATTTTTATCTGAAACCAACAAAACTCTATTTTCGGTTCCATGTAGTCATGGATAAAATCTTTCTCTGACAGCATTTACTGCTCAGTAAAGTGCTACCGCCTACATCGATACAGAAACCGTTGTCGCTGGATGGAGAACAGCAGAGCAGAAAGGACTTTTCTATAAGAGGATTGACATTCGATAGTCATTCTTGCTAACTTTCAATTACAACCGTGACGTAGTGAATTTTAGTTCACTGGAAATGTACTTAAATGGGTTACCTATCTACCGATGAGTGTAGCGGGATGGAAGTAATTCCACAGAATCCATTTATGTCCTCTATAGTGTTCTACGTAGTGGTGTTGTCGCGAATATTTGCTTTATGCATTATTGGTGAATCAACGAGCTATTGATAACGAAGTTTCATCTGTGAAAATCGTTGATTGCACAGCCGCTACAGGTGAGTTTTTTTTACATCTTACATAGATGGGATTTATTCTGAAAAGTCTTCTAAACTTAAAATTTTCCACGGAAAATTCTTTTGAATTTCCAATTCCACTTTTCAACTTCCATGGAAAACTCTTTTGATTTATAATAGAACATTTTTTTGGAATCATTACGGAAAATTCTTCTGAAGAAACAATCTCTTGGATTTCTACAAAAAATATCTCAAATATCAATGAAAAATCTTAATTTCCTGGAGAATTTTTTTCCAATTCCTCAATAATTTGCTCTAAAATTTCCTCTGCTAAGCCTTCTTAATACTTTCGTGAATTTCTTCTATAAAATCGTTTCGGGAAATCTACTTCCTTGCTCAGTAAATAATTCTGAGTTTCCATTTTCAAAATTGCATTTCGAAAATGGAAACTCAGAATTATTTACTGCATTTACATTTGCATTTCCAAAAAACATCTCTGAACTTTTCTGGAAAATTTCCTCGGGAAATTGTTTCAAGATAACAAGTAAAATCTAACTGACAGCCCCGCTATAAGATTTCAGGCGGTCCTTATTCGTAAATGTAATGTCACCCAAACTATTTTTAAATATTTTCTAACCGTTGCCAAAACAAAGACTCTTACGGGGGGAGGGGTTCTCTAAAGGTCTAAATTTGTCTACGAAGGGAGTCCACGTGGACTTTTAATTTTTTTTGGTAGAAAACAAGCAATACAGCACGAATTTATGACAAAAGGTCGAAATGACAAAAGGTCGAAAATACAAAACGTCGAAAGAAACATCTCTTTTGACCTTTTGCCCGTTCGACGTTTTGTACTTTCGACCTTTTGTCTCTTTCGACCATTTGTCCCTTCGACCTTTTTGTCTTTCGACCTTTTGTCCTTTAGACCTTTTGTCTTTCGAACTTTTGTTCCTAACCCATACAGCACCTATGTTCAAAGTTTACTTCTTTAGTTTTTTTTATATTTCCGAAATTTTTTGCAAGACTTTAACTGGAAAATGAATTTTACTGAAATAAAAGTTTGAATGTTGGCTTAAAAACATGCAGGAGTTCCCTAAGAAAGTCCTCTATGTTGTACAGGAAAATTCCTACATGTATTATAAAAAAACTCACCGAATAAATTCTGTATTTCCACTTGAAATTCTTTAGATATTCCATAGGAAAATCCCAAGAATTTTCATAACAACTTGTTAGAGGAAGCTTAATATGTTTTTTTTTATTTTTACGTGAAGAAATTCGAAAATCTTTTTGATATTCCCATAAGAAATTCTTTGAAATATCTACAAGATATTCGTCGAAATAATGATGGAAAATTCTTCAAATTTGAGGGAAGGCGGCAATATATTCGGAAGTGACATTCGACATTTCTTCAGGATTCTTTTGGGAATGTCTGTGGTAAATTCTTCTTATTTCCACGGAAAATACTATATTAGTGTTTGTCAATGAAAATTATTCAGAATTTAAAAAAAAATAGCAAAAATTTCCAATTGAGTTTTCATAAGAAACCTATTCGTCGCAATTTTCACGAGAAAGCCTTTGAAGAAATATATTAGAAAATAATTCGAAATTTTCAGGAAAAATTCACCAAAATTTTCACTAGAAATTTTCAGACGAATGTCTACATTAAATTATTTTTGGTAATATCCTTAGTAAATTTCCCCAAATTTGCAAAGGAAATTTAAATAAATCCATCCGAACAAAATTCTGAAAATTCTTCTAAATTATCACAGGAATTTACTCGGCATTTGAACGGAAAATCTTTCGGAATTCTCAAGTTCTTTGGATTTCATCAAATGATTCTTCAGAATCTTCACGGGAGACTCTTCTTATTTTTACGGAAAATTCAACGAAATTCAATCGGATTGCATGGAATTGTTAAGAAAATTATCGGGAAATTTAGAGTAGCAAACAGCAAGCTTTAGAGATATAAAACGGGTAATTCTCCAAAATTGGATTGCCAACCCGGAGATGGCGAGTTCGATTCTCGGTCCGGTCTAGGATGTTTTCGGGCTGGAAACTTTCTCGACACCTTGAGCATAGCTATCCATTGTACTTGCCATACAGGATACATACTCATGCAATGGCGGGTACAGAAAAGCTTTCAAATAATAACTGAGGAAATGCTAATAGAATACTAGGTTGAAAAGCAGGCCATGTTCCAGTTGGAATGTAGAGTATGGTGGCTCAAAAAACACTTTTTCTAAGTTTTTGATGGGCCGCCCTCTTATTCGGTTCTATTTGGTGCCCTGATGCTCTGGACAAAATTTCAGCCAAATCGGTCAACGTTTGGGCGGTGCTAAACTCATTGGAAGTTTATATGGAAAAATGTATGCAGAAACATCCTGAAACAGTGATTTGCAATTGGACGGCACAATTTACGATCTAGAATTATGATACTCATTCAGTTCTTGTAGAATTAAATACAGAATGTTATGCTGAAAACCGCGAGAAGATTAGAGTTTATTAGACAAAGATATTAGCATTGTACTGAAGTGTAGTACGGGTGAATTTATTTCTTTTCAAAGGTAAAAGAAACGAAATTTGCTCAAACCCCGCTTCAGAGAAATGCTAATAACTTAGCCGGGCAAACTCTAATCTTCTCGCGGTTTTCTGCATAACTTTCTGTATTAAATTCTTCAAGATCTGAATGAGAATCATAGTTCTTCATCGTAAGTTGTGCCGTCCAACTGCAATTCACTGTTTTGGGATATTTCTGCATACATTTTTGCATATAAACTTCCAACGAGTTTAGCACCACCCAAACGTTGACCGATTTGGCTGAAATTTTGTCCAGAGCATCAGGGCTTGAAATAAAACCGAATAAGACGGCGGCCCATCAAAAAAATTGAAAAAAGTTTTTCCCATACTAATTTGAGCCACCCTAATGTAGAGCCATTGAAGAAGAAGAAAAAAAGAAGAAAAAGAAGAAGAGTTCTCCGAAACTTCCACGGACAAATATTTGGAAATTCGAGTTGGAATTCTTCGAAATTTGCATTGGCAATTCTTCGGACTTCTACAAATTTGAATCTGAGTGGAAAATTATAGTTTGAAAAAATTTGATGAAAAAAAATTTGTAATGAAAGATTTGAAAAATTACAGAATAATCCACCTAGCGGTGAAGGTGCCTTTCTCCTGTATTATTTGCAAAAAAAATTGGATTTTGAAATTTTTTTTCCAAGTGGGGACGGCCGATTGGCCGATTGGGCCAATTTTCAACAGCAAAACAAAAGGAAGGATTCCGCGTCGAATGCAACATCGGGTAAGGCTAAGTACAAAAAGGCAAATCTGCAAACAGACACCTGAAATTATCACTCAGGGAGTGGGTTTGACGGAATGCCGGACCCACTAATCCCAACCAAGCAACGGAAGGTTACTTGAGTTACCCTCTCTACTAATACCCTGGTTCTCCTGGGGGGGTGGGGGTGGCGTTTACTGTGTGGCAGTGAAATGGTACTAATGGTACTGAATTATGAAAAAACAATATCCATTAGATTTGAAAAAAGAAAGCTTTTATGAACCATAACGGAGAGCCACCAAAATATTAATCAACTAATCGTTGGCAATTCGCCGTTAGTCAGATGCATGAACTATAGCAGTCTGGAGTGATAGTTTTCCAGCAGACTCACACCTGGCTATTTCCATGGTAAACATGAAATTTGAAAAAGTCTACGTAAATTTCAAAGGGTTAGTAAAGTCTACAAAAGTCTACTAGGGGGAAGGGGGGTTTGAAAATGTGCAAAATTCGGTCTACGTGGTTTATGGACTGCCCCTAAGTGCTTGCAAAAATGAAATCTGGTCCATCTGCATCTCCGAGTGTCCCGTAGTAATCATTTCTTTGCACGCTGTTATCCGGTGCACAGTAGCTAAAATCGGGTTTCTAGCGCGTTTATTTTTATAGTTCCTTCATGATGCAATTTAGCGTAATGGTGTCTTCAAGAGATTTCATCAGTAAGTTAATGCGCTTCCTTGGAGGTATTCAGCTTATTGATCAATCCCCTTAAAAGTAAGATGAGAAATTAATAACTGATTCTTCATAACAGTTGTAGCAAAAGTTCTCCTGAAAAACTTTGTCAAAGACACCAATTTCGTAATTCCGTTACTTCTGGAGATTTTTACGTTTCAAGCTGAAAACCCCTCAAAAATGGGTTTTTTCATTTCACCATTTAATTTTCCTTTCTACATTTTTTGCATGTTCTAGAAAGTTTTAGATAAAACTAAAATACGCCAGTAGAAAACTTAAAACATTTTTATTGGATGTTTTAGTCATATTTGATTTAACTGCTACTTGACAACGGGAAAATTGTGGCAGTCAATCTCTCACGCATAACAAAGTACAAGTAATGAACTTTAAATTGATACCTGAACTGTAGAATTGTAAGCGACTGTAAGGAATGTTTCATCAAAAACCATTTCCTACTTCGCAAGGTAAAAATCAATCACCGTCACAAGGAGTTGATGAACCAATTTACCATGCGTCTCCATATGCTTGTATGCTTATAGGTACATCGAACATGAGCAAGAGCAATATTTTTTTGAGGAGCAGAAATAAGCATCAAAACTCACAACATTGTGCATCATTAAACCCTAGCTTGTGCATCGCAAAACAAGACCGAGTCTATCTATTCATCTTTTTCTTGTGGTACGTCTTTCACTTACACTCACACTCAAAACAATCTCCAAGACTTTTTTCACATACAAAGCGTCGCTCTGGAGGCTCAATGAGTGTTCTTCCGCCCGACGCCTCACTCACATGTGCTTTGATTTTGCTTTTCCTCACTCTGTTTTTTGTACCTCTGCTTTTTAACGCTTCCACTCAATTGTGAGGATGCGAAAGGCAGCATTTTGCTGATGATGATTTTATTTGACTCTAGCGAGTGTGAAGAGTTTTTTCAAGCCTGTGAGAAAGTATCGAAAGTGTCGATGGGCGATATTCAGAAACCCGATATTCGGATGGAGCCTGGGTTAACTCCGGTGACTTTTTAAATTGAAATCCTTGTTATAAGGCTAGAAGCTTCTTTTTTTTCGAGAATATGGCGACATATCTTGTTTTATGTTTGGCGAGGTATAATGTAAGCGGGAGTCCACCCAGCTGACAGAAGATGATTGGTCTCAGGGGGGAGGGGTTATTTGTAAAATGCCCGTTCGCTTATGGCAAAGGCACACAGCCCCGAGACGAGGTGCTCGGGAGGCCATAATAAGATGACTAAATTTCGAAGTATGAACCAGCATCCTTCAGGTAGCAAAAAAGGCCCGCCGCCACATTTGCCAATACATCCCGTATACTGTCTGGAATCCCGTAAAGCATAGTTTCCCAAAGTGGAGGGTCGCGACCCCCCAGGTAGTGTAAATCTTATGGAAGGTGATCAGCAAATAAAGTGTTCTACACTGTTTACTATTACACAAGAATCACAGTAGGACCGGAAGGGCGTTGCTATCGTTCCAAATCCGAGCCTAGTCCTGGCCGACGACACTCTTTGTTAATTTTTTAACGTCAACCGGCTGGACGCAACAGGTGAAAGGCAATCCCTGTAAACTGGTGCAAAAGCCCCCAAAACGTGCGTTTTTTTAGTTTTCGAGCTGAAAACAACATTTTAGAGACATAGTGTCTTCAAGGATATTTCTTGGGCTTCATTTTGAAACGACAACATTCATGATTTATCCATCTTGAAGGGCATCATGGAATAAGAAATTTTCACAGATGTTCAAAATCAGTGGCTAGTCTCTGCAATGTTTTACAGAATGTATAAGACCTTCTTTTGACCCTGGAACCACATAGCTAGATTTCGGAGGAAAGCCTGTAGCAAACTCCAGACTGCTGGTCTAGAATGCTGGTCTTTTGGGGTTCCGGGTCTCAGGGCGTACGGGCGCAGGGGAGCTTTCGGATCTCAGGAACATATATTGTACGTAATACTCACGGTTAAACACCGCTCCATTAGGCTACTCTTCTTCCTGCACGGGACTATTGAAAGGGCGGCTTCTTGAAGTTGTCTTGGATTTTCCCGGAACGCCTCGGTGACGATATAGTGGCGACGAAGATAGCGATCGTCCGTTTGAGGTGACGATGAAAACGACACGGGCAGGCGAAGGCTTCGATGAATTTGA
This sequence comes from Armigeres subalbatus, assembly GCF_024139115.2. Classification (NCBI taxonomy): domain Eukaryota; kingdom Metazoa; phylum Arthropoda; class Insecta; order Diptera; family Culicidae; genus Armigeres; species Armigeres subalbatus. The sequence continues at coordinate 444,535,484 of NC_085140.1, forward strand.
ATTTTGACGACGACGATGTTGTCAACAATTGGCGTGAGCGACGGACCAGGTGGTGTCGGGCAAAACGAGGTGGTGGCCCCAAGGGATGATCGTCGGTTTGATAACCGCTGAATACGACCGGGGCAGACCGGTAGCGATGATTGGAGATTGGCAACCGCCACAGGAGTTGTGACAACGGAGGTGAGCTGCAAAGGCGTCTTTCGGGAAACATAATAGCGTCATATCGGGATCGAGGACCGCGGAATCCAGCCGGCTCGCTGAAGGCGGACGTGGTGAATTTGATTCCAGCGTATGTGACAACGGAAGCAGCTTGATAGGAAGGCTCTTGGCGGCGACGGGGCCTAGGGTGCCCGCCAGATGCACCTAGTTGTCTGTTATCGGCAAAATACTCCGGGTGATGGATTGTCGAAAAACTATTTGTTAGAGTCACATTTGCGGTGCTAAGCCCGCGGATACGAGTCACGATTCGGTTCGCAAACCAACTTTCGGGGTTTTAACTCGCTCACTGATAAGGTGGATCATAACACCGTGCGTACTGGATGCTGCCGTGTCTGATTCAGTCACTAGATTTTCCTTAGATGTTTCTCTATCCAGGAATTAACATCAAATGCCTGCTCATGCTGTTTTCCAGCTCTTTCCCGCCCAAAAACCATCAATCGATCCCAGTTTGGCCTCTCTCCTTCAGTGGATCTCATCACTTACTCGGCCTACCGATTATATTCATCGCTTTGTCCCTATTTTCCGTGATCAAAGCTCTAAATCAATGAACAACTGTTACCCGCCGGTTTTAAGCTAGCGAATGCACAATGTTTTGTTTCGTTCCACCTTGTTCCACTATTAGTTTGGATCAATTTAAAATAGTCCTTAATGTACGTTTTTCAGTAGCTATAACTTACGTGACAACAATTTAAAGTGGTTAATCTTGAATGATGTGGAATAAGTGTTCTGAATATTGGTACACTAGTTAGTCACTTTATTTTGCACGTTGATCAAATGGAAATGACTCATATTAGTGTCTGACCCATGATTGTGTTGAGGAGATTGACCCAGACGCTCAGATTACTTGTTTTCTTTAATTCGCACCTTTTCAACCGTTTTTCCATCACCGAGTTAACAATGATATTTAAAGGTAAGCCATTCTGGTTAACATGACGTACTGCCTTCTTTTCATGTACGTATTTGCCCGGTATAAGGCATAGCTCTGGTTATTGCCTTCTTTCAATGCATTCATCCAGTGTCTGGAAAAATATTGGATTAGGCCGTCACGTTCGACTGGCATAAGGCACATTAGCACTATTTTATTTTATTTTTTTTTATGAAAATGTACCATTTTGATTAGTCAGTGTACGGGTAAAGTGAGGGTTCACGTGTGTGCAGAGGCGAAATAACAGAAGTAACAAGCGAAGCTGTCTAGTTCATATCCCGATTCACCATTTTGAGATATGAAATTACGTTGCTTAGCTACATTTTTCATTATAAGACACTCGTACAATCATGTTCATAATAAGCAGGTATTATTAAGTATTATTTCTATTTCCTGAGCATCTCTTGCTATTTCATATTTTACCACGAATAAAAGCATATTTAATATTCTGAAAAAAGGTTCATTCTGGCAAGTAGTTTTCTGGTGATTGTCATTGTGGTGGATGGTTTTCTGGCGATCATCATACAATCGTGATCCGTGCTGAGCTCCTGGTAAACTATCGGCTGCGAGATGTGTTTGTCGGGCCGAGCTACTCAGTGACTGTTGCCCATGACTTGATATTTGGCATTCAGGTCGTCGACAATGATGTACTGGCTCTGCCTACGCGTTAGCTTGACGATGTCCTTCCGCCTGCTTCTTTAGATGGACAGTACGCCGCGTTGAATGTGATGGTGCCGACAGAAGTGGTAACTTCAACACCGATGGCCTTGATGACACTCAGCTGGCAGCTCGGTAGCAGGCGACAGTTGAAGTATATCGAAGAGCAATGGCCATTGGCCCATACCACTGCGCCACGTTGATCTCCATTTCCTCGAGAAAATCCTTCAGCTCGATGATTTTGCTCTTGAGTGAGCAAGCGTTCCAGTTGTCCAGGTCGAAACGGATTTTACAATTGCGCAGACGGACTTCAAGCTGGGAGCCAGTTGCTTGTGGAGTTGCAGTGATGGAAGGACTAGTGTTGTGACCCTTCTTCTTCTTCTTATTGGCATTACATCCCCACACTGGGACAGAGCCGCCTCGCAGCTTAGTGTTCATTAAGCACTTCCACAGTTAATAACTGCGAGGTTTCTAGCCAGGTTACCATTTTTGCATTCGTATATCATAAGGCTAGCACGATGATACTTTTATGCCCAGGGAAGTCGAGATAATTTCCAATCCTAAAATTGCCTGGACCGGCACCGGGAATCGAACCCAGCCACCCTCAGCATGGTCTTGCTTTGTAGCCACGCGTCTTACCGCACGGCTAAGGAGGGCCCTAAGTGTTGTGACCCTACCGGTGTTGTAATCGGACCCCAATGCAGACGTACAAGACACTTCCATTTGTTGCAATCAATCTGTTTTATTGAAACTTAGACAATTTATAGATAATTCTAACTTTATTTTTACACTAAGGATACAGTTTAATATCGGTGGCTGTCCGCGATCAGAAAGAACTCAATTACGTGAAACGATTTATATTTAGTAATTGCTCGTACATAATATTTCTGTTTCGTATATATTTGTATAAGAATCTAGCATTTTCGCATATGCCCAGTTGTTATACAGGCTTTGGTAGGTTCTTATACAGAATTGTTAGAAAATCTAAAATTCATCAGTTGGGTGAACATTCTCCTGCAGTAGCGTTTGTCGACTATATCATTTACAACTAGAATTACTTTACGATGATTCAAGATGGCCATTAGGTTCAACGGAGTTGATCCCGATATTTTCTCGTCCGGTCATGACGAATGATTGTATGGACTGTTTTAGCCCACAGCCTTCCAATTTGGCAATGAGGTCCTTCTTCTGCATATCATGTAAACCACGCAGCAGGGCCTTGATTGGCTTGGAATTCTACCACCATCATCGGCTCCGTAAAGTACGCTATAGGTCCTTGGCCATTTGCTCACAAATTTTAGTACGACTTACAACGAAGGAAAAATGTTGCTCGAAAGAAGCTGCTTGGAATGGTTTCCTGCACCTCCTGCAGCAGTGCATTTTGGCACCTTTAAGGCGAGTGAAATGATCACACTCTGTCTCCTATACCAACTCGCGAAGAGAACGACGAAAATAAGCGAAAGAAACGCAAATAAAAACACTTGAAAATGTTTGACGCGCGAGCGTTAAAAAAAACCTTCATTTTACTGTCTCGAAGTGAATTGATGCTAAACGTTAGGACGATGGAGATGCATGGTAGCTTTTACTATTTACTTTGTGATCAGCTAAGCATTTATTTTCAATGTTCTTCGTGACCGAAAGCACGTGCGGCCACTGAACGACCCGGAAAAATACATCTAAAGACGGCCACATCTCACTTTAAGCCCAAGAAAATTATGACAGGATGGGCTAGGCTTGTCCGTGAGCTGCAGGACGTCCTGTTAATTGGCAACACCATGATACTAACCCCAGAAAAGGACCATTGCTTACTCGAAAGCATCTCATAAATCTGAAGTGAATTTGATTGTATCCAATGGAAAACACTGGATGCGTCAGTCTTGTTAATCCTTCTTGCAAATGTTGATACCCAACGAAAACATTGAAACATGGATAAAAATACATCATTGTGTACCAAGCAATATTTCTTCTCATACGGTGTTAACTCATCAAAAAACAACATCAGTATCTTTGTGCAGAGATTCTGGAAAACGTAATGCAACCACATACTGTATACGAAATGTTGCAGAAGTGACAGATTATAATACCCTAATTATACTACCCGTGCTGGTAAAAAAATAGCTTGACGATCGTCTTGACATAAATTATTCCGATCAGTATTTGTTATGGATACTAAAACAAGATTGCTAGCAAATTCAAGATCCAACGGAAAAAATGTAGTTGAAATATTAATGGTTTTTAGAGTGATTATCCGTTCTTTTTCTTCTGTTTTAGTCAATGGTGAAACATCATTTTCAAATATCATTCTAAGAACCTTCTCCACTTGAACCTTCTTCTTATTGATTAGTGTATTTGGTTTTGTGCCACATAATAGACAATTGCATAATTTTCTTTTATAATCTTTTATAGTCTCGACTTTCTTCCAGTTAATTATAGCTATCTTAGTAAACCTGCTATGCTGGCAATTATGTTTCAAATATCTGACTTTTATTTGATTTGCCGAATTCAATAAATGTAGTCCGTGGTGATTAGCTCAAACTAAATTCTTGCATAACACACGTGATCAAAGTCAGTCGCCGCAGCTCATGTGCGACCAGATTCAATCGCAATGAAGTTATTGCAACCAAGTTTGCTTAAAATTTGTTTTTTCGTATACCACCAACCATCGCATATTGCTTACCGTTGAAATTTCCCTAAGGGTGATTAATTTTGCCTATTTTTGATTTACGCCCCCTGATCGGTGGCTACTCCGGGATCACCGGAATTAAAACCACGTTGATTGAATTTTTGAATGGGGCAATTAAAAGCATAAATGGTTCATTACGTGGACGGTGGCGGGTCGGCAATTGGGTTATTTTTTTCGTGAATTTGACAGCATGCAGGTAATTAATGCACCACTACGACGGGGGTGGAGATTTCAGGTGAACCGGAGGAAAAACAAGATAAAATTGGCATATTAAGTGGGCATCACAGCAGCAGCGCTGCTGTTATCTGGTGGCAGTGGCTACGGTACGGCAGGTGATAAATGTGTTTATACTTCATAAAAATTAAAATTAAACGAAATTGACTGGGCAGCGCTGCTATGAAACCAGGAGAAAGCAGGATTGGATACAACGGTATTAAATTATATATCATACTGTTAAGCATGTGACGACGACATGAATTCAAAGCAAAAAGGAAATCGTAATGTAATTCAGATGAATTCATTATTTTCCGTATTCGTAGAAATAACAAGTGTGACAGAACGAGTGTAATTCGAAATTAATAATTAAATCAGTTACAGTAGATCATTAAAACGAGTGAAATGCCCGACTTGTTCAAGTTATCAACAAACAATGTGTACAATTCAAGCCATCCAGCTCACCGTAGTTTGAATGTGGAATGATGGATATTCACCTAGCTACGAATGACCAAAAAATGTGTTCTTAGTTGAATGGATTTTCATGTTTTGGAAATAACATTTTTTATCAATGTTATGGCTATCACAAATTGATCTTTATCAAATAGTTTAAATATTTGCGGAATGGAACTATGCTAAATGTGACGGTAAAAAAAATGTTGAAATACGAGGTTCATATTGAACGCCACTATGGTCCATTCTTTTGCCAAACGGACGTCACAAGCATATGTTTTCAGTAGGAAGTCATTTAAACATCTGTGATATACGTACATAAATGTATTAGGGTGACACGTGTCGTGATATGTTGTAGATTGTAGGCTCTTCAATGATGAAAATCCATAGAAAATTCATGAACATATTCATACAAAAACCCTAATATAAAATTATTTTATTCAAAACTACAATGCTACCGCCATGTTGAAGAAATCTTGCACGATGAAAATATGCTCTGAGAATTGTGCTTCCGAAAATAAACAGATTGCATTGCTGTTGAGATCGCAAGCGGCAAATTATTAGTTGTGAGAACCAACAACACGATAAGCATTTACAGAAACAGTCAAACAGTCGAAAACTTGCAAATGGCCTCACCCTGATCAGTGTACCATCAACTCGACACGTATCCTGACACGATTCTTTTCCAGCATCCGCAATGTGTGGTGTGGTGAGCTTTATCATGATGACGAGGTAAACGACCAACTTGGAGTGGAAATTTTATGTTCATTAAATATTTGAATGTTAGATTGGGAGTGTCAATAAAATAAAAATGATGGAGGGGTTTTAGTCCGTGAAACGCGGGCAATCCAATCAGGACTCGGAATTCTGCTTGGTGATGAGCAGAATGAGCTCCAAATGGTGAAGGCGTATTCTGTTTACAAATTCGTCTTCGTGGTAATTTGCAACTCATAACCATATCTAGGATTCCCCCGATTCTGAATAATACCGTATTTATGATATCACAAATTCGATAGTTTATTGCATTTTCTACGAATTATTATAGCATCGAACCTAATGTTAAACGATAAGCCTATAGCCGTGCTCAAAACAGCAATGTATCAATAAAAGGCAGTATTAAATTGATGCATTGATGCTTGTTTAGTTTATGGCCTATGAGAAATGCATATGCAACAGTTTTATTTGAGCATACTGCATGGGGATTAGCCTTCTAAACTACTACGATTGCATTATTTGTTGCATGGAAAAGCTAATGTATTGTTTGTACAAACATCATCAAATTTTCGAAGCATATCATTTTTAAGTGCGAAGTCTAATCAGATGACTCGAACAAGAAATTAAATTAATTACAAAACCGCCGGAGACGAGCCAGCCTCGGGCTAAAAGTCTCCTTAATAAAGACACACAAAAAAAATTACAAAACAATAAGTATAGTCATACAGTGAAGGTCCTAATACGGACACCCTGCATTATTTATATTTGGATACTGTATGAGGGTCTGTTCAGATATTACGTATCGCAAGATGGGTTAAGCTGAGGTTATTTATCAATTTATTTGTTACGATTTGTTTCCCAAAAGAAAAAGATTTTTTTTTAATATTTCACCTTTCTTTGAAGTTGCGCCGTTGATATGCGCCGCCGCTGACTCTTTTTGGCACCTCGTTGCCTCAAGATTTTTGCATCAGTGCACTGCAGTGTATCGCGTTCAAAATCTGTGTTCAAAAACAAATAGCATCACAACACAAGAGATGATTCGTCAAAATCCACCCATTCAATCAATCGTTTTCAAACCTTCAGGAAATAAAAATAGTTTAAAAAATGTAAATGCATATTCCTTCCTATTAATAAAGTGTTGTTCAATGTTTGGGCTGAATTATTAATGTATCGAAGTCCACCATTTCCTCATTTCTGGTCTCAATTCACTTTCTTGGGACAAATTAGAAGTGCCTGCTTTATTATAGCCCAGTATTTCTTTTGACATAAAATTGACCTTCTTAGCTCTGTGGCACTCCAGAAAGCATTTTGAAGCATTTTGGGACGAGGCTTATTCCGATCATGAAAGCATATGGCCTCAGACGTAGAATGCGTTTAAGGAACATTCTTTTAAGGAGTCAGTACATCTCTAAGTCGATTTTTGGGATTTTCTTGAAAGACAACTATGGAGCAACTCCGTCGGCCGCTACACCAGGGTGATACCTCAATTAATATTCCGTCATCGTACGTATCATTTTTTGATTAAGTTAAATTTGCAACAAAATTGACATAGGTTTTTGGACGCAAAAATAAATACTTGCATTAAGGTGGTTCAAAAACACCTTTTCAAATTTTTCGATGAGCCGCTCTCTTATTTGATTCTATTTGATACCCTGATGCTCTGGACAAACATTCTGTATTAAATTCTTAATTATCTGAATGAGTATCATAGTTCTTCATCGTAAATTGTGCCGTCTAACTGGAAATTATTATTTTTAGGTTTCTGCATACATTTGTGGATATAAACTTCCGACAAGTTTAGCACCGCCCAAATGTTAACCAATTTAGCTGAAATTTTATCCAGAGCATCAGGACATCAAATAGAATTAAATACGAGGGTGGCGCTTCAAAAAATTGAAAAAGTTGTGTCCATACTAATTTGAGCCACCCTAAATTACATAGATGAATCGTTTCTTAAGATAAGGAAAAACGGTTCGCTCGATGACATAAACAAATTTAGAAATCAAAAATGAAAATCACGTTTAAATCGGAATCCATGTGTTCGCCGTGCATCAGATATTGGGATCGTTCAAAAATGATGTCACAGGTTTTAGGGGGAGGAGTCTAAGATTTTGTGACAATGCATGTATTGGGTATACAAAAAAGCTTGACAGAGGGGGAGGGGGTTTAGAAATCTCAAAAAGTAGTAGACGTCATATTTGAATCACCCCATTGCAGAAATGCCATAAAAACGACATTCTCGTTTTCACACATCGTTTGTTCATCGGCTTCAAAGCCATATATGATACAATCGATCAAGAACAGCTGTTGCAACTAATGCACGAAGACAGATTCCCGGATAAACTAATGCAGTGATAACCCGATTTTGTCACTCCCCGATTTCGTCTACCCCCGATTGTATCGGGGAAAGGCCGAATGCCATTTGAACGAAGGCCACTAGGCCGAAAGTTGTTGGCCGAATATACCATTTGGCCGAAAGTCATTTGACCGAATAAGACATTTGGCCGAATAGAACATTTGGCCAAACAGGACGTTAGGTCGAATAGGACTTTTGGCCGAGTAGGACGTATGGCCGAATAGGACATTTGGCTGAATAGGACTTCTGACCGAAAAGGACATTTGGCCGAATAGGACTTTTGGCCGAATAGGACGTTTGGCTGAATAGGACGTTTGGCCGAATAGGACGTTTGGCTGAATAGGGTGTTTTTTTCGAGTAGGACATTTGGCTGAATAGGACGTTTGGCCGAAAAGGACATTTGGCCGAATAGGTAATTTGAAAAGTGAGAAATGATGAGTGATAAGTGAGGCGGCTCACTACTCACTTTTCATTTCTCACTGCTCACTGTAAAAAGTGAGGAGTGAGAAATGAGGAGTAAAAAGTGAGTAGTGAGACGTCTCACTACCCACTTTGCACTACTCACTTCTCATTGTAAAAAATGAGTAGTGTGAAGTGAGAAGTGAGACGTTTCACTCACTTCTCACTTCTTACTTTTAACAGTGCAAAGTGAAAAATAAGCAGTGATAAGTGAGACGTCTCACTTTTTAATCCTTTTTTCTCACTTCTTACTATTATAAGTGAGAAGGCGAATTGAGTAGTGAGACATCTCACTGCTAACTTTGCGATTCTCACTTTTTACAGTGAGAAGTGAGATATGAGGAGTGAGAAGTGAGCAGTGAGCCGTCTCACTTATCACTCCTCATTTCTCACTTTTCAAATGACATATTTAGCAAAACGTCTTATTCGTCCAAAGGTCCATTCGGCCAAATATCCTATTCGACCAAAAACAAAGAAGAAGATTTGTGGAATTAATTTAAAAATTTTACATTAAAAACCCAGATTAATCCACCTAGCGGTGATGGTGCCTTTCTCGACCTTCGTAAAATGTGTGTGCTTGAAAAAAGATGAGCTAGTGGCTAGGAGTAAAAAATACAAATTTCTTTGTCCGTTCTATGAAAATCAGATTATTCATGGCAAAGATATTGTAGATCCAGTTGAAAACCCAAAATCATATTTTGTCCCATTTCCGGATGTCGCAACTGCATCGCGAGTGGTGCCCGACTATGGCACAGTTGCGCACTACTCGCGATGCAGTTGCAACATCCGGAAATGCGATTTCGCGGGGCCTCGGTTCGGTTTTCAGCTTGATCTACAATATGCTAATAAGAATTTCGACATTTTGTTTCCTTTTCCAATCTTTTGACGTACATAACCCTGTTTTATTTCACCCAGTCATATATTTTAAGGATATCACTTTTGGATGATAGTTGAACTGAAGCTCCGACTACACGAAAAGAAAACAAAAATGTCATTCCCATCACGCGAGCGGAGGGCAATATTTGTTATGATATAAATCTCATGACCGTCTTTCTGCCAAACTCCCGTATGAAGTGGAGAGACAGAGACATCATCTCAGTTCGTCGAGCTGAATCGATTGGTATATAACACTATGGGTCTCCAGGCCTTCTGTAAAAGCTTGGTTTTTGGAGCGAACATACAGCCTTTTCGTATAAAAAGGCTAAAATGGTGTTTCGGCCATAACTTCCGATACCATAGTCCGATCTAGCCAATTTTCAATAGGAAACAATGGAACAGGATTCTGCGTCGAATGCAACTTGTTGCGTGTGAATCGATTAAGGTTAGGTGTCCGAAAAATAGGTGACATTTTTTTGATTTTTATGAAAAAAGGTATTTTGGTCATAACTTCCGATCCCATAGTCCGACCTGTCCAATTTTCGATAGAAAATAATGGGAAAGGATTTTGCGTCGAATGCAATTTGTTGCGAGCAAATCGGTTGAGAATAAGTGCCTGAAAAATGAGTGACATTTCTTACGCAATATTTTCGTATGAATTTGTATTTTGGCCATAACTCTCGATCCCATAGTCCGATCTGGCCAATTTCAAATAGAAAATAATGGGACAGGATTCTGCGTCGAATGCAACTTGTTGCGAGCAAATCGGTTGAGGATAAGTGTCCGTAAATGAGTGACGTTTTTTAAGCGATTTTTTTGTATGAATTTGTATTTTGACCATAACTTTCGATCCCATGTTCCGATCTGGCCAATTTCAAATAGGAAACAATGGGACAGGATTCTGCGTCGAATGCAACTTGTTGCGAGCAAATCGGTTGAGGATAAGTGCCCGAAAAATGAGTGACATTTTTTACACGATTTTTTCGTATAATTTTGTGTTTTGGCCATAACTTTTGATCCCATAGTCCGATCTAGCCAATTTCAAATAGGAAACAATGAGACAGGATTCTGCGTCGAATGCAACTTGTTGCGAGCAAATCGGTTGAGGATAAGTGCCCGAAAAATGAGTGACATTTTTTACACGATTTTTTCGTATGATTTTGTATTTTGGCCATAACTTTCGATTTCATAGTCCGATCTGGCCAATTCCAAATAGGAAACAATGGGACAGGATTCTGCGTCGAATGCAACTTGTTGCGAGCAAATCGGTTGAGGATAAGTGCCCGAAAAATGAGTGACATTTTTTACGCGTTTTTTTCGTATGATTTTGTATTTTGGCCATAACTCTCGATCCCATAGTCCGATCTGGCCAATTCCAAATAGGAAACAATGGGACAGGATTCTGCGTCGAATGCAACTTGTTGCGAGCAAATCGGTTGAGGATAAGTGCCCGGAAAATGAGTGACATTTTTTACGCGATTTTTTCGTATGATTTTGTATTTTGGCCATAACTTTCGATCCCATAGTCCGATCTGGCCAATTTCAAATAGGAAACAATGGGACAGGATTCTGCGTTGAATGCAACTTGTTGCGAGCAAATCGGTTGAGGATAAGTGTCCGAAAAATGAGTGACATTTTTTACGCGATTTTTTCAAATGAATTTGTATTTTGGCCATAACTCTCGATCCCATAGTTCGATCTGGCCAATTTCAAATAGGAAACAATGGGACAGGATTCTGCGTCGAATGTAACTTGTTGCGAGCTAATCGGTTGAGGATAAGTGCCCGAAAAATGAGTGACATTTTGTTGAGTAGTTTTGCGCACACACACACACACACATACACACACACATACACACACACACACACACACACACACACACACACACACAGACATCACCTCGATTCGTCAAACTGAGTCGATTGGTATATAACACTATGGGTCTCCGGGCCTTCTATAAAAAGTTTGTTTTTGGAGCGATCATATAGCCTTTACCGTATACTTAGTATACGAGAAAGGCAAAAAGTGAGCTAGACTTTTTTGAACTCTTTTTCGCAATAAATAGTAATTTGACCATAACATCTAAGCCCATAGTCCGATCTGGCCAATTTTAATAAGAAAATATGAGACACTCTGCGTCGAATGCAATTTAATGCGAGTAAATCGGCTGAGGAAAAGTGCCTGAAAACTGAGTGAGTTTTTTTAGCGATTTTTCCATAAAAAATGGTATAATTTTCGATCCCATAGTCCGATATGGCCAATTTCAAATAGGAAACAATGGGACAGGATTCTGCGTCGAATGCAACTTGTTGCGAGCAAATCGGTTAAGGATAAGTGCCCGAAAAATGAGTGACATTTTTTACGCGATTTTTTTGTATGAATTTGTGTTTTGGCCATAACTTCTGATCCCATAGTCCGATCTGACCAATTTCAAATAGGAAACAATGGGACAGGATTCTGCGTCGAATGCAACTTGTTGCGAGCAAATCGGTTAAGGATAAGTGCCCGAAAAATGAGTGACATTTTTTACGCGATTTTTTCGTAAGAATTTGTATTTTGGCCATTACTTCTGATCCCATAGTCCGATCTGACCAATTTCAAATAGGAAACAATGGGACAGGATTCTGCGTCGAATGCAACTTGTTGCGAGCAAATCGGTTGAGGATAAGTGCCCGAAAAATGAGTGACATTTTTTACGCGATTTTTTCGTATGAATTTGTATTTTGGCCATAACTTCTGATCCCATAGTCCGATCTGACCAATTTCAAATAGGAAACAATGGGACAGGATTCTGCGTCGAATGCAACTTGTTGCGAGCAAATCGGTTGAGGATAAGTGCCCGAAAAATGAGTGACATTTTTTGAGTAGTTTTGCGCACACACACACACACACACACACACACACACACACACACACACACACACACACACACACACACACACACACACACACACACACAGACATCACCTCGATTCGTCGAACTGAGTCGATTGGTATATAACACTATGGGTCTCTGGGCCTTCTATAAAAAGTTTGTTTTTGGAGCGATCATATAGCCTTTACCGTATACTTAGTATACGAGAAAGGCAAAAATACAAAATTTCCATGAATAAATCAATATTTTTTCACAAAAAAAAACTTCCCAAGTAACAATTTAAGTTTTATAACGAACTTGAAGACCATTATTTACTCTACAAGAGTGTTATAAAACCAGCATAAAACCAAAATGTTACTAGGGTTTCCACGAAAAAATCAATAAATAGCAATGAAAAAAAGCAATAAACTAGTCTTGCATAAGAGGTAAAATACCAAAAATAATATGCAAAATAGACATTTCAATACCTAACGAATAATAACTTGTGATGCGTTTGGTATTGTAATAACAGAGTATGTAATGTTTAAAGTATCTTCTTCTTCTTCTTATTGGCATTACATCCCCACACTGGGACAGAGCCGCCTCGCAGCTTAGTGTTCATTAAACACTTCCAGAGTTATTAACTGCGAGGTTTCTAAGCCAGGTTACCATTTTTGCATTCGTATATCATGAGGCTAGCATGATGATACTTTTATGCCCAGGGAAGTCGAGACAATTTCCAATCCGAAAACTGCCTCGACCGGCACCGGGAATCGAACCCAGCCACCCTCAGCATGGTCTTGCTTTGTAGCAGCGCGTCTTACCGCACGGCTAAGGAGGGCCCAATGTTTAAAGTGCTTATTAATTTTTGGTATTATTCCTCTGGCATTTTACCTCTTATATATGCAAGGCTAGTTCATAATAGAGTATGTAATCAATAACAGAATGAGGTATTATTGTGCCAGTTTCTTCTGCTCGAGTGTAGTGTCTCGATATTTGTGTCCCGTTAGCCCGTTAGCGTTTTGATGAACGGGCTGATGAGCGGAGATGATTGATTTGTACAACACTATTTTACTAGCAATGTTCAAATCGTTTTATAATCGGCAAAGAATTCCATACTTCTTGGCAATTTTCTTGATAACATTGTCAATATGTATTGTTAATTGTCAACTGAAATTGAAGTTGCTTATGAATGTAGCTTTCTCAGTCTGAGGATAATCCAAACGGAAAATTTTATTAAACTACCGTCGTTCGGGGTGACATTGGGCCTAGGGAGTAAGATTGGGCCAAAAACGAAAAATGTTTCAACTCCTAATATCTCAGAAACTGTTACGTATTTTGATCAAAACTTCAAACGGTTCGAAATTACATTAAAAATCACGTTTTGGAAATCACAAAACAAATTCCAAGAACTAATTGTGCTCGTGCGATAATGCTTGGAATTTAAATGTAAAACTATTGAGTGAATGAACCCGTATTAAAATAGTGTCAGTAATGCCCCACAAATCTATTACATAACTAGTTTTTAGATCGGTTATCATGTTACGATAATCTGTTGTTGTTTTATCGAATTTTATAAATATTTATATAACGGTTCTGGTTTTTCGTAGCAACGAGCAATGCACGCAAAAAAGGGGTGAGATTGGGCCAAGCCTTCAGTTGATTTGCCTTACATAGTTGGTAAGAGCCGTAATGTAGGCAATTATTTTGAACTAGTTTATTTGTGGACGCTGTAGCGCCCGTGGCAAGTGTTTTTTTAATCAAAATTTTCAACGTCTGTTGTCTGTGATTTTTTCATCAAATGCTGTGTCTGGTTGTCTAAGGTTGTCACTTGTTTTGTTTTCTGCATCTGATAGTAAAAAAGAATTGAAGTGTCAAATATTTTATTTTTTGTGAGAATTTATTAGTAAATTATAAAATCGATGGACCAATAGTAATGAAAAATGCTAAAACCTTTCACTATTCAGTGTTTCATCCAACATAAATTATGAATGACTACTTGTGAGTGACAAAATAGATTTACTTCGAATTGATGAGTACTCATATGATACAAGTAGGTATCGATACTTTTAATTCGATACGTTAGTGGAATCGATACTTTTATTCGATACTACTTGAAAGTAAAAGTATCGATACCCTAGTGGTATCGTTTCATCCCTAATTATGAACGATTGAATCGTTTCATCGTCACCGCTGAACTATTTCACCCCCTGTGCGGAGTGAGAATGGGCCAATTTTGAACAACATATAACTTTGAAGAATTTCCATAATTTATTATTTTTTCTCCACACAGCGGTAAATTTATTATTCATGCTTGTACCAAACTAATTAAAACTTGATTCCAATGTTAACTACTAGAGCTTTGTAACATTTACTTGGAGCATACCACATTTTGACCCAATGACACCCCCGTTGGCGGTACCCGACGTTTGGCGTTTTTCAAAGGAAATTATTTGTCAACTGTTTTTCGTTCGCGAATCAATGCCTGTTGCATGTTTTGGGTTTCTTGTATGCTAAAATTTTACACCTTTATGTCAATATGTTTGTCAAATCAATAATCACGTTAATCTCCCTGAAGCAATCAATTGTCTCATCATCCATCATAACAGAGACATTTTTACTAATTATTTGTGTCACTAATGTTTGTATTTGAAACATCTACTTAGAGAATGCAGATATTCGGCCTCTTCTAGATTTTTAGCTCCAATAAATAACACGATGTATTTATTAATGCTTAAACATGTACACTGACCCCACATATATGGGTCACTTTGTAACAAGAATTAGTCACTCCAATTCGCATGTTCCCGAGCCGGAGCGACTACCTCGATACCATAGACTCTGTTATGAACTAGCCTTGCATAAGAGGTAAAATGCCAAAAAATAATACCAAAACTAATATGCAGAATACTTTATTCATAACATACTTAGGTATTTCCATACCAAACGATTAATACTTGGTGATGCTTTTGGCATTGTAATAACAGAGTGCCTATGCCTGAAGTATTGTGCATATTAATTTTTGGTATTATTTTTTTGATATTTTACCTCTTATGCAAGGCTGATGATGATGATGATGGTCCCGCCACATACCCCTACAAAGGTTTAAGCTAGACGAGTTATCCTTTAGATAAATTATTAAGAATGATATGGAAATGCTAATATCATCATCCAAACTTAGACGAACATGATAGAATTAGAGGCGAAAGTATAGAATTGCTAGTTCCGTTAGGATACGGCAGGCATGAAGATTTTTTTCATAGAAGTCGATTTGAAAGCGAGCGGAGGGCAATATTTGTGATGGCATATAATCGTCCGACCTTCCTTCTGCCAAACTCCCGTACGAAGGGGGAGGGAAGAATATCAGTGTGGAAGCAAAAGGAAGGTGGTTTGATTTGCTCATGTGCCATCGCGTGCGGAAGGGTTTTTCTATCGACAAGTACTGTCTCTAAATTTCTAATATGACATCAGCATCTAGTCGAATAGGATTTTTATTACACAGTTCTGTGTCCACAAAAAATATTTTCACCTTTTTTCAATTAGTCCAAAATATTGACTACCTTAAAGTATAAGACTGACACTAATCTTTTACAAAAGAGTGAAAGTGAAAAATATTGGAATATTTTGACTCCGTGCGGGACCGAAATCCGTACAGAACCGAAATCCGTCCACCTCATGAGATATCAATAAATTAAAGGGGGTTAAAGGTAATTAATGTTGGAATAATTAATCTTATCCTGTTCAGATACTTGAGAGTAAGCTTTTAGGGCAAAGAATTGGAAAGAAGGCTTCGAAATTAAACAATAAAAATCAAAAACAAATCTCCACCCACCAAACGCGGAGTTTGTGCCGCCATTTTGTTTTCGGATAGAGCATAATTGCACCAAAACTGACTGTGTTTTAATTGCTAATTGCGAATCATTACAAAAGATAAGCGGAATTCAAATCGAAGGGATCGCTTCTCAAAGTGCGTATCGAACTATTTACAGTGGTAGTTTTCTCAATCAGACTGTTTCAATTTAAATATTTAGTTAAAAGATAGCTGTACTGATTTTGATCGTTTGATTCGAAATCCGTCCACGGTGAACGGATTTCGAGTCAGGAGTAGTTGATTTAATTCATTATTTTATAATGTTTTTCGTAGTTTTTAATGAGTAAATGTGAAACACTTCACAAGTAGAAGCCTTCGTGCTCCAGTGTCATTGACAAATGTTTTATTTACATTCGATTCCTATTTTCTAATGATTTTTTCATATACTAAGGTGCTTAAGTGTACGGATTTCGATGCCCCACGGTATCATTTTTGGGTGGCGCGTATTGTCCAGCGTCGTTCATCTTCTATATCTTCTGCATAATAAAAATGAAATGGTCTGTGTTTGTATCCGCATAACTCAAAAACGGCAAGATGGATTTTATTCATTCCTTCAGCAGTTACATTTGTTATAGTTTCCGACGGGTTAATATGATATTTACTCAGTCAAAAATTATTAGTAAAGTTGTGTAAATCGTTAAAAACTAAAATAAGGATTCGTATGGGAGTTTCACATGGGCTGTTCGCAACGCGCATTTTCGCCTACTATGCTGGACAACGTCTGCCGGGTCAACTAGTTTTAAAAGAAAATGCACTATTTTGAAATAAAATCATTTTCTTGTAATATTGTTGGTTTTTCCCAAAAATTGTTGGACCATATAATGACTGATATGCTAGATTATTGATAAACACTTCGAAATTACACTATTTCGGATGAAATCACCATTAAATTAAGAGATTTGCTCAAGGCGCGCATATTGACCATTCTTCCCCTACATCCCAAATTTTGTCTCAAAATCGAAGGCAGCTGAAGCCAAAAAACATATGTAACCCATCAAACAGCAAAACTCAAACAAAACCCCTGTATTAAAAATTTTAAAAATAAAATGTTATTTTGGCTCATTCCACAATGGTCGGATTCGTCAAATTTAACGACATAAATCGATAACTCGAAAACTATCGGTGCTATAGTTTTGAAGTCTGAAGAAGAAATGATCTACAAGAAAAGATCTATTTTTGGTGTAAGTTGCCATTAGGTGGCTCTTTTGTGACACTTTTTTGATAATCAATTTAAAAATATATATATATTTTCAAAAAAAGAATCACAAAAGGGCCATCCTAATGGCAACTTACACCAAAAATAGATCTTTTCTTGTAGATCATTTCTTCTGAAGACGTCAAAACTGTAGCACCGAACCGATAGTTTTCGAGTTATCGATTTATGTAGTGAAATTTTACGAATCCGACCATTATGCATTGTAACGCAATTTCGGCTTTTCTGCCCTCAATGCTTTTTCTTCAAACCAAAAAAAAAATCCTCTTTACCACCAACTTGAGACATTGACTAACTGAAAGGATAGAGTTAACACTAATCTTGTGTAAAAGAGCTCGAAAATGTTGGTGAAAATATTGGTATATTTTGATTATCAGTTTTGGGTGGCGCATATTGCCCAGCATCGTTCATTTTGGATTGAAATTCTCGATTTTGGAATAAAATCGTTTTGATGCGATTTTGCTAGCTTTACATGGGAATTTTAGGACCATAAAATGACTAATGTGTTAGATTATGAATGAACACCTCGAAAATACATGTTTTCGGAGGAAATCACTATTAAATTAAGTTAGCTTAGGGGGCGCATATTGACCGCATATCCCTTACATTTTAATGTAAAAGAAGAGTAAAATGTGCTGTCCGCGATTCCTCCATTTCATGTTGTGATAAGTGGTGAATTTGGTTTTATCCGAACGTACCGAAAATGCTACTGCGGTCAAATATAAACAAATTGGCACAATAATTGAATTTCGGCTTCGATCTTTTCAATCTCGGTCACACACAACTGCGGATATGTGCGGTAAACAATTTTCTTCCAACCAGATCCATGTCGGACATGAACGAATGCACCATTTCATCGATATGAAGCGTACACTGAAACGGCCAATCGTTGGGATTTGATCAGGACCATTGAAATGCAATTTTATTTTGAAATCAACTAAATGGATGCGAGGATAGTGTTTTGTGAAGTTCTAAAACCAATGTGATTAATCTAACCAATGAGAAGACTCGCATGTGTAGTTCATTCAATCTGGTTTCGTTCATTTAATCGACTCTTCAATATTTTTTCCTGAATTTCCTAGGACCAGTTTCCAATCAAAAACTGTTCTTTTCATCCAAAACCAAACTTGTTTTGCTATTGTTAATTGTGTAATAGCCACTGATGGCATTAATTAGCTTCCATTATTCCCTCAAATTTATTTTATTTCAGTCAACCATTCACAACTACGAAACTAATCAGCGTTCAACTCATTCTCAATTTCAGGTGCAAGCAATTATCCCAGCAATCATAAAACTGTCATCGTTTTCCCAGTAGAATGGAATCCTCTGCATTATGGTGAGTGCATTCATCCATGTTGGAAACAAAAAACCTTGTGGCAAAACTATCGGTAGCAGTATCATAGAAAAAGCCGGTGGGCAAGGCAAAAAAACGAGACACCCTGGTCAGTAGTGGAATGACAACGAAGTTTCATCTCGTATTTTTTTTATGAAGATTTATCGTTATCCATTATTCATCAGGATCATAATTTCTGCTTCTCCTACTTTTTTCTGTGGAGCGGTTTTTATGGCGCAAATCCAACTATTTCACGTAGGTTCAAGCGCGCGTGTGGTGATGAAAAGAAAATCGTTACAAAAAATCCTGCGGGATTTGCTAAGTAGCTTCTTACTGTCGTCGCACTTAAGTTGGAAATGGAACTTCAATCAAAAATTGAGTTGAAATGCGTACCGTAAAACCAGACGACACTATCTGATTGTATAAACGGATGCATGTTTGCATCAATACCGAGCCGTAACCTAAGTTAACGCAACATTCTCAGTAGGTGAATTGATCAGTTGTGCGCCATTCGTTATTGTAAGAAACTGTGACATACCCCAAAAAAGTAGATGTTTCACACATTAAGGGCAAACCAGTAATGACGGTGCCAAAATATCCGTCGCTAGTCAAGGCTACGCTTCGGTGACAAATGAGCTTTACTGATATGTGTTTGTGTGACAAACATTGTCGTTTGACCTGATAGGGGATAAAATTTACGGCATCGAGATGGTACTTTCTTCTCTTGGCTGCCCACTCATGATGCGGTAGTCCCTGGTGAGCATCTTCCCTATCAACCGGAAACGTCATCAATCGTTCTGCGATGTTGGATTCAACAGAGGATTGTTAGGGTCATGTACAATAAACATCTTTCTTTGTTATTCCGCTTTGTGTGTCATCACTAATCGTTCTTGTCGGATTCTGATTCCACCTCCTCGTAATTCGCTTAAAGTATGTCAGATGAGTTGTACGTAAATTGTAA
Source organism: Armigeres subalbatus (assembly GCF_024139115.2). Taxonomy (NCBI): domain Eukaryota; kingdom Metazoa; phylum Arthropoda; class Insecta; order Diptera; family Culicidae; genus Armigeres; species Armigeres subalbatus. The sequence continues at coordinate 444,555,271 of NC_085140.1, forward strand.
TTCAATGCTTCCGATAGAGTCATCATGAAATGCTGCACGTTTGCAAAAAAAAATGCAGCTCGTTGAAACAAAAAAAGTTAGAGCAATTCTGCACTTTCCTGACACTGCAATCCAGCAGCAATGGGATTTGAGGACTGATTGTTGCCTTCACTAACTTTTTCTCAGTGCTGCCGTAGAACTCGTAACAGCGTATGCATGTAGAATGATTGTTCGCAGCGAAAGTTGGAAGATGAAACCTTTCCGTCAATCATGATTACACTCTCCACAGAACGGCTGCAGCTCAAATCAGGTGGAATAGTTATTCAGTGCTGTTGAACTTTTCCCAGTTCGAGAAATTTTCACAGGAATAATATTCACAAGGCTGGTACGAGCAACTTGTTCTATTTATTCGTTGTAATAGTTGCAAATAATTTCAACAATGAAATAATTGCCTCGTAAGTAGTTTAATAATGCGAAAATGCTAGGGAAAAAATATTTCAGCACATTTGATACGAGATGACTAAATAAAGCGTTTAAATGGTATCGCATTTACACATGGAAAACGCTTCATTCGAAACATAACTAACTAGAAGTAAGTTATGTCGTCCTCTAACGAGTTCTTTACGTCTGCCCCCAAGTGCGGTCTTTCTCGGGCTTCACGCGCACGATGTTCATTATTGTTCCAATCAATCATTTTTAATGACAATCCAGAGTGCAAACTAACACTTATTGACGTAACTTTGCTGTCGAGGGTGAAACATGGTAAAGGACATCCTCAAATGGTTCCAAGGAAAACGAACATCTATTCTTGACGGGGGTGTGTTGAAGATGAATAGATATCGTATGTAATCAATTAGGGACATTATTGATCTAATCTATATGAACAGTTATGAAACTGCTGTAATTTGTCATTTTAATATCAATATTATTAGTAATTTGAATGCTTTTTTATAATTTGGCAATGGAAATTCTGTTTTTTTTAAGTTTGTTTGGAAGGCTCAGTGTATGACACTATGACAGCTGCTCATCCGGTTATTTGACGTCGTAAATGGTGTGGCGTAGCGTCGTGCTCAAATCATGGTTCGTCAGGGAGCATCTTCCAGATGGCCTTAGCTTTGAGGTACATGTAACAAAAATAAAGAAACGAGAAAAAAATATAAGTACAATTAGACTTTAATGCCAGACGAGCCCTTTTACCTTCCCTTAGGGTAAACCACTCTACAATGGTATCCAATAGTTGCTCTCTGAAGGCGTCATTTTCTGAGCAGAACCAAATTACGTGATTGATCTCATCTTAATTGGCTCCACACTGACATAAGTTGCAATCGACCAGGTTTATTGCAATTGAACAGGTTTTGATCGAGATTTGTCTATCATTAACTCCACCTTCCTGTGTACCCATCTTTGCTAGCGAGTCCGCGCCAGTGTTGAGAAATGAGTGAGCATCGCTTGAAACCTGCTCACTCACTCGTGAGTTTGAGTATTCCAATTCAAACTCACTGAGAGTATACTCATACGTGAGTTTGAACTGTAATACTCATACTCGTGAGTGAGTATGAAGAATTCATTTACTCACTCATGAGTAATTTTTACTCACAAAATACTTCAACACAAAATAATTGTACCAATTTCCCTTTGAATTTGTACTGTAATAAATATTGCGTATTAAGTAGGTGGTTTACTTAATTGTTATACATTTTGCTGAATACATAGGATCAATATGACAGTAGATGGGACATAGTCAACACATATTTATATCAGTCTAGAAATGTGCGTATTTTAGCATTAAAGATGCAGTAATGGTGAAATTGTACCTAACGATAGAAATTCCGTCTCAAGAAATGTGCTGAAGTGCAAAAACTTGCCGCAAATACCTGTCTAGAAAGCTTTAGAACTATACATGTACCGTGTAGCTTACGGTGGATGGTGGTTTCCGACTGAAATAGAGTTCCCGAGCTTGGTACCGATCCGAGACTGTTCTGGTGGGACACGTCTGAAAGCAGATGGGCCGGTGGTGTCGCATCGTCAGATTGCCAGCCAGATTCTGCATGGTGGTGTCTCCGGATGCCCGTAAATGTTAATCTACGCGTATAATCGGATGCTATCCAGTCCAGCGGTCCGTAGAGCTATAGCTATCTGCGTTTAGCCCTTCATCCTAGTTGAGTCCTCGAATTTTGGGGAGAAGGAAATGATTCATTCTTTCTACGGTGATTCAGTTGGTGGGTTTAGGATTCCTTCACCTGTGATGCCTAACTTCAAGAGCCGATCGAACCTGCTGTGACGCAGTAGGTGACTTCATCATGCAACTGCATCGCGCCCTCATGCAGCTATCGGTGGAGGATCCCGAGAGTGATGTAGTGTAGGCATGTTGCTTGCAGCGAAGGAAGGTCGTGCTAACGGTATCTCCGTTCAACTTGAAATTCGCTTTTGTAACAGTTCTCGAGCCGTCGTTTTGAGACAATGGTATCCACTTGCTGATTTATCAGCCTACAGACTTCGTTCACAACGATACAGATTTATCGAAACTGTTGAGGCCACATAAGCAAATATCGGCGACGGCTGGTTTTGTTGTTACCCAGCTACGGTGGGTTGTTTTGCGAAATCGGATGCTGTTTTCAAATTCAATTTGAGGGTATTCATGCTGTTAATTTTGGTGGATGCCGTTTGGTCCGGATCTATCTGCAGGGCCGGATAAGAACGCTTCCTTTTCCAGGAACACAGAATACTGTGTGCAAAGTGGCGACGTTAGGAAACTAGGGCAGCGTTGACGTCGGAGAGCGAACGCTAAAACCGAGGTCAGCTTCGTAAGAACCTCAAGAGCCCCTACCATCCTTGGCATACATTGCTACATTCTGCATTCGGTATCAATATCCAAAAATGAGCAAGTCTGCAAGCTTTAAGCTAAAATAAATTAATTTTCTTACCATATATAGATACTTAATCACTTTTTTCCCTTGAAATCAATTAAATTATGTATCTATTTAACTAGGTGAATAATATTCGCGAAGTCGAAGCAAAATTCTTCACACTATTTACTAATGGCCTGGCTAATGACAGTGTTCTTTATGTCTCGGGTACTTATTCAAAAGGACGTATGTGATTTTGTAAACAAAGATTCAAACGTCGATTTGTCCAATCTGATGGCATCAAAAGATATTTTAGTTACTAGATAAAGATTGTCGCTGTCGTCGCTGTCCGGAACATCTTTTGCTGGCGAGGATAGGGGAGCTAAATGTCAAAGAAGGAAAATCCATACGATTTGACAGCTTGATACCCAACATGTTCCGGACAGCAGAACAAAGGGAACTGAAGCGACAATCTTTATCTAGTAACTAAAATATCTTTTGCACTACCGCGCAAACCAACACCACCAACAGGTAGCCGAAGGCTTCCCCTACCAATGTCATTTATTTTATACAGGTCCGGTTGAGCGTGCTTTTTGTTCGTATTATTAGCTCAAAAAGTGTAAACATTTCTGATCAGCTGATTGCTGACGTCAAACTCACACCAAATTTCATTCATGAGGTGTGAGTTTGACGTCACCGTTCTTTTGTTTCCGACACCCGAGCCACCGCCGTCGTCGTGCGAAACGAACACTGTTACTGTTTCCGACATTTCACGAATACGTTTGCGCTCTCTTGCCCTAACCTGTGTAAAATCCATAACATTGTTCCCCTACCTGTCTGTGGTGAAGGTTTGCGTGGGAGGGCCATCAGATTGAACAAATCGACGTTTGAATCTTTGTTTACAAAATCACATACGTCCTTTTGAATAAGTACCCGAGATTTATATTGATTGTTGTCTGTTTTTTCCACTATTCAATAGATCCTGCATTAGATTCAATACTTGTACAATATTTGAGAAGATGCCATGTATTGAACATACCAGTATTGTCGCGCTTATCTTTTTCTAGAGTACTGCGGCGGTCTTACACTCGCAGGCTCAACTGCGAAGGTAAACGTCAAGATAGCCGCCGTGTTAAAAGATAGGCAGAATTTTCCCGCTCAAAACAAAACCACGTGCTTTTCGCGAAATGACAGCAGTGTTCGATTGTATTAGTGAGAGGCAACCGGAGTCACTGAGTACATGGAGGGTGTTTATCATGGCAAGTGCATACGGTGGGTGAGATTTTCATTGACTCTGTTGTGTTTAGTGACCGTTGCGATTACCTGAGAAGCAACCAGCAGGAAACCGCAGTATTCTATTTTATCTCGAGATGCATAATATTTTTTTGTCGATTTTATTGTCGCAAGTTTGAAATTATTTTTGTCCATCTGTTAAAACAAAACTCCCACTGTACTTCAATACGATTAATCGAAGTGAAAATATCGATTCCCGATATATCGTATCGATATCGCCCATTCCTACTATTTACGTCGCGGAACTGATTAGTGATGACTAGAGTCCTACAAGAAGAGTAACGTCATGTGCCACGTTTGACAGATCTCCTGCTCGTTTGGAACGCGCATTTGTATGGAACTGACAGACGATTCTGTTCCAATTCTGACACTTGACGACACTGTTATTATAGTCACTGTAGTGATGACCAATGAAAATAAATACTAAGGCAGAGTGTATGTAATTAAGAGTGGCGACATGTGCCGCATTTGACAGGTCTCCTGCTCGTTTGGAACAAGATTTTGTATGGGAATGACAGATGAATTTTGTTCCAATTCTGACAGTGTCGGCACCCTTATTTACATACACTCTGTACTAAGGTATGGAAATCCATATATTGTGTGCGTGCCTTTCGTGTATGGCGAAAAAGCTTCCACTACTACATTCGAACGAGCTCCCATAAGAAGCCGTGCAAATATGTACGTCACCATTTGCTGTTTATATTTTCCATCATCCACTAGGGTAAATGATATATTTTGGACATGTACATATTTTGGACAAGCCTGAGCTTCTTCGATCAATTTTAGATAATGTGTAGGAAAATTTTTATCGAAAGTATGATCATTGCATACTTTTACCTCAACTCTAGCGGCTCCTGATGAGAATTCACAAATCAACTATTATTTATCTTTAAAATTATCTAAAATGTAAAGCTATCTACCAAAGTGCCTGCTAGACGCCAGTATGCAGGAGAACATGCATTATAGAACTCTTCGTAACATGCACCTGAAACACGTTTAAATTGGTTCAAATGGCAATCTTGAGGTCCTGCGGCCAAAGTTTGATTGTAATTGAGATACTAACATATTCCAATCGCTTAACATGCACTTGAGACGGATGAAAAAGGAGTGACCAAAATGAAGTTATGTTTTTATTCATCAGACATATATTGGTCACCCCATGTACAGTACATGGATGAACCATTAAATGCCAACTTTCAGGCTGTTTTCAATGATATCGATAAGATTGCGAAAAAATGTTAATTTCTGGTTTAATCTATGTCAGTTAAGCAAATAAATGCATTTAAATGAATGTGGATACGTGTAGGTAAGTCATGCCATAGAGATCTGTAGGTGGCCATTTTTAAATTAGGAGAAAATGACTCTGTCCAAAATATATGCATTTTCCATGTCGAAATTATATATTTGATGTCCAAAAAGAAAATATTTCAGTTCGCAGTATATCACAGTTTACACCTAGTAAACGTAATTTACTCAAAAATTGGGCAAAGGAGACACAAGACTAATCATAGGTTATGAATTTGGATGAACCTAGTGGTTTTCAATTGTTTTATACTATTCAATCTCGATATATTTTCTAATGAATGTCCTGCGCTTGTCCAAGATACATCATTTACCCTAATCACTTGCATTTGGTCTTCTTTCACACCTTCTATCTATTTTCATTGAGTGATAACATCGACATCGTTGTAAACAAAAACTGTTTAGTCAACTGTTTAGTTTTTTGGTCAGGTCAGTTTTTGGTAGGTGGTAACAGGTCAACTGTTTAGTTTTTTGTTTAAAGCTCTGATGTATTTAATAGAAGTTATATTAAAATAAAAATATAATGCTTAATTTGATCAGAATCTTCGGAAAAAGCGGTGCGAGTATATAGCAGCACAATTCATTACATCTTTTCTGGTCTTTGGGCTCAGAGTCGGCAAGGAAATATCTGAGGCACCGAACATCCATCGAATTGGAAGGTAGGATAATAAATAGGGAGAAAGACGGCTTTGGCAGGTTTTGTTCTATTATTGGCAGGGGGGTTTTTGTTGACCGAATTTTATGAAATTTGACCACAATATTCTTTGATATGCAAAGAATGTTTAGGCCAAATTTGAGCCTAGTCAGTCATAAAAAACCCCCTGCCAATAATAGAACAAAACCTGCCAAAGCCGTCATTCCCCCTATTATATTTCAGATCAGCAAATTTGCGTGTAGAATGCAGGACTTCCGAGCTTCTGGTACTTATGTAAACTAAATTAGGTGCTATTTTGCAGATTTAATCTAATAGACGGTATACTAATGCGAGATTTTTTTTTGTTACAGGTAACTTTTTGACAATTCATGACCAACTGAAAAACCAGGCTACTGATATCCTATTGTTTAGCCCAGCGCCAGATCGTAGCCAGGATGTTCTGGGCAATATTTTTTTATACTGCTTTTTAATGATAACAGCGGGATATGTCTATTGATGATGATGACACCGCGCTTGTCATAGGCTCGAGAAAAAACTATAGCGCAATATAAATATGCTAATGCATGCAACGAGCGACTTTAGATAGCGTTTGAAGCTTCCACAACTCGTGAAGGATGATTAAAATTATGAATTAGAAAAACAAAAATATATTATGATTTAATGAAAATGAAAAAAGAAATGGGTAATGGGGTGGGAGGCTTCTTCTTTGGGCGGAAAACTGCTCCTTCCTGAGTGAAACTATTCAACTCTTTTATTTACAATGTCTTCTTCTTCTTCGTTGACATTACAACCCCCACTGGGCAGCAGCCTCGCAGCTTGGTGTTCATTAAGCTCTCCGACAGTTGTAAACGGCAAGGTTTCTAAGTCAAGTTACCTTTTTTGCATTTGTATATCATGAGGGAGGCTAACACGATGATACTTTTATACCCAGGGAAGTCGAGAAAATTTTCTAACCCGAAAATTTCCTAGACCGGACCGGGAATCAAACCTATCCACCCTCAGCATGGTCTCGCTGGCCGCGCATCTTACCGCATGGCTAAGGAGGGTCCACAATCCACAATGTATTAAATTCTTTTTGACAGTCCTATAATTTAGTTTTAAAAGTTCAAACTTTTAATTCCAGAACAGTTCGCAACTTTTGAACCATGGTTGTCGCAAAAGTTTACGTACTTTGGTTTTGAACATTCACAACTCTCTACGAAAAAGAACCAATGAAACTTTTTATTTTTATCAATGGTTTTTATAATTTCACTAATGATTTTTTCTTTCAAATGAACAATCAAAAATATCCAGAATGTATGTTTAAACTTTACTCACAATACTCATAACGAGCAATTATACTCACTCACATGAGAGTATTGATATCCAAACTCACATGCGAGTTACTCACTGCGTGAGTAATACTCGCTGTGAGTTTGGTGTCCTGCTCACTGCGTGAGTATGAGTATTTAGTGAGTAACTCATGGCCTGAGTATTACTCACAAAATGAGTAAAGAGTGAGTATTTTTTTACTCACGAGTAAGAGTTTCGCAACACTGAGTCCGCCTTCTTATTGACATATATGATGGGACCCATACAAAGATAATCTTAAATGATCTTTCGATCAAATCACGCATCTGCTGTCCTAAATTTGCAAGAAAGTAAGTGCTTAGCTGGATTTATCGACCGAAGTGCCTGGACTCGATAGAACTATGACTATTCGATAAGAAATAATGATCTAAAGGCAGATTATCCCCAAAGTGAAGTCAATAGCTCAGCAACACAAAACCGAACACGGTTCTTGAATTTTTATGTGGGTGATCGATTTTTTGTTGAAAACACTGAAGTCAGTGGATCCAACTATGAGAGAGAGGAAAGTTCCAAAGGGAATTCTTCTTCCACGGATTATTTTCGAGGTTTAGCTTAACTTATCTTTGATTGACTACACATATGAATGGTTGCTGGTCCGTGATTGACCAGAATCAGAAAAAAATGCACAAAGAATCAACTTAATGATTGTTTAGGATTGTTCAAACATTCTCAATGTGCAAGTTCCAGTAGCTCAAATGCTGAAATGATAAATTACAGCGCCGGCCACGTCTTTGTAGTCTGTTAAGAAGATGGAAGGAATATTAGTAGGTGGTTTTGCTATTTGAAGACCGTGTTGACCTCTGCGTCTCCACAAAAATCACAGGAAGGGTTATTAGCTAGTTAGTGGCCATCACTGGATCTGGATTCACTTCAATAAGTGATGTGAACCTGTCAGTTTTGCCTTTCTCGTATACTAAGTATACGGTAAAGGCTATATGATCGCTCCAAAAACAAACTTTTTATAGAAGGCCCGGAGACCCATAGTGTTATATACCAATCGACTCAGTTCGACGAATCGAGGTGATGTCTGTGTGTGTGTGTGTGTGTGTGTATGTGTGTGTGTATGTGTGTGTGTGTGTGTGTGCGCAAAACTACTCAACAAAATGTCACTCATTTTTCGGGCACTTATCCTCAACCGATTTGCTCGCAACAAGTTGCATTCGACGCAGAATCCTGTCCCATTGTTTCCTATTTGAAATTGGCCAGATCGAACTATGGGATCGAAAGTTATGGCCAAAATACAAATTCATTTGAAAAAATCGCGTAAAAAATGTCACTCATTTTTCGGACACTTATCCTCAACCGATCTGCTCGCAACAAGTTGCATTCGACGCAGAATCCTGTCCCATTGATTCCTATTTGAAATTGGCCAGATCGGACTATGGAATCGAAAGTTATGGCCAAAATACAAAATCATACGTCAAACTCTCTTAAAAAATGTCACTCATTTTTCGGGCACTTATCCTCAACCGATTTGCTCGCAACAAGTTGCATTCGACGCAGAATCCTGTCCCATTGTTTCCTATTTGAAATTGGCCAGATCGGACTATGGGGTCGAAAGTTATGGCCAAAATACAAAATCCTACGAAAAAATCGCGTAAAAAATGTCACTCATTTTTCGGGCACTTATCCTCAACCGATTTGCTCGCAACAAGTTGCATTCGACGCAGAATCCTGTCCCATTGATTCCTATTTGAAATTGGCCAGATCGGACTATGGGATCAAAAGTTATGGCCAAAACACAAAATCATACGAAAAAATCGTGTAAAAAATGTCACTCATTTTTCGGGCACTTATCCTCAACCGATTTGCTCGCAACAAGTTGCATTCGACGCAGAATCCTGTCCCATTGTTTCCTATTTGAAATTGGCCAGATCGGACTATGGGATCGAAAGTTATGGTCAAAATACAAATTCATACAAAAAAATCGCGTAAAAAACGTCACTCATTTTCGGACACTTATCCTCAACCGATTTGCTCGCAACAAATTGCATTCGACGCAAAATCCTTTCCCATTATTTCCTATTGAAAATTGGACAGGTCGGACTATGGGATCGGAAGTTATGACCAAAATACCTTTTTTCATAAAAATCACAAAAAATGTCACCTATTTTTCGGACACCTAACCTTAATCGATTCACACGCAACAAGTTGCATTCGACGCAGAATCCTGTCCCATTGTTTCCTATTGAAAATTGGCTAGATCGGACTATGGGATGGAAGTTATGGCCGAAACACCATTTTAGCCTTTTTATACGAGAAGGCTGTATGTTCGCTCCAAAAACCAAACTTTTACAGAAGGCCTGGAGACCCATAGTGTTATATACCAATCGATTCAGCTCGACGAACTGAGATGATGTCTCTGTCTCTCCCACTTCATACGGGAGTTTGGCGGAAAGACGGTCATGAGATTTATATCATAACAAATATTGCCCTCCGCTCGCGTGATGGGAATGACATTTTCGTTTTCTTTTTGTGTAGTCGGAGCTTCAGTTCAACTAACATCCAAAAGTGATATCCTTTAAAATATATGACTGGGTGAAATAAAACAGGGTTATGTACGTCAAAAAGATTGGAAAAGGAAACAAAAATGTCGAAATTCTTATTAGCATATTGTAGATCAAGCTGAAAACCGAACCGAGGCCCCGCGAAATCGCATTTCCGGATGTTGCAACTGCATCGCGAGTAGTGCGCAACTGTGCCATAGTCGGGCACCACTCGCGATGCAGTTGCGACATCCGGAAATGGGACAAAATATGATTTTGGGTTTTCAACTGGATCTACAATATCTTTGCCATGAATAATCTGATTTTCATAGAACGGACAAAGAAATTTGTATTTTTTACTCCTAGCCACTAGCTCATCTTTTTTCAAGCACACACATTTTACGAAGGTCGAGAAAGGCACCATCACCGCTAGGTGGATTAATCTGGGTTTTTTCTACACAATGTGTTCAAAGCAGAGCATTAGTGATTAATCATAGATTTAATCATGGTTAATGAATAATGGATCATCTAATCATTATTCATTAAGCATTTATCTAAAGAATTTCCGTTTTTTTTAAACATATCCATGATTTAGATGGATCACATAGGTCATCTCATAAGAGCAAATGGAAAAAAAGTTATTAGTAAAAAAAATCGAAAAACTTCTGTTAAAACTCTAAAGAATTGTCCATAGAAATTTCGAAGAATGACTGGTTGAATTTTTTGTTTAACGGAGAAAAGCCGTTCGGCCGAAAGTAATTTGAACGAAGGCCGAATATCTCGAGTGGCTCAAGAATCTATTAGACTCAAACCCATCTGGCTGAGTCATTTGGCCGAAAATGGACATACGGCCGAACATGTCATTTGGCTGAAAAAGTTGCCTCGCCAAATAGGCCATTTTGAAGAAATTATCATTTGGCCGAGAATGTCATTTTGCCGAAAAAGTCATTTGGCAGAAATTGCCCTTCAGGAAAAAAGGGCCATTTAGCCGAACGGGTCGGCATTTCATGCCATATGAAATTATCGGCCATATGACCGTTCGGTTAAATGACATTTGCGGCCAAATGGCGCTTTTTTCCAAACGACAATTTTGGGTGAATGATCTGTTGAGGCAAAAGATTTTTTTCAGTACTGTCGTCCGGGGCTTCTTTTGATAAATCGGGGGCTTCTTTGGACATTTTGAAACAAGAATTACAACGTAAATTACTATCCAATTGCCATTATAAACATTCGAGTGTCTTGTTAATTAGTAATAATCAAAAATCCAAAGAAGCCCCCGGAGTCAAAAGAAGCCCGGCACGACGGTATGTCTTTTTCATTTGAATGACGTTTTCGGCCAAACCATTTTCGATCTAATATCCGTTCCGGCCAAACGTTCAATTCGGTCAAATGGAATTATGCTAGATGACATTCGGCTCACGTGTTATTCGACCTAGTAGCAGTCGAATAAATGGCTTTCCGCTGAAAAACTTTCGGCCAAACGACGGCAAGGGTCGTTTGACCTAACTCCACAAGGCCGAAATTGTTTAGTCGAACAAATTATTAGCGTTAGCGTTAGCGTTAGCGTTGTTACGGTATACTTCGTAGATTGGACACTAGTGATACTCATGTTTCTTATGGAATCCTTATCCAGATTGCTATCGGAAATCAAGGTGGGGAGTTACTCTTGATTCCAATCTAAGATAAAAATGGCATAAGCATGAGGATTACTACTCCCGGCCACGCCCATCTTTACCGTAACTAGGGATAGGAAAGGAAATGTTGATGTAGAACTTACTTAACGAGAGGCCCCCGACTTGGCGACGCCCTCATAAGTTCTACGGAGTTGGTGGTTGGGTAAGGTAAGGTAGGTCATGGAGGTTTGCCTCAAGCTGGCAATTCGACCCACATACTATGTTGTTTACCTGTTTTTATTTAAACTCTTGCCAGCCGGCTGTCGAAAGAGTATGCTAATATCGATTTTATTTACAGTTTGTTCTTTTAATAATTCACAGGCGATTTCTTAACCTCAATCTATCAACAACTATCCGTTGAACAAATCTAGATTTACCAAATTTGTACTTTCTGCTCAGTGAGCAAAACGACTCTTCTAGGTTCATCGAATACAAAAATCAAACCATGCCTTTTAAAGATAATTATACTAAACAAAATTTTAAAAGTTTTATTTCAAGTATTTTCGCGATTTCTGATATAAAATTCAATAGCTCTGTGAGGTAAACGGCCTGAAACCAGAAAATATTCATCACGCGCTGATCTACCTAAACACATATCACACATAGTAATAGAAATGGTACTTCCTTTTGCGTTGTACAAATATGTTGCATTTCACAAAGAACATGACGCTTCTCTGTTCTCCATTCCATCAAACGTTTCACTCAAATTTCAATGATTCACTTCAATTTCAATAAAACGCGTCACCGGACAAATAAAATAAAATAAATAAATAAATGAATAAATCAATAAATAAATAGATCAATGAATAAATAAATAAATACCACAATCACTCGCGAGCGCGTCACTTCACAAGGCCGCAATTGTTTAGTCGAACAAATTATTAGGCAGAAACCCGTTTGGCCGACGTTGTCGTTTGGTAGAAAGGATCATATAACTGAAAACGCCATTGGGCCGAAAAGGGTCATAACAGCCGAAATGTCGTTCGTAGAACTACTCCTTTGGATGATTAGGTCGTTTGGCCGTATAGGTCTTGTGGCCTAGAGTGTCATTTGGGGGAAATGGTCGTTTGGCAGCAAGGGCCATTTGGCCGAACGGGTCGACATTTTTGTCGATATCACTCGTTCAGCAAATGACATTTAAGAACAATTACCCTTTCTGCCAAACGATCAAAATGCAAAAATTGGCGTTTTAGACCACATGACCTATAGGACCAAACGAACATTTCTGCTGCACGACCTGTTAGGGCAAACGTCTTTTTCGGCATAATTACCATTTCGGCCAAACGACATTTCCGTTCAAGCATGCAATTCGGCTAGATGACTTTCAACTTAATGTGTTATTCGACCAGTGTGGCCAAATGGCTTCCGCCGAATGACGCTTTTTGAACAATTTTCCATGGAATTCCCTAAGAATGGCTTGTGGACAATACAAAGAATTTCCCTTAGAAATCCAAAGAAACTCCTTCAAAATTCCGGAAAACTCCGCTGAAAGCGCCACCGCCGCTGACCATATTTATGACAAACGCCGCCGCCGACAATCGCGAACTGATTTCGTTCTGAATGGGAACACATTGAAACGCGCACTAATTGACTCACTTTTCGACCGCACGAAGTACAACGATACCGGATCCGACAGTTTTTGACGTTACACCTCCGCCAAAATGTGTGCTCCGGCGCGCACTTTTCAAAATTCATCACATCCGCTGATCTATGATTACTCTCGGAGGTTGATTTTTTTTCAGTCACATTATTTAATAGCGGTTTTTTTAACGCTGGTACAAAACAGTAGAATTGCCGCAAAAAAATCCAAAAAACTAGCCTTGGAAATTTTGAAGAATATTCGACCGCTGAATTCTGAAAAAAAAATAAACCAGAGAAGAATTTTTTGAGTGAGTTAAAACAAAACCTAGAAAATTCCAAAGAATTTAAAAAAAAAATCTCAGGGTTTCCGGAGAATTTCCTGATGAAATTCTTAAGAGTTTCCCGAGTAAATTTCCGGCGGAAATGTCGAAGAAAAAACAACCACGTGGATTAGCCAAAGCAATTCCGAAGAATTTCTGGACAAAGATTCGAAGAATTTCCCGAGAGAATTCATAAGCAATAAGCATTCCAGAATGAAATTTTTAAGAATTTGTCAAGGCCATTAAGGCTTCCCCAGACCTAAGCGATTTCATCGCCGCGACGGCGACAACTAGTCGCCGCAATTCTATCGTTCGGTCGCTGCCGGCAATGTTCTATTTACGCTTCCATACCAATGGCGACAGAATCGCTGTCGCCAAGCGATAGAATCGCGTCGCGACTGTCGCATCGCGTGTGTTTGGGGGAACCTTTACACATGAAATTTTTCGAGAAAATCCAGAAGATTTTTCCTAGGAAATTCCGAATAAATTGCCAAGTAAAGCCCGAAGAATTACTCAAGGAAATCTCAAAGAATTTGCTTAACTTAATTTAGAATAATTCGCCAATAAAGCTCAGAAGGAATGCGTGAAATTCCACAAGGAAGTTTTTGAAGTATATCCCGAGGAAATTTCGTAGAATTTGATGAGGGAATGCCTAACAGTTTTCATAGAAAATTTCAAAGAATTTTCCGAGGAAATTTAATTGAATTTGCCGAGAAAATTTTGAAGAGTTCGCTGAACATATCCCGAAAAATTGAACGAAGATATTCGAAAAAAAAATGCCGTGGAGCTTCCTACAAATTTTCCGAAGAAATTATGAAGAATTTGCGTGGAAACTTTCGAATAGTTTTAAAGAATTTCTTGATGAATTTTCGAATGAATTTTCTAAGAATTGGCCTAGAAATATTGAACAATTTGGGTGGCAACTAAAAAAATGTAATGACTTCAATACTTTGAGAATAATAATGCTTTCACAGGAATATGACATTATGTGAAGAATCCTTCGAATTGTCACACACACACTTTCACTCCAACATTGCTCACAACATGCCGTAGAAATAAAAAGTATTGCGGCGTACATTGTAAAATTTTCAAGCGAACAAAGATCATGGGAAAAGTACACGGTCGAACATTTTAAGCGTGAAAATGTTTCGAAAACTGTCATAGCATTATTTGGTCTACTCAGCTCCATTGTATACAAAGGTGATTGTTAGGCTAAAGACACGACGCAACTTATAAGCAGGATCAGAAGCAGCATTCCGAAAATCGATGTGATAGAGCCGTACAGCGGCCATATTATACCAGCAAGACTAAGCTGCACAGCACGGCATATACTAATACTCATTAGTCTAAGTTTGAAGACTAAGGACCACTCTTTGTATAACATATATCAGATTGAACTGACTTCTTTGTATTTTTTTTTCCCGAGCCATTCTTTTCATTCTATTTTTTTAGTTGCCACCCGTCATTCCAAAAAATCGGTTGAGGAAGTTTTGAAGAATTTGCCGAGGCAGTCAAAAAAAATAGCTGAGGCAATTCCGACCTGTGGGCCAACGAACTGCAGAAGAATTTCTGAAGGGAGTTCCACATAATTTCCCACATAAATTCAGAAGAATTCCACGAGGAGTCTCCAAAAATCCTGAGAAATATTGCCTAATAACTCCACCGCCGAGGAAAATCTTGACAAACTCTGCCGCCGATGATTTCTTAACCAGCGCACACCTCTACGCGCACTAATTGATTCACTTTTCGACCGCACAAAACAGAACCATATCGGCTCTAGCACTAGGTATCAAACGCGCAGTCATTATTGGATTTCTCGGCCGCACAAAGCAGAACGACCCGGATCTTCCGACAAGAGGTGTGCGTCACTGCCGCCCGTAGTTTTTGGCATCACGCCCCAACCGACATATATGCATTGGCGCGCCGCCGTGTCACACCGCTGATCTATGATTTTCCACGATGATTTCATTTTGTAGAAGTCCGTAAAAATTCCCGATTGATATCCGAAGAATTTCCCACGAAAATGAAAAAAAAAATCGAATTACGTCTTGTGGAAGCTCAAAAGAATTTCGTGTGAAATTTACGAAGAACGACGACTTTCAATAGCAATCTAAAGAACTTCTCGGTGAAATCAAATTGTTGAATGGAGAAGGGTCATTTGCCCGAAAGACATTTGGTTAAAGGTCGAAAGTTGTTTGGTCGAATAAGTTAACGGAATTTCATTTGGCTGAAATGGACATATGTCCGAAAGTGTTGTTTGTTCAAACTGAATATGTTGCCGAAAAAGCCATTTGTCCAATAGGTCAAACGGGTCGACATTTTTGGCCATATGATCCGTTCAGTAATGTTTTGGCAAATGCAAATTTTTGGCTGTATGTCGCTTTCAGCTAACTGGCATTTCGGCCAAACTATTTTGGACCTTTCGACGTTTCAGTTGATCGCCCAATTCAGCCAAATTTGACAATCTAAATGACAATCGACCATTCGATTCGAACAAATGGCCTTCGCCGAATTAGTCAAACGTTGAGAAGAGTCATATTGCCGAAAGTTGTTTATCCGAATATGTCATTTGACCGAACAAACCATTAGACCGAAATTAAAATACTTTTGGCTTAGATGGACATACTACCGGAAATGTCGTTCGGTCGAACTGGTTCACTGGCCGAAAAAAATCGTTTTGCAGAAAGAGACTTTATATACCTGATTTTCCAATAGTAATATTAAGTTCATCACGGATTTTCTTATAACTAGAAAAGAGGGAGGGTTAGAATAAAGAACCACTATCGTAACTGATAAGAAAGGACCATTTGACTAAAAATGTGTTTGGCCATATTACCCGTTCTTCAAATAACATTTTCGGTCGTAGACCAAATGAATATTTCGATGATCAAGTTAACGGATACTTGCCTATCAACGCGTCAACTGAGCAGGAGCTTGCCCTATCAGAGTCCTTGTTATCCTCCGGTCTGCATCAGATCAATGATCTTGTGAACGCGAACGGCAAACTTCTTGACTTGCTGTTCATAGGCGATCCATGCATAATAAATCTCTTCCAGTCGCCATCTGCTGTTTTGAAAATTGACCCTCATCACAAGTCACTAGTTTTAACCGTTGACGTCCGTTCTCGCGATGAAAGATCAGTGCCAATATTTACCGTTGACTACGACTTCAACAGATGTGATTATCAAATCGTCAATGCATGGATTGCTGCCCTGAACTGGAATCATGGTTTGAATTATGCCTTAATCGACGATTCTGTTACCGCGTTCTATCGCACCATCGAACAGATCATCCGAGAAAACGGGCCGGTTAAAATTTGCCGACCATCCAAGAAGTACAATCAACCCTGGTGGACGCTACAGCTAAGCTCCGGAATCTTCGCAATCGTCTGCGGAAATGCAGAAAGAAGTTCATCCGAAACAGGATTGAAGTGAACGCGGCTAATCTGCGATTAGCTGAAAAAGAATATACTCGTATGCAGCATTGTCGGTTCCGTGAGTACACACTTAATTTTGTCAATTTGTCTACTTGTCTAGAAATTGTCAACTTTTACCGAGATTCGCACAGCCGTGCCCCAGCAAGCATGTTTTTTGCCGAGATGTCTGTCAAAATTGCTGGAAATCAGCAAGTAATTTGCCAAAAATCAGCTAACATCATTTTTGCCGGAATATCAGTTTTTTATTTTACTGGCGCACGCCTGTGCGGATTTTTGTCGAGCTGCAGAAATAAAAACTAGGTGTGTACATGGAAAGCCTTCAAGCAAATTTTAAAAATGATCCTTCATCGTTCTGGGCCTACATCGCTGGCAATGCCTATTGCTTCAATTTTCAATCGATCTATAAGCGATAGTGTTTTCCCGGAAGCTTGGATGCTTGCTTCGATCCTTCCCGTCTACAAATCCGGAAACATACATAGTGTAGAGAACTATCGTCCGATATCAATCTTGAACTGTTTCGCCAAAGTTTTTGAGTGTCTTTTGCACGAAGTGTTATACCCAGCAGTACAGTCTATCATCTCCGAGTATCAACATGGGTTCATGAAAAAGCGCTCGACGACATCCAACCTAATGGCATTCACTCATACAGTGTTAGACGACTTGGAGAACCGTAGCCAGGTCGACGCTATTTATTTTAACTTTTCAATGGCGTTTGACGAGGTGCCACATGCACTAGCGATAGAAAAACTTGACCGACTTGGCTTACCTACTTGGATCATTCGGTGGTTAAAATCGTACTTATCCTCTCGCAAGGCTTTCGTCAAAGTACACGGCGCCAAGTCTGATCCCTGTGACCAGGCTTGTAAAATGTCATCTGCATGTCATTTGACTAATTTGTTCATAACTTTCTTTAGAAGACAAATATATTGCATAATTTTAGATGTACTTATAACGCTTGAGTAGGGCTATATTTTTGTTCAAGGGTACTCTAAATATAACATCTTAGACTGGAGTGTGAAAACTCTCCAAAATGTCACGTGTCATTTGACATAATGTCATTTGAATGACATTTTACCTCCCACGACCCAGATTACATATTTACAGCAATGTCTTGTTAAACAAAGTTGTAGGCACATTTAAGCGCTATAAGTTCGTCATACATCATGAATTGATAGCTACCTTCTGGAAAAAGCTCTGGGAAAATTATACAAACGAATGCAAATGACATTTTACAACACTGCCTGTGACATTCCCTCTGGATTACCGCAGGGCAGTATTCTAGGTCCGCTCATCTTCATTCTTTTCGTCAATGATCTGTGTAACAACCTGAGCTCCGGAAAACAGCTTTATGCGGACGATTTTATGGCACGGTATGTTTTCAAATCGTCCGCATAAAGCTCGTAGACTGTTGTGATTTACATACTGATATTGTAAATGTTGCAAACTGGTGCAAGATCAATGGTATGCAGATGAACCCGACTAAATGCAAAGTCATAACATTCACTCGTTGCCGATCTTCTTCTATAACCTATGCCTATTGTCTGAGTCACACAGCGCTTCAGAGGATTACATCGATCAAAGACCTTCGAAACGTTCTCGACAGAAAGCTTCGTTCTACGGAACATTTATCAGTTTCAGGATTCTTACGGCGGAATACAGCACAGTTAGATAATGTCCATGCTCTCAAATAATTATATTGTTCATTAATTCGGAGCATACTAGAGTATGGAGTGCAAATCTGGGCTCCGTATCATTCCGTTCACATTGAACGCATCGAGAGAATACAAAAACGCTTCATCAACTACGCCTTGCGCCGCTTACCATGGAAAGATCTATCAAATATTATTTTCGACGTCATAACGTGCATCATTGACTGCCGTTACATCCTGGAGAATGTTCGATTTCATGCACCGTCTCGTCAACTTAGGAATCATCAACTGTTAAAGATCCGTGGCCACCGCACACATTACGGTCAAAATAATCCATTAGACTTATGCTGCAGACTATTCAACGAATGGTGTTGTTTTTCGACTTTAATGTTAGTAAATTAGTTTTTTTTAAATATGATTAATTCAAACAATCAGTCTGTGCAATTTATAAGTTGAAGACGATGTACAATAAATAAATAAATAAACGACCTGTTGAGGCAAACGGCTTTTTCGGCCAAATTACCAGTTCAGTCAAATGACATTTTTAGTCAAAGTGTTTTCGACCTATTAGCCATTACGGCCTAACGTTCGATTGCCGAATGACTTTCAGCCATATTATTCTTCCCCTTTTGAATTTCTGAAGGCTATTTTGAATGGGCAATACAAATAATTTCCCGTGATTCTCCCTTAGAAATAAAAAAAACATCCCGTGCGGATTCTAACGAGTGGAACTTCCACAAATTTTCCATGTAAACCACTGAACCACTTCTCGTTGAAATCCAAATAAATTCTTCCACATTCTGAACAGAAAAATGCTTTAAATTCCCACTAGTAATTTCATCTGTTTCCACTGGAAATTCAGTCAAATTTTTTCACGAGAAATTATTCCAAATTATCGTGAAAAAAGACTTCTTAATCTCTACGGGAAATTTTCAGAAGATTAATTGAAAATTCTTCCGAATTTCCATGTGGAATATTTTCAAACTTTCACGGAAGATTTGTATGCATTTTAAAGGATTTTGCTTCTAAGTTTTATAAACATATTGTTAGACATAACTAATGGGAATTCTTCTAAATTTCCAATTTTCCATTAGATTTTTTTTTTTTCAAACTTTTACGAAAAAGTACAAATTTCTACCGAAAGTTCTTCTAAATTCACATGGGTATTTTTTTCCTCGTGAAATTTTTCTCCAATTTCAGCATTGAATTCTTCAAAATTCCCACGATAAATTCTTACGGAACTCAACGAGAATTTCAAAGGAAAATTGTTTTAAACCTCCAAGAAAAATTCTTTCAAATTCGAGTAAAGTACGAGACACTAAAACGACCTAACTGTTGAGGCCTAAATACATATCTTAAAGATTATCACATGGTGGAGTGGAATTCAATTGCAATATGTTCTATGATGACAATCCATCAAATTTAAGCTAAATTAACCCAATCCTGAGATACTTGCTCTATGTATCACCAAATATGTTGTTTTAGAAAAATATATTAAGCTCTTTTAGTGGAATGTATTAAACCGTCTAAGACGAATTAAGTACTGTCCATTTAATTCCACTAGTTAATTTTCGTTATCTTTGCAGATACGTATTTCGACCACAACTGTGTGGTCGTCTTCAGTGTCTTGTACTCGACTCGACTTTAGTCGAAATACGTATCTGCAAAGATAACGAAAATTAACTAGTGGAATTAAATGGACAGTACTTAATTCGTCTTAGACGGTTTTATGTTGTTTTAGTTTTTTCCGTGTTGTTTTCCTCCGAATCGTACCATACCAAGGCAACTTCAACAGATGCTGCCATATACATCGGAATGACTTTGAAACCCCGGCACTGACTGGCAATAATTGATTTGATCTCTTGTAGTCAAACAAACTTACAGAGCAAAGAACAAGTCACCCCCGCCAGCACGTACCTATTGGATGTAACTTGTGAAATATTGTCAAGAATAATTCAACAGCAGTCTTTCGATTTTCCCGATGGTAGCGCCGGCAGAAGTTATGATCCGGAAGGATATTATCCTGATTCGCTCGATTCTTGTTCTTCCTCCGACATAAGGAGAGAAGACAGATGGTGTAAATTTCTTCGCCATCCATACCGGGTGCCCAGCAGGGAGCCAATCGGAACAAGTGCAAACGTTGCACCTCACCAGTTTGAGAAACGGTAATTTAATTCCGAGCAGGATTATGTGCCGGCGAAAAACGCTTGTGGAGAATGTCCGAATGCCCTATAAATAAAGTCGTCATTCCAGCCAATATCAAGGCAATGCATATGGTGACTGCAGTTATCTGAAGTTCACCACTGACTGCTGCTGGTGGAACGAATTTGAGCCACGGGCAAATGCCGCAATCCGTGTCCAATTTTCAAGGCGTTCGAAATAGTTGGTTGCTTCGGGATTATCTTGATGGAGTGCTTGCCTTTGCTGGCATCGTCCTGACCTAATGGAGCTGTTTTGGTTGGCCATGCGCCAAGTGGGAGCAAAAAAGCACTAACCGAATTGCGACAGATTTGGATCGATTGTTAAAAGTAGAGGCATTCACTCTTTAACTACATGGGTCTTACAGCAGAAAATTTTACTTGAATGCAAATGAACCACATGCTAAATGTGGTCTCAACAGTTATTCCAAAGCCATTAAGAAACAATTGCATGAAGTTTTGTTATGAAAGAAAAAGATAGATATTTCTGAAAAAATATATATCTGATCGTCATAACATAATAACATAATGTGATATAATAAATATAAATAGCGATACTTGTAACACAACCATCTTTGTTTGATATCTTTGTTCTTTTTCTAATTCGAAACAGTAACGTTTTTGTTAAAACTAGAAGAAATTTTGATACAATTTTTGTTATTTTAACTATTAACGATACATGTTTTAGAAGAATCTCTGTGATAAAAAATTACTGTAACAGAATAACAAATTCAGATATAAATCGGTTACCATCTACTGATCGGGCACCAACACAACGAAACACAGCAAGGCAAAAGTCTGGACTAATGGATAAACGCCAATGAGCTTGCAACTTATTTCGCAAGTCAAATAATAATTCCATCCGAGCACTTTGCAGAAGAAACAAAGAAAACCTCCAATCCAGTAAAGCAGTAAAGTGATGAAGAAAAAATTTACCCCTCTACCAGTAAAACAATAAATAATTAGTAGCAAACAAATTTCGAAACTCATTAAATTACCTACCTCTCGAGGTTTTTCCATTCAAGCGGAAGCAACGTTGGCGAAAAAAGCGTTCTTTCTTAACTTCCGAAGGCAAGAAGTAGACAAACGGGGAACACCATTCATCGGCAGCAAAGTCCGCGAAAAGTTTTCTTCATTTTCCGTTCTATTCCCAAGTGAGGGCGATAAATTGTTCACTAGAATTGCTACAGATGGTGCGGTGGTGGGCTCTACTTTTTTAACAAACGAATTGATAATATCCATTCTTTCTAATAAATTAGAAATTCAGAACCAGAAATATGAATTGAGGATACACTCTTCCTCTTTCCAACGATATGCTGATCTCTATGATCGGTTGAGAAATGTTGGAGTTATGACAGTTTTGGTGAGTCAAGAATTAACAAAAATCGAGGGGTTCATTAAAATGATTTCGTGTATAACTAACGAGGGGTTCATATTTCTGATGAATTTAACTCGGATTCTTAATATACTCGCCGAAAGCTTTCGAAAGAATGTAAATTTAGGCATTTTTAAGAACCTCGTGCAAATAGTGGCCCGGTTTCAGCGAGAATTACTCCACTAAACAATCAATAAAAAAGCAATACAAAAACAAGAATAATTCTACCAACAAATACAAAAAGCAATACAATTGATGAAATATACTATGAACTTCACACGCTTTTAAAAAAGGGTCATCTATGAAAAAAAATTGTATTTTTTTAATTGATTTTTTCATGTAACGTTTTAATTTTAGGTTGAAAAAAAAAAATTTGTGGAAAATTTAGTATTACAAATTGTTTATATCTAATATTGATTTATTTGTGGAAATTTTGCATTATTTTTGGAAATTTTATTATTATTTATTGCTTGTACCCTAATTTCTTTATTGGCAATTTCCTATTTTTTAGTGGGAGTGAAGAGAGTAGATGGAAGTAATGAAGATACAGATTCGATTGATACCGCAAGCGAGCGACAAGTGTTAAATAAATCGAAACTGAAAATTATCAGAGCCAGGTGACAAAATTAACAAGCATTGTTGTTGAAACCACTGTTATTCTGCCTACCGACCATTCAGGAATGGCTTGGATAGTGACGTGGTAATCACTGTATTAAGACAGGCTAAATAACAGCGATTTTAATCCGCTAATGTGCTGTTGAATTTTTTATGAGATTCATACAAGAGTCGCGCTAAATTTCTGTGGATCAATCACGCTAAAAGCAATGGATCAGCCAGCGAGTTGGTGAATTAGCCTGAGCTAGGAGCCGGAATTTTAGAAGAAGTGCATGAGCACAGGACATGAACAGAAATGTATAAGATAGCACAAGCAAGGGCCTCATACGCCTGTCACTGGCGAAGAACCGGTGTTAGGGCGGAATCGTTAATGTGAACATTTTTATATTCGGTAAGTTACTGCAAATACATTCTTTTTCGAGTCCCTATAATCAAGCAGGTATCTCAAGCATATCACATCGTTATATTGCTGCATGATTGAGTGTTTAATTTTGATAAAATATCGAAAATATATCGTGCATAAAAATTGCCTCGCCATAACAAAAAGGTGGTAGAGAATTAACACTGTTGTTTACAGTTTAGAACCAAATCCAGATGTCGCACATGTTGGGGTAGGGATTCAGTGCTCCGCCTTCTCCCCCTGAGCACAAGCTCAAATGCACATTCAAAATGTTACCAATACATGTTTTCTATGATGGTGTAAAGCGAAGGTGTTTCGATTGTGGCAATGCAGATCATATGAAGCAAGATTACCCTAATGCTCGTTTTGACAGGGCAAATGAGTTGAGCAGCTCAGTTGATTTCAATTGACTTACCAAAAGTAGAACATGTTCAACTTTCTTTTCGTTCAAGTGAATTGAATTGAGATGTTTACACGTTCCATTCGCGTTCGATTCAAGCGACTTGCTCAATTCACTTGCCTTGTCTAAACGTAGCATAAGAGATAACAGTTAATGACAGAATGAACAGTACAAGATCTTTAGTCGGGGTAATTTAACACAAACTGTCACCAACTCGATCGAAAGAAATTCGCGAAGTCGAAGCAAATTTTGCTCTTCCCTCCTATAGCAGATCCCACACGACGGAAAAAGTTTGACAAACTTTTGATTATTGAAGATTGAAGATTGATCGTGTAAGCGTGAACCCAAAATATTGAAGTAAATATTGAGGGAAATCAGAAAAGTTTGATATTCTTTTCAATATTTCCCCTCATCTCCCCCCGCAGTTTGCCCACAGGAGTCGATGACGGTTGAGTGTGTGCGTGTTTTGTGCGTTATACCGCTATTTGATTCGTATTAGTTGAAGAAAAAATTGAGTTGAAATTGAGGAAAAATTGAGGCCTTGCCGGCTAATCAGTGAAAATATTGAAGAAAAGTTTGATGAAAAGTTTGACAAAAAAAGTATTGTATTGTCAATATATGCCTCATGTGGGGTCTGCTTATGGGAAATCCCGTTGCTATCTGTCAGAGTTTGAGTGAAACATGGCCGCCATCTCCTCCTCTCTGTTGCTCTACTGTAAAAACCCATAAGGAACTGTCATTGTTTGTGTGAAGAATTTTGCTTCGACTTCGCGAATGGTCTAGGCTTCGTTGTTCCCACCTCCGAAAGAAATGCGACAGAACTATATTTTAGAACTGAACTACGGCAAAAAAATTGTTGCTTATTATCGGCGAAATAGTTTCCGAGGATCAGCAAATGAAACGTAATTTTAACTGAAATCTCGGCAAACTGGCGGTACCCACCTCGGGAAAATAAACGAAAAATGGTTATATCTCAGCAAAAAAAAATTAAGTTTGTAGTTGAGGGGGAAGAAGAAACCCAACGTTGCTTTCGTGTAAATTTCAACAACTTTTTCTATCTGTCTGCCACGATTGTAGAACACCGAAATGGGTGATTAGGGAAGTTGGATTTTTCTCACAATCGGTACGCTAAACCTTGTAACGGCCATTCGGTCCGTTACAGTTTTGTAAATATTTTGTATAATTGAATTAATGTAATTATAGAAAGTAGTTTAATTAATATTTTCCTGTAAATAGTATAAAGCTATGAAATAATTCCATTCCAGTACACCGCGTTTCAAAAGCTCTTTTATTCTCTCACGCTCGCAGAACGCGCAGAACGTTCTAGATCAACGTGCCTACCATGTGGCGAGCGCGTGTGATTACGTCACGGGTCGGGTAGTGACCATCCACCTGGGGAAAATCCCAACAAAGCCTCTTTGATAATTTTCGGGAAAGACCGGCAGGCAAAGCAGGCTGCGATCCGAATGGATTAATTGGCTTCCTGCACTTCGATCGTTAGGAGGGGAAATGCGATCTAGGGACTTCGTGAGGTCAAAACCGAAGGCTAAGAATTAGGACAATCTTACATTTAATCTGAGGATTCTTGACTGTGACTCAAAACTTTGATCTGGATTGTGGAACAGGCAAGAGTTGTTCGATTTAGTTTCGCGTCGTGAGGTGATTTGGAAGGTAGAACAATAGTGACATGGAGGCCCCTTGAACTTACTAATTCAAGTTAAAACTTCTCTCTTATAGCTAAAAAGTCAGTCGATCGAACTATCGTGCGATCAATTAAACGTGCTAGCAGTAGAAAGTGTGCGAGTGTGGAGCGTAAAACAGGTAAATCACGTGCTATATAATGTGCTTCTTAGTGTGATGGTAATAGCGTGGGAAACACGTTTCTTTCCCAGAGTTGTGGCAAGTGTGCCGGAGACCCGTCACCTCACAGGTTTTAGCCAGCGACTACTCCTGACCCCACCTTGCAGCTTCAAAGTTTCCCGGCGGTCCACTTTGCCGGAAGGGGCCGCGATCGACATTTTCGCACCCAGGCAGGGCGAAGGCAAAGCAAGTCAGCAGCAACAGCAACCGTTTTCCCGTTGTCGGTGACGACCGAGAGCGCAGCAGCAGCAGCAAAGCAAAGTCCACATCTCGTTGGCGAGGCGCCGTCGGCGCATGAAGACTATCGTAGCGTAGAAGGAGGAACCGCAACAGAGCGCGCACCGCGACCGCGGTGTAAGAGACGGCATCGTGTTAGATGAGCCGTAGGTAAGCGTCACCTTCTCCACCATCCAGTAAGCACATGGCAAGCGTCGCCATCTCCGTCCGTGGAGCACGTGCGTAGGCGTCGTCCGCTCATCAGGCCGCCTGCGGCACCGCACCGTTCCTCGACCGGTCAACAGCATCGTCCAGCAAGCGACCGATAGCAGCGTCCCCGTCGTGGAGAACAACGCCGACAAAAGTGATGGTCCGTAAGTAAACGCATGCATGCAAATTGGAATCGCCCAAGCGCGCTTGGTGAAGAATCGTTTGGTTTCGCCTGCTCCCAATTTTGGTTGGTGATGCGTGGCCGTGAGAGGCTCTTTCTATGTTAGCCGATCACAGAAAGTGAATGCCCACACCGCACAAAAGCACGTGATAGGAGGTTATTAGATTGCGATAGAACAGAAGCGAACAGAAGTGAACAGAAGAAGTGAAGAGAGAGAGAGAGTTTTTGAATGGATAGTATGTAGGCCTACGATAGAATAAAGAGCAATGAATTAAACTGCGAATAGGTATATTGTTTGATGAGCTGGAATAAAATGTTAAAAGGTACCACAGACAATCCGACTTGTTTAGTTCACAGAAACGAGAAGAGGTAATGTAGAGGAGGTTTTCATGTCACTCGGTATCGTTTTTCAGTAGCTTTTCTTTGGGATTATTTTACTGGGGAGGTTGGCCCTGAATCCAACCAACGGACACTCTCCATTTTTCCAGATCTGATCGGGGTGAGCTGTTTATAGCCAACCGATGATGATAACGACTGTAAGCGGATATTCTGCTTTCAACTAGATTGTCTTTGCTCTTTTTAATGATCGAGCGTGTTTTGAAGGGGGAGTAATTTTTATTTGGAATACCTGTAGCCTGTCGATCTTCGCGCTTTCCTTCCATTATTGGAAAACAATAACCCTTTCCCCTGAAAGGTCTTAGGCCGGGCAACCCTAAAACAGGTGGATGGTCTCCATTAGGAGTGGCGCTTAAACCATCCGCTAATCCTTTCGGAAGGCGCGGCCGGATCGTACGGTTATAACCTAACTTCGGAAAAGATGCGCTGTTTTCATTTGGTGATGCGCTATACAGCGAAATTAGAAATTAGATTTAACATATGGATTGTGGAAAAATCCAACTTCGCTGGCGGCTAATTCAGTATTCTACTGATTTGATAATAATACTTCTGCAGGGTACAAAACAACAAGAATACATGTCACAACATTATGGACGACAGTCAGTGGTGTCCAACATGCCACTCGTGCCCTATTGGACTCAGGTAGTGAATGTTGCCTAATCACAGAAATTTTTTCTCGGAACATAGCGACACAGAAAAGGCAACAAATTTGAACTAAAGTATCTGCATCTGGTCCTCAATAAGAAGCCATCAAGAACAGGAACGAAACCGAAGATTGTTGCAGAGTAAGCCAACCATACGCCTTTTGTAATGTGACATTTTGAGACGTGTAAACACAGTGAGGTGGAACAATACACGCTCATTTTGATTTTACTCACCGGTGAGTAGTTTTGTATCGCCGTTTTTTTTTCCCACTCAAATTTTGAGTGGTTCCACTTTTTTCCAAAAGTGAGTAAAATTTCTGTGGGAAAAAAAGAGATGGCAATACAAAACTACTCACTATTGAGAAAAAATGAGCGTGTACGAAAATCGTTCTAATATAGGGGAAGTATGTATAAAATGCGCCACCACCTTTTCTTGGTTTATAACCAAATTTTATCTCAAGCTCGTAAGCAGCTGAACCCAAAAAATATTTGTGAGTCGCTCAACGAAAAAAACTCAATTAATTGCATATTATTCGGCAACTCGGCCGTACGAAAACCATTTTTTTGTTAAATATCTTGGCTGTGCATATGCACAGCATATGTTTCGAAATGGACAAATTGATATGAAATTTGCGAAAAAGAATCCACGTGTCTTGGAGGGACTCGGAACCTCAACCTCCTACTCTCTAGATAGGCGTGATAACCCCTACACAACAAGACCACTTAAAGGTCACGTTTGCGGAAAAGCCATCAGAATCCGAGTACCAACCTCCACCGCGGTTAGCTCTCTTTTTTGCAAATTGAATATCTTTCGGATGCTTGATTTGCCCAATCTCCACATTTGCTTTACTGTTGTATATCCACAGCCAAGCGAGTGCACATTGTTTATTAAACGAGAGGATCGCACTCCATGCCCCCCAGCAACGGACTGGGCGGGACGGTATAGAATGCGAATTCAATCGCACTTTCACCGTCATTAGTCGTCTGAGTACACGCGACCGTTTACGTAAAGGCAATCAAACTCATCAAATGCTTTAGCCAAGCAAGCCTTTGGCACAGCAGAGTGCGATTGAATTCGCATTCTATACCGTCCCGCCCAGTCCGTTGCTGGGGGGCATGGAGTGCGATCCTCTCGTTTAATAAACAATGTGCACTCGCTTGGCTGTGGATATACAACAGTAAAGCAAATGTGGAGATTGGGCAAATCAAGCATCCGAAAGATATTCAATTTGCAAAAAAGAGAGCTAACCGCGGTGGAGGTTGGTACTCGGATTCTGATGGCTTTTCCGCAAACGTGACCTTTAAGTGGTCTTGATGTGTAGGGGTTATCACGCCTATCTGAAAAAACTCAGTCAAAAACTCAAAAACAAAAATTAAAAAAATAAAATATTATGTTAGCTAATTCCAACGCAATTTCGGCGATTACGTCATCAGATGAATGAAAATTACTCCTTACTACCATCAGTTTGAGACATTGACTACCCTAAAGAATAGGGTTAACACTAATCTCGTGAAGAGGAGTTTAAATGTTTTGGTGAAAAATAATGGAGTATTTTGATTTTCATTTTTCGGTGGCGCATATTGCCCCGCATCGTTCATTTTGAATTAAAATTCTCAATTTTGGAAAAAAATGTTTTGTTGCAATATTGCTGGCTTTACCTGGAAATTTTCGGACCATATAATGACTGATATGTTATATTAGTGATAAACTCTTCGAAAATGGATGTTTTTGGACGAAATCATTATTAAATTTAGTGATTAGCTTAGGGGGCGCATATTGGCCGCATTTCCACTAACGATATTAACGCGATAAGGAAAAACGAACTGTGGCAAAGCAGGCATCGCAATATCATCTGAGCACAGGATATGTGCAAAGATATTATCCCTAATCAAAGAGCACTCTTGAAAGACATTATCATTTGAGCAGTTGATGATGATCCTAATAGCCAGTGCGGTTTGGGGTTTCTTCACGTTGCTAGGGCGTTGCTACAACAAAAGCAGTGAAAAAACGTTTCTCCATGGGGAACATTGCGCTTTGTTTACTGAGCAGAAAGATAACTAAGATCGATATCCCAGTATATCATCAGTATCTTTGCTCAGAAGATCTGATGATGGGATAAATTGCAATGCCTGGGTAAAAGCGAGAGGTAGAGCCTTTATTTGCTTGATTGACTGTACACTTTGTAGTTACTGGTCGGTGTTGGTAGAGAAAGAACAAATCTCGCTTAACTTTTCAAAAGGTCCTGAGTAACATTTTTTTTTCATGAATTAATTTGAGTATTGCAATCAAAAGCTTTCATGTTGTTCTGTTGATTGCGCTATTCAAATTAATTCATGAAAACAATGTTACTTAGGGCCTTTTGAAAAGTTAAGCGAGAAATCTGCACAGCTTACCAATTGAATAGCCTTCTTGGGATTAGGAAACTATTCTCACTGCACAATATGCTTTGGAGTTTCATTAATTCATTGACCAATAACGATGCCAGCCACGTTTTAGTAAATTTAGTAAACTTAGGATTGAGAGAGAAAAAAATAGAGAGAGCCAAGAGAAAGGGATAGCTGGTTAGATTTGAAGGTAATTCAAAGGAAGTTGCCTTGGTAAGCGACAAAATAATTATTTTGTATAAAGTTATGTCACAGTAATTTACTCACCCACATAAAGCAGAACTAAGAATTTCGATGATCGTGCGATCGTTCTGAATCTGATAGACAACACGAGCAAACGCGCACTCAGCACACGATAGATCACGCACCGAATAATTTACTTCTGACCGCACAAAAAAGAGCTAACGACCTGGACCTCGCGAAAGTTTTGTTAAGGTTCGATACGAAACACGATTAATCGCTTACTGATTAATTTTCTTTCCGACCGCACAAAACAGAACTAATCATCCAGATCTCGCGCAAAGATTGTTTCATTCCGAATAGTTGCAACACAGTGAAATGTTCAGTAGTGAAACAAGTTGTGCTGCTTGCGTTATTTATCCTATTCTAGAGTTTGGCATAATAACCATTTTTAGGGTGTCAGGCAATTTAGTCGAATGCCGTTTGGCCGACCGCTATTTGGCCGAATGCCGTTAGGTCGAACGGGTCGTTTAGCCGAATAGTTAAAAACATTATTGTAGTGATTATTATGAGTAGTGAAGAAAAGGAAATGAGAAGTGAGCAATGAGAAATAGTGAGAGAGAAGTGAGAAGTGAAAAGTGTGAACAGAAAAATGAACTGAGAGCGGGGAACTGAGAAAAGAGAACTTTATCCTTCTTCTTAGTTTTTCTTCCTTCTTCCTTCGTCCTTAATCCTTCTTCCTTCTTCTTACTTTTTTCTTCCTTCCTCCTTCTTCCTTTTTCCTTCCTCATTCTTTCTCCTTGCTTTTTTCCCTTTTCCTTCATCCTTCTCTTTCTTCCCTTTTCCCTTCTTACTTCTTTATTATTCCTTCTCTCTTCTTCTTTCTTCCTACTTCTTTATTTCCTGCTCCTTCTTTCTTCTTTATTTTTACATCTTCCTTCTTCATTTTTCTTTTTTCCTTCTTCCTTCTTCCTTCTTCTTTCTTTCTCCTTCCTTCCTCCTTCTTCCTTCTTCTTTCTTCCTTCATCCTTCTTCTTTCTTCCTTCGGCCTTCTTCCTCCTTTCTTCTTCCTTCGTCCTTTTTTATTCTTCCTTTTTCCTTCTTCCTTCTCCCTTTCACTTTCTTTCTTTTTTCTTGTTCCTTTTTCCTTCTTCCTTTTTCCTTCTTCCTTTTTCCTTCGTCCTTCTTCCTTCTTCCTTCTTCTTTCTTTCTTCTCCCTTCTTCATTCGTCCTTTTTCCTTCTTCCTTTTCCTCTTTCCTTCTTCCTTCTTCCTTTTACCTTCTTCTTTCTTCCTTCTTCCTTCTTTATTCTTCCTTCCTTCCTTATTCCTTCACCCTTCTACCTTCTTCCTTTTTTCTTCTTTCTTCTACCTTCTTCCTCCTTCCTTCTTCCTTCTTACTTTTTCCTTCTTCCTTCTTCCTTCTTTCTTCTTTCTTCTTCCTTCTTCCTTCTTTCTTCTTCCTTCTTCATTCTTCCTTCTCCATTCTTCCTTCTTCATTCTTCCTTCTCCATTCTTCCTTCTTCATTCTTCCTTCTTCCTTGTTCCTTCTCACTTTTTGCTACCCACTACAAATATTCCTACCTTTCACTACTCACTTAATACAAAAACGTATTTTAACTATTCGGCCAAATGGTCCTAAACCATTATTAGTAATTTAATAACCGATTTCGAGTCTAATAAACATTCTACAAATTATTTTAATGTAGAATAAACATCAAAAGACAAATGCTGGTTTCATTAAGGTGTACTGAATTATATAATAAATATGAAAATTGTTTTCCTGGAGTGCATTGGTAATATACTGCTGCATACCGCTTTGTTCAATTGGATTAAATCAATTCACACATAAATACCATTGAAAAATACCAACGACACATCAAAACTTATGAATGAATGCTGTTGATGCTACTTCCTAGCAAGAAACAAACCTGGATACGAGAAAATCCATGCATACCTATGCAGAGTCGAAGGCGAACATACCCACAATGTTTGTTTGATCCGAACGGACCCTATGAGATCCGAACTAAAGCTCCCCTCTGAGACACTTCCAACAAACACACGTGCTGTGTCATCGATTCTGGGAGATTTATTTATGAATATAGTGTTCATATTTTTGCCGTTTATTTTCCTCTTCTAACAGGTTTTATCGATGGAAAATATACACCAGCACAGAGCTACCGAAGGACATTTTGTCACCATAATTCACGCTTGATTAGTTGCCTTTTGTGCTGCTTATAGCAGCTCGTGCGAATTTCGTATCGGGTGCTCCAGGTATGGCGGATGATGCGTCTATTTTCGGCGATGAACAGCTCGAATGGCAGACGGTATTGGTAGCTGCCGAAGCAAGAAAATTAGGAGAACCGTTCCCCTTCTCCATATACACTGGCATATTAGTTTTATTTCGGAACAAAGCAAAAAATCACCTGTTTTTCCCATTTATTCTCAATCCATTCGAAGGAATGATACCCTCAATCCTTTCAAGACAAGAAGAACCTTGGCGAAACTTTATTTCCATTTACTTTGCGTTGAATTATCAGTAGTGAGAAAGAAAGTAAAAATAATACAGTCTAATCGGTTGATACTTTCTAGATCAGTGTTTTATGAAACTCTATTGGATCTTGTCGACCAATATTTCCACTCATGTTTTCACAATTTGAAAACTAATACAGTTTTCAAGTCATTAGTTTAGTCCTTTACATTTCTTTGTCGATCTTTATGAAGTTCAATAATTTGACTGAAAAAATGCAGTTCTATTCCTTTCCTAAAGTCTATTCCACATTCTAAATATTTCTGCTATTTTGAGGTTTTTTTAGTATCGACTCGTATCGTTTCACAATCCGAAAAATTGGCGCCCTAGCCCTCGTTTCGCAATTGCCAAAGCCGTCGTCGTTTCCTTTTGGTATTCGTTAAAAAAATGTTTATGATGCTGCCATCTATTATTCTATCAATTTACAAGAAATGACATTTTTTTTCTAATTTCTCCTATTTCACATTTCAGACAATAACCGGGACCACTAGAAACGAACGCACGCCAAGTGGGTAGAGTCGTCCCAACAGCAGAGCAGCCAACCGGAGCAGCACCCGTACCAAGCGAAACATCACAACCAACCTGCCCCATATTTCGGACTTGGTGAAGTGCAACATGAGCTCACGTCACGCCTTCTACACCGTCGAGGTGGGCGACACCAAGTTTACGATTCTGAAGCGATACCAAAACCTGAAACCGATCGGATCCGGCGCACAGGGCATTGTGTGGTGAGTATCGTAAAAGGACAAAAGGATGAAGTGGTAATAGTGAACAAACATTGATTGCCTAAAATGATGTGGTTTAAAATGTTAAGGGCTTGATAGCCAAACTGAATCTTGCTTCATATCGATTGGAGGCACTTTACATGCGGTAATGCAGATTTGAAAAGTAGTAAAACTGAGTAAAATACAGCAAAAAGCTTTCTCAGATTTTATCAACATTACTATCGATCATCAAGAAGCGTCTAGGAGTGAAATCCAAACAAATCGCATGAAGTCACAGTTTATTGAATTTTCTCCTGGACATATGTAAATAACACAGCACACTACCATCCTATTCTCAATAGGATTGATTCCCATGCTAATGGATGTACTCTCTGATATCGAAAAGTCAATCAGACGCAAGCAATGTATGTAGGTGCAATCGGGTTGTTAGATTAAAACGAATAGCAGATAAGTAATCAAAGGATTACGGCGCTGAGCCTGAAGTCTCACAATAATGTT
Organism: Armigeres subalbatus; assembly: GCF_024139115.2. Taxonomy (NCBI): domain Eukaryota; kingdom Metazoa; phylum Arthropoda; class Insecta; order Diptera; family Culicidae; genus Armigeres; species Armigeres subalbatus. Next base: position 444,588,653 of record NC_085140.1, read on the forward strand.
CAATGTATGGTGCTTTCGTCCGTTCAAACCTAATCTCTTCCAAGATCATTGAAGCATGTTAAGTTGCATTTACCAGCCGGTTAATGCACCGAATGGATGGTCCATGATGCGAATTTCTTATGCATCACTCACTCCAAGACAGGAAGAACCCTCGACGGCGGATGCAGTGTTGGTCGGTCGGTCCGTCATCTGCGTTCAATGGTGGACTAGAGCTGGTATCGTACTCCTCGCTCGCTTCACTCCTTCAGCGATGTTATTGGTCCATCGTAAAAAGGTCAAAATGCGAACGAGAATAAAGAATTCTCCTATCAAGTACTTTAGTGTTTCTTTATTACATTCTCTGAGCAACGAAGACTAGACTGGCCCTTAACCATAAAAGCAGGCATTTTCAACGGGTTTCCTTCGTTTTGGAGTTGAAAATGTCCGCTTGATCGAATGTTCCTGATTGTCGTGTTCTCATGAACTGCAAAAAAGGACATTCCCTATATTATTTTTAGCCACGTACAAAAAGTGTTACTCAAATGTATTAATATTATAATACCAAGCAGATTTTTTTCAGAATGTTCCAATACTTCAAATGTCTCTTTGAAATTCACATATGTTAAAATTTTCTCAAAAACTGCTTTTTCTCCATATGTAAATATTCCCGAGCAGAGATCGCTATCAAAAATATTATCAGAATGATAACAAATGGAGTTTTTGGAATCATATCAATAACATAATTAATTGCAAGGGTAAAACGCAATATCATATTTTGATATCATTTTGATAAATTGAAAATAATAATAATTGTATTCTATGAAAAGCTTAAGCTTTCTAAGCCATCTTAAATAAAAATGTTTCTCCGTTTAGTCTATCGCGGTTTAAGTTGCGAATGGTTTATAAAGATGCTTATTACAATACTAAAATAAAATTATTTGATATCAAATTTTAAACAAATTTCATTATTTTTATTTGGATATCATCTCAATTTAATTAAAACTAACTGAATTAAATATTTTTTGCTCTCAAGGCGTTTAGAAAATACCTCAATGATAAGTGATCTAGTTTGTAGGTCTTGATATCGCATATGATATCAGCATTTTGATATCACTATATGATCCAAGTATCAGAATAATATCAAACTAAGCTATTTTTCTTTGTTTTTACTTATATAATTACTATCATAATAAAGACTCATCATGACAATCAAACAAAAAATGCACGATATCATAAAATGTTATTTTTCATGCAACATTCAGCTCTTATTTGTTATGTAATTACTATTAACTTGACCACAGGGTAACCAAAATTTGATTTAAAAATGAAAGTATCAGAATATCAAAATGAGTTTTAAGTTTGTTTCAATTCTCTGCTCAGGTTTCTGCATAAAGTACCAGCAGGCATTCGAATTGTCACAGTAACACAGTATGTCCTGTTCCCTCAATTTATATCAGTGTCGGTGGACCTTAACCATAAATAATTTGAATCAATGATGCAATATTCCCAATCAAGTGTGCATATAAGCAATTTAATGCGAGGATGTGAAAAGCTTCCTTTTGCGAATCATTTTGAAAAGAAGGATGCTCTTTGAAGACATCTTACCATCATAATACATGACCTTGATACTGTGACTGGGGTGGCCGTATCCTGTACAAAAAGTCAACCTCCATTTATGCTGATGCTAGGCCAGTCTAATGGAGACGCACTGAAGTAGAACGCAGATGATAGGACGATGTCTTTATTAGATCGTAAACAATTTCCTGTGAAGAGTAATCTTCTGAGCTCGCAACATGTCTGGGTAGAGTTTTTTTTGTCATCCTAATATTGAAACCTACTCGACGAAATTGTATTGTGATTAGTTGACCGTTACCTGTTTTATTATCAACAAGGAATGTAATGGTCTCTGATGAATTCCAAAACAACAAGCAACAAAGCAGTCTCGCAATTTTGTCCGTCCGTCTATCTGCAGATAATTTGCGTATTCAATTTTGATTCTTTCTTGGTATGATTATTAATTTGGAGAAGCATCTTTGAAATCATGTCATCCGGTGACTCTTCAATTGTCTAATATTGACATCGTACAAAACAATCCAGAACAAAATACGTTTCTCCCTATCACGAATAATGAACGTGACATCTTGCTGTTCGACAGTTATTCTAGATATTCTTATGAATTTTTAGGGGAAATTTATTCTGGAAATGTTAACTAAGCATTACTCGGAATTTTCATCGATTTTATATATTTCTACGCCAAATTCTTGTGATTTTTTAAGAAATAAAAATAATAAGTCTGTACGTTTAGTGGACTTCTAAATATCAATGACAAAGTACACCTGATTCTGTTTTTATACGGATTTTTTTACACGGCCATGTAAAAAAAAACCATACACAATTTTTTCCAAAATTGCTTCATTTTGCATGATTTGTCGAGAAATCATAAAACTTTTTTTACACGGATTTTCGAATTTTGAACTGAAAACTTTTTTTTATTCCAAAAGTCCTTTTGTCGGGAAATTCTTCCGAAATTCCAAGGGAATTTCTTGTTTTTATCATTCTCTATTAGCGAAATTTTCAGCCATGGACTGGCTCATCACGCAAAACGCTTTGATTTTCATTTGGGCTGTAGCGCATCTAAAACAAAGATGCACGTCAAATTATGATGTCAACCTTTAAAAAAAATGTCATAGAGAACTCTATGAAGAAACATCAAAATGACGCATTTTGATGCTAGATGGTATTATCAACTTAAGTTTCAGATGATTATGTTAAATGCAGATGATCATCTGGGTAGCAATGAAATAACTTCTAACCGCAAGATTATAGAAAGTTGCTGCCAATGCTCGTCTTTTTCCACAAAAAAAAAAAAGATTTTTTCGCTGTGATAGAGCTTGACTCTCTGTTCGGCCGAAAGCCAGAAGTTGTTTGGCCAAATATGTCTTTTGGCCAAAATAAATATACGGCCGAACATATCGTTCGCTCAAACTGATCATTTGGACTAGAGATGGGCGTTCAGATCCATGAGTGAATGAATCGTAGATTACCTTTTCAATGATCCGGTACACCAAATCAGCAAATTACCGAATCATGTGTGAGGAAATGATAAAATAAAAAAATGTTGTATTTTCTCTATGCATGTTATAAGTATAAGTGAGTTAGAGAGGGGTGAAATTATTGAATGTACGGGTGAACAGTGTAGTCCTGAATGGTAACCGTTTCAGCATTTTGCATTCTTCTTACTTTTTGATCCAAATATCCGATCCGTAAGAAAGATCCGGATCATTAGACTGAATGGCCCGGATCTGATCCGTTCAACGATGTGATCCGTTTTGCCCATCTCAAATTTGGACGGAACATCGAACAAGTCATTTATCCTAAAAAGCCATTTTAGCATTAGCATTAGCATTAGCATTTAGCAGTTCGCACAAATTCGTAGGTGGTACAAGCCAAGACTATTGTATGAGACTAGTATCACTTTCATCCGTTACCACAGATATTGATTTGGGATTAATCACTAACTCTTAGATGGAAGCAATTGCACTCTCCAATAGTCGAGATCTGTCCTGGCCACGTCCTTGCGAATGCTGAGGAAGGGGAAGGATGGTTTGTTGGACACCTACTTAAGAAAGATGCAGAGAACTCTACGACCTCTCATAGGTGCCACGGGAGGTTTTGGGATTATGTGGAAGGTTATAACAGTAGTAATCGTTTTGGTATAACGTGAAACACAGAAAGAACTAAGATAGAAATACAAAGTAGGAAAGGGGACGAGCCTGGAATTGAACCCACGACCTCCTGCTTATAAGGCAGAAGCGATAGCCACTAGACCACCGAGCTCGTCTATCCTAAAAAGCCGTTTAGGCAAAAAGTCAATTGGCCGAAATTGCCGTTTGACCGAAATGGTCTTTTTTTTTCAAGTTCGTTTATTTGGTAGGCTCAGGTGTGTATAAAACTTTACGGAGCCATGTTTCTCTGCAATATAAACAATTTCTGCATACATTTTTGCATATAAGCTTCCAACGAGTTTAGCACCGCCCAAACGTTGACCGATTTGGTTGAAATTTTGTCCAGAGCATCAGGGCATCAAATAGAACAGAATAACAGGGCGGCCCTACTAATTTGAGCCACCCTAATATACAATCAATTATTCAAATTTTGGCTTTCTCAGTCTATTGATTTAAGGTATGAGGGAAGGATTTTCCGTTAAAAAAGCACGTGGTAGCACTCTCTGAGAGAGAAAATTGCCCAATTCAGCCCGCCAGAATTACGCTGTCAGTGTCGCCAAAATTATTTCATCATTATGCAGTTTACAATTGCTTGAGAATTTGCCGTAAACGGAGAACAAAAGGAATTGGCAACAATGGGGAAGAAATTCGGCGGAAGTGGTTCGGCGAGAGAACAGCAACAGTGCCGACCAATCACGCAATGTAGAAATCAAAATAAACAAACTCCAGCTGGTTTTAGAAAATGAAAACATGAGCCGTTTCTAGAACAACATTAGAAAATATCGTGAGAGGATTTCTGTTCAAGGTTTCCACACAAGCTTTGAAAAGTATTTGGGTGATAACAGTGGTGCTGGTGTAAATAAGACAAATAAGACAAATAAGACAAATAAGACAAATAAGACAAATAAGACAAATAAGACAAATAAGACAAATAAGACAAATAAGACAAATAAGACAAATAAGACAAATAAGACAAATAAGACAAATAAGACAAATAAAACAAATAGCTTAGCTTAGCTTAGCTTTGACTGACTACACATATCTATGGTTGCTACTCCGTGATTGACCAGAATCAGTGAAATTGCACAAAGAATCAACTGAATGATTGACTGGGATTGTTCAAGCATTCTCAGTGTGCAAGTTTCAGTGACTCTAAAATTCAAATGATCAATAACGGCGCCGGCCACGTCCTTGTAGTCAGTTAGGAAGAAGGAAGGAATATTAGAAGGTGGTTTTTGCTATTTGAAGACCGTGTTTACCTCTGCGTCTCCACACAAACCACAGGAAGGATTATCAGTTAATTGGTAGGCATCGTTGGATCTGGATTCACTCTGATAAGCGATACGACCGTGCCATTATTTATACACAGTGATTTTACCTAGCCATGAATCGGGCGCGAAAAGTAACACAAACTAACTACCGGCCTACCGGGCGCGCAATGCAGAACACAATATTTCGGCCGATCGCGCCATCGTTCTGCTGTCCGAAACAAGAGAAATCTCGCACTGAACTGATTTTTATTACCGGCCGCGAAAAGCAGAACACAATAATTCGGCCGATCGCGCCATCGTTCTGCTGTCCGAAACAAGAGAAATCTCGCACTGAACTGATTTTTATTACCGGCCGCGCAAAGCAGAACACAATAATTCGGCCGATCGCGCCATCGTTCTGCTGTCCGAAACAAGAGAAATCTCGCACTGAACTGATTTTTATTACCGGCCGCGCAAAGCAGAACACAATAATTCGGCCGATCGCGCCATCGTTCTGCTGTCCGAAACAAGAGATATCTCGCACTGAACTGATTTTTATTACCCGCGGCGCAAAGCAGAACACAATAATTCGGCCGATCGCACCATCGTTCTGCTGTCCGAAACAAGAGAAATCTCGCACTGAACTGATTTTTATTACCGGCCGCGCAAAGCAGAACACAATAATTCGGCCGATCGCGCCATCGTTCTACTGTCCGAAACAAGAGAAATCTCGCACTGAACTCACAAATAAGACAAATAAAACAAATAAGACAAAAAAGACAAATAAGACAAATAAGACAAATAAGACAAATAAGACAAATAAGACAAATAAGACAAATAAGACAAATAAGACAAATAAGACAAATAAGACAAATAAGACAAATAAGACAAATAAGACAAATAAGACAAATAAGACAAATAGGACAAATAAGATAGATAAGACAAAGAAAAATAAAGTAAGTTCCTCCGGAAATTCCTCCGGAAATTCCTCCGGGAATTCCTCCGGAAGTTCCTCCGGGAATTCCTCCGGAAGTTCCTCCGGGAATTCCTCCGGGAATTTTTCCGGAAGTTCCTCCGGGAATTTTTCCGGAAGTTCCTCCGGGAATTCCTCCGTAAGTTCCTCCGGAAGTTCCTCCGGGAATTCCTCCGGAAGTTCCTCCGGGAATTCCTCCGGAAGTTCCTCCGGGAATTCCTCCGGAAGTTCCTCCGAGAATTCCTCTGGAAGTTCCTCCGGGAATTCCTCCGGAAGTTCCTCCGCAAGTTCCTCCGGGAATTCCTCCGGAAGTTCCTCCGGGAATTCCTCCGGAAGTTCCTCCGGGAATTCCTCCGGAAGTTCCTCCGGGAATTCCTCCGGAAGTTCCTCCGGGAATTCCTCCGGAAGTTCCTCCGGGAATTCCTCCGGAAGTTCCTCCGGGAATTCCTCCGGAAGTTCCTCCGGGAATTCCTCCGGAAGTTCCTCCGGGAATTCCTCCGGAAGTTCCTGAGGGAATTTCTCCGGAAGTTCCTAAGGGAATTCCTCCGGAAGTTCCTAAGGGAATTCCTCCGGAAGTTCCTCCGGGAATTCCTCCGGAATTTTCTCCCAAGATTCCTCCGGAAGGTCCTATAGCAATTCCTCCCTAAGTTCCTCCGGTATTTCCTCCCGAAGTTCCTCCGGGAATTCCTCCGGAAGTTCCTCCGGGAATTCCTCCGGAAGTTCCTCCAGGAATTCCTCCGGAAGTTCCTCCGGAATTCCTCCGGAAGTTCCTCCGGGAATTCCTCCGGAAGTTCCTCCGGGAATTCCTCCGAAGTTCCTCCGGGAATTCCTCCGGAAGTTCCTCCGGGAATTCCTCCGGAAGTTCCTCCGAATTCCTCCGGAAGTTCCTCCAATTCCTCCGAAGTTCCTCCGAATTCCTCCGAAGTTCCTCCGGGAATTCCTCGGAAGTTCCTCGGGAATTCCTCCGGGAATTCCTCCGGAAGTTCCTCCTGGAATTCCTCCAGAAGTTCCTCCGGGAATTCCTACGAAAGTTCCTCCCGGAATTCCTCTGAAAGTTCCTCCGGGAATTCCTCCGGAAGCTCCTCCGGGAATTCCTCCAGGAATTCCTCCGGAAGTTTCTCCGGAAGTTCCCCCGGGAATTCCTCCGGAAGTTCCCCCGGGAATTCCTCCGGAAGTTACTCCGGGAATTCCTCCAGAAGCCCCCCGGGAATTCCTCCGGAAGTTCCCCCGGGAATTCCTCCGGAAGTTCTCCTCGGAATTCCTCCGGAAGTTCTCCTCGGAATTCCTCCGGAAGTTCCTTCAGGAATTCCTCCGGAAGTTCCTTCAGGAATTCCTCCGGAAGTTCCTCCAGGAATTCCTCCGGAAGTTCCTCCGGGAATTCCTCCGGAAGTTCCTCCGGGAATTCCTCCGGAAGTTCCTCCGGGAATTCCTCCGGAAGTGCCTCCGGGAATTCCTCCGGAAGTTCCTCCGGGAATTCCTCCGGAAGTTCCTCCGGGAATTCCTCCGAAAGTTCCTCCGGGAATTCCTCCGGAAGTTCCTCCGGAAATTCCTCCGGAAGTTCCTCCGGGAATTCCTCCGCAAGTTCCTCCGTGAATTCCTCCGGAAGTTTCTCCGGGAATTCCTCCGGAAGTTCCTCCGGGAATTCCTCCGGAAGTTCCTCCGGGAATTCCTCCGGAAGTTCCTCCGGGAATTCCTCCGGAAGTTCCTCCGGGAATTCCTCCGGAAGTTCCTCCGGGAATTCCTCCGGAAATTCCTCCGGGAATTCCTCTGGAAGTTCCTCCGAGAATTCTTTCGGAAGTTCCTCCGGGAATTCCTCCGGAAGTTCCTCCGGGAATTTCTCCGGAAGTTCCTCCGGGAATTCCTCCGGAAGTTCCTCCGGGAATTCCTCCGGAAGTTATTCCGGGAATTCCTCCGGAAGTTCCTCCGGGAATTCCTCCGGAAGTTCCTACGGGAATTCCTCCGAGAATTTCTTCGGAAGTTAATTCGGAATTCCTGTAGGAACTGGAGGAAATTTCTCGGAGGAACTTCCGGAGGAATCCCTGGAGGAACTTCCGGAGGAATTCCCGGAGGAACTTCCAGAGAAATTCCTGGAGGAACTTCCGGAGGAATTCCTGGAGGAACTTCCGGAGGAATTCCTGGAGGAACTTCCGGAGGAATTCCTGGAGGAACTTCCGGAGGAACTTCCGGAGGAACTTCCGGAGGAATTCCTGGAGGAACTTCCGGAGGAATTCCTGGAGGAACTTCCGGAGGAATTCCTGGAGGAACTTCCGGAGGAATTCCTGGAGGAACTTCCGGAGGAATTCCTGGAGGAACTTCCGGAGGAATTCCTGGAGGAACTTCCGGAGGAATTCCTGGAGGAACTTCCGGAGGAATTCCTGGAGGAACTTCCGGAGGAATTCCTGAAGGACTTCAGGAGGAATTCCTGGAGGAACTTCCGAGGAATTCTGGAGGAACTTCCGGAGGAATTCCTGGAGGAACTTCCGGAGGAATTCCTGGAGGAACTTCCGGAGGAATTCCTGGAGGAACTTCCGGAGGAATTCCTGGAAGAACTTCCGGAGGAATTCCTGGAGGAACTTCTGGAGGAATTCCTGGAGGAACTTCCGGAGGAATTCCTGGAGGAACTTCTGGAGGAATTCCTGGAGGAACTTCTAGAGGAATTCCTGGAGGAACTTCCGAAGGAATTCCTGAGGGAACTTCCGGAGGAATTCCTGGAGTAACTTCCGGAGGAATTCCTGGAGTATATTCTTGTCTTATTCACCATCAATTATTTATATTGTCCCATTCCTACATTTGATTTCTATTTATTTATTTTCAAAAAATATCTCGTGCAGTAGAGATACACATTTAGCCAAAATGTTGGCCATTTGGGGCCACACATTTTGGCGATCCTGCCAGGTTGTTTCTTGGATCTTTACGCTGATTTCAAAAGGTGAGTTGAATTCAATTGTTAATGTGCTAATGTGTTAAAATATTTGATGATTAAAAAACACAAGACAACGGGTTTGTATTGCTACAAAGCGCGTCTGGAAGAACGCTGCAAAATGGATTGTGGTTTGGAAAATCACAAAGCGTGTCTGGAGACCGCTGGAAAATTAATTGTGGTTTGGATAATCACAAAGCATGTCTGGAAGACTTTTGGAAAATGGATTGTGGTTTGGAAAATCACAAAGCGCGTCTGGAAGACCGCTGGAAAATGGATTGTGGTTTGGAAAATCAAAAAGCGTGTCTGGGAGACTGCCGAGAAAAGACAATCTAGAAAATCTCAAGGTGGGTCATGGAAGCTTTGATTTTGGTTAAAATAAATTTAGTTTGAATTGTATAACTTGGCGGCTTTAGTGTACATGAGACTACCAGTTAAGCTAGTTCTATCGGTCATTATATTTCTTTGAACGGATTGGAAATGATTTGGAATTCGAACAGATTAAGACAGGATTTGGATTAGATTTTGGTTGGATTTGGATTTGATTGGAAAGGATTTGAATTGGATATGGATTGGATTTGAATTGGATATGGATTGGATTTGGAAGGGATTTGAAACGGATTTGGATTAGATTTTGGTTGGATTTGGATTGGATTTGGACTGGATTTGGATTGGATTTGATTTAGATTTGGATTAGAATTGCATTTGATTGGATTTGGAACGGATTTAGATAGGATTTGGATCGGATTTGGATTAGATTTTGATTGGATTGGATTTGGAATGGGTGTGGAACGGATTTGGATTGAATGTGGAATGGGTTTGGATTAGATTTGGATTGGATTTAGATTAGATTAGGATTGGATGTTGATTGGAATTGGATTGAATGTGGCTAGGATTTTTATTGGAATTGGATCGAATTTGAATTGGATTTGAATTGTATTTGACAAATTTGACAAATGTATGAATCAAGATTCGTCTTTCGCAACCCATCATTGATCAGCCCACGACCTCCCTGGGAGTCGCAGCCCACAGTTTGGGAACACATGTTCTAAGCAATTGTTAGCAAGTTCAACATCGATATGTTGAGGGTCAGCTTGCTGGTATTACTATATATGAAGCTGATAGCCCTCCATAGCCGTGCGGTAACACGCGCGGCTACAAAGCAAGACCATGCTGAGGGTGGCTGGGTTCGATTCCCGGTGCCGGTCTAGACAATTTTCGGATTGGAAATTGTCTCGACTTCCCTGGGCATAAAAGTATCATCGTGTTAGCCTCATGATATATGAATGCAAAAATGGTAACTTGGCTTAGAAACCTCGCAGTTAATTACTGTCGAAGTGCTTAATGAACACTAAGCTGCGAGGCGGCTCTGTCCCAGTGTGGGGATGTAATGCCAATAAGAAGAAGAAGCTGATAGTTGAATTTAATGGATGGTATAAGATATTTAAATTATTGCTACAATATAAAATGTTTCTTGTGAGATCAATACCATAACACTAGGTACCAATTTAGTTTAACATTTAAATGATACAATCTATTGATATGCATTTCGTTGTTTTGCGATTGAAAGTCACGATGATCAGACAAGTTTATTTTGGAGTTTAGTTTTCAAAGGAAATTATCGGTTTCTCAAAAGCAATATGTTCATCTCCGTCTCGCGTAAATAACTTTAAAAAAAAACAATGCTAGAGGATATTTTTTAGCCTTTTTAATGAGAGAAGAAGGGAAATGTGGGGTTTGAGTAAGTTACCATCGGGTCCACGACGTTAGGCATAAGGACGTTAGGCATTATGGACGTTAGGCATAACGATTAACGGACGATAGGCATAATGGACTTTAAAACTTAGTAAAAATATTTTTTTGACACTTATTTGTCATCTGCTTTGCTAACAAAAAGAAAATTCGGCAGGAAATTTAACAACGAGTATAAACGAATGTAAAAAGATCTATTCTTTTACTAGCGTTGTTTAGACCTTTCTGGGACTACCCCGTTAGGCATAAAGATGCCTTCTTTATGTCATAGGCTGTTCTTTGGGTAATTTTATGCCTAACGTCCATTATGCCTATCGTACTTATGCCTAACGTCGCGGACCCGACTTTTCTATGTGTTTCTCAACCATTCAAAACGAACGAGAAAGACATCATTACCGCTAGTTGGATTAATCTAGTTTTTTCTCGATTTGCCACGAGATGTCGAGATTCCAGGAAAACACTTTTAAGCTTTCACTTTAAATTCTTTTTGGTTTTCACAGGAAATTCGGTGATCCCTGCTATTCGTTTAAAAAAGTTGTTTAGACCACATCATTTTCCACGGTTAACAAACAACCAAAATAGTTTCACCCCGATGAGCATATTACCATTATCACTTGCAGGCAAGATGTTAGAGTTAGAGAACCCGATTGATGGGCAGTAAATTGTGAAGACCCCTGAATATAAACCACGAGTGAAAACAATTAAGCATAACCTCAAAACATAATTAGTCTCCTAATATGCACATGTTAACGTCCAGATTCAAGAATTTAAAAAAAAAGCCACATAGTTTCTTAAATTGTTTTCAAAAAAATCTGCTAATTCACTTCTGAAGTAATGTTTATAACGCACTACGGTTGATTTCCGAGTTATATAGTTTCCTATTCCCTACACAAGCCATATTCAAAAGCTCATTCCGCTTATCCCCATCATCTTGATTCCAATTAATTGATACCCGACCGGAAATTCTTCACTCTCTTAGATCAGCCAGTAAAAGCGAGACGTGCTTGCAAGACAATCTCATCAACTTCAGCTCGGTCCTATAATTTTACAGCTACGCTCGTCTGAAGTCTGCTACTACTTACTACTCCCACTCACTCGTACGTTGCGCCGCCGGTCGATGTTTTCATGAACATTCCTACAGAAAGCTTTCCCAAACTAACCAGAAACGTGCTCTTATCGTGCCATAGAACTTAAATCAATTCACAGAAAGGAAGCGACTACGGAGGAAAAATTTGTCGTCGTGAAAATTGAAGAACATACCATATAGAAATGTAAGGTTCCGCTCGGAATTCATTACGTGCCATCCGAAGGAAATTTACCGAGGAGCTTCACCCACTCACTTCTCGTGCGGGATCCCACGCGGGAAGGAAATTTTACCCCATTTGGTACAAGCCGGTAATAATTACCATAAACTTCTAACCCGAAGTTTTGTGTCTCCTCTACATTGCTGCACATGCGAGAACACAACTCAGTGAAGAATGTTAATCCAACGACATAAGGATACGAAAGGAATGGTTGTCTCGGAATTTTCTTTGATGTCATCGTTGTGTAAGCGAATAGTGTCTTTAGAATTCAAGAAAGATTCAGGAAGCCGAGCACTGATAAAAGTGCATTCGACGCTGCCCGAAGTCAATCAACTAGAGAGGTGGGTGGCCTATTTATATATGGCGATCATCATGGATTCTCCGAAACGATAACGTTTATCAAATGTTATTGAAATATTGGAGATGAACAAGGCGCAAGCTTGCTTATCAAACGCTAACACAATAGCTGCATGAGTTCAGTTGAATTTCGGTCAGCTTTAGGGGGCCTGTCCGGCAGTACATATGTTGAATGAGTCACACGACCACGCTCTCTGTGCCTGCTGTTCGGTTGGGTTGGTTTTCACTAGTCAATCATGTGAAATGATTGTAATGAGATACATGTCATTTGACGGTGATGATTCATAGCGCCAGCGCGGCATCGAGTGGAAAGTTTTGGCGGCTTTCTTGGGTTTAGAAATCTTGATTGTGCCTGGCTGTTGATAGAACTTATCAATCTTTTGATATTAATGTCAACTTCACACCGTTCACGTGCCGAGAGGTGTATTACGCCTCGTCTGTGGCCTTGCTGCGCTGATTATCTATGTATATTGGTGTTACTAGTCATGCTTTTATTACAAAAAGAAATGCATCCAGTCTGATTTGTATGAATTCGTATCTACAATTTCTTCAAAAAGATCTTTAACAAAAGAGATTAAATTCTTTATTCATTAGACTACGTTGGATAAATATATCAACTAGGATTGCTTACTTTTGTTTTTAAACATGACTTTTCTTGTAGGAATTACAGAGAGAAAAGACTGTATGATGACACCAGAGTCATTCTGGCTGTTAGTTATTTCTTTTGATATACATCCTACCATCATTCACTAAATTTTACATCGATAGTTTAATTTCAACCAATCGAAAACGAAACCATTATCTGTGTCAAAACTTTTACTGCAACTATCAGCATCTAGCAACAGCAAAAACCATTTTGACTTGATTTAAAGTCCATGCACCACCAGTTTGGTTCCCGAACAAATACATAATCTCTGTAGAATAATCGCCTTGTGTTATACGTTTACACTTTATCATTTCATACTTTCTTTTTTCGTTCTAGTTAATCAGCGCACCTGATTTTAGTTGCTTCTTAATAGCTCTTTCGTGAAGAATCAAAGTTGGGTGTAATTTAAGTCAACAATTTGCCAAGAACATCCAAACAAACACATATCAGTAATTATAATAGCGTGTATGAAATAGGATCGCAATCGAAAATGAATCAAAACCAGACAGAAAAATTTGAAAAATACCAGTTTGGTGATACAGAATTTGAGGTGCCTTCGCGGTACGTCAGACTGGAGGCGAAAGGCTTCGGTGCCCAGGGCATGGTCTGGTAAGTTCCCAGTGTACAGATTCTACTCGGTGACTAACTCGGAACAACTACTCACAACGCTCACATCCGGTATTGGATCAAATTCAAGTGCATGTAACTAAACATTCGAAATAACAACCTAGTAAATATCATTTGTGTAACATATTGGTCTCATACTGCAAATAATTTACAGTGAACTCTTTCCTGCAAAACTTGGCTATCTCTAATAGATAGTTTTAAATATTTGTTCTTTCATGATTGTACCTTGGATATCAAGAAAGAATAAGTTTACTGTATTTTATGGAAGCTCAGATCATCAAAAATCTGGTTCGGGTTATATATGCGAGAACATATTTAGCACATGTCGGCTCATTATGTTTGTATCACCAAGTGTAAAATATATTCTGTGACTGTGGAAATGGCTATGAAAAAGATAACAACCTATTCCCTAAACCATTGAGAAATATCATATATTAACGATTTCGTACAATACTGGCACAACTTAATAAATTTCGTTTTTGACTCTTTGAAGGAAAGCTACAAAGGTACAGAGACTCAGATCAAAATTCACAATATATCAAAAGTTATAAGATTTTTTTCAAAATTTTCTATAAATTCATGATTATCGATTTTTTAAAAGTTTTCTTATTTCTTTTATCTTTATTAAAGAGATTTTCTGCCCACGGCTGGCTCATCTCTTAGGTTTTCTTGTTAAAACACGCAAAACTAATCCATTTGTATCAACACATGCAGAAAGATCCGTGAAATTCGAAATAATCACAAAAATATAGAAATTTCTTTTTTGAGTCAAAAATTCAAAACATCGTTTTAAAAAAATTACAGACTTTGAGTTGTGCCTGCACGAAACCGTCGATATAATCTAGATCTACCAAGGATTCGAGATCCTTTTTATCAAAGATGGTATTTGGGTTTAATATATTTTTATATTATATACCTTACAGATCAGTGACAGCTACATACATCACAATCTATATATATAAAAACCAATCTATGTATGTATGTTCGCTAACTACTTCTGAACCACTTGGCCGATTTCAACCAAATTTGGTACAGACATTCTCTATCCTCAGAGGAAGTTAACAAAGGGGTGGGATGGTCATGTAGAAAAGGGGAGGGGTGGTGGGAGGGTTTTGTTCAGAAAACGAACAATTCTGTGTAACTTTCAACTCCCAGGACCGATTTCAACCAAATTTGGTACAGACATTCTCTATCCTCAGAGGAAGTTAACAAAGGGGTGGGATGGTCATGTAGAAAAGGGGGAGGGGTGGTGGGAGGGGTTTTGTTCAGAAAACGAACAATTCTGTGTAACTTTCAACTCCCAGGACCGATTTCAACCAAATTTGGTACAGACATTCTCTATCCTCAGAGGAAGTTAACAAAGGGGTGGGATGGTCATGTAGAAAAGGGGAGGGTGGTGGGAGGGTTTTGTTCAGAAAACGAACAATTCTGTGTAACTTTCAACTCCCAGGACCGATTTCAACCAAATTTTGTACACATATTCACTACGAGGAGGTAATCATATGGGAGGGATTTGGGAAAGGGGAGGGTCTGGAGGGAGGGTTTTGTTTAGAAAACGGGCAATTCAAAGTAAATCATGAACCCTGTACTGATTTCAACCAAATTTGGTACACACATTCTCTATCCTAAGGAAAAGATAACAAAGGGTAATAGGATCGTCATTGAAAAAAAGGGGAGGGTAAAGGGGGAGGGGTTGTCTTTGGAAAAAGAGCAATTCAGTGTAACTCCCAAACCCTCAGGACCGATTTCAACCAAATTTTGTACACATATTCACTATGAGGAGCCGATCGTACGGGAGGAAATTTGGATAAGGGGGTAGGGGTCTGAAGGGAGGGTATTGTTCAGAAAACGGGCAATTTAGTGTAACTTCTGAACCCCTGTACCGATTTCAACCAAATTTGGTACACACATTTTCTATCCCTAGGAGAAGATAACAAAGGGGGTGAAATGGCCGTTGAGAAAAGAGGAAGGGTAAAGGGAAAGCGGTTGTCTTTAGAAAACGGGCAATTCAGTGTAACTCCTGACCCCCAGGACCAATTCTAAGCAGATTAAATGATTAAATCATTCAACTCTATGATTAAAGATTATGATTTTATTGATTTTAATGAATATAAAAACCAATCTATGTATGTATGTTCGCTAACTACTTCTGAACCACTTGGCCGATTTCAACCAAATTTGGTACAGACATTCTCTATCCTCAGAGGAAGTTAACAAAGGGGTGGGATGGTCATGTAGAAAAGGGGGAGGGGTGGTGGGAGGGTTTTGTTCAGAAAACGAAGAATTCTGTGTAACTTTCAACTCCCAGGACCGATTTCAACCAAATTTTGTACACATATTCACTACGAGGAGGTAATCATATGGGAGGGGATTTGGAAAAGGGGGAGGGGTGGTGGGAGGGGTTTTGTTTAGAAAAGGCAATTCAGAGTAAATCATGAACCCCTGGACCGATTTGAACCAAATTTGGTACACACATTCTCTATCCTAAGGAAAATATAACAAAGGGGGTGAGATGGTCATTGAAAAAAAGGGAGAGTATAGGGGGAGGTGTTGTCTTTGGAAAACGAACAATTCTGTGTAACTCCCAACCCCCAGGACCGATTTCAACCAAATTTTGTACACATAGTCACTATGAGGAGCCGATCATATGGGAGGGTAATTTGGAAAAGGGGGGGGGGTCTGGAGGGATGGGTATTGTTCAGAAAACGGGCAATTTAGTGTAACTTCTGAACCCCTGTACCGATTTCAACCAAATTTGGTACACACATTTTCTATCCCTAGGAGAAGATAACAAAGGGGGTGAAATGGCCGTTGAGAAAAGAGGAAGGGTAAAGGGAAAGCGGTTGTCTTTAGAAAACGGGCAATTCAGTGTAACTCCTGACCCCCAGGACCAATTCTAAGCAGATTAAATGATTAAATCATTCAACTCTATGATTAAAGATTATGATTTTATTGATTTTAATGAATATAAAAACCAATCTATGTATGTATGTTCGCTAACTACTTCTGAACCACTTGGCCGATTTCTCAACCAAATTTGGTACAGACATTCTCTATCCTCAGAGGAAGTTAACAAAGGGGTGGGATGGTCATGTAGAAAAGGGGAGGGGTGGTGGGAGGGTTTTGTTCAGAAAACGAACAATTCTGTGTAACTTTCAACTCCAGGACCGATTTCAACCAAATTTGGTACAGACATTCTCTATCCTCAGAGGAAGTTAACAAAGGGGTGGGATGGTCATGTAGAAAAGGGGAGGGTGGTGGGAGGGGTTTTGTTCAGAAAACGAACAATTCTGTGTAACTTTCAACTCCCAGGACCGATTTCAACCAAATTTGGTACAGACATTCTCTATCCTCAGAGGAAGTTAACAAAGGGGTGGGATGGTCATGTAGAAAAGGGGAGGGTGGTGGGAGGGGTTTTGTTCAGAAAACGAACAATTCTGTGTAACTTTCAACTCCCAGGAACTATTTCAACCAAATTTTGTACACATATTCACTACGAGGAGGCAATCATATGGAGAGGATTTGGGAAAGGGGGAAGGGTCTGGAGAGAGGGGTTTTGTTTAGAAAACGGGTAATTCAAAGTGGTACACACATTCTACATCATAAGGAAAAGATAACAAAGGGGGTGGGATGGTCATTGGGAAAAGGGGAGGTTATAGGGGGAGGTGTTGTCTTTGGAAAACGAGCAACTCAGTTTAACTCCCAACCCACAGGACCGACTTCAATCAAATTTTGTACACATATTCACTATGAGATACCAATCGTACGGGAGGGTAATTTGGACAAGGGGGAGAGGGGTCTGGTGGGAGGGGCATTGTTCAGAAAACGGGCAATTTAGTGTAACTTCTGAACGCCTGTACCGATTTCAACCAAATTTGGTACACACATTCTCTATCCCAAGGAGAAGATAACAAAGGGGGTGAAATGGTCGTTGAGAAAAGAGGGAGGGTAAAGGGAAAGCGGTTGTCTTTAGAAAACGGGCAATTCAGTGTAACTCCTGACCCCCAGGACCAATTCTAAGCAGATTAAATGATTAAATCATTCAACTCTATGATTAAAGATTATGATTAATGAATTATAATTTTTGAAAATGATGACTGATAATGATTAATGATTAAATTCATTTTGACAATAATTAACGATTATGAATAATAGATGAAAAAACCGTTGGATTATGATTAACGATTACCGATCGTGATTAAATGTTGACACACTATGTGTATGGTTAATGATTAACGATCGATATGATTAATGATTGATGATTATGAATGATCAAATTGCATAGTGATCCATAATCGAGTAACCTTTATTCCAAATTTTAAAAGATATGATAATTATATGATAATGCTTCAAGATTCATAAATAAATGCACGGTATGCAATGCTACAATGTTCCAGCATAAATTCTGTCACACTTGACCGATTTCAACCAAATTTGGAACAAACATTCTTTTTCTTAAGAAGGCGAAGATGACAGGGATCGATCAACTCAACACTTCATCGAAATCATGGTTTGCCCAGAGAAAAGCAATGATTAAAGTGTTTCCTTCTGGACGGTAAATGTGATCATTTCTTTAAAAATAGACGTTTTTCCGGAATAAGGCATCGGTGTATGTTTTTCCTTCTTTAGAAATAGACGTTTGCCCGGAATAAAGCGATTTTGGGTTTGATCCCATTTTCAAAATCAGTCAATGTTTTCAAATGTAATCTACCTTCTTTTAATCAAATGATGAAATATCAATAAGAAAACACAATTATCCTTTTGACCTATTCCAATTCCGATGGTGAAAAAAACTGCGAATTAAACTGGCAACTCCGAGCAAGGCCGGGTACATAAAGCTAGTGCTACATAAAAATGCGGAGACAGTCACATCACTTATCAAAGTGAATTCAATCAAAACCGCCCATTATAGATTTTATCTTAAATTTTACGAAAATTCTTTTTCTTTAGGAAATTCATCAATAGGAAGCCAGATAGGAAATGGGACCATTTGGGCAGCACCCCCTATTCCCGTCCGCAACGTTAATAACTCGACCGCGTTCCAACCAAATGGCTTGATTTTTTTACATCACTAGATATCGACAGAAACTAACCATGTACGTACTGAAAAACAAGTAATTCGGTTGTAATGCGCTCGAGTAATGACCGTTGTAGACGGGAATTGGTGGTACTGCCCAAATGGTTATCTACCCTATGTTAAGATGAAGTCACATATCATGCACCAATCCTGCCTCATAATTGAATCAAATTCAAATCATCTCAGATGTGAACTAAATAAACTTTTTTCCAAGTACTATTTCCATACAAACACTGATCAAATAGCTTGTGTATGATAAAAGTTCATCAACTCCGATCCATTATTATCCATGATCAACAAACTAATAAAACTGTCGCTTCAGAGTAAAAGCACTAAACCCATTCAGCATTGATTATCCCCAAACTAAAACTTTTATTTTCTCTCGCTTTGGATTGCGTAACCGATAACTGAATTTCCCTGACATCCGAACCAATTCCAGACCCAACTAATTCTGTGCAAATGTTTTTCTTCTTCTTTTCTCTGTTTCTTTCCTGCTGCAATTTCAGTGCCGCGTACGACACCGTCACCCAGCAGAATGTCGCCATCAAAAAGCTATCGCGACCGTTCCAGAACGTCACACATGCCAAACGAGCCTACAGGGAGTTTAAGCTTATGAAATTAGTCAATCATAAAAATGTAAGTACCTACACTGGGGGGGAGGGCTGTTTATTGACGCACGCTCATTTTCATCGTTACTTTATTTGTCGTCAGACGATAAGCCATTAAAACATAACACCGAATTGCGCATATCCGAAAATGAATAAGCGTTAAATGTTTTCCTTCCCCATAAGATTGTTGCTAAGGGAAAAAAAACTTCGGAGCAATTATAAGTCAGCTAACAAACGTTCTTTCATGATTCAGATAGTTTTCTTACTGAGCACACGGATGTGCTTTAGAGAAATAAATCTAAGTAATTTTCCATTTTCCGTTCGAAGCATTTC
Organism: Armigeres subalbatus; assembly: GCF_024139115.2. Classification (NCBI taxonomy): domain Eukaryota; kingdom Metazoa; phylum Arthropoda; class Insecta; order Diptera; family Culicidae; genus Armigeres; species Armigeres subalbatus. Next base: position 444,608,204 of record NC_085140.1, read on the forward strand.
GAAAAAGAAAAGCAATGTACTGACAATATATTGGGAGCGCCGGTAAACATAATCACTGGCGGAGCTAAACTGGTGCACGATGGAGCACGTGACCCATCAGATTGAATATTTGCCCTGACATTTTATACATACGCCAAAATTGTTCTGCATAAAACTTATTTTTCGTCAATTTTATTAAATCCTTGGGAAGCTTCTGAATGATTTTCTGGTTAAATTTTTCGAATAAAATAAACATAAACTTTTTCGATAATTAGGCCAGGGATCAATACATCATATTTGAATGATCCATACATCGTACTGAAAATGTATTGTACATTTAAGGATCGTTGTTCATATCTACGGACAAAACAAAAAAATGTCATTCTGGACAAACCAGACTGTTTTGGTTGCAGCAACTCATATGCAGCCTAATTCGGTGTCATATGAGTTACAAAAACTGATGTACAGCATGTGTGCTAGTAGGGTGGAGAAATATTAGAAAGAATACCTTGAATAATTTCCGAAGAAATTTCGAAAGACATCTAAGAGTTTATTCGAGAAATGCATTAGGATTTACTTCAATAATCCTTTTGAAAGGAATTCCTGGAGGAATTTCCGAAGTATTTCAGGAGGAAAATCAGCTTGAGGAATCACTGTAGAATTGTTCAAAGATATTTCTAAAGCTTAAACAAATTTCATAAAGGTTTTTGCTTCTGAATTTTTTTGCTAATTCATTCAGGGACTGCTTCGGAAATTTCTTTGGAAGTGCTTTAAGAAATTCCCTCATAAATTTCTTTCCAAAAAAAAATTTAGGAACTCATTTGAAAAGCAATATATTTGGAAATCAGTTCGGGAAATGCTTCAGATTTTTTTTAGAATTTTTTCAGAAATTTTTTCCGATATTCCTTCAGGGATACCTTTGGAACTCGATTTGTGCAATTGTACAATATGTGAAAGATTCAGTTTGAAAAATGTATTAGAGGGTAACCACTTGCTTCGGTGGGGTTAGATCCTACGAAACCAGTACGCTAAACAGATGCCTTCCCTACTAAGCTACGAAGGACTGATGAGATAAAATTTCCAACACCAGGCACGTATCTGAACTCTCGCAATCTTTTTTTAAAACCAACTCTTTCACAAGTATTGTTTTGCGCAATGCAATGCATTTAGTTATGTCTACTCAAATTTCATCACCACCATTTTCTTTGGTGGGTCACTTGCCCCATCGTTCCTCATTTTAACTCCGTTAGTCAACAATAAGTAGTATCCACACACGTTATATCCAAATAACGTTTCAATTAGGGTAAATGATCCAATAGTGGAGGAACTAAGCACGTTCCAACACTATTCATTTTCCTAGAATTAAACAAAATTTCATTTCGCTTACCTCGGGTATATATTCGAAAGCGTTCCTCATCTATTTTATTGGAAAAATGCTTCCGTCGCATGTATTCCATGTATTCCGTCTTAAAATATCAACTCCAATTATTGGTACACTGTTGCAATAGTTGAGGTATTTTTCAATTCGTGTTCCTATAGTTGGGAATCCCATTGTTTTCTTACGGGACTTGTAACTATAGGAACACTACCGCAACTATTGGTGTACAGGCGAAAATTCAGTAGAAAATTTTCTAAATATTTACCAGTTTTTGAAGATATTCAAGACTGTTTTCACTTGTCACTTTGTCAGAGAGTTTGAGATTGACTTTTCTAGTAACTTTAAATCCGAATTTCATAGATCGATTTCATGTTACTTTTTCACTTCTGGCATGTCTTTACGTTGAATATTGATTTTTTGTAACATGATATTTATGATTAATACGTCAACTATGCCATTGTTGATACATAAAAAAATATGTTCAACTGTCTAAGACGAGTTTAGTACTTTCCATTTAATTCCACCGCGTTTTGTTATTTTTGCAGATACTTATTCCGACCTCAACTGTGAGGCCGTCTTCAGTGTCTCGTACTTGACTCGACCGAATGTTAATGATAGATTAAAAGTAAATGTATTAAAGTTTCGCATTCAAATGTATTTTGAAGTAATTTGGCTATTATTCATGTTGGTCGCGGTTTTGTTTTTGCAGTAGCGGATTTCATTTTGTTAGTCGCAGATTTTGCGTATTGAAATTTGCTCAGTTTGTAACAGCCCTGCAAAGGTCCTATTCGACCAAATGTGCTATTCAGCCAAATGTTCTATTCGGCCAAATGTCCTGCAGTCAAACTTTCATAAGTCGATATCGAAGGGACTATTGACTCATGGAAATATCGAGATGTGGAATAGAAATCCTTGGAAAGCTGTTTGAAGGGACCATCACAGTAACTCAGAAAATATTTTTTAATATGGCACAGTTTGCTACCATGAGAAGATATCGAGTCATGGAACATCGACTCATGGAAGTTTGGCTGCATTCGGCCAAATGTCCTATTCAGCCAAATGTACTATTCGGCGAAATATCCTACAGTCAAACCATAGATATAATTATCAAGATGTTGGGGTCCGAACAATTTAGTACTCATTTTATAGTTCCAGTGTACTAAGCTTTCGGTACCCAGTTGGTACCCAGTCAAGCTAAGCAATCCTTTGATTTAAATTTGAATTGGTTCTAATTTCTTACCGTCGTCATAGCTATCATTGCATTTGTTTGTTTATTATTTTGAACGTCAGCGACTTTATCAGATTGGAGCAGAGTGTTGATCTCAGGATTAAGTTAACTGACAATTCTTTTCCATTTTCTTACTCTATTATGTAAGGTAATACATTTTGCTAATCAGGTATAAGATCTAGAGCAAAACCCGCCTCATACAGGCCCCTGGTTGATGCGTAGTATGCAACCAAGTTATGATAATGTGCCTTCGATGCTCGAATCTACAGCAGACAAAACTCTGCAACGATAAATACCTGTACGAGCATCCACAAACTCGTACGATGCTGTCCTTGTTGGGTAGACTAGTAATACACGACCGAAAGGCCACTATCTTGACGTTGCACCGATACAAATTCGTCAGGTATTTTCCTCAACTTCGTTTGTCCCTGGTATAGCAGTTTCCACAAGTTTGTAAATGTTCGCTGAGCTGCTTGAAAGCGTGAGGAGCGGTAGAGCAGAACATCTACAGGCATTCAAACGGATTAACGATTTACCGACCGGATTGTCTACTGTTCAATCTTCTTTCAGGCGTAATGGATACTATCCATACGAACATGAGACTGTTCAGGGGCATTTCATTCAATTGCAAGCAAACTCTCAACCAGTTTTGACAAGCTCATGTGACTGCTGATCCGCTGGTAGTAAACGGCGTTCAGTTCTTTGACTCAGGGACGGATATAGAAGTCGGTGAGTCAATTTCAATGCTGGCCTGGTTTGACGACGACAGAGTACGATTCGCACATTCATATGCTTTGGAGAAATGACACAGGGCGTACCCTTATTGTGATTGCGCTCGTTCTCATAGGCTAAGCGATTCACAAATCAGTTATCGTAGATCTCCCCGCCAAGATTAGTTTCACCGGCAGTTGACTTGAAGTCGAAGATACCACCATCGATGGACAGGATTGACACATCGAAGGTATCGCCACCAAGATCAAATATCAAAATGTCAGCGGTCTTCTTGTCCAAGCCGCAGGCAATGATAGTATGATATGCAGTACGTACAATCCTGTACAATCCAGACATAGTACCGGCATTCTTGTTGACCTGATGATGATACGATTGGATATTCTTTCAAATACGAGATTACAGTTTTATCTTTCGTTGATGGTTAGCGCTGTTTCCGACTTTAATTGCAAACTTCATTATGTTTCATCTTTTTTATATTCGTTTTGTTATAGTAGAACGATAAAAGAGGAATGAACTAATATTGTAAAAAACTCAAGATAATACAAGCGCTGTAGGTGTCTCCCCTGGTTAAAAGAATAAAAGTTATAAAACCTTTAAGCATTTTATTTTCTGCAAAAGCATGTGTTGGGAACCACTGCAGAGTATTCTCCGTCTCCGAGCTACAACGATAGATGTGCTGGTCTGTGGGAAGGTGAGCGTTTCTACGCTACAAGCAATGTTGATGGTAGATGTAGGTAGACGATGTATGCTGTAGAACTGTTTCGATACAGAGAAGCAAGTGATCACGTTGAAATTATTATTGTCACTCTGAATAACTTCTTATTGTCATTAGAATTATTACTATATAAATACGTTAAACCCTGAAATTAGCGAATTGTCATACCTGCGTATCTAAACTACAGCTAAAATGAGTAAAACTTACGAATTATGACTAGAATTATATGTAATTAAATAACATGCAATGGAAATTGTAGATTTCGTCGCAGACCCATTGGAATCAATTGTTGGGTGGACTATTGTGAGTGAGGTTAGACTCGATGTGAGTATTGTGTAGTTCGATGATTCATGCAAATTCTAATATATTATATAGCTTATAGCAACTTCCAAAACCTCATAATAACCAGTGAAGTTTGCTCCAAGGAGGTCCGAACCGCCCAAACACTCCGTCCCCAACAGCATGCTTTATGGGTTTCTTTAGGGACTGCGTGAGTCAAACACAAAAGTCTGAAGTCTAAATTCTGATTGCCTTTGGAAAAGCCTAGAAATCACGCTCAAGCCAACCGGAAACTGAATGGATATTTTGTAACCCGAAGCACGGCATCAGTACACATGCTAAACGACTAGTGACTGCAAGACACGTTGATTCTGTTACTAGTTAGTTAAAGCATACTATATGTCCAGGACGGAATAAGGATGTTGCATTTCAACCATTAGGAACCTGGGAGTCAATGAAAAAGCTGACTTCTCCATTGACCCAGATTTTCTGGATTTGGCTCGGTAGTGGATACCTTATGTGCCTATTCTAGAAACTCCGGTGAAACAGAATGAAGAAGGAAACTTTATGTTTGAACTGCAAATTTTCGGATTCAGTACTTCTCCGGGGTAGGTGACTGTTTTGAATGAATAACTGAAAAATAAAGATTATATATTCAATGCTAATGAACAAAAATAAAAGAATTCAGATTTTTTCATGTCCCGGATAAGATTCCGTTACCAATTTTCAAATTACTATTGTTTTTGTTTGATGAAAAAAATGTTGCTATGACAGCAGTTCTAAATCAAGTTCTAAATGGCGTTCATAAATTACGTACTTGATATACAAATGACATTTCTGGGTACCGAGGATTGTCCATAGTGTGCGAAACTGGAACCACAAAAAATCACCAGTTTCATATTGATTGTTGGTCAAACCTCAATGAGTCGATACCGAAAGGACTACCGACTCATGGAAATATCCAGATGTGGAATAAAAAATCCTTGGAAAGCTGTTCGAAGGGACCATCTTAGTAACCGTTTTGTGTGAATGGAGCACAAAACTGTGTTAATTACTTTAAGCGTGTAGTAAGGACCAGGAGCACACAAACCGGAGAGATGCTCTTCGAGTTAAAGTAGAACCCAAGATCGATTATGCAAGTGAGCATTGCGAAATTGCTGCTGGGCGCAGGGGCGAAAGTTAAAACTCCTAACCCCACACACTTATTTTTTTTACCGGGATCTCAGCAAAATGTTAAACTTTTACCGAGAATCGCACAGCCGTGCCCCAGCAAACATGTTTTTTGCCGAGATTTCTGTCAAAATTGCTGATAATCAGCAAAAAAATTGCCGAAAATCAGCTAACAAACGCTATTTGTACCGGAGTATCAGTTATTGGTTTTGCTGGCGCACGGCTGTGCAGCAGAGTTACTGTGCACGTGCTTAACCTGGTGGTGCATGAGACGCATATTTAGCTTTCTCGTATGAGCGAAGTAGGTGATGCGCTTCTAAGTTGCGCGCCTCCTGCTAGTTCCTATGTACCTCAAGGGCTGCACATGCGATCCGTCTCATGCGCTCGTCGCATGAGCTGATCACCTAGTGATCCTAGTGACGAAACGCTAGGGAAAATAAACAGAGTTAACCTTAGTAAGATGTTGGGGTCAATATGACCCAAAACGAAACTTCAAAGTAGAATAACTTTTTACCTGATAATCCGATCGATCTGAAATTTCTTGACTTTTAATATTTTGTGGAAATGAAGCATCTGACATGAAAAACGTATTTTAAGGTGCAACAGGAACGACCCCACAAAAAAAGTTACGAATAAGATGTTAGGGTCATATTGACCCAGAAATGTAAATGCTTATAAAACAGTCAAATTATATCCGAATTACAAAGTTTATATACCGTTCGAAAGATAAACTCATCAATTTTGTGTCTATGTGGTGATATGCCGGTTCTGGAGACCATGGCCACCGGGAAACGACTTCCAGGGGGACCTTGTCGGTCATATAAGGGAAGCACAAAAATTGCTCCATATATGCCTTTCGATCGCTAATTCTTCATAAATTCTCTTAAAACGGAAATAAATGGTCCATGAGAGGTCTTCCGACGAAACTGGCCACTCCAGGTACATACAAGGTGCCCCCGGGGAACCCGTAGGAAGGGACATTTCCGTTTTAGCACCAAAATATGCCGTGCGGCGGCTCTTTCGTCATGATTTTTCACAAAATAGATGATTATGCGCTCGAAATCTATAATTGACCACATTGGCCACTCTTGGAGCCTATGAGGTGCCCTCGGGGAACCCGTAAAAGGGGACATTTTCGTTTTAACTCCAAAATATGCCGTGTGGCGGCTCTTTCGTCATGATTTTCCACAAAATAGATGATTATGCGCTTGAAATCGATAAGTGACCACATTGACCACTCTCGGAACCTATGAGGTGCCCTTGGGGAACCCGTAGAAAGGGACATTTCCGTTTTAACACCAAAATATGCCGTGCGGCGGCTCTTTCGTCATGATTTTCCACCAAACAGATGGTTATGCGCTTGAAATCGATAAGTGACCACATTGGCCACTCCTGGTACATGCAAGGTGCCCCCGGGGAACACGTAGGAAGGGACATTTCCGTTTTAGCACCAAAATATGCCGTGCGGCGGCTCTTTTGTCATGGTTTTCCACCAAACAGATGGTTATGCGCTTGAAATCGATAAGTGATTAAATTGGCCACTCCTGGAATATTCAAGGTGCCCCCGAGGAACCCGTAGGGAGGGACATTTCCGTTTTAGCACCAAAATATGCCGTGCGGCGGCTCTTTCGTCATTATTTTTCACAAAATAGATGATTATGCGCTCGAAATCTATAATTGACCACATTGGCCACTCTTGGAGCCTATGAGGTGCCCTCGGGGAACCCGTAAAAGGAGACATTTTCGTTTTAACATCAAAATATGTCGTACAGCAACTCTTTCGTCATGATTTCCACAAAATATATTATTATGCGCTTGAAATCGATAAGTGACCACATTGGCCACTCTTGGAACCTATGAGGTGCCCTTGGGGAACCCGTAGAAAGGGACATTTCCGTTTTAGCACCAAAATATGCCGTGCGGCGGCTCTTTCGTCATGATTTTCCACCAAACAGATGGTTATGCGCTTGAAATCGATAAGTGACCACATTGGCCACTCCTGGTACGTGCAAGGTGCTCCCGGGGAACCCGTAAGAGGGAACATTTCCGTTTTAGCACCAGAATATGCCGTGCGGCGGCTCTTTCGTCATGATTTTTCACAAAATAGATTATTATGCGTTTGAAGTCGATAGGTTACCACATTGGCCACTTTTGAAACCTATGAGGAGCCTCCGGAGAACCCGTAGAAGGGGATATTTCCATTTTTACACCAACATATGTCATGCGGCGGCTATTTCGTCTTCAAATAAGTGCCCTCGAAACCGATTATTTACATATTGTCCACCCTTAGATCCTTTGAGGTACAAGGTGTTAACAAAAGCAGATAAGTCGTTTTGAAAATTTTGTCTTGATATAGCCTTACATAGGATTATTAATTTGATAAGAACACGTAAATGACCCCTTCTATTTGTTCCCAGGGAGAATCTTATAGATTCCACGAGCGGCCAATTGAGATGGTAATTAATTTCAAACGCGTACTCATATACTTGATAGAAAATCATGAAGGAAGAACTACCGCACAGCAGATAATGATGCAAAAACGACAACATCCCTTTCTATGGATTCCTCGCGGCACTCCACAATTACCGAAACTGGGCCTGGGGTTCCCCCGGGTTGATATTAGATTTCAAGAGCATAACCAACTATTTGATGGAAAATGATAGTGCCGCTACACGGCATATCTTGGTATAAAAATAAAAATATCTCCTTGTACAGGTTCCCCGGAGGCATCTCATAGGTTTTAAAAGTGGCCAATGTGGTCGCTAATCGATTTTAAGTGAGTGAGAGTAGACACGGAAATGTCCTCTCCTATGAGCTCCACGGGGGTACTTCATAGGTTCCAAAATGGAAAACGTGGTCGCTTATTCATTTCGATATAAAAACGGAAATGTCACCTTCTATGGGTTCCCCGAGGGCAACTCATTTGTTCCAAAAGTGACCAATATGCTCACTTATCGATTTCGAGCGCATAATCATCTATTTTGTGGAAAATCATGACGAAAGAGCCGCCGCACGGCATATTTTGGTGCTAAAACGGAAATTTTCCTTTCTACGGGTTCCCCAAGGGCACCTCATAGGTTCCGAGAGTGGCCAATGTGAAAACTTATCGATTCCAATAGCATAATCATCTATTTTGTGGAAAATCATGACGAAAGAGTCGCCGCACGGCATATTTTGGTGCTAAAACGGAAATGTTCCTTTCTACGGGTTCCCCAAGGGCACCTCATAGGTTCCGAGAGTGGTCAATGTGGCCACTTATCGATTTCAAGCGCATAATCATCTATTTTGTGGAAAATCATGACGAAAGAGCCGCCGCACGGCATATTTTGGTGCTAAAACGGAAATGTTCCTTTCTACGGGTTCCCCAAGGGCACCTCATAGGTTCCGAGAGTGGCCAATGTGGACACTTATCGATTTCAATCGCATAATCATCTATTTTGTGGAAAATCATGACGAAAGAGCCGCCGCACGGCATATTTTGGTGCTAAAACGGAAATGTTCCTTTCTACGGGTTCCCCAAGGGCACCTCATAGGTTCCGAGAGTGGCCAATGTGAAAACTTATCGATTTCAATCGCATAATCATCTATTTTGTGGAAAATCATGACGAAAGAGTCGCCGCACGGCATATTTTGGTGCTAAAACGGAAATGTTCCTTTCTACGAGTTCCCCAAGGGCACTTCATAGGTTCCGAGAGTGGTCAATGTGGCCACTTATCGATTTCAAGCGCATAATCATCTATTTTGTGGAAAATCATGACGAAAGAGCCGCCGCACGGCATATTTTGGTGCTAAAACGGAAACGTCCCTTTCTACGGGTTCCCCAAGGGCACCTCATAGGTTCCGAGAGTGGCCAATGTGGTCACTTATCGATTTCAATCGGATAATCATCTATTTTGTGGAAAATCATGACGAAAGAGCCGCCGCATGGCATATTTTGGTGCTAAAACGGAAATGTCCCTTTCTACGGGTTCCCCAAGGGCACCTCATAGGTTCCGAGAGTGGCTAATGTGGACACTTATCGATTTCAATCGCATAATCATCTATTTTGTGGAAAATCATGACGAAAGAGTCGCCGCACGGCATATTTTGGTGGTAAAACGGAAATGTTCCTTTCTACGGGTTCCCCAAGGGCACCTCATAGGTTCCGAGAGTGGCCAATGTGGACACTTATCGATTTCAATCGCATAATCATCTATTTTGTGGAAAATCATGACGAAAGAGTCGCCGCACGGCATATTTTGGTGCTAAAACGGAAATGTCCCTTTCTACGGGTTCCCCAAGGGCACCTCATAGGTTCCGAGAGTGGCCAATGTGGACACTTATCGATTTCAATCGCATAATCATCTATTTTGTGGAAAATCATGACGAAAGAGCCGCCGCACGGCATATTTTGGTGCTAAAACGGAAATGTCCCTTTCTACGGGTTCCCCAAGGGCACCTCATAGGTTCCGAGAGTGGCCAATGTGGACACTTATCGAATTCAATCGCATAATCATCTATTTTGTGGAAAATCATGACGAAAGAGCCGCCGCACGGCATATTTTGGTGCTAAAACGGAAATGTTCCTTTCTACGGGTTCATCAAGGGCACCTCATAGGTTCCGAGAGTGGCCAATGTGAACACTTATCGATTTCAATCGCATAATCATCTATTTTGTGGAAAATCATGACGAAAGAGCCGCCGCACGGCATATTTTTGTGCTTAAACGGAAATGTCCCTTTCTACGGGTTCCCAAGGGTACCTCATTGGTTCCGAAAGTGGTCAATGTGGTCACTTATCGATTTCAAGCGCATAATCATCTATTTAGTGGAAAATTATGACGAAAAAGCCGCTGAACGGCCTATTTTGATGCTAAAACGGAAATGTCCCTTTCTACGGGTTCCCCAAGGGCACCTCATAGGTTCCAAGAGTGGCCAATGTGGTCACTTATCGATTTCAAGCGCATAATCATCTATTTTGCAGAAAATCTTGACGAAAGAGCCGCCGCACGGCATATTTTGGTGCTAAAACAAAAATCTCCCATTCTACGGGTTCTCTGGGGGCCCTTCATAGGTTCCGAGAGTGGCCAATGTGGACACTTATCGAATTCAATCGCATAATCATCTATTTTGTGGAAAATCATGACGAAAGAGCCGCCGCACGGCATATTTTGGTGCTAAAACGGAAATGTTCCTTTCTACGGGTTCCCCAAGGGCACCTCATAGGTTCCGAGAGTGGCCAATGTGAACACTTATCGATTTCAATCGCATAATCATCTATTTTGTGGAAAATCATGACGAATGAGCCGCCGCACGGCATATTTTGGTGCTAAAACGGAAATGTCCCTTTCTACGGGTTCCCCAAGGGCACCTCATAGGTTCCGAGAGTGGCCAATGTGGACACTTATCGAATTCAATCGCATAATCATCTATTTTGTGGAAAATCATGACGAAAGAGTCGCCGCACGGCATATTTTGGTGCTAAAACGGAAATGTCCCTTTCTACGGGTTCCCCAAGGGCACCTCATAGGTTCCGAGAGTGGCCAATGTGGACACTTATCGAATTCAATCGCATAATCATCTATTTTGTGGAAAATCATGACGAAAGAGCCGCCGCACGGCATATTTTGGTGCTAAAACGGAAATGTCCCTTTCTACGGGTTCCCCGGGGGCACCTTGCATGTACCTGGAGTGGCCAAATTCGTCGAAAGCCCTCTCATGGACCATACATTACCGATTTAAGAAAATCTGTGAAGAATTAGCGATCGAAGGGCATATATGGAGCGATTTTTGTGCTCCCCTTATATGACCAACAAGGTCCCCGTGGCAGTCGTTTCCCGGTGGCCATTGTCTCCAGAACCGGCATATCACCACATAGCCACAAAATTGATGAGTTTATCTTTCGAACGGTATATAAACTTTGTAATTCGGTTAAAATTTGACTGTTTTATAAGCATTTACATTTCTGGGTCAATATGACCCCAACATCTTATTCGTAAGTTTTTTCTAATATCCGAAGAAGGTTAAGAAAAAATACACTGGTGCGCTTTTCATAGAACTTGACAACTTCACAAGCATCGGATGGGATGGAGCACCTAATAAATTACAGGATTCTTGTAGCTGATTTAATGGCAAAACATCTTTAGCTGGCAAGGACAGAAAGGATGTCAACAAAAAATCAAATTGTTTAAGGTTCCCCCAAACACACGCGACGCGATTCTATCTCTTGGCGACAGCGATTCTGTCGCCGTTGGTATGGAAGCATAAATCAAACATTGCCTGCAGCGACCCAACGATAGAATCGCGGCGACTAGTTGTCGCCGTCGCGGCGATGAAATCGTTTAGGTTTGGGGGAGCCTTTAGACAGCAGCGACAATTTTGGTTTTTATAGGCCCCTCCATAGATGAAAAATAATCGAATTGTTTGCGTGTGAAATAAGTGCACATATAAATAGATACTGTGAAGGTTTTATAGGCAGAGTTGTGGGATTTTGTTAATCATTCCGGAAGTAATCGTAAAATTTCAAGATACAGTTCCCAATTGTAGACGTATTTTATTTAAAAATAGTCGTTTTAATTCTGATAATCCCATAGTTTAAACTTTAAATTATTTGAAACTCATGCTAATTATAGATCACTTTCCGTCTACTGTCAAACAAAATACTCCGAATTTATCACGATTAAAAGCTTCAACACCATCAGTAGCCGAAAGATGTATGTAACACACCACCTAATTCCTGTTTCGCTTGCATTGAGTCAAGCTCGTTTTCAGGTAGATTTGAGGGTCCACATTATGGCCATCCGGAGAGCATTCGCTTTTTCGACGTAATAACTATTTTTTCAGAACCCTAAAAAACTGTTGTTCGTTAACGTCCAAGGTTTGAAAATTTGTTAGCTTGAACCTCGTTGGAAACAAAAATCATTCATTTTTTGTTGATGGAAGCATTAAAAAACCATGGATACGCCCTGGCATTTTCATTCAAAACATTTCGTTTATTTTAAGAGAGCGCATGAGATAGCGCCCGGCGACGAGCGCGGGGCACGCGCACTTGATTTTTCCGAGGTGTCACATTTATTGCGCGTTCAAAACTTTGATTCATGCGTCCCACTATATTCCAGCACGCTTCGATTCTTATGTTCTATGAGCCAACTTGGTAAGAGTCTCAGTAGCACATTTTTGTACGCATGAGAAAAAAGTAACTCTGCGTGCGGATTTTTGGAGAGCTGCAGAAATAAAAACTGAGTGTGCAGAGATGGTAATCATGAGCAGGGATCTAGATGAGACCACGTCAGAAGAGGAACTTAAGGATGCACCAAAGTCACAGTATAATCTAGGCGAAGAGCAAATAACAATCCGAATAAGGAAAGCGTACAGAGGCACACAAACTGCGATGATCCGTTTACCAGTAGCCTCTGCTAACAAAGCTCTGGAGGTAGGTCAAAATGCCCATTGAAAGCCGCCCCGCCAGTGAATAAACAAACGGTGAGATGCTTCAAATGTTTGGACTTAGGACACCGGAAAGAAGCTTGTAACATGTGTAGGAAATGTAGACCCGAGTGCATGCTTTGCACACCAGAGGACGGAAATGACTATCAGACGGATGCATATAAGAAGGCGATTGCAGGCCAGCAGTAATCTGAATCACAGCAACTGTTAGGGCAGACAACAACAGAAACGATGTGTGACGTAGCGATAATCGCAGAGCCGTATCGAGTTCCCCCTGAGTACGGCAACTGGGTGGCTGATAGAACGAGCATGGTTGCGATACAAGTTATAGGCAGATTTCCTATCCAAGAAGTGGAAGAGATTCGGTGGTGGAGGATTCGTGATCGCCAAAATCCACGACGTTTACATATGCAGTTGCTAAGCGCCTCCACGGTGGACAGTGGAGTAGGTCAGTGAGATGCTAGAAAGGTTTATCAGCATCGTGATTGAACGAAGGGCAGTAGTTATGGGAGGTAATTTCCATGCATGGGCACTGGAGTGAGGCAGTAGAGTAACCAATACGAGAGAATACATTCCCCAGGTAGTTCTGGCTAAGCCAGATGAACGATTGTGCAGTGCGTTAAGCGTGTGTGTGAGTGAGAGAGAGAGAGAGAGAAAGAGAGAGAGAGAGAGAGAGAGAGAGAGAGAGAGAGAGAGAGAGAGAGAGAGAGAGAGAGAGAGAGAGAGAGAGAGAGAGAGAGAGAGAGAAAGAGAGAGAGAGAGAGAGAGAGAGAGAGAGAGAGAGAGAGAGAGAGAGAGAGAGAGAGAGAGAGAGAGAGAGAGAGAGAGAGAGAGAGAGAGAGAGAGAGAGAGAGAGAGAGAGAGAAAAGAAGCTGCGAAGCGCCTGAAAACGAAGAGAAGAAAGCCCCCGGTTCAGATGGAATACCAAACGTGGCTCCGAAAGCTGCGATTTTGGCTTATCCGGATATGTTAGAACGGTACTCCAGAAATGTCTAGACGAGGGTTACTAGGTTAGGGTTAGGGTTCAATACTCGGCTTTACCATCTGGAACGAGATGTATGATTAGTTCTGCACTGGATGGAGACACTGCGGCTGCCCAGAAAAGTGGTTTTACGGACGACGTGTCATTAACAGCTACGGGCGAGCCACTCGAAAAAGTGGAGGCGTCTGTGACAGAGGCGATAGCCACGATCGAAAACTGGATGGTTGCAGTTAAGCTATTGCTAGTTCACCACAAAGGAGGTGCTATCAGCGGATGAAGATCGTCATCGGAGGCACGATATTGTATCGAAGCGATCACTGAAGCATCTGGGAGTGATGATTGATGACCGGTTGAACTTCAACAACCATGTCGACTACGCTTGCAAAACGTCGGCGAAGACAATGAACGCGATAACGGGGATCATGCCTAAAGTTGGCTGTACCATAAGCAGCCCGAAGCGTCTGCTAGCTAGTGTCTCGTCATCGAAACTACGGTATGGGGTTCCCGTTTGGGGGAATGCACTGCAAACCAAGCGGAACCGTGAAACACTAAAAAGTGTGTTGCAAGCGCGTATATCGGAACGATATCGTTGGAGTTATCGTTATCGCCAGGATGGTGCTCAATTGCATCATCAGTGCTAATCGTTGGTGGAAGACATCGAGTGTAACCAGTGGAGAGACACCGGAAACATGAGAAAGTTGGTGAAAGTCTGTTCGATGGTGATGAAGCAGGAGGAGTGAGACAGTACGGAGAAAGGAAGGTGGACCTAAAGGTTCATTCCAAACCTGCCAACGTGGATGAACAGAAAGCATGGTGAAGTAAATTTTTGCCTGACGCAGTTCCTCACAACAAACAATTTAAACCGAACTAGCTAGTTTTTTGGCTGAAGAAGCCAATTTTCAACGAATTAAGCCCTTTTTCAGCCTCCAATGTTTGTTGGCCTGTCGGGTCACGGATGCTTCCGAAAGTATTTACATCGCTTTAGAAACACTAATTATTCACCGTTATGTCCAGAATGTGAGAATGTTGAACAGACGCCGAAGCACATGGTGTTTGATTGCCCGCGGTTTGCGGAAATACGTAGGGGAATGCCTGTCCCAATGGCGGATAATATCGCTGAGCGAATGTGTCACGAGGAAGACAAGTGAACGCGGTAAGGAGAGTCGTGACGCAAATACTATTGGAGCTGCAGTGTCGACGAGATCATAGAATAAGTGCCGGTCTAGTATTCTGCCAACCAGAATCGTCGGACCGACCTCGGCACTCGAACAGCCAACAGCAGGGCAGGAGCCCAACAAAAAAAAGTTGATTAATTGTGTCTGTAGCCTAAAAATGTATTCTAAATGTTGGCGTACACTAATAACGTAAGCATTTTTTCTGGGTTTTTCAACCCCCCCTCCCCCATGTAAGATTTTCTCATACAAATCATGTTTTATTTATATGAAATATAAGAAAATGGCAGACCCCCCTCCTCACATAAGCGCTTACGTAATTAGTGTACGACCCCATACCATTGTTGCTGATGCTGGAACTGCACTTCGCGAAATGGCTAACAAAATGGCTCGCGTGCGCAGAAAATCAGCTTTCATGTATCCACTAAAGTAAGCTCATTAGCTCCGTTCATCAAACAAAGCTACGTCAACATGAGAAGTCGGTTATTAAACTACCGTAAGCTCAGTAAAATTTATTATTTTTACCGAGTGCTCAGTATAATTGTTTGACAGAATTGAAAAATTTGATAAATACGGAGTTATTCGGTAATTTACACTACCAAGGTCCAGTATTTCATTTTATAGTGCTGAGGCATCGGTTTAAATTATTACAAAAATTGGTTAATTCTGATATTTTTACTGAGCTTTCGGTTTAAATTAAGTTTTACAGGATAAAATCGGTAAAAAACATTACCGAGGTGAAATTTGGGATTTAACTGTGTGGATCACCCGCAGCATGCATTTCGCCCTGGCAAAGTTACAAGCACTTACCTAACCTCACTAGGTCAACTCTCCAAATTATAAATAACTTCCTACTAAACCAGTCCTTTCGAGCCCAGCTCGGATTACACTCATCAAAACCGATGAAAGAGGAAACCGGGGTCCCCCAAGGATCGGTAATCGCCGTAACACTCTTTCTTGTGACAATGGAAGAGGTCTTGGTCTATGCCGACGACATCTTGCTAGTGACAACAGGTGAGCGACAGAGAAAGGGCCCAGGCGACTGTCAACAAGGTTGCAAAGCAGAGTTGCATCTGAACACGAGAACGCGTACTCGTGTTCAAAACGTTCTGATAACTGCACACTGTTCAAGAGCACTGATCTAACTCTAGGATAGGATGCGACAATAGTATTACGACTGCCTTGTTGTATTCTCAGTCGATTGCTTCGACAAGGTGGTGGCGAGTGCTTCCGAATATTTATTTTTAAAAACCCCCCAAATAATATATGTAAAAAAATAATGTTTTCTCGTTCATTTCTTCCATTATTCGTAATAAAAGATGTTACGTACTATCAGGATTTTTTTAAAATGGAATTAGATGAGTTTTACAGAGAAATTCGTAGTGAGTTGCTTCAAATCGAGTGTTTTATACAAGCATAACCCTTGAGAATCATGCATACATCATTTTCAGTCTAGCATAAATTCATTTCACTCAACAAATCCAAAAACAAACTTTAGAATTTTGTCATAAATTTAAATTTAATTACCCAGCAACACGGCCTAGCTAACAACAAGCTGCCCTATTGAAAATGTGATACCGCCGATCGAAGTAATCGATTGTCATTTTCACCCAATCAGCAACCGGTACGGTTTTGACAGAAAATCGGTACGATTTTTAATGACTAATTGGCACATCCTATCCTAGATCTAACTTAGCAACTTGTATCCTAGGAAAACAAATTCAAGCGACGGCATGCTACACATTTTTCGGTTAGTAATGAAACACGTGGGTATCTAACGGATAGAATTCAAACATGCTCGAATGTTTTTGCATATCCAAGATGGCTGAAACCTGAAGTTGGCAGATTGGAACACCTAGTGGTCTGTTCATCTTGCACTGAACTGTGTTCCGAGTTCAAAACTAAGAACACCAATGCACGCTCTTGGCTCATGTTCTGTTCAGGATGCATCTCTGTTGCAAAGTAGGTTCGAACAGTAAACTACCAGATGGCGTTTTGCCTTTTCGTTTTAAGGCCACTTCAGCACTTCAGCACAAGTTCCCGAGCGGTTTCCTTGAGAAAACCAAAACCTCCGACAACCATTCCAGCATCCTTTGCAACAGCAGATCCCCAAGTCAGAAGCTGGGGCCAAGCCAAACCGAAAATTGATCTAGCCCTAAAAAGGCGGCTACGCAAGAGCAGAACAATCGAGTTAGCGAGCAGCTACTAATCAATTTCCTCTAGGATCGTCAACTCTTCAACAAAATATAAAACAAAACAACACTGTAGTGGATAAGATTGTAAAGACCCCTGCAACGAACACTAACCATCCCTTGAATAATGGAACACAAACTCACCCTGCCACCCCTCTGGGCCGATTAAAATATAATAGAATAGTAAATTCAACACGGCAACCCTCTGGTCCGTACAAGATAAATATTCTAACAAATTTTGTAAAACGTAATGTATTTGAAACTTTTGAGACCAGAGATGAGCCAATTTTTTATTTTTTTTTATTGAGAGTGATTTTTAAGTTGAACAAAGTTCATCATTACGAGATGAGTCAACCGAGGTCTTCAAATCTCTTAAATAAAGACAAAAAAATGTTAATCAAACACGGAACACCAAGTCTAAAAGACGAATGCATGTACCTAATTGTAATTAACTAATTAGCAAATACAATTACTTACTTTACTTACGGATCCTGTACACCTCCGGTGGTACAAAGCAAATACAATTAGCATACAAAAAAAATAAAAAATAAAATGTGGTAGGTAGTCATTGATAATCATTTTACGCAAACCTTATGTGAAAACAAAAGGCAATTTGCCACTTCCTAATCAAATTTAAAATTCTTTGAAAATCTTGTTGAACTAGAACAAATTTCATTGAATAATTCCTCAAAATTTTGGAATGCTCATTAATTTTATACTTCATAATCCATCATTTGTGTTATCTAAAATCAATTCTAGCCGTTTGGAAATATCGCTTTCTACCAGGTTTCCTTTTGTATTCAAATATCCAGCTCTATTTCATTAGGTACCCACGAGTATCATTGAAAAGACACAATGGCTGTTTCTTGGAAACTAATTATTAGAATAGAAATCAACATCCCCGAACACTTAGCATTGTTATCATTATATAAAACAGCAGAACACCGAACACAACACAACCGATGAGATTTTCCCCCATTTATGACGTCAATTACTTTCAAATATACAAGCTCGGCACAATCTCAGCAAAAAAAATGAGACTAACAGCAATCATTAATCACTGGTTTGAGGAATGCTGCTAAAAACGTTTCTCATTCAGAAAGTCGAACCACACGGGCCCCAAGATGTCTAGCTGATGAATGCTCCCATTTCCTTTCCATTATCCTCGGCGGGGCTGATACATTTGAAAATTGCGCTAAATCATTCGCCCACATGTTTTCATCGTTCCTATCTTTGCTGACGACAAATGGCATTCAAATTGAATACATCGGATAATCGTCGTATTTTGTATCGCATTGCAGATTATCGGGCTATTGAATGCATTCACACCGCAACGCACGCTCGAAGAGTTCCAGGATGTGTACCTCGTCATGGAACTCATGGACGCCAACCTGTGTCAGGTCATCCAGATGGACCTGGACCACGAACGGATGTCCTACCTGCTGTATCAGATGCTGTGCGGCATCAAGCATCTCCATTCGGCCGGTATCATTCACAGGGTGAGTTTTTGTAGGAATGACATTTTTCCCTTAAAATAATTGACTAATTTGGAATTTCGCAGGACTTGAAACCTTCCAACATTGTGGTCAAATCGGACTGCACTTTGAAGATCTTAGATTTTGGACTGGCCCGCACAGCCGGAACGACCTTCATGATGACGCCGTACGTCGTAACGCGATACTACCGCGCCCCGGAGGTTATCCTGGGCATGGGGTACAAGGAGAACGTCGACATCTGGTCGGTTGGATGCATCATGGGTGAGATGATCCGCGGTGGAGTGCTGTTCCCCGGTACCGATCACATCGATCAGTGGAACAAGATCATAGGTTTGTATCAAGGACCACCGGTCACGCGCAAGTGACTAATAATTCTCTATTTTATCCAACGTCGCAGAGCAACTGGGTACGCCGTCGCCCTCGTTCATGACCCGGTTACAGCCGACGGTGCGGAACTACGTCGAGAACCGGCCCCGATATACCGGCTATCCGTTCGATCGGCTCTTCCCGGACGTGCTGTTCCCGACCGATTCGAACGAACACAACCGCCTCAAAGCTAGTCAAGCGCGGGATCTGCTGAGTAAAATGCTGGTCGTCGATCCCGAGCATCGCATCTCCGTCGATCAGGCGCTGGTGCACAGCTATATCAACGTGTGGTACGACGAGAGCGAAGTCAATGCGGTAAGTGCCGTAGCTTATTGACTTACTAGTATTGAACGGTGTTACGCGAAATATTAGATATTTTATTATTTATGGAAAGTACCTACGAAAAGACTAACTATAAAGCAACGACCTACTGTGATCAGTTGACTGAAAGTCATGTTCCCCCTTTGTTCTTCTTTTTCACAGCCTGCTCCTGGTCCGTACGATCACAGCGTCGACGAGCGCGAGCATACTGTCGAGCAGTGGAAGGAGCTCATCTATCAGGAGGTTATGGAGTACGAGGCCCGCAACAATCTGACCGACGGCGAAGGGACCCCGCGGTAGAAATCATCGACCGAATAAAACGATCCAAATCTGGTGTTTCTGAGTTCGGCGGCGACGACGACAACGACGGCGGCGACGGCGATGGAAGCAGCCAGTTTGTGTGAAGAGCGTTTGGTATGAGCGGCGGACAAGGCGGAAAATTTACCGGATGAGAGACAAACCCCGAAAAACTGCGAAATGTGATTCAAGCTGGATAATGAGGTGCGGTTACAGGAAACTGGGCAGCCTTCGGAAACGCACTGACAGAGTATGGGAAATTCTTTAGTAAAACTTTCAAAAATACAATCTCCCAAATTCAAGACAAAACCATTCGAAGAAAGCCATTTTCCGTCTCACCACCAATCGCCTAATGTGATTGTGAATGTAATAGAAGTAGGCGAAGAAAAAAGCATCCAGAGAAGAAAGTGGTTTCGTTCTGATCGCCCAATTTCAAATTTAATTGGAAACGGGTTAAGAAAATCGTACTAAATAAATTAAAAAGTATTTGCTCGGCTAAAACAAAATACAAAAAAAAATCGTGCGCTGTGAAGATCATCACTAATACAAAATAAATGGAAAACATCAATGAAAACAAAATAATAATGAAAAGGAAAACCAATGCCCTAAAAAGCAAGATTTGTAAATATTTATTGAATTTGTGACAGACAACTTATAAGCAGACGTGGCGAAAAAAAACATTGGCATGACATACCCTCTAGATTAAATTATAGTAAACAGTTCGTATGTGAGTGAGTTAAGCGAATAAACGTAAAACAGAACAAACCGAAATCCAGCTGGTCAAAATGTGCAATAATTTTATCGCGTCGATAGTTTTGTGACAACCATATAGAAAAAAAAACAATACCAACAAACCAACAAACACGCTTCCATTCGGGATGGTGCCGGGTCTGAAACTGGCGACATCTCAACCCAGCATCATCATCAAGTTGACTAAACCCATAGGCCGATCTAATTGCATTGATGATGTGTATTTAAAGTCTACACTAATCTCATCGCAGTAAGAAATCACCCATTCAGGAGGTGTGTGACACGGAGCGTTTGTTCACACATGCAGCACTAGCGGTTCTGTTGTTTGCATCCATCTTCGATCGTTGAAAATACGAAGACAATTGGCATGAGCGAGAAGATACCGATGATAAGATGTGATAAGGTAAGTCTGTCGATTGTACTCTTTTCGGTTTCTATCTACCTAATTAAATATGAAGAAAAAAAATGCTCAGGTTAACTAATGGCAGACTAGATTCGACGATAATAAGATCGTCGTACTCCATAGCTGTCAAGTCCCGCAAACTGTTGAAAAATTACAAAACGGTGAGAGAAAAACCGTCAATATACTTGAAGCATCTGTGAACGAGTCATGTCGCAAAATTGACATTGACATAATATGTTCAATCAATATCTCGACTGAATTTATTTGAAAGACTACAACACAATTGACGGTATAATTCTTACGAGTCAATAGAAGAGTGGACATTTTAATTTGCCATTTGGATTGTTTTTATTTTAGCATAGCTGTGGGATATTGAAGGTCAGAATTTGAAAATTTGATTCATAAGGATTTTGAGAGAATAAATTAATCAATGTTAAACTGTTGTTAAGTCTGTTCAAACTACTAAACAGTAACTTCATTTTTTTCTAACTCAACACCAATTCTGATAAGTTCTAGCATTGTCATTACGAAGAGCGTTTGATGCTCAAATCTATTCGACCAAATAGCTTCTCAGCTAAATGAAGTTATTACAAAAGTTTCTACAAATTTGATATTTTTAGATTCCTATAATTACCTCACTAACATGGAAATGATGTTTCAGTCTTATTTTCGTTTGTTTGTAGAATTACAATCATTCGAAATTGAAATAAAAATAAAATAATGGGAAAAATCTCACCAAATTTATATCGTACTTTGTATGTCACCAGTTTTTGAATATATATTTTATCAATTATCTTAGACAAGTTTTGGAACATTTCGTAACCTTTTTCCACCCATTGTATGCAATAATAAAATCCAACCCCAAGTGGAATTCGTGTTTTTTTACGAAAATAAAATCACATATATCACGACTCTACATTACTTTGAAACTCCATTTTGACTCTGACTCTTCAATCTATTCATTAATTTAGATAACACTGCCCTTTATTCAAGTTAAGGTAACCCAAGATGAAGGAATCTAGTTCAAACGTCGAATGAAAAATATAAAATCAGTACATGAAACGGATTTTTCGATCAGGAGATTTCAACCGCTGGTTGGTTCGTCTCCATAGAACAGAACATTTCACACACTCACAAAATGATCATTTCTCAAAAACACATATGTTCGATTGCCATTTAAATTGCCATAATCACCCGAATCAGAGATGTGAGACAAAATAGACGCAAAATGTACTCGAGGTACTTAAATATGGCAGACGTAACCCATTCACACAAATCATTTTTAGGAAACCACGATTTATTCTGTATAATAGCTCGTAGAAGGTTCGTTTGAAAATCAATTGTTGCGGAAGTCAACACTTTGTTAATTGATTTGTGGTAATATGAAGCAAATACCAGTATGTAAACATTGATTATGCAAACAATAAATAAAGTAGAAGAAAAAATAATGTAAATATTACCTATGTATGGAAGTAATACTACAAATTTAGCAAACAAAGTCTAAACAGAGAAAACCATTTAGCCATTAGTGCAGCCCAAACTTACGTTTAAAGTAATCAAGCAAAAAGAAAACCAAGCTCCAATCATTTTTTGATGACTGGACGCGCATTGATGGCAGTTGAAATAGGAATCCATCATCGTATGAAGAAAGTATAATCATAAACTAGCCTTCGTTAGTGGAAGGCTTTATATGCGATGATATTTTTTAGCGAAAGTTATCTCAAAGAATGTAAAATTTAATGCAAGCACACCTACTCTAGTAAAGCAAGATAAAATCAACACTGACACAAAAACGCAAGTAACTCTTCAACTGAAAGTTGGAAATATTCCTATCGAACATACATCCGGTGAGCTACACAAAAATCACATGAACACACGAAAACGCAAATTCCGACTTAGCCGACAGATTCAATATGACAGTTCAGAGCAAACATAATTATAGGAAGCATCTACACATGGAAGCAAATGAGTAAAAGAACAGTTTTACGATTCCGCCCTTTTTATAGAATGAAAAATAAATGAAAATGACACAAACAGGATGAAAAATTGAATTAAAAAAAAAACAAAAAAATATCTATTATCAAAAGCTGAAAAATAATCCTGATTCATGGAAAAGACATTTCCAAAATAGACTTGTTACAATTTTTATGAAGAAATGGAGAAACAAACGATGACACGTAAAAATTGGTCAATAGGATGGCCTGCTGATTGAGACAAAAATTAGTGACAATCGCTTCCTTGATTTCCGTTATCTACTGATTAGATAAATAATTTGCAACCCCTGTCGCATAATGGCATTATTCTTCAATGGAACCGTCAAGCAAAACAAACACATAAAACAAACGTCCAAACATTTAAATGATGATAAAATCTAATCAACACTATTACCAAAAAGTTGTTCGTAAACAATCGTAGCATCCCAATATCTAAACACAAAACACGATCACTCATGTTCTTTACATAGCTCACATTACCACCCATTCTGCTTTTTTGTATTGGTTCCCATTTCTAGAATAACACTTAGATATTACCACAGGACAACACAGAATAAACAGAAACCTCTACAACACGAATTACTTCAGTAGGATGTAGTTAGAAACCATTCGATAGGCTCTTATTCTCTTCTAAAAAAATGATTTTTCTCTAATTCACAAACCTTTGAAGACTTGAGCAAACAGACGAGAAAGCATGAGTAGCAGTCACTTTCTTTAGCAGGTACAGATGATTAGAAGGAAACTTTCTGCAAAGAGAAAAGAGGTGTTCGAAACACCACGAAAACAGTAAAATATTCAAATCTACAACTACCAACAATTATTACAAACCCTAACCCAGACATTGAGAAGGAAAATTTAAACAAAACAGATGAAAAAGGAAGAGTTGAATAACAAAAGAAAAGCAAATTTTGTCGATTCCCGGCAGGCAGCAGAATAACAAAAAAAATACAAATCTAGATAAAAACACACACACTCACACTTTAAGGTAGTAATGGCGAAACGGAACACAAGAAAAACAGCAAGAAAGAAGACGTAAGGTGCAAACGTAACTGAGTCGGTTTGATGCGAAAAGGAAGATTGATTAGGAGAAGTGTAATGAGATAAAAAAAAAAGAAGAAAGCAGAACACGTAAATAATATTATAATACAAAGTGAACAGTAAAAACAAAATAATAAACAAACAAAAAACTGACAAGACAAATGTAAGAATGGAAATAAAAAAGCAAAACGGAAAAATTAATGATAATAAAACTTATTTATCACAAAACAAAGGACTGGATTAGTGCGTTTCTGTTGATGGCGATGATGACAGACTCCTTCAGTCACCACCGAGTGACTGAATAAATTTATTGAACCAGCAACCAATCAGCATGGCATTGGTCTGTTCGACCAAAAGTCGCGCATATAAACTTTTATTTGCAATGCAAACTTGTGAAAAAAAAACTAGTGAAATAGTAGGGGAGGAGGTTCGGTTGTGGGCACCCTTTTGTGTTTGGTCCATAACTTTGGCCCTGGTTGATCTTATGTCGACATTTTCATAGCAATCGAAAGCTAAACTTATAACCTTACTACTAGCAAAGAAATTAATATGATTTCATCGATTAAGAAAAAAAATATTGACAATTTAGAAAATTCGACATTTTTGGACATTTTCATTTCGTGGTTCGGTTGTGGGCACCCTTGAAAACTTAGCTAAAAATAAAGAAGCATGAATAAAAACCACCCAGATTTAAAGATAAGGAATAGTTTATTCATTCTAAAAGCCAGGAGACGCTAAAAAAAACTCAAATCAATTCACCTAGCAGTGATGATGCCTCCCTCGGTGCATTAAGGAGGATGTTGAAAAAAATCACATAAGAAAGGTCTAAAATAGCACTTTAGGTAAATGGGTTTTAATTTTTCATTGATTTACGTTTTATTGGTATGCATCACAGTCAAAAAATCCTGATTAATCACCCTAGCGGCAATAGTGCCTTTCTCGTTCATTTAAAAAAATAATATTTTGGCCATAAATTTTGATCCCATAGTCCGATCTGACCAATTTTCAATAGGAAATAATGGGAAAGCATTCCCCGTCGAATGCAACTTGTTGCAAGCAAATCGGTCAACGCGTTGTTCTAAAAAGTGTGTGTATAATGACTAGACATGCCCAAAGAACAAAAGTATTAAATAAACTCATTATTTCGAACATTTATGTCAAACTAATTATAAAAACTGCCTTAAAACGTTATTAAAAATAAGTTAAGGGACAAGTAAAACGATATTGAATGATTTATCAATAAAATGAGGGTGCCCATAACCGAACCAATAAAGGTGCCCACAACCGAATTTCGCAGCCTTTTTGGAACGAGAAGAAAAAAAAAACGCGCTAAAATTTTGATGGCAATCGACATTGGGCCTCAAAATAGATTAAATTTACTGTGTAAATACGCATTGGAAAACACTTTTTGAATTAAATCCTTTAATTTATGACGCTTTGAAAAAGGTCGAAAAAAACTTTCGTGTTGTTTTTCTTGTACGAAAATTTTATTTGTTTCTAGTTCAAAGTAGAGATGCCCATCCGGTTTGATATTGAGCACAAAACATCATGCTATTATAGCAAACAAATGACGGTTGTCAGAATGACAGCATCTTTTATCTGTCAAAAGATACATAGGGGTGCCCATAACCGAACGGTGCCCACAACCGAACCTCCTCCCCTAGTTTGTGCAACTGAACCGTTTGTTTGAGAAACTACATATGCAACATTTTTGGCCAAAATGAGATTTTTATATATTCTGAATCCTTTTCCAAAAATACGTATTCTGGCAAAAAATACGAAAAAAAAAATTTTGTTCAGGAATGTATGATTTTTTTTTTCGTTTGTTTGGTAAACTACATATGTCCACGCACTTTGAAAAGCAATTATGGAGTACTGCTTACAGTTTTTGCACTGGAAGTGCACCAAGGTGTTTGGTTTGGCCAAAAACTATTGATCTGTATCGAAGAAATCGAAAGGTTCGGTGCCAATTTGTTCAAAAACAGTTTTTTGTTGTTTTCTCGAAATTGTGTAAAATGGACTTATGCACAGCAGAGTGTGATCGATTCGCACTCTATACAAATCCGCCCAGCCCGTTGTTGGAGGCATGGAGTGTGATCCTCTCGTTTAATAAACAATGTGCACTCGCTTGACTGTGGATTAGGGTGTCCCAAAAAAAATCAATGTTCGAAAAGTCATGGTGCTCAACCCTGAAATGAAAGATATACCTGTCTGGATAATTTTGGTAGAACAAACCGAATTTATAAAAAATCGTTTAGAGGTCGCGCCAGATCGATTTTTGAAAAATGAGCTTTTTTTAGGTAAAAAATCAAATATTAGGTCCTTTCGCAATTTTTTTTTTTTGGGTCATTCATTCGTTTTATATTTTTTTATTTTTCTGTTGATCTTTGCCCATATTCTCCATAAATAAGTTTTTGGTATTATGCGTTTTTATAGTCTGCAGAACTTTTTAAGTATCGAAAAAAAAACACATTTTTCTGATGATATGGAAATGCTAATATCATCTTCCAAACTTAGACGTACATGTTCATGATAGAATTAGAGGTGAAAGTATAGAATTGATAGTTCCGTTAGGATACGGCATTATAGGCATATTAGTCAGAAAAATGTGTTTTTTCGATATTTAAAAAGTTCTGCAGACTGTAAAAACGCATAATACCAAAAACTAATTCATGGAGAATATGGGCAAAGATCCACAGAAAAAAAAACGAATGGGTGACCCTTAAAAAATGCGAAAGGACCCAATATTTGATTTTTTACCTAAAAAAAGCTCATTTTTCAAAAATCGATCTTGCGCGACATCTAAACAATTTTTTAGAAATTCGGTTTGTTCTACAAAAATTATCCAGACAGGTATATCTTTCATTTCAGGGTTGAGCACCATGACTTTTCGAACATCGATTTTTTTTTGGGACACCCTACATGGATATACATGGAAAAATCAAGCATCCGAAAGATATTCAATTTGCAAAAAAGCGAGCTAACCGCGGTGGAGGTTGGTACTCGGATTCTGATGGCTTTTCCGCAAACGTGATCTTTAAGTGGTCTTTTTGTGTAGGGGTTATCACGCCTATGTAGAGAGTAGGAGGTTGAGGGTTCGAGTCTCTCCAAGACACGTGGATTCTTTTTCGCAAATTTCATATCAATTTGTCCATTTCGAAACATGTGCATATGACATCCAAGATATTTAACAAAAAATGGTTTTCGTACGGCCGCGTTGCCGAATAATATGCATTTAATTATAATGATTTTTCAATAATTCCGAAATGTAATGTCTGATCGAGCCAATTTTCAATAGCAAAAAATTGGACCGCACTCCCCGTCGAATGTAACTTGTTGCGAGTAAATCGGATAATGCTAAGTTCCAAAAAGTGTGTCTTCCAAATTTGTACACATACACACATACACACACACATATACATTCATTCACACAAACACTGCCGCTAACCGCAAATCGAGCACGTCTGACTTTTTGGAAGTTTTGAGTAATTATCATTTTTTTACTTTATTTCCACATATACTATGAGTTTGTAACCGTTCGGGGAATTTTCTCGAGTTTAGTTAAAACGGTGGCTTAAGCGCCACTCTGAGTGCGTGATCTCTCTTGTTTCGGACAGCAGAACGATCGCGCGGTCGGCCGAATTATTGTGTTCTGCATTGCGCGGCCGGTAATAAAAATAATTAGTTCAGTGCGTGATCTCTCATGTTTCGGACAGCAGAACGATCGCGTGGTCGGACGAAATATTGTGTTCTGCATTGCGCGGCCGGTAATAAAAATAATTAGTTCAGTGCGTGATCTCTCATGTTTCGGACAGCAGAACGATCGCGCGGTCGGCCGAATTATTGTGTTCTGCATTGCGCGGCCGGTAATAAAAATAATTAGTTCAGTGCGTGATCTCTCTTGTTTCGGACAGCAGAACGATCGCGTGGTCGGCCGAATTATTGTGTTCTGCATTGCGCGGCCGGTAATAAAAATAATTAGTTCAGTGCGTGATCTCTCATGTTTCGGACAGCAGAACGATCGCGTGGTCGGACGAAATATTGTGTTCTGCATTGCGCGGCCGGTAATAAAAATAATTAGTTCAGTGCGTGATCTCTCATGTTTCGGACAGCAGAACGATCGCGCGGTCGGCCGAATTATTGTGTTCTGCATTGCGCGGCCGGTAATAAAAATAATTAGTTCAGTGCGTGATCTCTCATGTTTCGGACAGCAGAACGATCGCGTGGTCGGACGAAATATTGTGTTCTGCATTGCGCGGCCGGTAATAAAATTAATCAGTTCAGTGCGTGGTCTCTCTTGTTTCGAAGCGGGCTTGGTAGTCATATGGCTACTGCTTCTGCCTCATACGCAGGAGGTCGTGAATTCAATCCCAGGTCCGTTCCATTCTCCTACTTTGTATCTTTCTCTTTATTTCTCATGTTCTAGAAATCGCTAGAACTGGAAATGGACTTCCATACCGTTTCCATTACAATTCCTATACCTTCAATTTGAGTATTCTAACAGTAATCTGCTAGAATTGGAAATGAACTTATAGAGCTCGTTTCCTACATCCAATTAGAAATTCCATCAGTTACCTTCTCCTATCTATCACATTGGCAGCTCGTTAACCAAGACGGACCTCTGCCTCTCCAACCTAACCCAGAAATTCCAACAAATTCCGCATGAACTCGTGGCAAGTGCAGAGGTATATTCGGCTTGCAGTGGGCGAGTGATTGCATCATCATTTCCTCCCCTTCCCTACATTGACTTGCATTCTGACGTGGCAGGCGCCAGTATGACCTAACAAATGAGATCACCAGTACTTGTACATTGAAGATGTGTGCTAGTCCCAAGCAAACATCTGTTGGTTCCCTGTGCAAGAACAGCTGATCTGGTCATAATGGAGTAGCAACTACGAGCAGTCAATCAAGCTCAAGCTCAAGCTCAAGCTCAACGGTGGCTTAAGCGCCACTCTCTAAGAGAGGCCACCGGTCGTGTTTGGTTTGCCCGACTTTTGGAGACCTTTTGGCTCAGGGAAACTTCTCGAACGGTTCGCGGAATGATAATCAATTTCGTAACGCATTCACTTACTTCGACTCGTTATCCGTACGAAACATACACACTTCGTTCAGCTCGGCATTTTTTGATTCTTTTACCGAGAACCGCACAGCCGAGCGCTCGGTTCGTGACTTTTTGCTGATATGTCAGCTGAAAAAGCAATTTGTTTACTGCGGCTCTTAAAGGAGCCGCCGTAATCATACGTCCATTCAGCCGATATTTCAGCTAATGAACTTTAACCGAGATTTGCACAGCCGAGATCGGTGGAAAATTTAAAGGTTGTAGGGAACTCAGTGGGAATGTTCGCTTATCCGAGCAATAAAACGGTACGAAATGTAATTAGGTTTAATGAGTGTATTTTATTGCCAACTGACGTTAAACGTAACCGGAATTCAACCAACTCAACCTTATTCATTCAAAATTGTCTATATTTTAGAGCATTCATTCGTACTGGACGCGACTAAATAATGTACGGAATGGGAAAGAGCAAAACATGGCCATGTAATAAAAAGCTCTTCACGTACCTGCGCAGGTTTTTTCGATGACTCGATGCCGGCGGGAACGATGAGGCTTCGATGTCTTGACGATGGCGACGGTTTCCTCGATGATGGCGGTCACCGGCGGGTCCGTACTGCGATTTGGCGCGCAGCGATGGAGATGACCCGTGTGCGATATGGCCGATCTAAAGGTGCGGAGTGAGTGGCGGCTGGAACGGAAGCTTCCGATTTCGATCGGAGAGAGTGTTGTGGCACTTGGCCTGGATTTCCCCGGGACGATCGGCTCCGCCAAATAGAGGCACACGTACCCAAGCGACCCGGCTTCGCGTACCTATCCGGTTCACCGAGCGGGGAGTGGTGCGTCCTCTATCCTTTGGTTAGGATCGAGGTTCGTGGCGTGCAACTGACGACACGCAGAAAGACGAACCTACACTCTCTAAAACACTGGTCCGAAAATGTTACGTAAAGGACCTTTCCGTCGGCAATTAACGACCGACGTGGAAAATTCGCTACGATGAACTAGCGACCTCACTCACCTCCGTTTGGCTACCTGCTTGAGGCGGGCCTTCGCTGGGCACACGGCACAATGGTCCGATTCAGGAAAAAACTATTTTCCTCCGTTTTCGTTCTATTTAGACACTTGGTGTCTTCAGTGAAGATGTTCATAATAAAATATTGCTTCTTCAGACAAAAAGTTCGATAGGGTGGTCCTTATCGTTTCTCAAAACTGAAATTAAACTTTTTTATTTCGGATTTTTTGTGGATGACCTCTTCAGCAAACTTGCAGTAAACATTATTTGATGCAACTTTGCCGAAGACACCTTATGTCTAGCACATAAATTGAGTTCAGTAAATGAAATTTTCTATTTTAACCTAGGGTGGCCCCAAAAAAATCAGTTTTTCTATTCTAACTGTTTTGTTTTAAGTTTTACGAGAATGCGGTCTTCAGAAGAAATGAAGAGCAAGTGATGGTGCATATTTTTGCTGAACACATCATGTTTATAAGTCTTACCAGTTAAAAGTTATATGCAATTTATACCAAAAAACTATGCAATCTCAAAATGCCTATATCTCATGGAGATGGTTCGATTAATTTTTTTTGAAGGTGTTATCTTAAAGGGCACATATATAGTAACTTTTACTGCAAACATTACGGGAACGTATTTTTTTTTAATTGAATAAATCGACTTTGAAAATTTCTTCGAAAAAATTTAAATTTACTAGCATTTCACCATATATTAAAACTATGAGTAAATTATCCTCGGCAAAAGTTCAAATTTAAACTAAAAATACATATCCGATTATTATTATTTAATCAGACTAAGGCCGAAGTGGGCTGTGCAGTATAGAAGAGTCTTCTCCATTCGGCTCGGTCCATGGCTACACGTCGCCAGCCACGCAGTCTACGGAGTCATCTTCCACCTGATCGATCCACCTTGCCCGCTGCGCATCTCGATTTCTTGTGCCCGTCGGATCGTTGTCGAGAACCATTTTCACGGGGTTATTCTCTGACATTCTGGCTACATGTCCGGCCCACCGCAGTCGTCCGATTTTCGCGGTGGTTCTCCCAACAGCTGATGCAACTCGTGATTCATTCGCCTCCTCCACGTACCGTCCGCCATCTGCACCACACTATATATGGTACGCAGCACTTTCCTTTCGAAAAATCCGATACAAAACTTTGATTAACAATGTAAAATAAAAACCCTAATTGATCCACCTTGCAATAATATTGCCATTCCCGTTCATTGTAGAAAAAAAAAATGATACAGAATGAAAAAGGCGAGTGGATTTAAATTGAAGATTGCGAATCACTGATTAAATAATAATAATTGGATATGTATTTTTAGTTTAAATTTGAACTTTTGCCGAGGGTAATTTACTCATAGTTTTAATATATGGTGAAATACCAGTAAATTTAATTTTTTTCGAAGAAATTTTCAAAGTCAATTTAGTCAATTTAAAAAAAATACGCTCCCGTAATTTTTGCAGTAAAAGCTACTATATATGTGCCCTTTCAGATAACACCTTAAAAAAAAATCGAACCATCTCCATGAGATATAGGCATTTTGAGATTGCATAGTTTTTGGTATAAATTGCATATAACTTTTAAATGGTAAGACTTATAAACATGATGTGTTCAGCTAAAATATGCACCATCACTTGCTCTTCATTTCTTCTGAAGACCGCATTCTCGTAAAACTCAAAACAAAAAAATTTCAAAAGAAAAATGAAGAATATAATTGTGTAAACATTTGGAATTGAAGTTTATGTTGTGGTTGGAAGTTAGGTTGAATTTGAAGATGAATGAAGATTGATGCATAGAGGAATGTACGTTGCACTATGTATACTATCCATCGTTTCACTTTTGCATCAGTTATTTCCAATATAACGTGTTGAAACTTGTACGCTACATATAACAAAAGTTCTTTTGAATATGTTTTGGTTGATGATAATAAAGATTTTTTAAGGCGATGTTTACTTCCCATTTTACTAAATAAATATCAAACTTACTATTGTAAAATCATTCTAATTTCTCACCCAAATAATGAGTTGGATTTCAAACTGATTTACTTCAGGGATTTGCTATATTTACGCGTGGTTTGTTACCACTTATCCGAAAAAAAAACCCAACTTAATTCACCGAATTGTGCCTTTCTCGCATTTAGCCAAGACACCAACCTTATATGGCGCTTATATAGTTCGATTCCATTTTCTTAATAACTTTTAAACGCAATGATCGATCGTTATCAAATTCAATAGTGATCAACAAGGCTTTGTCCCCTGTCGAATGCAACTTGTTGCGAGGAAATCGGTTAAGAATTACTATATGAAAAAGTGGCTAATGTTTTTCGGTTTTCGTGTGCACGCACATACACACATACACACGGACAGACAGACATTTGTTCAGTTCGACGAGCTGAGTCGATTGGTATATAACATCATGGGGCTCCGAGACTTCTAAAAAAGTTCGATTTTGGAGTGAAATGATAGCCTTTCGGTACAACTTTGTTTCCGAATTTTATACATATGAGTGTTATCCTTCAAAATCGTAAACAAGTTTGTTCGGTGAGCGCAATTTGAAATCTGAGAATGATTTTATCAACAGATTGATCAGCTAATAGAACCATTTACAATTAAATTACTACACAGATAGAAAAATCCACTGAAGTTTACGCTAAAAATCATGCACATAAATGGAACGTCATTACTAGCGTAAATCAACACGGGATATAGCCTAAATTTATAGAATATTTGACGTGAATCGTCTTTTATGCATGCAAGTTGTAAGCAATCTTGTTAGGAAGATGACGATTTCAGCGAAGAATAGCGTAAGTTTCCGCATGACAAGTTTTACGCGCTGTTTACTTTTAATAATTTTTTTCTGTGTACTATTTGTTACTCCGATTACTACTACTAGTGTTCTCTTCCCAATGAATGCAAAAACCAATGAAAGTCATGCTTACAGACGCGTCTACATACCGAAACATGGGAGAAACAAAGTTACAAGTAACGGAAATGACGTAGCGGGATTCCTAAGAAGCATGAGATACATCCTGCAGACTATTATCATGAATCAGAGAAAATCAAAGCCGCCAATTTCAAGAAATGATCATTAACTTTCAGAAATCCTCAGAAATTTATATGAATAGCCAGAAATTACTTTTAAATAAGATTTCTTATGATCGTTCAAGAATGCTCTAAAGTTCCGGGTCTTATTTCGGACAAGATATGTGGACTTAGGGATGATTTTGGTTTTACAATGGACTTCCAACATTTTATCTAAACTTGCTAGAATTCATAACTAAAACTTTTCATAAACTTGTAATTAATCATTAGCAGATTTCAACAATCTTTATTTTGTACAGTAATTCATATATAATTTCAAACACTCTTTTGAGATTCCTGAAATATTTTTTTCAAAAAAAACGTACTTCCTGAAAATATTTAATAACTTTAAGGAAACCCATAAAATCATCAAAACATTTAATTTCCTGGTAAGCCTCTAAACATTCTTTATTTTTGAGCCTCTAGACAATCTTGGCTTAAAAATATACATTTTTGCAAAAGAATACTTTTTTTGAAATCACGGGAACTTCAAAGATTAGCAGTTTGTAAGTTTTCCTTCGTTTTTAAGCGGAAAATGAAGTACTTTCATATTGTTACAGAAAGAAATACTTGTTGAGTTTTGATATCGATACTACATTACCGACATTATATTGTGCCTATAAAAGACTACCATCACGATATCACGAAAATCTGCGATATGGGCTTTCTAAGCATCCAAGACTTTCAAAATGTTCAGATTGCATGCTTCACCGTATATGACGTTAAAGCAGTATATTTTTTTTTACAAATTAAATCTTTGCTCGACTGAATGTGACTGACTTGCGATTACTTTTCTCATTGAGATGAAAAGTAATCGCAAGTCAGTCACATTGCGATTTTTAACACGTCAAGTGAGTTTTTCACTTTTTAGCCACTATAATCCATTAAATATTCAAACAATCTTTGGTCTGTGACGTTTAGAGCTTATAAAAATTGCTTATACACAATTTTTGACGAAAAAAATTACAAAAACTTTGTAAGAAGTTTTCTCATTTGCGCGTTTTCACAGATGTGCTTGACTTGAGATGTGCTGGTTAGCGACAGTACTGACATCACCTCAGTTCGTCGAGCTGAGTCGATCGGTATATAACACTGTGGGTCTCCGGGCCTTCTATCAAAAGTTCATTTTCGGAGCAATCATATAGACTTTCGGTACAACTTTATATGCAAAATATGAAAAGTGCCATGGCTTCTCTCACAGAGAAAATATTTTCAAAATAATAAAAAACATTATCAATGTTCCCTCAGATTACGGTAGCTCGTTTTTGACAATGATATGGTAAACGATCAAATTATTTTTAGGTAATGATTAATTATTGCGACAAGTAATTAAAATGTTATGAATAATAATGTATGATTAATGATAATCAATATGGTTCTTCTTCTTCTTCTTCATTGGCATTACATCCCCAACTGGGATATTGCCGCCTCGCAGCTTAG
The DNA here is from genome assembly GCF_024139115.2 of Armigeres subalbatus. Classification (NCBI taxonomy): domain Eukaryota; kingdom Metazoa; phylum Arthropoda; class Insecta; order Diptera; family Culicidae; genus Armigeres; species Armigeres subalbatus. The sequence goes on from NC_085140.1 coordinate 444,642,704, forward strand.
TGTTCGCTAAGCACTTCCACAGTTATTAACTGCGAGGTTTCTAAACCAGGTTACCATTTCTGCATTCGTATATCATGAGGCTAACACGAATTTCTAATCCGAAAATAGTCTAGACCGGCACCGGGAATCGAACCCAGCCACCCTCAGCATGGTCTTGCTTTGTAGCCGCGCATCTTACCTCACGGCTAAGGAGGGCCCAATCAATATGGTATGATATGATTAAAGAAAATTGAACTATTTGCATAGTGATCAATAATGGTGTAATCGTGGATGGGTACACAAAATGCTGTTGGATTAGCTATTAAACGTGAATAACGAGCACTGATTTTATTTAAGCCTTTGTGTTGTTTAAGACTTTATCCCACGATTAGCCGTTTTGTTTTCCCATGTCGGGTGAAACAGATTGAAAGTTGTGGGTGATATTCTTTTTGGCATTTTCGGGAGTCGTTCAAATTAACGAACTAGAAAATTGAATATCAATCAGTGTTGCCACAAGTACAGATATATCTGGAAAGGTACAGATTTTTTGACAAATTGTGGTACAAACCAAGCCTTACAAAATAATATTTCGTTGCAGTTTTCATCGAATAGATGCTTCTGCTGTAAAACATATTTAACTCATGGAGGTCAAAACGAAAAGTTCGTTCCAACGACATTTCATTTTCTTTGACAATTTATTTTTTCAAATTTCCGGATAACCGAGTCCGATTTGGAATATAACTCACTTATTTAAACTAAAATGAAGAATCTATATTCGATTTCCTTCAGGGAACGATAAAGCTAATCATCCTAAACGCGTCAGATATTATCCCGACTCAAGAGTCATCGGTTCATGTAATCTTGATCTATCGTTTGTAACCATAAACGAGTTGTACATTTGCTCCAAATAATGATAATTAATATTATTGTCGTTATTGAAGAGACTTGCAGCCCTCGGCTGGCTCATCTCTGAAACAGTGCTCTAAATAAGGAAATAAACATATAAAGCGTCCATTTTTAGATATTGTAAAAAAAATACTTATAGATACTTTTCAAAAGTGGCCAAGAAGTTTGATATCTACGCTCTCATAGGAAACCATCCAAATTACAAAAAAAAAACGAATGTAAGTTCACGAATTCAAACAATCTGGTGTCGTAAAGTGATAAGACGCACACCCTCTATAAGATAGGGTTGAGATAATGAGCTGATAATTATGATGATGGAAACAATAGGATAGCATTCTACAATTTGATATGTGCCCTAATTAATTACCGCATTGTTCGATTGCTTTATAATACAAAGTTCAAATCAATATCGCGTTTTTGGCCAAGTTTTGTAAATCAATGGTCTTGGTTGAAATAAGGTATTCCGCATACATGCGAAGTAATGACGGTTATAACTACATATAACGTAATGGTTTGTAACGTAATGGGTATTAACCAACATCGGTGGAAACAATGTCCCATTGAAACTCGATTATGAAATTAATTCCGTTTTACTTTTACGATCAAAATATCACAAGTCAGTCAATAAGCCGCTTGGTGCGTTTTGACAGAACTCCGATCATGTGTAAATATTCGCGGTTCTTATTTGGAACTGCAACCAGCATATCACAAACATTTTAGTACGACATATGGTATTAAAATGTTTGTGCTATGCTAATTGCAATTTCAAAAGAACAGTGCAGAACAGTGTTCGACATTCTGCAGCTCACGAGCTAGACGTCAAGCACGTGTAGGTTCATTCAAAATCCTTAAGTCCCAAGATCCGACTTTCCAATCCGTTATCCTATATACATTACCGGGTTGCCTTTGGATGTTAAATCCACCTGTACTACTTTTTCCTTTCTTGGTAACTGTAGAAACTTTGGTAGGCTACAAATGTTGCACTACCAACATCGCGATGAAGGGGCGGCTGCCTACTCGATACTGACACGATGCAGAACAGTGCATAATTTGGCGTAGTCCCTCACTGGCACTCAGGTGATGATCGGTCGCCCCCAATATGGAGATCAGACGCTCGATCAGTTTTGCACCTCCTAGAGAAGCGAACTCCCCTTCCATGTCACCATACGATCATAGTTTCCACCGATGTTGGTTACCCGATCTTCCCTAAGACAAACCATTACGTTATATGTAGTTATAACCGTCATTACTTCGCATGTATGCGGAATACCTTATTTCAACCAATACCATTAATCTACAAAACTTGGCCAAAAATGCGATATTGATTTGAACTTTGTATTATACAACAATCGAACAATGCGGTAATTAATTAAGGCACATATCAAATTGTAGATCGCTATCCTATTCGTTTCCATCATCATAATTATCAGCTCATTATCTCAACCCTATCTTAAAGAGGATGTGTGTCTTATCATTTACGACACCAGATTGTTTGAATTCATGAGCTTACAACCGACCAGCGTGATTGCAGAATTTCTCTTCAATGATGTCATTATGTCTTAACTCTTTTCATCTCATGATGCATAGACTCCATACAAAAACTGCAAAACCGAAAAAAAAATCACGCTTTTAATATTTATATGCGCCACCCAAAAATAATAATCAAAATATTCCAATATTTTTACTGACATAGTCACACTCTTTTGCAAAAGATTAGTGTCAGGCTTTTACTTTAAGGTAGTCAATATTTTAGACTAATTAAAAAAAGGAGAAAATAGTTTTTGTATATGAAGAAAAAGCATTGTTGACGCAAACATCGAAATTGCATAGGAAAGTGCCAAAAAACATTTCATTTTTTTTAAATTTAAAAACACAGAGTTTTTAACAAAGTTTTTTTTTGTGTAAGAGCTTGCAAATGTTTTTAGCTTCAGCCGCTCACGATTTTGAGACAAAATTTGGGTTAATAATCAAGAAAACGTGGTGGCGCATTTCATACGCATCTCCCCTATATATTGGTATTCAATTTTCTAGTTTGTTAATTTGAACGACTCCCCGAAAAGCCAAAAAGTACATCAAACAAAAATTCTAATACAGGTGCAACCTTTAATCTGTTTCACCCGGGACGGCTAATCGAGGGATAAAGAGTTAAACAGCACAAAGGCTTAAATATAATCAGTGCTCGTTATTCACGTTATTCTACAGTATTTTGTGTACCCATTCCTGTTTTATCACCATTACGATCACTATGCCAATAGTTCAATTTTCTTTAATCATATCATATCATATCATATTGATTATCATTAATCACACAATATTATTCATAACATTTTGAATTATTTGTCACGATAATTAATCACCGAAAAATACTTTGATCGTTTACCATATCATTGTCAAAAATGAGCTACCGTAATCCGAGGGAACATTGATCATGATTTCTGATTTTTCAATTTGGGGTAAATTTGATCATCATTCGTTTTGAAACAAAATATATGAAAATTGTAATGGAAAAACCATGTAAAACGGCTTTCTCAAAGCCATTTGCTGTAGACGAAACAATACAAGAACTAACAAAACCAAAATATAATAATATTTCTTTAAAACTCATATTTATTTATAATATTTTCTTAAATATAATTTCTTTTCCCATGCGCGAAATATATTACCCGAGCAGGAGAAAATCAATCAAAAATATCCAATTCTGTTACTGATACTCACACTGGGATGAACTAGGTGTGCATAAGAAATAAAATGGCCAAAACCATTACCAGGGTTTGCAGAAATCGCTCTCGATAGATAACGAATAACGATAAAAGAGAGTCAAAAACCTCATCGCACTTGTATACAAGTTGGAAAAAATACTGATTCTGATAGGTGGCCCCCACCGAGGGGGTTTGATAAAACAAGTTTTTCTCGCTCATTTTATGTTGGGGACCATTTTTTTGCACAGCTGTGTAAAACAAGTGTAGATGCATCATCAGAACCGGTGCCCCCCGCAATCGGGGCTTATTAAAAGAAATTTATCATGGGTTGTAGCTCCCTGAATCAGTTCATTATCATAACATCTACCGAAAAACGTCTCTCACGGTATGCTACCTATCGAGAGTGTATACAGGATTGATAAGTGAGAGATTTTCTCATTCTCCTTTGGATTCAATTACACAAAATTACACAAAATACTTCATTCATAACTTACTCTGTTATTACAATTCCAAACGCGTAACAAATTATTGTTCGTTTGGTATTAAAACAAATGAGCATATTTGCCTGAAGTATTATGCATATTATGTTTTGGTAATTTACCTTTTATGCAGTATGAACTTGATATACTAACTGCTATTATCGAGGTAGTCGCTCCTGCTCGGGTTGCGACACATTGCGTTCACTTTATTCCACTTTTTATCTATTTCAATAGGGTATCTGTTCCCATATGATTAACAGCCCTTATATTAATCCCAACCGTCGATAAACCAAATAAATGGTTTGATGTACTGCTCGATTGTTACTAGCAGATTCATCTGTTTTCACGATGTTGCTGTTCACTGAATTTCAAGCTAAAACAATTCTATCCCTTCAAAATTCACTTCACAACACATAAAGCACATCACATTTTCACTATAAATATAATTATATTTTAAAAACCAACGCGATTTCCTATAGTTTAATATAGGTTTCTTTCGAACAACTTCTTACTTATCCTTGTCCGTATTCCAAACTGTTTACATGGCTTGCAGTATCTGCAAGGGTTGCCGACCTAGATTTTTATTTCAAAAATGCTTGAAATTCAACTCTTATGTTTGTAAAATAAGGTATATCGAAAAGATAAGCTATGACAACATAAAATTAAACAGATAAGTTGGAAAACTACAACAAAAACTGAAATTTTATAATTATATTTCAACTCAAATACAAAACATTGAAGAATTCGGCACCACTGCAATCATATCGTCACGTATACACACAAGTAATAGTGTGCGTTTTTTATGTTGGAAAAATATTATTGATATTCGAGTGATATACGAGAAAACTCCCGAAGAAATTCAAGTTTTGATAAGACGAGCGTTTAAGTGCTAGGAAGTGTCTAGATTCCCTAAAAGCTACAGTGGCAGCAATAGTAAACTGGATACTTTGAGTATCGTCAACCGAGTGTTGTTACGATTATCTGGCTTAGAGCTGCTCAGCGCCACGGTGAATACGGTTGGACAGTATCAGTGCGGTTAGAAAACGAGCACACCATCAACGAAGAACCTCTGATCGTCATTGGCGTAAATAAGGGGGGGCCTGGGGGGGCCTGGCCCCCTCCAGACCTACTTGTGCCCCCCCAGAAAATTTTGAAAAGTAAGTCAGTTTTTATTTCATTTACATATTTCCTACACATCTCTTAATTTTAATTATGAATTCTATTAACATATATTTGTTGCGTTATCACATCTATGACCATTTGTTCAGCAAAGCATCGAAATATTTAAGTTGGACTCCCGGGAACATTTTCTCGATTTTTAAGCTAAAATCAATGCCGCTTCTAATTCAGTTCCTAGCTTAAAATAATAAATTTGTTCTGCATTTGTTTGACTAGTATCCTGGTCGCAGAAACATAAAACCATAATTGTATTAAGATATAAATATTTCTGTTCTATTAAACTACCATCCGCTTCAAAAAAGACTGAAGCAACTTCATCAAAATGAGCACATGTACACAAATCCGGTCAATGAAATTTCGAACGACCATTCTTTCGAAAATCTTCGAGTTAATCGCAAGGTATGCCGCAAAACAGTTGATCAAATTCCTATGGAGCTTTTTGCTGTCGCTATATAATTCAGGCACCGAAAGATATAACATTATAAAACTTAAGAACCTTTGTTACAATGACAGAAAAAGTATTAGGACAAAACTTAGGCAACCTTCGCACTCACAACAGAGATTGCATTAAAGAAATATTTTTATAATCCTCAAAATATCTTGTTCCGTTTAATTTTTTGGCGATTTCATAAGGATCATCGGAAAACTCTTTTGTGCCTGCTTTAGTTAGAATTTGTTTTTTAGGATAAAAAAAAAATAGATTTAGAAACCAGTTCGTATCAGAAAACATTTTTTTTGCAGCACAATTCAGATCGATTTGGTTGCTTCTCAAGTCTCTTTGATTTTTGCAGAGAAATATCTCACATATTCAGAAAACCATAATAAAGCCTCTTCCTAACGTCAGTAACTACAAAAACCCTATGTTATTCTGGAATTTGATTTATGACTCATAATTTTATGACTCATGGAATTTATGACTGATAAAAAACACTTTAGGATTCCAAATTTGTGTTCATTGGTACTTAACTATTTCAGCACATAGCATACATTTTGGAATTGCATGAATACTTTCATTGATTATGACAAAATTTCGTTGAATTTATTCCACATCTAAAGAGTTTCAAAAATTTCAAGTTTCAAAAAAATCGAGATCTTTATACATTAAGTAATCATGGAAATGATTGAAAACTTTCAGAAATATACTCATATCGAATTTCATTTATAGATAATTCGAAGAAGATTCTTGAATCTTAGATTACAATTACACACTTATCCACATTTAGTAACATGGAGAAGACAAGCTGACACATACACAGCGTTTTGAAGCAATCACAGCATCATTGGAAATCAATTCTCGCACTTAGTTTCATAGGGGCGTAACTGTATTGATCGATTTCTCTTCGTCGATGTTTTCTTTTTATTATTGTACCGAATTGCGCTAGTTTTTCGATGATTTAATGGTTTGGTGTGATAAAGGATGATTGTATCTTGCACCAGAATCTATAATCACGGTTGTAGCTTTTGAAACAATTGAGTTATTAACAAAATATAAAATCGATTAAGAGAAATCGATCAATACAGTTACGCCCCTATGAAACTAAGCGCGAGAATTGTATTATTTTTTTATGTTAGTTTTAGGACGAATGAGCGATAAACTTAGTCAAACAATTTCTATTGCAATACATGCGCACAGTGCTTTAAATCGCTTTTGAAAATTACATCCCACCAGCTGGTACCATGGTCCCCCTAGACCGAGACTCTAGTTACGCCTATGCTGACCGTGCGGGAAAGCCATAGCTTCAGGCGGAAGCAAGAGAAAGCGCCAGGCTCCGGATGGGATCCTTATCGGAAGTACCACGGCGGTGATCAGAGAAGTGAATTCCAGGCCAGGCGGCCGACTACGGTACGACAGTTCTTTTCCGCCGAAGACCCATGTACAAAATCCGAGCTCCTAACTCTCGAACTGAAACACCTACTACAACATCATGCTCCTGAACGCACTCTGGTAGTTCGCGACAAACAAACTCCCTGGATAACGGGTGAAATAAAAACAGCGGTTGAAATTAGGAATCTAGCGTATACTCTTTATTCTCGAAACCCTAACAGAAAGCGAGGAGACAACCAGTGGCTAGATTATATCAGAAAGAGAGACAGAGCCAGCTCTCTTATCTTTGTTGCTAAGAAACGTTATTCTGAACTGCACTTCGACCACAACCTGCCTGCGAAAAAGTTATGGTGTAACCTGCGAAGAGAAGGAATCCACAATACGAAGAAAAACTCATCTGTCGAAGAAACTAACGCTGATGAACTCAACGTCTTCTTTAGCGAAGGTACACACTCGTCTTATGACAAGTGATGGTCCTAATTGATTTCTCCCTAGCGTTTAACTGCGTTAGCCACCAGATCCTGAATACAAAACTCCGCAATGAGTTTCACTTCTCCCAAGCTGCCTGTGACCTTTTATCATCTTTCCTTGCACAACGGAAAAAGAAAGTTCGCCTAGCTGACGTCGTGTCTGATTAGTGTGATGTATCTGATGGTATCCTGCATGGATCCTGTTTAAGCGCATTATTGTTTAGTCTGTACATCAACAGTTTACCATCGTCCCTTAAATGCAACTACCATTTGTATGCCGATGATCTACAAGTATACATCTCAGGACCTGCAACAGACCAAGCTATCAACGATGATATTCAAGAAATTGCCAATTGGGCTAGAGTCAACAAGCTTTCCCTAAATCCAAAAAAACCCAAGCAATAGTTTTCACTAACACAGGAACTTCTTCTTCTTCTTCTTCTTCTTATTGGCATTACATCCCCACACTGGGACAGAGCCGCCTCGCAGCTTAGTGTTCATTAAGCACTTCCACAGTTATTAACTGCGAGGTTTCTAAGCCAGGTTACCATTTTTGCATTCGTATATCATGAGGCTAGCACGATGATACTTTTATGCCCAGAGAAGTCGAGACAATTTCCAATCCGAAAATTGCCTAGACCGGCACCGGGAATCGAACCCAGCCACCCTCAGCATGGTCTTGCTTTGTAGCTGCGCGTCTTACCGCACGGCTAAGGAGGGCCCCTAGGAACACAGGAACTATAACTCCCCAAACCGCTATCTCTTTCTGTGGAGAATGGTCTCACCAGGTGAATAACGTAGTACATACAATACACTCCGTACGTTTCGCCGATTCTCTCCAGTACTATCGCTTCCAACACGTAAAAAGCTGGTGCAAGCTGCCGTAGTACCCATTTTTACTTATATAGTGATGTTTTGTATTACTCAGGACTAACTGTCAGCCTCACAAATCAGCTTCACCGGTGCTATAAATCGGCTGTACGGTTTGTGTTCAACCTTCGTCGACGTGACTCTACAGCAACGGTTCGCAATTCGATTTTGGGTCATGATCTGCCCGCAAACTATCATCTACGGTCTGTACATTTATGAGACAAGCATACTTCGGGAACCAACCAGATTACATTTCGCAACACCTGATACGAGGACAGCAAGAACGTACTCAGAACTTCATCATCCCTAGACACACATCGTCAAGTGGTAAGAGCTTGCTGGTATTTGGAACCACTTGCTGGAACGGCTTGCCGCTCGAAACGAAAGATAAACCAACGCTAACCTCATTCAAGACCGCATTGAAGACCCTAACATAATTTAACAAGCTTACTTTAGTTTTTTTGCTACTCTACCCATATCCGACAGAGCAGTTCTGAAGGTAAACTCCAGGCCAGGCGGCCGACTACGGTCTGACGAAGGCAATCCATATCCAGATCGACGGAACGTCGGAACCAAGATACCAGGCGACGTCATCAGGGCCCACACACAAACGTGAGTAATTTTGGACGTTAGGGAATTTCCTAATAAAAGCCGTCGTTTAACCGTATTATTGGTTTTTCCTCTTTTGTTGAACCTCGGTGGAAAGAGCCGACCCTGAGTGGGCTGGGAGTCCTTGTGATTGAGCGGGCGTAACGAACGTAAGTTACATTACGTAACACTTTAAGTGGGAGGGGGATTGCTTGAAGTGTAACAATCCATTTGAAATTTTTAGATGCTTCTTGTTTTGTCTTGTTCGAGCATATACACAGCTAGTAATGACGGATACATACAAATTTTAGATTCTTCATGCAAAAACTTTAACATACGGTGGAGAGGGGTTCAAAGTGAAACTTTTTGCGTTACGTAATTAATGGATCTTCCCTAATCATACACCCAACCAGCGACTGTTAGATTTTCTAACAATACTGTATAAGAGCTTTCCAAAACCAGTATTAGATTTGGGGATATGCGAATTTGTTAGATTCTTATACACAAAATGTAAGCTTACAAACAAATATTTTGAGAAATGCTTGATTGTAAGGTCTAATACATTTTCGCATATATTATAAATTAGTTTTTATATAGGTTTTGGTAGGTTCTTATAAAGAATTGTCGAACAATCACCGGTTAGATGTAGACATAAATACATAATTTGCCCTTTTTTGTTTTGGTAACTTCCTATCTAATACATGCTTTTATTTTAGACTAGGTTTTCCGTGTTTAAACAACTCTATTTTCTTTGGCCCACTAGTGCACAGTGGCTAAAATCGTGTTTTTTGCGCGTTTATTTAATAGTATCTTTATAATGTGATTTAGCGTGATGGTGCCTTCGAGACATTTTATCAGTAAGTTGACGCGCTTCTTTGGAGGTATTCATCCTTATGAACAATCCCCCTAACAGTGAGATGAAAAATTTATTTTTCGCACTTCACAACATATAAAGTTTGATTCTTCATAAAAGTTGTAGCAAAAGTTCTCCTGAAAAACTTTGTCGAAAACACCGAGTTCGTAATTTCTTTACTTTTGGAGATTTATTGATTTTTATTCCAACAAGTTTTGAGCATGTTCGATGTATAGGCAACTAAGTACATGGAGACGCATGGTGCATTAGTTCATCAACTCCTTGAAGAGTGATTGATTACTACCTTGCATAGTAGGAAATGGTTTTTGATGAAACATTCCTTACATTCGCTTACAACTCTACAGTTTAGGTAATAATTTAAAGTTCATTACTTGTACTTTGTTATGCGTATGAGATTGACTGCCACAATTTGCCCCTTGTCAAATTGCAGTTATATTAAATATGACTAAAAAATCCTATAAAACTGTTATAGCTTTTTTATTTTTAAAGTTTTTAAGTCACAATAGTCACCAAACGGCGTTTTTTAATATTATCTAAAACTTTCTAGAACATGCACAAAATGTATAAATTAAAGTGAAAAAGATATGATGAAAAAACACATATTAAGTGCTTGTCCGCGTAAAACGTAAAAAGTCTCCAAAAGTAACGGAATTACGAACTTGGTGTCTTCGGCAAAGTTTTCCAGTAGAACTTTTGCTACAACTTTTAAGAAGAATCAAACCTTATATGTTGTGAAGTGAAAAAAATAAATTTTTCATCTCACTTTTAGGGGGATAGATCAGTAAACTGAATGCCTCTAAAGAATCGCATAAACTTACTGATAAAATGTCTCGAAGACACCATTACGCTAAATTGCATAATAAAGATACTATTAATTAAACGCGCTCAAAACACGATTTTAGCCACTGTGTAGTGGTTAGCTTTACTTTACGCATGAAAAACCTAATGAATTAACCACTCGCCGTAATAAGTTTTACCTGCTTTCAATTTGCAAACTGCTTACAATTTCTTGTGGAAGAAATACGTATGTACTAAGGGTCGTGGGTTCGAGTCCTATCAAAGGAAAGTGGTTACCTCCAATAGATTTTTCAAATCAAAATCTTCCACATAATGTACATATTCACATCTAAGTTTTCAGAACATTGTAAATTTTAATTAAAATGTCCAAATCGGGTGGTCCAATACCCGCAAAACAGACAATTAACTTTGATTGAACGTGTGCATCTGTAAAGTTTCAATCAAGTGATGAAATTAAGTGAAACAGTATGTGAAGGCATTCGACTAATCAAATTCCAAAAATAATTTCTCACGATATCGATTATTAGACTTCTTAACCCAAGTTGATCCCATTTGTTAGCAAGGCATGTTCGCATTCAGATTATCTTGTGATTGGAAATCTTTGTTGTAGTCGAGCTACGATCCATCCCTCGCTTGAGTGGAGCTTCCTAATATGACTAATGCTCATAAATTTCGCACTCAGGTGTGAGTGGCGAAATTAATGTTTGGCGCGCGAATAATCCAGGGATACGAAATTAGAGATTAGCTGCGTAGTAAGCGCACGAGTAGAATAAGTTTGCCTTCGGTGAGTCACACTAATTATGTGATATTGTGTTCTAGTTTGTTCTTGAAAATGATATTCATGGTGTGTTGGTATTTCAACATTTTTTTCTAAGATGATCCTGACTGGAATGATTTTCAAACTGATACACAACGTATAATCTTCCTAAACAAACAATATTTTAAACGTTAACTTGTCGAATCTGGTAACACCACCACATAAGGTAGAAAAGCATTATCTTTCACCTGTGGTGTAAATTTGGTAATTGATTTGAAATCTATCACTGATTACATTGACTACAGGAGACCCACATGAGGAGACATTTTCGTGTCAACATCAAATAGATGGTTCTGAATTTAAAATTTGTTTTCATGTAAGAATAGGAACATCTATTTGTCATAAGACGGGTTTTTACTATCCCATTTAATACCACCAATTTATTGTACTTTTGACAGATACGAATTTTAAACTCAACAGTAACGCCGTCTTCAGTGTCTCGTACTTGACTCGACTTAAATGCGTATCTGTAAAATGTACAATAAATTGGTAAAATTAAATGGGATAGTACAAGCTCGTGAATACATTCCACTAAAAGCTCAAAGTAATTTTCTTATCAGGAACATCTAATACAAAAGTTCTGCAATACTGTACGACTGCTGAAATTAGATTAAACATTTCCTCACCATAGTCACTTTTGCCAGTGGATTTATTCAAATAAATTCTATTTATTCTGTTCAACAGGTTCTGGATTCTAAAGATTTTTTATTATAAATTTTTGTGAAAATATAAAAAAAAAAATCCGTTAAAGTATTATAGAGCTACCCGCGGAAATTCAAAATATTCACTTAAAAATTAAAAAAGATCATCGGAAGCCTTAAACGAGATGCTTTGAAAAATTTACCAAAAAAAAGTCTAAAGAATGCTTGCGGACATTTTCTTCAACGAATTAAGGAGAATTCAGGAGTTCCTCGTAAAATCTTAGATAAAATTCCGGTGGAAATTCAAAACAATAACCCATGGAAATTACCAAAAGTTTCATGTGGAAGAATAAACCGTGAAAATTCAGAAGAATAACCAATCCAACCAATCTCCAATTCTAATTATCAGAACCAAAATTGTGCACCATAAAATAACAATAATTGGTGCCACCAGTAAACTCCACTAATCTGTCTTATGAACACGAATATTCAAATTTCAGTTCAATTTAGAATCCTTTTTCGAAAAGCAATTTGCAAATATGCAACCTAAAATCCAATATCCAAAACCCACCCTTTTAATAAAGTAAGTATACGAATCCAATGAGCGTTATGAATTTTCCTATATCTGAAATCGGTTTCCAAAATCATTTTTTATCTATTATCTAAAATCAATATCTTATCTCCCAAAGTTCAAATTCAATCTCAAAATCCAATTTCCAAATTTAAATTAAAGGTCAATATTCAATATTCCTTTCGCTAAATATGAACCCCATAATCAATAAATCCTATCACCAATACGGAATCTCAAAACCCAAAATCAGTTCCATATGTAAAATTGCAGCACAGTGAATTGTTCAGTAGTGAAACAAGTGGTGCTGCTTGGGGAAAAATAATTAGGATTATTTGGCATAAAGTCATTTGGCATAACGCCATTTGGCACAAGGTCATTTGACATAAAGGCCATTTGGCATAATGATCATTTGGCATAACGGACATTTGGCATAATTGTGATCAGCATCAAAAGTAAGGGTCTTTTGGCATAACTTTTCTTTGCGTTCACTGAATGGTGACTAAGTGGTGCGGGAAACACCCCGGAATAGTAAATATAATACCCGTTGATAACAATATTAAAAAGACATTATCCTCTCGTGGAAAGAATGCATTTACAATGCAATGCAAAAGTAGGCGCATGCCCGGATTAGAGCAATGGTGGATGTAATCCCTTCTTTAGAAGTAGGCGTGTGGCCGTATTATGGCAATGAAGGATATGATCCCTTTTTTAAAAGTAGGTGCTTGCCCGGATTATGGCAATGGAGGATATGATCTCTTCTTTTAAAGTAGGCGCTTGCCCGGATTAGAGTCATGGTGGATGCAATCCCTTCTTTAAAAGAAGGCGCTTGTCCGGATTATGACAATGGTGGATGTTGTTCCTTCTTTAAAAGAAGGCGCTTGCCCGGATTGAGACAATGGTGGATGTGATCCCTTCTTTAAAAGTATGCGCATGCTCGGATTAAGGCCATGGTGGATGCGATTCCTTCTTTAAAAGTAAGAGCTTGCCCGGATTAAGGTCATGGTGGATGTGATTCCTTCTTTAAAAGAAGGCGCTTGCCCGGATTGAGGCAATGGTGGATGTGATCCCTTCTTTAAAAGTAGGCGCTTGCCCAGATTATGAAAATGGTGGATATGATTCCTTCTTTAAAAGAAAGCGCATGCCCGGATTGAGGCAAGGGTGGATGTGATCCCTTCTTTAAAAATAGGCGCTTGCACGGAGTATGGCAATGAAGGGTTTGATTCGTTCTTTAAAAGTAGGCGCTTGCCCGGATTGATGCAATGGTAGATGTAATCCCTTCTTTAAAAGTAGGTGTGTAGCCCGAGTTGTGGCAAATGGTGGATGTGACTCCTTCTTTATAAGTAGGCGCTTACCTGGAATAAATCAATGGTAGATGTGATCTCTTCCCCGAGTAGCACAATTCAGATTGATTTGGTTGCAGTTACTCATATGTGACTTGATTGGTTTTAGTAACTCGTCTACGACAAGTGTATTGCTTGAGTTTTTAAAATTAAGCGCTTGCCCGGATTAAGGCAATGGTGGATTTGATCCGGTCTTAAGGTGCATGCCCGGATTGAAGCAATGGTAGATGTAATCCCTACTTTAAAATTTGGCATGGTGCCGGAACAAGTCAATGATGGATTTGATCCCTCCCTCGGAAGCAATTATACCGTTTTGTTATTTCATTCTTCCTTAAAATGTCTACCTTCAGTCTAAATTTATCAGAAAACAGCCTCGACCTACTTAATCTACGCTAAACATTACATGAAATATCCCTTTCGCTTTCACAGTTCTAAATTATGCCAAATGATCATTATGCCAAATGACCATTATGCCAAATGACCTTATGCCAAATGGCGTTATGCCAAATGACCCAGACCCGGTTGAGCACATTTCTAGACCAACATTTGAAAAGGGCGTAACAGCCAAAATTTATTCCTTCTGATTCTTGGTCCACATATATAGCTAGATATGTATACGAGGAATCAGAAGGAATAAATTTTGACTGTTACGCCCTTTTCAAATGTTGGTCTGGATTTATCGTTGTTAATCATCATATATTGAAACTCTAACCAAAACTATGCCACCAGACGACTTGCTTACTTTTGGTTATTACGTCAAGTAGTCAAAATCAACAATAGTTGTGCACAATCTCTTATTTAAGGACAAGCATCTCAGAATCCAAATCAAAATTCACTCGCGTTTTCAAGGGTTTTCAACACCACTCAATATGAAAGCATCGCAACTGTCATTTTCATCATGCCACGCATGCTGCGACGCAGCAAGGCTGAAATAATAAAAACGCAAGATGTCCCCTGCCTCCGTATTAAGTGGTGCGCCCAAGATGAATACACAGCTAGGTGTTGCAATGTGCTTAGTTTGTGGAAGAGAAGAAGGCGGGGGTGAAAAATTCATTTTCAGTGCAAAACGACAACAAACCGGCTGGCTCTCCCATACTAAAATCCAAGATGGCTGAATCGTGAATTTGGCAGATTGGAACACCTGGTGGTGTATTCATCTTGGGTGCGCCCTTGAAAACGTGAGTGAATTTAGTTTTGGATTCTGTGATGCTTGTCCTTAAGCTTATCTCTTATTCGAGCGAAATGGACTTTTATGTTCGGCATCTTTTCCTAGATTTAGCTCTGGTGGTGGATGCTTCTTATGCGCATGAAAGGATGGTGCATTATTCACTATAAATCAGAGTTGAAAGACTTCACTATTCCATTTATTTCCACTATATAGTCACATAGTATCAACAGAACAGATACGTATTTCGTTTTCTACTTGAAAACTTTTCAAGTAAAAAACGAAATACGTATCTGTTGAAAAAAGTGGTTATAGTGAAGTCTTCTAACTCTGTAACATTTACCCTAAGACGCTCAACAATAATTAATCATTATAAATCGTTTGTACAAGCCGTAATGTAAGGTATCTCGTTTTATTGTCTCAGTCGATTCTTTGGGTTATTTAAGGTCCACTTTCCCAAAGAACCAATATTTTTTAAAGCTTCTAACTGTTTTTTAAAATACCGGCTTTGGATTTAACTTATTCAAGTCAGCTGTGTGACCAATTGGTGACTCTGCTAATTTTGACTCTAATCAACTTCCAGTGACGTTTTAAATCTCACAAAAAGATATTCTCAATCCAATCAGCTCAACTTTTATTTACCATAGGGCTGATTTGGATTTATATAAAACATATATCGATAGGAATTTTGATGTTGAAATTCCTCTCGATCCCAAAATTTATATTGACAATACTCTCGTATCTTTGACAAATTTAATTGTCGAAGCCAATGGCAGTGCAATTTCTAAATGTGAATTAAAGGGTGTATTCGATAAAAATGGCACACCGAAAATCTTCTGTAACTTTTGAACCGTTTGAGTAAAAAACCTGAAAATTTGAGCAAATCTTATTCATAGTGTATTGTTTACATCTGCAGAGTTTCATAGTTATACATACAGTGGTTACGATCATGTTGTCGGAAGAAGAGATTGCCAGGGAAAAAAATTGTGCATCTACCATCAAAATCTGGAGGTGTCCCACCGATCGATCGCTAACAAGCTTAGGATTGCAAATTTAACTGTATCTCGTGTAATGAGAACCTTCAAGGAGCGTCGTGTTAAAATGAGGGAAGTGAATGGTAAATGTACAGTAAAATGACTCGGAGTGGTTCAACAGCTCAAGAAGTTCCAAAACGTGTCCATTTGAGATGTCGCTAAAAAGTCCAAGGTGTCGGTTGGTTTTGTGCAGAAAACCATGAAGCGTGCTAGGTTATATGTTTACAAGATGCAAAAAACCCCAAACTGAGATCAAAAGCGAAACACCACTGCAGAAACTCGCGCCCGGAAATTTTACATGAAGTTGTTCACCAAATCGTGTTGCATCGTGATGGATGATGAAACCTACGTCAAGGCTGACTTCCGTCAACTTCCTGGGCAAGAATATTTCGTTGCGAAGTCTAAGTTAGTTATTCCGGACGATGTCCGAACAAAAAAGTTTTCAAAATTTGCAAAGAAGGCAGATGATTTGCGGATGTGGTGAATGTGTGGGGCGAGACAGCCCTGTTGTATACCACTATATATTATATGCTGCTTATGCCGTCTTGGTGTTGGTGACGAGCAAGCAGCCAAGCATCGTTCTCCCTCAGTCAGAGTCCAACAGTGATCCGAGTAAGGCGATACCTTCGCCGAGTGCAATAATGCGCAATGGGTGATTTCCTGGCGCAGCAGCAAGCCACACATTTGGCGACAGTGGCAGGTTTTACTGCTCATTTTTTGTTAGTATCAAGTGGAGTAATGTTAAAACTAATGTGCCTGATAAAAATACTGCGTCATGGAAATCACCCACTGCGCAATCTCAGAAGAAAAGGTAAATTCCTGAACCAAGAAGGATGTTTGCTTTTTGCAGTGTTTACGTGGGGACCGGTGCTCCAAATTGGGAGAGACGCGGTTGCGTATGTAAGTAAAACGGAGAAGATTCGAAACTGTTTGCGTGTCTTGAGTACCGCAATGGCGTTTGGCCAAAAAAATAAAAGATGAAATGATTGGCGAGTTTGGAGGACCGCCAAGAAAAGATTAATTGTTTTGCGAGTTTTGAGGACCGCAATGGCGTGTTTGGAGGACCGCCAAGAAAGGATGAAATGATTGGCGAGTTTTGAGGACCGCAATGGCGAGTTTGGAGGACCGCCAAGAAAAGATGAAATGATTGGCGAGTTTTGAGGACCGCAATGGCGAGTTTGGAGGACCGCCAAGAAAAGATTAATTGTTTTGCGAGTTTTGAGGACCGCAATGGCGAGTTTGGATGACCGCTAAGAAAAGATTAATTGTTTTGCGAGTTTTGAGGACCGCAATGGCGTGTTTGGAGGACCGCCAAGAAAGGATGAAATGATTGGCAAGTTTTGAGGACCGCAATGGCGAGTTTGGAGGACCGCCAAGAAAAGATGAAATGATTGGCGAGTTTTGAGGACCGCAATGGCGAGTTTGGAGGACCGCCAAGAAAAGATTAATTGTTTTGCGAGTTTTGAGGACCGCAATGGCGAGTTTGGAGGACCGCCAAGAAAAGATGAATTGTTTTGCGAGTTTTGAGGACCGCAATGACGTGTTTGGAGGACCGCCAAGAAAAGATAAAATGATTGGCGAGTTTTGAGGACCGCAATGGCGAGTTTGGAGGACCGCCAAGAAAAGATAAATTGTTTTGCGAGTTTTGAGAACCGCAATGGCGTGTTTGGAGGACCGCCAAGAAAAGATAAAATGATTGGCGAGTTTGGAGGACCGCCAAGAAAAGATGAATTGTTTCGCGTGTTTTGAGGACCGCAATGGCAAATTTGGAGGACCGCCAAGTAAAGATGAAATGCTTTGCGAGTTTTGAGGACCGCAATGGCGTGTTTGGAGGACCGCCAAGAAAAGTTGAAATGACTGGCGAGTTTTGAGGACTGCAATAACGTGTTTAGAGGACCGCCAAATAAAGATGGAATGATTTGCGAGTTTTGAGGACCGCAATGGCGTGTTTGGAGCACCGCCTAGTAAAGATGATTTTTTTGCGGGTTTTGAGGGCCGCTATGACATGTTGGGAAGACCATCAAGTAGAGATGAAATCATTTGCGTATTTTAAGAATTGCTGTGGTATGTTTGGAGAACCGCCAAGTAAAGATGAAAGAATTTGCGTGTTTTAGTACCGCAATGGCGTGTTTAGTGAACAGCCAAGTAAAGATTAAATTACTTGCATGTTTTGAAGACCGCCAAGCAAAGTAAAAATGATTAGCGTCGTCGAGTCAAGTACGAGACACTGAAGACGACCACACAGTTGTGGTCGAAATACGTATCTGCAAAGATATCGAAATAATTGGTGGAATTGAATGGAGTTACATAACTCGTCTTAGACGGTTGATGATTAGCGTGTTTTGAGGACCATTGGTAAGCTCGCTAAGTGAAGCTTGAATGATTTGCGTGTGGAAGAACTGAAATGTCGTGTTGGGTGGACCGCCAAGAAAAGTTGAGATTTTTTACGTGTTTTGAGAACCGTAATGGCGTGTTGGGAAGACCGCATAGTAAAGTTGGAATGATATGCGAGTTATGATGACAGCCAGAAAAATTGAATAGCTGAAGGTTTGCGAGTTGGAACACAGTTCAAAGCATGTCGTGGGCGATTTGAAAGGTCCGTTCATAGTTGAAATGGTTTGATGACGAAAAACACAACAATGGGGCGTTGATCCTAAAGTATCATGCTATGTTTTAACCGAGCTTTGACAAGGCAAGTAATTTGATCATTTCAGTTAAATTCATTTGACTTGCCAAAGGTTGAACATGTTCAACTTTCTTTTCGCGCAAGTGAGTTGAACGGAGGAGTTTAGATGTTCAAGTCAAGCGACTTGCTCAATTCACTTGCATAATCTAAGCTTAGTTCAAGCCCTGCCCAGATCTTAATATTGGAGTCCTGCTCGCAAATTTGAAGAAATGGATTATGCTTGAGTTTTAATTCATGCGAAATCACGATGTTTCGCTCCAAAAGCGAATAGAATTAGTCGAGGTTCTTGTCTTATGAGAAGAACACTCCATTAACAAAGTAGAGCCTGAGCATGATAACCTTACATGTCGTAGTTGCTACTCCGTGTTTTACCAAAACAATTGCACCTCAATGTGCTCAGTTCAAAAGCTCTAGGGGGGTTAACAAACGGCGCTGGCCACGTCCTTTCGGGCTACCGTAGATGTAAAGGAATTGATAAAAGATGCAGTCACTCGCCACATTGTAAACCAAGAACACTTCTGCACTCGCCACGAGAATATTACTGGAATCTAGCGGATAGGTTCTATGGAAGAGGCTCATCTTGATTAACAGGTTGCAATGGATGCCAAAACGAGCTTCCTTTCGCTCTTTTCGATTTCTAACAGTTACGGCTAGAATTAGTCAAGTTGTAGATAAAGAATAGAAGATGGAACCGGTATTCAGTCTATTTCTAATCTTAGCGATTGCTAAAACATGAGAAATATATAGAGAAAAAAAAAAGGTGGAGAATTGAGCTTGGGACTGATCCCACGACTAGCTGCGTATGAGGCAGAAGTAATTATCATATGATCATATGACCTTCCCGTACATGTTATGAGCACACTACAGAATAGAATACTAAAAATAAATCTGTATCGTTTTGTTATGTTCGTTTGCTATGGCATTTAATGCACGAATGTGAGCTTTCGGATAAACTAACAAGATTAGTTAAGGCGACGTTGGAAAGGGGAAAAACGAGTATTTCAAATTACACGAACGGTTTCGATCCTTTCGGGAACATTCAGAGAGTTACGCTTTGGTATGGAATAACTCTATTAGTATGATTTGTATAAGGACCGCTTAGCAATGTCGGAATTGGTGCTTTGACACGGAACGACAAGATAGAGGAAACCTGCTACAGTCATGACCACCTGGAAAACGATGTACATGACAGGAAAAGACATAAAAGAAGACAATGTAGCTGCACCATGAGTTTGCATCGATGGTGATCAGTCTTGTCTTGAGATGTATTTATCATTCAGATACAGTTTCATATAAAAAAAGAATTTGATATTTCGCTAGCCCTGATGCTCCCTAAAATATCGTGTCAAATTTGATCAGTACTCGGAATATGGCACATATGATGATGTCGATCACTATTTTTAGAGAATGTGCGTGTGATTGAATAACGGAAAAAAAGAGCGGATAATGAATGCAGAATTTGCTTATCTGCTATATGTGGCCGATAATTTTGCTATGTAAGGAATGAAGGCTTTTGAACGAATGCGAAGATGCACAAGATAGTGGTGCACTGCTAGCGTGTTTTGTCGATGCGAGATAGCTGGTGTTTATGCCATCATAGCATGCAAGATATAGGCTAGAAACCCAACTTCGGATGAAGTGCGCTAGATTCTCATAAAATTGCATAAAAAACGCATCATTTAGTTTGACGGATCACACTCCGAGAGAAAGTTCGTTTCAGAAGAAGTTCGGAGCTGAAACTAGGGCGGTTATTGTGTTCGCGTACTTTGTTTGACTACAGATCTACGGAATCAATACCTACGACGACAGATCCAGTCAATTTATTTGTTTCGCGGGTGACATGGACATTGTCGGCCGAACATTTGCAAAGGTGGCAGAACTGTACACCTACCTGAAACGTGAAGCAACAAAAGTTGGACTGGTAGTGAATGCATCGTAGACAAAGTACATGCTTGTGGGCGGAACCGAGTGCGACAGGGACCGCCTGGGAAGCAGTGTTACGATAGACGGGGATACCTTCGAGGTGGTCTAGGTATTCGTTTACCTTGGATCCTTGCTAACGGCTGATAACAATGTTAGTCGTGAAATACGAAGGCGTATCATCTGGGGAAGTCGGGCCTAATACGGACTCCAGAAGAAACTGCGGTCAAAAAAATATTTACCACCGCACCACCATGTGACATGTACAAGACGCTGATAAGACCGGTAGTCCTCTACGGACATGAAACATGGACAATGCTCGAGGAGGACTTGCAAGCACTCTGATTATTCGAGAGACGGGTGCTTAGGACCATCTTTGACGATGTGCAAGAAGACGTTGTGTGGCGGTGAAAAATGAAGCTCTACGGCGAACCCAGTATCCAGAAGGTAGCTAAATCCGCAAGGGTACGATGGCAGGACATGCTGCAAGAATGCCGGACAGCAACCCTGCAAAGATGGTGTTCGCTTCCGATCCGGCAGGAATGAGACGGCGTTGAGCACAGCGGCGAGGTGGGCAGACCAGGTGCAGGCCTCAAACCGTGTATTGCCTGTTTAGAAGTAAACTGAATAAATGAAATGAATGAACCAGCGACGAAATTCGGAGACGCATCTGTAGGGATTGAGACGGGTATGGTAAATGACATAAACCGAATGAAGGGCATATATATTAGCCATTAGCATTAGCCCTAGATGGGAAAGTGACAAATGAGAGAGTGGAATATTTGGTAGGAGGTCGTGGTGTTGAGTTAATGTGCTTCGCTCAGCAGCTGGAGATTGACGCGCCAAAATTGTAGTAGAAAATCGTACTTACAACCACCTACAAAGTGCAATGGCCCTCTATAGGATGAAGACCAGGAAGACCAACGTACAAATTAAATCTTGGAGCATATGAATGAGGTGAATGAACAACCGTTGGAGGAAACTTCATCTATTCAAACCGGAAATATCTGTTCGTTGCCTGAATATAAGACAATATTCCGAAGAAAATGGTTTTCGATTTCCTTGGCCTTGGAATGGTGCCTTCGGCAAATAAATCTTTATAGTGGTATTTTTACCGAGTGTTTAATTAAATATAAGCTCAATAATGCATGTACAAAAAAAGAGAAAACCAAGGACAAGTTATAATTGCAAGAGCCTAATAAAAAAAAGCCGGAGAGAAAGGGGGATGTGTGGGGCGAGACAGCCCTGTTGTATACCACTATATATTATATGCTGCTTATGCCGTCTTGGTGTTGGTGACGAGCAAGCAGCCAAGCATCGTTCTCCCTCAGTCAGAGTCCAACAGTGATCCGAGTAAGGCGATACCTTCGCCGAGTGCAATAATGCGCAATGGGTGATTTCCTGGCGCAGCAGCAAGCCACACAGTGAAGTAAGCGCTCCCTTCACTATTTCCGGAACAATCAACGGTACGATTTACACCGAAGAGTGTTTCAAGAAGCGTATTTTACCATTCATAAGAAAACACAAAGTATTAACTCTGTTTTGGCCTGATCTGGCGTCCTGCCCCTACGCTAGAAACGTGCTGGACTGGTACCGAGCTAACGGAGATAAATTTGCCAAAATATATGAACCCACCAAATTCACCGGAACTTCTCCCGATTGAAAAATTCTGGGCAATTGAGAAGACAAAACATCGTAAACATCTTAAAATTAGTAAAATAGAGCTGTAGTTGAATAAAATTTGGGTAAAAACAACAAAAACACTGGGAAAATCGATTGTACAAAATTTGATGGGTGGAGTGAAAAGTAATATGCGCGCATTCGGAATGGGTGATGAAATCGAATAAAACAAATGTTGCCAAGCATAACTCGTTAAAAGTTTTTCATTCCCTGAAAATTTCAAGAAAATCCGATTATTATTTTTGACGACGACGATCTTCAGCTACCGATCCGTCTTTGAATGCAAGGCGAAGGCAATTTAAAAAACTACTCGCGATCCAGCTTTGGAAGTTATATGGTGAGATTTGTTTCATAAAATTGAAGAAAAAAACGCTATTTGGAGAAATACCAACTTTGATAATAGTGTCTCAAAGTTGGATCCCGCAGTTCGAAACGCTTTTGGACTGAAACTTATCTGAAAAGAACATTTTTTAAGTGGAATCAACTAAAATTCTTTCAAAAATGTGCTATTAAACTTTTTTTCATCTCACTGAACATATATTCATCTTATCGCCAAACAATGAAATACAGCCTCAATTTTGTCGCCACTTTATGCTAACATGCATGCTAGCTGCTGAAAAAAAATACAAAAATAAGAAACAAATCGAATACCTTTTGATGAAGTCCAGGAGCAGTAACCCTACTAAAATAGAGGAAGTAGTGCTAATACTTCAATGCAAAATTATTTAAGTGTTTTTTTCACGAATTACAATTGATCAAATATCTAATCATATCTTTCCAAATCCCTGAATAACAAGCTCAAAGATGGATGACATTTGGAATAATGTTCAATGGAAGTGAACGAAGCACACCGTTCATGGCGACAAGGAACAGAGTCACCGCCAGAACGGAACCCTGGGGTACCCAAGCCTCTTCTGTGAGAGTTCTTGAACCCTTGTTTCCAATTAGGAGCGCCCAATGAGGAAATTCCAAACAAAAGCAATGATGTTGCCGAACAAACTCCACTCGCTCAATTATTGAAGGACGAAGGGGGTCTAAGTCCTGTTGAAGGCCTTGGATATATCCAAAGATACCAAGTCAGCGTGTTTGCTCTCATTCCTGCGGTCTCAGGGATCTCGTTGGGACCGGAAGACACCCCATTACTGTTCGAGATACAATCGGCAACGACCTAGGCGACGAATAAAGGATCACGATTGGAAGCTTGGAACATGGAACTGCAAGTCGCTAGGCTTCGCAGGTTGCGACAGGATAATCTACGATGAATTACATCCCCGCAACTTCAATGTCGTAGCGCTGCAGGAAATCTGCTGGACAGGACAGAAAGTGTGGAAAAGCGGGCATCGAGCGGCTACCTTCTACCAAAGCTGTGGCACCACCAACGAGCTGGGAACCGGCTTCATAGTGCTGGGAAAGATGCGCCAACGCGTGATTGGGTGGCAGCCAATCAACGCAAGGATGTGCAAGCTGAGGATAAAAGGCCGTTTCTTCAACTATAGCATCATCAACGCCCACACGAAGGGAGATCCGACGACGAGAAAGAAGCGTTCTATGCGCAGCTGGAGCAGACATACGATGGATGCCCACTGCGGGACGTCAAAATAGTCATCGGTGACATGAACGCTCAGGTATGAAGCGAGGAAATGTATAGACCGGTCATCGGACCGGATAGTCTGCATACCGTATCGAACGACAACGGCCAACGATGCATAAACTTTGCAGCCTCCCGCGGAATGGTAGTCCGAAGCACTTTCTTCCCCCGTAAAAATATCCACAAGGCCACATGGAAATCACCTAATCAAGTAACGGAAAACCAAATCGACCACGTTCTAATCGACGGTAAATTCTTCTCCGACATCACGAACGTACGCACTTACCGCAGTGCGAATATTGAATCCGACCACTACCTCGTCGCAGTATGTCTGCGCTCAAAACTCTCGACGGTGATCAACACGCGTCGGAGTCGTCCGCCGCGGCTTAACATTGGGCGGCTACAAGACGGTAGACTAGCCCAAGACTACGCGCAGCAGCTGGAAGTGGCACTCCCAACGGAAGAGCAGCTAGGCGCAGCATCTCTTGAAGATGGCTGGAGAGATATTCGATCCGCCATTGAAGCACCGCAACCGCTGCACTAGGCACGGTGGCTCCGGATCAGAGAAACGACTGGTATGACGGCGAATGTGAGCAGTTAGTTGAGGAGAAGAATGCAGCATGGGCGAGATTGCTGCAACACCGCACGAGGGCGAACGAGGCACGATACAAACGGGCGCGGAACAGACAAAACTCGATTTTCCGGAGGAAAAAGCGCCAGCAGGAAGATCGAGACCGTGAAGAGACGGAGGAACTGTACCGCGCTAATAACGCACGAAAGTTCTATGAGAAGTTGAACCGTTCACGTAAGGGCCACGTGCCACAGCCCGATATGTGTAAGGACATAAAC
This sequence comes from Armigeres subalbatus, assembly GCF_024139115.2. NCBI lineage: Eukaryota > Metazoa > Arthropoda > Insecta > Diptera > Culicidae > Armigeres > Armigeres subalbatus. The sequence continues at coordinate 444,667,662 of NC_085140.1, forward strand.
GGGAATCTTCTTACGAACGAACGTGAGGTGATCCAAAGGTGGCGGCAGCACTACGAAGAGCACCTGAATGGCGATATGGCAGACAACGGTGGCGGTATGGTAATGAACCTAGGAGCACGCGCGCAGGACATGCGACTTACGGCTCCGAATCTCCAGGAAATCCAGGAGGAGATCGGCCGGCTGAAAAACAACAAAGCCCCTGGAGTTGACCAACTACCAGGAGAGCTGTTTAAACACGGTGGTGAAGCACTGGCTAGAGCGCTGCACTGGGTGATTACTAAGGTTTGGGAGGATGAGGTTCTGCCGCAGGAGTGGATGGAAGGTGTCGTGTGTCCCATCTACAAAAAGGGCGATAAGCTGGATTGTAGCAACTACCGCGCAATCACATTGCTGAACGCCGCCTACAAGGTACTCTCCCAAATTTTATGCCGCCGACTAACACCAATTGCAAGAGAGTTCGTGGGGCAGTACCAGGCGGGATTTATGGGTGAACGCTCTACCACAGACCAGGTGTTCGCCATACGTCAGGTATTGCAGAAATGCCGCGAATACAACGTGCCCACACATCATCTATTTATCGATTTCAAAGCCGCATATGATACAATCGATCGGGACCAGCTATGGCAGCTAATGCACGAAAACGGATTTCCGGATAAACTGATACGGTTGATCAAGGCGACGATGGATCGGGTGATGTGCGTAGTTCGAGTTTCAGGGGCATTCTCGAGTCCCTTCGAAACCCGTAGAGGGTTACGGCAAGGTGATGGTCTTTCGTGCCTGCTATTCAACATCGCTTTGGAGGGAGTAATACGAAGGGCAGGGATTGACACGAGTGGTACGATTTTCACGAAGTCCGTCCAGTTATTTGGTTTCGCCGACGACATTGATATCATGGCACGTAACTTTGAGAGGATGGAGGAAGCCTACATCAGACTGAAAAGCGAAGCTAACGGATTGGACTAGTCATCAACACGTCGAAGACGAAGTACATGATAGGAAGAGGCTCAAGAGAGGTCAATGTGAGCCACCCACCACGAGTTTCTATCGGTGGTGACGAAATCGAGGTGGTTGAAGAATTCGTGTACTTGGGCTCACTGGTGACCGCCGATAACGATACCAGCAGAGAAATTCGGAGACGCATAGTGGCTGGAAATCGTACGTACTTTGGACTCCGCAAGACGCTCCGATCGAATAGAGTTCGCCGCCGTACCAAACTGACTATCTACAAAACGCTTATAAGACCGGTAGTTCTCTACGGACACGAGACCTGGACGATGCTCGTGGAGGACCAACGCGCACTTGGAGTTTTTGAAAGGAAAGTGTTGCGTACCATCTATGGTGAAGTGCAGATGGCGGACGGTACGTGGAGGAGGCGAACCACGAGTTACATCAGCTGTTGGGAGAACCATCCATCGTTCACACCGCGAAAATCGGAAGACTGCGGTGGGCCGGGCACGTAGCCAGAATGTCGGACAGTAATCCGGTGAAAATGGTTCTCGACAACGATCCGACGGGAACAAGAAGGCGAGGTGTACAGCGGGCAAGGTGGATCGATCAGATGGAGGACGACTTGCGGACCCTCCGCAGACTGCGTGGTTGGCGAAGTGCAGCCATGAACCGAGCTGAATGGAGAAGTCTTTTATGTGCAGCACAGGCCACTCCGGCCTTAGTCTGATGATAAATAAATAAAGATGTATCATGATGGATTGGGGAAGATCTTTGCTTGCCACTAAGCGCGATAGCTCCGCCGAGGCCGGGTGCTGGTTTGCGGCGGCATCCAGGACGGTTTGGGTGAAGTATGGAAGTGCTGTGGGCGTGTCTCGTTCAAATGCGTCGTAGCGCCAGGCATGGACGATGACGACATCAGAAAGTGGTTGCTGCCGAATAAGTCTGGAGACATTTCCCACTTAAGAGCGGAAAGAGAAGACAGTCGGTGGCAGTCACCTCGATGGCAGTGGATGAGTAGCCATTAAAGAATGTGTGCGAACTGTTGTTGAGTGGTACAAGAATCACCCCAAGCCGGGTGATGGGAAACTACATCGGAGACGGACTTAGTTAAACTGGAATACATAGAACGGGACCTCCCGAAGGACCCCTGTACTTTCCTGTATCCAAGGAGTCGAGTACGACACGATTGACTTCATGCTGGCCGATTATCCATGGCGCGCTGTCGTGCGTTTACAGCTCCAGATTGGGAAGGTTTTTCTCGAAGCCGTTGATGTTCCACTGAAGACAGTAATTTACTTCCAGCGGAAATGTGGGGTCGGAAAATGAACAAGCTGGTCGCCATGATCCGATCCGGTGAAAGGTAAGGGCGATGTGCGCGACGTACCAGTCGAGTTGTGCTGGTCAGGGGGAAAGACACCAGGTTTTGTTTCACCCAGTTCCGGTGTGAAAGGACATCCGCACTGGGAGGCCCCAGCTACCGAGGGATCTGGACAAGCTCTCCTAGTTTGGTGTTTCTTCGTCTGCTGAGTGCCAGGGTCGACCCGGTCGTTCCAGTGGGGTCATAACGTCGGATCTACTGGCGTTATCCAGGTAGGTAAACATAATCTCATTCTTCATATTTTTCAATATACGCTGCATTAGAATTGTCTAACCCTATATAGAATCCGATCTTTAAAGCAAAACGACACATAAACTCTCAAACTTCTGATACTTCTCAAACGTATCTTGACTTGATACAAATCTTTCAAATGTGTGTGACAAAGGCAAAGGGAAGTAAGTGGAAGAACTTAGTTTTGAAAAGCAAACGTGCTGTTAAGTTTTCCTTTTTTTTTCCATTTTTTCCTTTTCATTTTAATTTTTCAGAATTTTCACATTTGCTATGAATAACGTACAAGCCATACTGTTACGTTGCCGCGTGAATCTCAAACCCAAACGTTTGCTTACTTTCACATCTCTGCGTTTAATCCCTTGATTGAAGTATACACATACAATTTCAAGTTAGTAAAACCTATCTCCAACTCCAAACTTTAAGAAAAATTGAATAATCCACTAATCGAATCTTTGACCGAAAGCTATTATTTTAAGGTCAACACGTGGTGGTGTGAAGTGGTGATTGATGTTATAAGACTTTGAAGGCTGTGAACAAAAAAATGTTACTATGAAAAATAAATACTTACTATTTCACCATACTTACTGACCCGATTTGAGATAATTACCCGGCGAATGTAAATACCGAAGTTTCAAAAGTCGTATCAATACGTAAAAACCAGTTTTCGAGATTACACTATTTGCACACACCTGAATGGTGTACGCCTTAACCCGTCTAGTTGTGCATATTCTCCATCCGTCTGGCTCACGACAGCCGTTCCAAACGCCATCCAATGACCCAAACGCCCCAAGACTCGACTACACTGTTTAGTCACAATCAATCAGTGAATACGGCGCAGCGTAAAGCCTGAACTTCCATCAGAACGACGAACGTTTCAGTACCAGTTCCTTCCCCCAACGCCGTATTAGGCCATAACGTACATAACTGTAGCTGGAGTAGGACCCAACTCTACATCCGACGAGCCCCAGTAAGACTTATAAACATCGTCAACAAACCGGAGGAAAAAGAGCGACGGTCGTGTACCGTGGGGGACCGAAGTCCGTCCGCATTGAAAGATATCAATAAATTAAAAGGGATTTGAAGTAATAAATTTACAAATAATTTATCTTATCCTGTTTGTATACTTGACAGTAAGCTTTTAGGTCATTGAGATAAATAGTATGCTTTGAAAATAAAACAACATAAATCAAAAACAAATCACGACCCACAAAACACGAGGTTTCTAGCTTATTTTTTATGCGTGTAGAGCATAATCGCATTAAAAGTAAGTGTTTTTTAATTTTAAATTGCGAATGATAAATTAAGCTCAATGGATTGCAAATCAAATGTATCGCTTCTCAATGTAAGCATTTAAATGGTAGTAGTGTAATCAATCAGTCTGCTTCAACTTAAATATTCAGTTAAAAAATACCTGTACGGATTTTGATCCTTTGATTCGAAATCCGTCCACTGTGGACGGATTTCGGTTCAGGAGGTGTCGATTTAATTTATTATTTTATGATATTTTTATAGTTTCTAATGTGTAAATGCGGAACACTTTAGAAGTAGAGGCCTTTGTGCTTCTGTATCAACGATAAACCTTCCATTTGGATTCGCTTCCTATTTTCTAGTGACTTTTTTCGTATACTGAGGTGCGGATTTCGATGCCCCACGGTAGTGTATTCGCGCAAAACTCCATGCGCCCCAGGCTAAGCCAATCTCTCAGTTAACCCGCCCATCATATGCTCCCATGCGAATTGGGTAGGTTCCTATTCGCTAAAATCGTGACGTACCTCCAGTGAGAGTCGCGAAACGAAACGCGAGCAACCACCATCGTACCGCACCGGTGCGACGCTGCAGACACACCACACCGGCGGGCTATGATTCATCGCGTAAAAACTCGCCGCGTTCAGCTCTTTTCTCAGCTGCTGCTGCTGCTGCTACTGCTGGTGGTGCTAATAGGTGTGCTACAACAGCCAGCGATGCAGAGCCTGCCGCGGGATGCGCGCTGCTCTCTTCGAACGGACCGCAGTCGTTCGCGCAGTCTTAAGCGGTAATCCGGTTCGAACGGACGTGTCCTCCCACACTTGCGCGGTAGCTTTGGGTGGTAATCGGTGAGAAGTGGTGGGTTCTTGATCTAAAGCAAGTTTGAAGTGACGATCTCGCGCTTGATACGGACGAGTTTTCTGTGCTATTAGAATCTGATGTGACGAAGCTTGTTAGCTACGGACTGTGACATACTCTGGAGTCGATACGTTTGAAGCCATTGTCGAAAGTTTAGTTTAACGCGTGACGTTCGAGGGAGAGTGTGTGGAAAAACAGTGGAACTCCTTTGTTTGGTGATCGCAACGCCACTGGATACGCTAATTTGAATATAAATTAGCCAACAACGGGACGAATGGCAGACGGAGGAAACCTGTACAACGGCGAGGTGAGTGATCTTAGTCATATCACCCCAGCCAACATCGCCGCTGATCAATTTACTGAGCAAAGTGTGTCGAACTCCGCTTGATATCATGTCCGAATATTTCTAAATGTGCTTTGCAAATTAGTTACCCGAAATGAGGAATACAAAGTCAATATAGCGTCGAATACCTTGTAACACGTTATCCAACCGTAGACCGACTAGCACAAAGTCGAGGGAACACGATGGAATGCGTGTGAATTGATTACTCATCAAACAAATTATTGTCGCTCGAAGACTACAGTATCAGCGGGTGGTGCCTATTTTCGTCACTACTTGTTCCCTCTCGATCAGTGAGCCAATCATCTTGACCTTCTGTTTCCGGTGTTTGCATACAGTTAGCGCCAGTGCTATACTTTTATTGTTTTATCTTTCTTACGCCGAGGGAGGGTATTTGCATTACTTGTGAAACCAATTATGTACCCAAGACTCTGAGGTCATCGAAACAAAAAAAAAATGTTATGAAATCTCGGCTTTGCTTTAGTCGGTATAGACATTGAACCTCACGTTTTGATGTAATTTTGTCTCACTTAAGTTTCCTCAATTTCAACCAATTTGATTTCCGAACAGACCAATTAACTATTGTGGGGACGTCTTTTTACGAATGTTTTACACACGAATATGGGTTTGGTCTCAGTTGGAATAATTACAAAAATAAAAATGATTTTTTTCCGCAACAAAACTGTAGGGGGGATTAGGGAGACGTGATCCCCTTTTCTCATTACCGATGTCTTCTTCTTCTTCTTCTTCTTATTGGCATTACATCCCCACACTGGGACAGAGCCGCCTCGCAGCTTAGTGTTCATTAAGCACAGTTATTAACTGCGAGGTTTCTAAGCCAGGTTACCATTTTTGCATACGTATATCATGAGGCTCGCACGATGATACTTTTATGCCCAGGGAAGTCGAGACAATTTCCAATCTTAAAATTGGCTAGACCGGCACCGGGAATCGAACCCAGTCACCCTCAGCATGGTCTTGCTTTGTAGCCGCGTGTCTTACTGCACGGCTAAGGAGGGCCCATTTCCGATGTATCACAGTTAAAAGCAAAAAACAAAGTTTTCGTATAGACTCTTTAAGAAACATATAAATTAACTTTACTGATGTGCGATAGTCTGTCTTGTTTTTATACACAATTGATTTTTTTTTAGAATGCTGTCAACAGTCGAGTTTAAAAATGTCCGGTGCAATTGATCCATCTTCAAGAACTTGGTTTGATAAAAATAGGAAAGTTCTGTTTTTTTTTTTTAATATTTTACCTTCAAAATACGTAGATTACTTGCTATGCGTGTTCATGAACGTGTTTTGTTTAGGGATTCGACAGGGAATCAATCTTAGAATTTGGCAAAACTTGATTAATACATATTTTTTCGAGCGAATCCTTCATAAAATTTGTTAAATCTACAAAAAAAGAAAGGGCTGAGAACAAATTTTTATGTTTTGAGTCAATTTTTTGCCCTCTTATTGAAGTAATAACTTAAAATCTAAATATCCATATAGGATGTTTTATGAAGGAAAGTTGACATTTTTTATTAATTGCATCATTTGTATAGTAATGGCTTTGTGCTGGGGAAGCTATTCAATAAGGAAATTTTAGTGGAATGTCTACAATTGTCGGCTCCTTGGCTCCTGGCTCTTCATCTTCAAGTATATCCAATTTTCCGCAAGCGGTAATGGCCGCCAGCTTTTCTGCGGGTGAGTCTCTGATTCAACGTTTCTGGATGTCAACCGTTTCGAGCATTTTGATCAATATGGTATATAAGAAGGCGTGAATTCACTCCATCAGCACTTTCTTATATGCCACATTGGTCAGAATGAGCGAAACGGTAAGTGCAGTTGAACTCCAGAAACGCCATATCAGAGACTCACCCGCAGGCAAGCTGGCGGCCATTAGCGCTCGCGGAAAACTGGATACCAAAGCATTAGGCGTAACAAGCGAGTAGATATTACCTAGTAGAGTTAAAAAATATACCTTACCTAGTTAGTACATACGCCTAGTATAAGTACTATAAGCGATTATTTTCTTCAAGTCGAGTCAAGTACGAGACACTGTAGACGGCCTTACTGTTGAGGTCGAAATACGTATTCGTTAAAATTACAATCAAGTGGTGGTATTAAATAGAATAGTACGAACTCTTATTACAAGTGAAAGTGAATTTATTCAAATTTTGCGTGGCCACTATAAAGAACTCATCAGTACGGTTGTGTATCTAAAACATGAGTCACTACATAATGATCATTCGGCTAGAGAATCTATACTTAAAAATAAGCTAGAACGAAACTACCCTGTTTCTCGTCGAAATAGAGGTGATCAAGTCTCCCCAACTTCCCCTAATGAAGTACATTTTCTGGATGAATCATTGAAAGCATTCGTACAACTAGCCCTATACAAAAATATTACGATCGATGGCTACACAGCAAATAGTTTTGAAAATTCAACGACGTGTAAAATTACAGCTTATCCCATCAAATAAATTAACATTTGATATTCAATTAAATTTATTGAATTTTACAAGCAAGCACCGTTTAAATTTATTTCGATTTAAAAGAAAAGTTAGATCGATTTAATTTTACGTTTATTTGCATGCTCCAAATATGTGCATGAAAATACATTTAAAATCACAACATATTTTTATCTGTGTAGTAAAGAAGAAGAAACACGTTTGAGAATGTTCTGGGCTGTGAATTAAAATTCTCTAAGGGGGATGGAGAGACAATTGGATTTCCTGCAGCAAATAATTTATTGGGCTTTTAAATTTAAGGAACTTTATTATACTCATTATTTAGATTGAGATGTCATGGTCAGTACAAAAATATAATTATTGGCCAAAGGGGGTACCTGCGTGCGTACAAACTATCCCCCACTGTCTGGCAGTGATGGTAGAAAGCTTTCTGTTTTTTTTAAATACTTTATTAATGTGATTTTTTATCTTAAAGGTAAGTTCATCACGGGAAAAACAGCTTTCTGGTTTTACAACGGGTTTACAGTCAGTGAAGGGTTTACAATCAGTGAAGGGTTTACATGTCAGATTTTGTCCGGAAGCTGGAGAGTATTAGCTCTACTGCAGCTCCAGTGACTCAATTCAGACTGCCTGGTATTTCATGACCGAGGTCACTTTTGCTTACAATAAGCCCCGCCTGTTTATGCTACCATTATCACTCTAGGAGTGAAATCAGGAGTGATTCAGTTTCATTCTAAATTTTCGACCACTATTCTAGTTTGAATTTGGAGCAAAATAGAACAAACTCGCTGGTTTCCCCAGCAGTGTTCTATTCATGTTTTTCAAATTTTCAATTAATTGAAATCATTATGTTACTGCCAAGAAAGGCACCGTAATTGCAAAGTGGATTGATCCGTAATAAAATGACGCATCCATACACCAAAACAATTGAAAAATATTTGAATCTCGTGGTTCAAATCTGCAGAAAATAGAACGGAGCGTTATACAGTGTTGACTCGATTTTGTCTGCCCCCGATTTTGTCTACCCCCGATTTTATCACCTTTTCGACCCGATTTTATCACGTCCCGATTTTGTCACGTTTTCGACCCGATTTTGTCACCCCAAAAAATTTTGTCATTCTTTTTATTTTCGTAAATAATACCAAAAATAACATTGATTTTCATGAAATAACTTTCACCGCCTGTAGTTTTTTACGAACGATTTCTGAGTACCTGGGAAATATTCTGTAAGCAATTTCGACAAGAAATAACGGGTACCGTTCACGCATTTGGCCTTTCCAAGGCATAAAATGATTCATATTTGTGGAATGAATAAAAAAAATGAAAATATGTTTTTTCCAATTTTGTCACATACCCTGTTTTATCACCCCAAAATTTACCAGGGGGGTGATAAAATCGGCATATTACTGTATCAGTTTTATTTTTTTGACAGTTGGCTGGTATAAAAACTGAATCTAGAACAGCTGCTGGGAAAAATAATGTTTTAGATTCAAATTCAAACTGACAGCCCCGAACGATTTGAATCAATGCTGATTTTACTCTAATGGATCCACAAGAAAATTTGCAGATTATTCAATCCAGCACGTATTTAGTTTTGGTTACTTGATACATAGTAAAACATATTAAAACAATCTCACCAAATTAATCCACTTCCAGGTAATGGGAGACACTCCTAGTTCCCACGAAACTACTTCCTTTAATTTAAAGTTTTACATTCTATACAATTCAGCACTTATTACAGCATATTTGTTTGCTATAAATACACAACCACACTTTACACTCGCGCACTTTGCCATACGTGTATATTATAAATCCGGAAGTATACGAATTTAAGACCGAAAAACTCCTGGGGCGTTGCACCAGCCGAATTTAATAATTTATGCTATCAAGAGAAAAAAAAATCGCTGTCAGAAAATTAAAAGCATCCAATCGCGCGCAGCGCTTACTTCGATCATCTCACTGGCCCAAGGGTATACCCCGGACGAAAATGCATAATGGCGGATGTATTCCAATTCCAATAAAACCTTATTGATAAAGTTTTAAAAATTGTTCAATTTTTGATCTTAAAACTTTATAGGTAGGTACAACATAATATGCAGGAAGATCAATAAATCAAAGCCGAGTTAATCTTGCCTACCACCAGTGGCGCCGGGAAGGGTAAGACAAGTAAGAGATGTCCTACGCATAAATGTTCCTGGGTGGGACCGTCAAGGCTTTGTCCTACCCATGGTTATATTAATAACATATCATTAAATTTTAGGTAATTGTTTTAGTTACAATACAAGTCAGCCGTTTATTACAATTATAGCACGTTTGAATGGATTATTTGACTCCCACGGGATTTTTTCTTGTAGAAATCTGAAAGAATTTAACATCACATCATCAAACACAAACATCAAAGGACTCTGCACTTCTGAATGTCAATAAAAATCCAAGATGTTAAAAATGATTGCTTGAAACCATTACAGACTTGGAGAAATATGTAGAATCCGGCACCCCTGTTGAAGCTTATAAAGTTTTTCGAAAATCAGAAGCATTCCAAAATGAGCTGTGCATAGCAAAGTTCCGATCAGGGTACGATGTACTTCGTAGATTGGACACTAGTGATGCTCATGTTTCTTTTGAAATCTCTATCCAAACTGCTATTAGAAATCAAAGCCAGTGCAATCCTTGATGTCAACCTTAAGATAAAAATGACAGAAGAATGACGATTACTATTCCTGGTATCCGTAACTTGTAGGGAAAGGAAGTGTAGATTTAGTACTTACTTAACAAGTGGCCTCCGACTCAGCGATAGCCTTATAAGTACCACGAATATTGGGAAAGGTATTCGTTGGCTCAGGATTTGTTTGTATTTGGTAGATCTTACACCCTAACATACCACATAAAGGTGTCTACCCATCGTTACTGATAGAAGCATTCCACAAAAAGATCGAAGGACAAAAGGTCGATAAGAGGGAAAGTATAAAGGGCAAACATTCGAATGAACAAAATTTAAAAATCAAAAATTTTATAAACATGTAGACTGAGACAATATTTTCAGTAATAATTTTGGGATTAGGATTCTAAAGTGAAAGCTGACTCACAACATTTCTCAGATATTTCTGCTTTTTCATGATCAATTCTTGAGTGAGTGTGCAGCATTCACCGGTCGAGCAAATGTGGTCCTTTTTGCCTAGTTCCTAGACAGTGAAGTTGAATAAAGCCTGTCCACGTTAAATTTCGGACACCCATCTTCTAACTCGATTTTTTTAAATTTTCACAAACCACTGAGAATATCGATTTACACACAGCTGAATAATTCCGCTTTAAGTGATACATTCAGCATGTTTTCATTCTCTTCCAAATGGATAGAATGGCTAAAAATCATATGGACATTATCTCAGTGTCCGAAATTTAACGTGGACAGGGTTTAATTTAAGCTTGACAAATCGTGCACTTAGGATTCTGGTCGTACGCGTCGTTTCTGTTGAAAACTGCTCGGTTCTTTACAAGCCACTGGAACATGTGGAGTATGTGCTAATGTACTATCGCTTATCAGGCGAAACACATTGAGTGCACGCGTTTTATTATTACAATTTGAGTGAAACTCTTTTAAGTTCTCTTCCATGAAGAAGCAGAGGATTTCTCGCTCTATTGTAGACTTGTACAAGTTGATTGTCGCAAAGATTTTCCTCTTCTTCCCTAGACTGAAAGTGAACAGCGTCATTTTAATTAAAAAATAAACTGCTCCGTTTGCGAGAGGCTTGGAAGCATCCTTTTAAGAAGATCTGAAGCCTCCTTTCAAAAGGCTCGGAAACCTTCTTTCAAGAGGCTCGGAAGTCTTCTTTCAAAAGTCTCGGAAGCCTCATTTCATGAGGCTCGGAAGGTTTCTTTGAAGATGCTCGGAAGCCTCCTTCCAAGAGGCTTGGAAGCCCCTTTCAAAGGGTTTTTCAAAAAGGAGGTTTTCAAGTGACTCGCAAGCCTTCTTTCAAAGGCTCGAAAGCCTGTTTTCAAGAGGCTCGGAAGCCTCCTTTCAAGAGGCTCGTAAGCCTCCTTTCAAAGTCTCGAAAGCCTCCTTTCAAGAGGCTCGGAAGTCTCCTTTCAAAAGGCTCGGAAGCCTCCAAGAGGTCAATCATAACATCAAAAAACCAAGACACTAATGCTAGGTGAAGGTAACCCATACAAAGCGGAATTGTAGACACTTCCGAAGAGAGGGTATTTTTTTCTTTTTGATTTTCTCAAGTGACACCTGGAACTCATAAAAATGATGTTGAACTTCGAGATTCTCGCAGATTCCCAAACATACATCAAGAAGCTTTCAAGAGGATCGGAAGCCTTAGTTCACCGGCCATGCTTCCGGAGATATTGACGGGAATACTGGGATAGACTTTCGTTTCAAAAAAGAAGTAAAAAAATACCGAACTTTTCTACACATATCTGTCTCGCAGGGAATAAATCATTATGGAAGAATCTGTTATATAAACGAGCGAAGCTCATAGGAATGGTATTCACTGATTTTCTTTTCATTTCCTACAAGCCTGTCCACTTTTGGATTTCATTATGAAAAATTCTTCTTTTATAAATCCAATTTTTGCTTTTAAAAATGTTGGTTTTGTGGAAAATTCTCAATTGTTTATGGAAGTTTTACATTGTTTGTGGAAATTTTATATTTATTTATTATTCATACTTTACTGGCAATTTCCCACTTTTTTGTGGAAAATTTCTAATTATACATGGAAATTTTATGTTGCTTGTTAGATTCTATCAATTATGATGAAGATCCTTAAAATCGATACAAATATTAAATTTATTTTATGTTACCCTCCCTTCAACTTTCCAAAAATATTGAGTGGGGCGAAAAAAAATTTTTTTTTTTTTGAGGATTTTATTTTTTTTATATTTTGAACATTATTCATAACTGTTTTTATCTTGGAACGAAATATATCATTTATAGACGATAAATTTGTTACCAAGACTCTTTTAATTGAAAATACGAAAATATTCTAAATCCTATCAAGTCCCGAATATTGAGGGGACTCTTGCTTACAGATTCCGTCCTCCCTTGCAATATGTGGCCATTTCCATCCACGTTTTCAGCATCTTATCGGTGTTTGATGGCTTTTATGTTGCTCGGCACACAATATCCAGCTGTAAGGCCGTCAGAATTACGCCTTTAGATTTCATGCTTTGGATGGCTACTTCGAGAAGAACACTGACTGAGACTTGAAGAAACTATTCGAAGTGCTCGAACCAACATTTCAGCTGTTCAAGTCAGTGAGTAATTGATAATCTCCGGTTGCTGCAACCATCCTTTCTGTCCTGTCCTGTCTGCAGCAGCGCCCGCCTCCTACTTACAGAGACACATACCGTTGACGGGACTCGTACTTTACTCCTCTGATTCTCTCTGTTGCTCAATCTTTGCTTCTCTACGCTCCTCAATCTTCCGTCGGGTTACATCTCTGTAATCCGTTCTTTTCGCTGAGTGCACAGCACACCCAAGTTGTAATCGCCGGTTGCGATAAAAGCATCGTCGGTCACTTCTCTTCTACGCTACCACCTTCCAGAATATCCACTACCCGAGCTCCAAGTTCTTCAACGAACGATCTCTTCACAGCTGGATCTTCTAGTCTATTTTAATTCGTCGCCCGTACCTTTCCTCCTGCCGCTGAATCCGAGCAATGCGTTGTCGGATCTCGCCAATTAGAAGATGATATATAATGATATGCGATTTCAGCGCTGCGTTTATTACGGGTGTCGACTCCATTTTCAGCTGATCCATTATCAGAGGAGCCAAATACTAGACCTGTCAACTAAAAGCGGCTTCAGAGAAGTAAGTCAAACGCTGCTGGCTGCATACGGGACAAACGGGCGAAGGTGGGCTCCCCGGTCGACGATGGAAGAAAAGCCGAAACAACCGTCAATAATAGCCTCTTCTACGACGCATGATTGGAGCAAGGACAAATCTGTGGATGCTAGAAAAAGACGTGGCATGTCAGTCACCCACCGAACCAACTGATTAGCTGAAACGCTGGCTCGACACTTAGAACAACTTTTTTGAAGTTTCGACGACTTATCCTAAAAGGGAAGGGTGACAATTCTCCGACGACAGCAGGCAGGATTCCGTCGCGCACGATCAAGTCAGAGCCATTCTGTAACGCTTTGCATCATCTTCGAGCAGGTCAATGAATTTCAAGAGTCCCTCTAGTTGGTACTGAGTCCTGCACAATGCAATCGCTAGAGTGAGGCAAGGATGGATGTATTATATCTCTGTTGCTGTTGCCCATCGAAATCGACGAAATCCCACCACCATAGAGCAATCAAAAGACCTCATCCCAGATGATGATACTGCCTTATCAACGCAACAGTGCTCTACCATCAACGTCAATAAGATCAAATCGTTGGATGTGAACAACTTCAACTGTGCGATTGGCGGGCAAACAGTGGAGAAGGTCAAAAACCAAAACTAGCCAACAACGGGCGGCGGACCAGATCCAATTGGTTCAGGCAATGCACCAAACCCCGAATGCGCAGCTCTAACGTGAAATCTGTGATGTTATACGCCAGTAGGAGCTGGTGTGTATTAGCAGAGATCACATAGATTTGCGAGTATTCATCAACCGATGTCAACGTCCATCGAAATCCGATATCAACAGCATCTCTACTATGTTAATGGACGTAGGTCGGTCACACACCACGTAAGACTGGAGAAGAAATCTACAAGCAAGCGCTGGACAGGAATCCGCAGGACATCGTAGCAGAGGCAAACCTTAAATCTCCTGGCGACGAAACCTTAACCGAGAAATAAACGAACTCGATACGAATCAGAAGAATGTTTTATTTTTAATAAAACTTTAACTCCCAATAAGCAAGGTTCCAACCAAATACCTGAGAAGACATCTCAGATCGTGTGGGGGTTGAGAGGCGAAATGTCCTCCGTACGACTATACAAAAAATCCCCGCAGTCCATCCGCTAACAAATAGTAGGGCGTCTTACCGCACGGCTAAGGAGGGCCCCACAATTATATATTCACTACTGAATAAATATGTTACAAATATTCATATTCTTTGCTTTATCTAAACATTCTTTGCTATCATTTTCTATAAAAATTTGAAATTGTCCATGGAATAATTGCATTTAGATTTTTTTTTTTTGTTTCTTGTTATTTTTTTATTCCCCCCTCCCCCCGTCGTACCTTCCGAGAGCTGTCGGACATAAAATAAATTTAATATTTGTATCGGCCTAATTTTCACCATTGAAAGTGGACAGACTTGAAAAAATGATCAGTGAGTACCATTCCTATGGGCACCAACATAAAATTTTCATGAGGAATTAGAAATTTTCCATAATTTTTTTTTCATAAAATCCTCCATGAACTTTGAACGCTTTTGAAGAAGGAATCATTTATGGAGAATTGCTCAATTTTATTGCTTTTTTAGATTTTTTTATGGAAATTTTCATACTTTTCTATTGTTTCTGTTTTTATTGACGTGGGAAATTTTTATTTTTTTGTGGAAAAAATATGTATTTTGTGGAAAATTCTGTAATTGTTTATTGCTAATTTATTTATTGGGGCCCTCCTTAGCCGTGCGGTAAGACGCGCTGCTACAAAGCATGACCATGCTGAGGGTGGCTGGGTTCGATTCCCGGTGCCGATCTAGACAATTTTCGGATTGGAAATTGTCTCGACTTCCCTGGGCATAAAAGTATCATCGTGTTAGCCTCATGATATACGAATGCAAAAATGGTAACTTGGCTTAGAAACCTCGCAGTTAATAACTGTGTAAGTGCTTAATGAACACTAAGCTGCGAGGCGGCTCTTGCCCAGTGTGGGGATGTAATGCCAATAGGAAGAAGAAGAATTTATTTATTTATGGAAATTTTGAATTTTTTTCGTGGAACATTATGGAAATTTCATCTTTTATAATTGCAATTTTTACTTTCAAAAGTGCTTATTAGTTTTTATTTTGATGAAAATTCTTAATTGTTTGTGAAGTTTTTGCACTATTTGTGGAAATTTTATATTTATTTTTTGCTCATACCCTGATTACTTTATTGATAATTTCCTAATTGTTTATGGAAAATTTCTTATTTTTTAGGGGGGTTTTTATTTTAGTCTTAAAGAAATCGATCACTCAGCGGGACTAATATGCGTAGAAATCTGCAAACACGGGCTATATTTCTCGGCACAACTGTCCCGCTGAACTATTTCCATGATTTACACCGTAAATTATATTCATATATTCAAAATATGAATGATTTCAATAGAATGGAGCTCTCCCATTAGTCTAGCGATGTAAACTCCTTAAATCTCCTGCCCGCTAGAAGCCAGAAATGAAAATTGCAGTTTCATTCTACATAGGATTTTATCAGTTGTAATCACTTCGAAGAAAATTCGTCTCGGCTCAACCTTCTCTTGTGTAAATTGACATCAACAGATATTTCCGATATTTCCGAAAATACGAGGCTATTTTCGTAATTAGACTTAGATTCTCGAATATTTGCATAAAAGCAGAAACTACGATAGCATAAAACCAAAATTTGCTGTAGAGATAATGCAAAATTACGGGATAAAAAGTTAGCAACAAAATTGTCTTCTTTTTTGTTTCTGACAATTTTTTCCGGATCTATTTCCGACAAAAACAAAGCTTTGTCATTGATTCTCTTTTGTCGCTTGTTTTGCAAGCGCATCCAAGAAAAATTGATTCCCCGGTCTTAATACATGCTCACATTTGCTACATGCATTTCACTGAGAAAATTTTCGGAATCCCTTTCAATTTTTACGTTTTTGATTGGCTGAGAAGATTGTTTGATAAATGCTTCTATCCGTTCCACAATTAGTATCATTATTATTATCATTATTATTATTGTCTTTTTAAGAGGCTTTCAGCCCTTGGCTGGCTCACCTCTGAAGCCAGTATCAATTTATCGCTTATGAAACAAATCAGAAAAAAAAAATTCATATCATATCATTCGTAATAGTATTATTTTCAATATTAAAGTGAATTTGTTTCAGGTACCATACATTTTATTTCATAATTCAATAAATTCATTAGTAGATTAATAGCTAACGCGCCTGCGTATTGCATACAAAATAAAATTATAGCCACTTCCGAAGGAAGGGTCAAAACAAAAGTGGATTCGAATAATTCTTAAACGCAATGTCCAAATTGATTCATATTTCTGTACAGGGTGTTCAATAAGTTCGAATACAAATGTTTGATCATTGTGTTTGTAAGCCCAATGTTCATATTCTGTATTAGTATTGGTGTCAGCGTAAGCGGTATATATACGCTATCGGATGTGTGTAGTGTTGACATTCTGTCACATGTTGTTTGTTCATTACGCGCGTTGAAAATGAATTGAGGCATCATAAATAGCCGTTTTTGAAGGTCAAAATCATTGCGACGCACTTCAAAACTAAGGTTTTTGGGACGATTGATGCCCCCAGTGGCCCGGTGATAAGACGGAGGTCAGCCCTACGTGTTACAATAGGACGATAACCTTTTATACACGGAAAATGCGATTTAAGCCTTATATGGGGCCAATTTCATCGACTTTTTAGACAAAACTTTGCGACCTCCCAGCTTCCCGGATTTGAACCCTCTTAACTTACTTGTTTGGTCCTTTATTATATTAAAGCTGTACGAATACAAGGTTACTAACTTGGACCAGTTCAAGAAGTAATTCTCAAAATCTGGAACGAAATGCCCATGCAGACCGTGCGTGCCGCTTGCCGTCCCGATGGGTTTTAGAAACGTTTGAAGCTCGTGAAGAAGTATAAAATAGAGGTCATTCCAAAAGAAATGTTACAAACGTTCCTTATAAACAAAACTTCCAATGAAATGCAACCGGGAAAAGAAATAATTTAATCTTAATTTTTAAACATTTTTTGAAAGTCTATTCGAAATTATTGAACGTATACCCCCAATTGAACTGCCAACAAAATAGCAGTCAATCAAGCAGCCAAAATTCAGCTCAAAAACATTATGTGTTGTGACAAATTGTAGCACATTAGTTAGTTCTGAAAATTATTAGAAGCGATATTTATGGCAAAACACAGTGTACGAAAAGCATCGTCTCGCAAAATGTAAATTAATTCAGGTTTTTAATTGATGAGATCACACAGAACTGCGTTCCACGAACCGATTTCAATTTACACTCTCCCCAGACGTACACACTCTCGCCATCAATTCCGAGAGCATTCTAAGGCATCTCCTTATCATCCATGGATAGCGCTGCTCCACGGTGACGACTGACGTCACTACTAAGTAATGCAGCGTTTCCAATCTAATCACAACCCTCGAAAGGGACTGCGCTCAAGATAGGAGCTTTCTTTCATAACCGCCAAATGCGGAATCAGCGGGCGAGTATGTTTTGGAAAGGCCAGCTTGAACTGGAAACGATCACGTCACGATCGTCCCGCGTAATAGCTCATCGATGACGTGCAGGCAAACTAGTCGCACGCGCCCCGGTTATGCATATCCGATGATGACGATGTGCTATGATTTCATTCAAGAAAACCCTCGCGCGTCGTCTGAGAGCATCGAGCGAAAAAGCAATTACGCGAGCACGCGAACATGACTCATATATGAGCCGCACCGGCACGAGGCGAGAGAGGGCCAAGCTGCTGATTCGCGCGCGCGTATGTAAAACGGTGAGAAATGGAGAGTGGTTTCGCGTTTTTTTTTCTTTTAGAATCACGTGCGCGAGATGCAGCGAATGTAAACAGAGCGCAAGTTGACCGGGACCGGACGCCACTCGATGAATAAGCCGGTTTGTATACCAACAACTTGAGCGAGGTCATTCAAACCGTGCCGTGACATAACTTTTTATATCTGCATAATACATAATTAGAAAGAAGAAATTCGCACATCTTCGGTTTCATGCGTCACAACACTACCTTGTCACTTGTCACTGTTTTAGAGGAATTTATCATCACTCGCCCAAGAAGGTTATTTGCTCTTTTGAGCTGAATAAAACGGATACCGATTAGTAAATTCCAAAATAGGTAATGACTCATTTCCAAACAACTTATTCTGCAAGTTAGTTTTAATTTCGAAAAGATTTTGTATGGACGTCAACCTCTGACTAAATAATTGGAACGTTTGTTAGATACACATCGCTCTGCAAAATAGTGTTATTTTAAAGGGGAACTGTCCCGATCTCCATCTCACTGAACATATATCCATCTTATCGCTAAACAAAGAAGTACGGCACCAAATAGGTCGCTTCTTTTTGTCAATATGCGTGCTTACAGCACAAAAATAATAAACAAACCAAATTTCTTTCCATTGCTTTGTTTTTGATGGGATGAATATCGGAGCCATGAGATGAAGTCCAGGAGCAGTTCCCCTAACTAGTAGTAGTAAAAGTAATTACAATCAAGTGTTTATTTTAATTATTTTCACATTTTAAGTGATCTTTGTGTTTGTTTTCAAATTTTAAAACTTCCTATTTATACCAATTGCATTGCAAAATTCTATAAACTAGCCTATTTAGGCTTTGGTTTTTAAATTTTATCCTAAGACTAACAATTTAATAACATGGCTACTATATACACTACAAAATTGGATAACCTAGGGTGGGACTAGCTACCGGATCACGGTGTTTTCATCCCTACCAGATGGTGGACCTCAGATGTTCGTGTCCTTAGAGGGGTGTTGAGGATCATCCATGGAAAACATGCATTTTGTAATTTGGCGCAAACGTTACTTTTTCAGATTACGGCAGACCGGATACAGTAACTTTAACAAAACATTGCACTTCGTCACTGTTTTGTCAACCTGTTGTCTGAAAATAAGCTTGCTGTCTAGAGTCTAATATATCTGTGATTATATATATACGGGTATCTATTTCGGATACGAGACAAGTAACACCGAGATGTTTTAAGCTGCACGCTCAGATATCAACTGACTCTTGTCTTTATTAATATGGTTGGATTCGATTACCAACGGCACTCAATCACTCACTGTTATTCCAGTGACCACTATAGAGTCAAGCCAAGATAAACGGCCTCATTGACCCATTCCACTGTCGAATTGTTTTTATTGTTTTCGAGTTACCTCCGGATCTCGACGTTTCATGCATTTCTAAGACATAAGGGATAAGGCATAAAAAATCGATTTAGAAATTTTTCCGAAGTTTTTATTATTATTGATTCTCAAGCAAAAGTGAATGCTGATTAATTGCTACTCTGATGAAATGATATTCTTAATATTTCCAGGTTCCTTCGGCCGCAGAACACCAGCCTTACCCGATCGACCAAAATGTCTACTTTGAGGTGCCGAGCCGATTTGTTCTTACGCGACAGTTGGGCATCGGGGCCCAAGGAGCTGTAATGTAAGTATATCTTCTTCTTCTTCATTGGCATTACAATTAGGCAATGAATTAGGGGTGACACTTAACGATAACTCAGCTGAGCTTTGACGAATCATGGCGACTACTGCGTCATAACACTCATATCGCGTCAACGACAAGCGTGGTGATTCCAATACTGCGGTACTGAATTGCAGTCTGGGTGTCAGCGTTCAGCGCAGACCGCAACGCCCAAAATCTAAAGAGTATTCATCGGCTGCTGCCTGATAGTCATCAGTGCATACTGTAACCGTTCGGCGGATCTCGTTGTAGGGGTAATGACGGCTTTGGCAGGTTTTGTTCTATTATTGTCAGGGGGGTTTTTTATGACTGATTATACTCAAATTTGGCCCAAACATTCTTTGCATATCAAAGAATATTGTGGCCAAATTTCATAAAATTCGGTCGACAAAAACCCCCCTGCCAATAATAGAACAAAACCTGCCAGAGCCGTCTGTTCCCCTATAACTTTTCTTGCTTCCAAATTTGAAACTCTTCCCATTCTGTTCTTCTCTACCTTGTTCTTTACCGCTTTTAATTTTCTCCTTGTGCTCTTCTTTCTCCTCTTTTCTGTCTTCAATACCCATTTTCTTACCGTCCTTCACGGATTCGGATTCCTCTTCATTCGCAACCACATACAATTTTTGTCTAAAATTCTTCAAAATATCCTCGATATGCAAACAAATCTTTACCTGATGTTGCTTCTCTGACTCATCCTCCACCACAGCGGCTTAAGCTCGAATCAAATAATGCCGCAACCTCTGAAATCAACACGAGATCGAACTTTTTGTTCAAACCACTTTAAACCCTGCTCTATTCCTATCACGGTTTTGTCGATATTCATAACCTCATCACTGAAACTTTGTTCACCAATCAAGGCGATCTTCATTTTCTTCTCATCCAAAAGTAATCTTCGCAAAAATATGTCATTTGGCCGAACAAACAAAAACTGATCTAGCCGAAATGGACATTCGGAAAAAATGTTGTTCACCCTACTGGCCATTTGGCCGAAAAAACCGTTCAACCAAAAAGATGTTTTTGGCTGAAATGGTCGTTTGGCAGAAAGGCCATTTGGCCGAAAATGTTATTTGGCCAAACAGTTGAATGTTTTTGACCATACAACCCGTACATAATCATCAATGACATTTTCAATCAAATGGCCCTTTCTGTCAAAAAAACATATCGGCCAAAGGTTCATTTCGGTCAAATGCAATTCGGCTTGATGATTTTCTGCCAAACGACCAATCTTCTTTTATTTATAATTTCCGAATTATTTTTTAAATGGACAACACAAAGAATTCCCTGTAGAAATCCAAAGAAATTCCTTAGAAATCCAACTTTTACTTCGTTTTTACAACAGTTTTCCGTGAACCTTTAAAAAAATCACGTCGAAGTCGTAAATTTCGTAAAAATCGTGGAAATTCCTAAGAATTTTCCATATTTAAAAAAAAATCCCGTGCAAATTACAATGCATTTCCTATAAAATGTCGAACAACTTGTCGTTGAAATCCAATTTATTTGTTGATGTCCACATTTTGAACAATCTGAAGAATTATCTGTGTAAATTTTTAAGAATATACTCAACAAAAACTTTTCGTGAATTTTCTGACTACAAAATTCGGCAACGTGCCCGGCCCACCGCAGTCTTCCGATTTTCGCGGTGTGAACGATGGATGGTTCTCCCAACAGATGATGCAACTCGTGGTTCATTCGCCTCCTCCACGTACCGTCCCACATAGGGGTATTTTGCCAATCTTGCCGGTATAAACTACTTTATTCGTTAAAACAACTCGAACTCGACCCAGTTCTTTAAAGGCTACGGATGCATCAGGTGGTACCTGCACAGGTTCAGACATGCGGCTTCTTTCGCCTGTCCGTGATGTCCAGTTGTGACAGAATCGGCTCAGCCAATCCTGTTCGCATGTCCCGTTTCGGAGCGGAGAGGAGTGCGACGTTGAAAGCGTACTTCAACGTTCCTTCCTCACTTTCTCCGATAACTTCGTCGGACGAATGTTCCAGAACGCAGAGCCGTGGATTGACGACCAGGATAGTCAACATCTTATGGAACGTACACACGGTCAAGCAGTTTGACCAACATTGACTCCACCTCTCGTTCATTCCAACAACCATCAAGTTTTACCAACAGCGGCACAAACAATCAATTTATTCGACCAACAATATCACACACGAACGACCGAAGCGCCAACTTGAGCACCAACCATCAAAAAATATATGGAGGTTTGTGCAACTTCACTACAAATGCTCAAACATGTTCGGCGAACCTAGACTCCGCCCCCGACAACTCAAACCAAAATCAAACCGTTTTAATTTTTTCCAACCGAGCCGCCAACTGTCAAATGGTTGTTCGAACAACATCACACACGTTCAAACAAAGCAGCAACCGAAGGGTTTTCTTGGAGGCGGAGTCAATGTTCGTCAAACTGCTTGACTGGTGTGTACGTTGCATTGCAACGAGGTTGAAGCACGGAACAGCAACAGGAAAAAGTCGGGGGAGCTCATGCTGTTGGGGAAATTGAGAGTAGGATAGATCCGATGCTGGGGACTATCCGAGTCGTTCACGATCGAGGCAAGAGCTTGATAGCTCAATTACTCAGTTAAGTGTTGAATGTCATGAAGCATCATGAAAATCTATTACATGTATGTAGATCCGTTGCTGAAGATCAGTTCGAGTAGATCATCACACAAGAACATACACGTCTAGGATAGTCGGAACACCACTACACCGGACGTTATCTACACCCATAATCTCTTGTGGAGGCGATGAACCGCAAACGCGATGGGCTTTCGGCCTTCGAGGTGGCGACGGAACAGCTGGACGCCATCATCGACTTTGCGTCATCGAAGCATAATATCAGCAAGGACCTCAAGAGGAGCTTGCAGAAACTTCGAAAGTCGATGCTGGACGCCAAGTTGGAGAGGGCGGTCGGGACGGCCAAGTGTAAACCCGTGAAATCGGTGGAGTCGAGGTCTACCCAGACTAAGGCCCAAGGATTCGCGGACTCGGGCAAGGTCGAATCGGCCGAAGGCGTGCCAGCGAAGACGGTGGTGCCAAAGTCTACCCAGACTGAGGCTCAAGTATTTGCGGGTACGTCGGGGGTGACTGCTCCAACGGAGCAGACACAAAAACGGGGGAGACAGTCTCCAGGGGATGAGCTCCCTGGGGTAGAGGTGTGCGCCGCCGCGCCACGCCGCCGCCGCCGGCAGTTTTTGGCACGCCGCCGCCGCTGACATTTTTGCATCGGCGCGCCGCCGTTTAAAAATTGTCACGCCGCTTATCTATAATTTTCCACGCCGATACAAATTTGAAGATGTCCGCAGAATTTTGGAAGTGGAAGTGGAAATTCTGAACATTCAATGGATTTCCTGTATAATTTCCTGATCCATCACGTTGAAACACCAGAGATTTTTCCGTGAAGATACCAATGATTTCCATGTAAATCCCATCCAATTTATACTTGAATTTTTGAAAATCACTCCGTAAAAACTAAGAAAAACTTTGTGTGTAAATTGCGAAGGATTTCTCTTTGAAATCCAAAGAATTTACCATTGAAATTAATTTTTGAATGGAAAAGAGGCGTTCAGCAGAAAGCCATATGGAAGGAGATCACAAGGCTGAAAGTTGTTTCGCCGAATATGTCGTTTAACCGAAAAGACTATTTGGTAGAAGCCTATCCGAGCAAAGATTGAGAGCAAATCGATAACTTGTTTCAATGTTGTGAAATAATGGATTATTATTACTTAACTTGATATCTTTTTGGTCGTTTTAACGGTTGAGTAACAAAACGTATAGCAGAAAAGTCTTACTGTGACATCAAATGGAAAGCTATTCCTGCTGTCATTGAGAGCAAATAGAAAACTAATTTTGATATTGGTTTCCGATAACAAAACAAGTAACAAGATAACAAAATTAGATCAAAATATGTACTCAATCATGATTATTCATATTTGAAAACAAATTATGAATCAATTTTAAGTCAAAATCAAAATATGTTTTATATATGTACTCATTACATTTTCAGTCTTTGCTAGGGTATCTAGCATAGAATGTCATTTGGTCGGATAGTTTCTTTGGCTGAAAGAAATGGTTAGATGAATAGCTTAATAGGCAGAAATAGTCATTTGGTCGAAAGGGCCATTTGACCGAAATGAACATTCGATCGAAAGTTCGGCTGAATCGGTCATTTTGGATATTTTCAACACATTAACGGGAGAATCTTTTGAATTTCGTCAGAAAATTCTTCAAGTTTTTCAAGAATATTCATTTGGAAATTATTTTCAGAGTTTTCACGGAAGTTGTTCAAAATTTCCTTAGGAAAATATTCAGAATATGCACGGAAAGTTCTGTTGAGAATTTTTCGAAATTTACACTTCCTCAATCTAGATCATTTAAGATGGTTAGTTTTTTTTATTCTTTATTAGATTGCTTTTTTTCGCAGGGAGAAGTTCATCACTAGACGGCTAGATTGGCAAAGCCAACTTTAAAACAGATTTTTTTTGCAATATCCGCGGGAGACTGTAGAATTTTCACGAGAAAAACTCCGGCATTTCCAATTCTTCAAAGTTTCTGCAGAAGATGGTTCAAAATATAGATTTCAACGAAAAATTCTTTGGAAAATTGCTCGGAATTTTCAAGAAATGTTTTTGGATTACTTCAAAACATTCTTTCTATTTTCGATAAGAAATTCTTGGGAAATTCCATTGACGGAAGGCGACAGACGGGTAATTTGGCACAGAAAGCCGTTTGTCCTAACAGGTCGTCTGGCCGAAAATGCTGTTTGGCCGAAAAGGTTTTTGACAGAATGGGCCATTCAGCGGAAAATGTCATTTGACCATTGAACAAAATTTCGTAGCCTCTCTACTTTTAAGTCGATACTGGCTTTTAGGCCAAAAGTAATCTAACCGAGTACCATTAGCAGAACTAAGCGTTTAACGGTAACTGTTATCTGGTCGAAACAGGTTTGACAGAAAATGTAGTTGAGTCGTAAGCGACGTACAGGAACATTTGGCCGGATTTTGACCGTAACAGTTTGTCCTAACAGGCTGAAAAAGTCGTTTGACTGAATACCCAACAAACAATTGAGGCTGAATAAGCTAGTTTTTTATTGTAGAAGACCATTTTTGGTTGAATAAGTGCTCTATCAGCTCACAATGTTTATTACAAAAAATGCCGGTTGATTGTCATTTGGGAAAAAGAGCCATTTGGCCCAAAAATGTCCTGTCTGCAAGACAACCTTCTTCAAAAAGTGTTGTTTGACGGAATTGAATAAAAAAACAAGTTCGGCCGAATAGGTCATTTGACAGAAATTGCCATTTGGCCGGAAGGGTATTTTGCAGAAAGGATATTTTCGTGTCAAATGACCATTCCTACCACACGGCATTTTCGGTCTAATGATTTATTTGGTTAAATGATTTTTTCGGCCTAATTACCAGTTCGGCCGAATGTTCCTTTTGGCTGTATGTCGCTTTCGACCAAACTACAGCTTAATAGGATTTGATTAGATGACCTATTCGGCCAAACGACCTGTTAGGGTAAACGATTTTTTCGGCCAAATTATCAGTTCGGCCGCTTGACGCTTTCGGCCAACTGAATTTCCCAAGAATGTCTTATGGACAATACACTAGTCGTTCGATAACTGCAACATGTTTTCGTTTTAGTTAGCGAATGCAGTTCTAAACGTTCTAAACGTCCAACTATTGTCACGTCCGACAACTTCAGATGCAATATAAGTACATTTGATTGTTCAGCGCAATGCAGCTATCATCGAATTTAAAATCGTTTCGAAGTTTAGCGGTCCGATAACTACAAAACTGATGTAACTATTAAATTGAAGTTAGAAAGCATTGCAGTTGAATAAGTTTCAGTTGTCAAACATCTATTGTACAAAGAATTTCCTAAAATTCCTTAAAAATTCCGAACAATTTTCCGTTTAAATGCAAAGATTTTTCATATTAAAATCTACATTTTGAACAATCATTCGCGGAAATTCTATTAAAGTTCACGTCAAATTCCGGAGACTAATTATTTTAGTCTGAGCAAGCCAACGTTAAAACACCCATTCTATCAGTCGCACTTTCCTACAATTATGAAGTAAATTTCGAAGAATACTCAACAGAAACTCGACAAGAACTTTCCATGTATATTCCGAGGATTTTCCTGTAGAAATTTAGAACAATTTCTCGTGAAAATTCTGACGAGTTTCTCATGACGAATTTTTTGCTGAAAGCTTCTCTTGGTAATTCCATAGATTTGTCTAAACTTCAGAGTAGTTCCCGAGGAAAATTACAATTAACTGCATATTATTCGGCAACTCGAAAACCTTTTTTTTGTTGAATATCTTGGCTGTGCATATGCACAGCACATGTTTCAAAATGGACAAATTGATATGAAATTTGCGAAAAGAATCCACGTGTCTTGGAGGGACTGGAACTCTCAACCTCCTACTCTCTAGATAGGCGTGATAACCCCTACACAACAAGACCACTTAAAGGTCACATTTGCGGAAAAGCCATCAGAGTACAAACCTCCATCGCGGTTAGTTTTTTTTGCAAATTGAATATCTTTCGGATGCTTGATTTGTCCTAAATAATTTCCAAATAAATATTTAGGAAAAAGGCAAAAAAATTAAGGGACGTGATAAAAAAAAACGCCACGCCGATGCACGCCGATGCACGCCGCCGCCGCCACCGGCTAAAATGGCTATCGGCGTGACGCCGAAAACGCCGCCGCGGCCGACCAAAATTCTGACAAACGCCGCCGCCGATGAATATTTGACCGGCGCACACCTCTACCCTGGGGGCTGCTCCAAAACGCGGAGGGTTACTACCTCGAATAAGGGTAGTGGGGCTGGGAAGCTGAACCCCGGTCAGGTACCTCCAAAACCGGGGGAGGAAGGACCTGGAAAGGTCCGTCCACTCAGGAAAGACGGTGGTAAGGGGTTACGGCAGGCTGAAAGTTCTCAGCCGCACCAGACCAGGGAAATAGAGGGGGATGACGCCTCCTGAACCCTGGTCAAGAACAAGAGGAAACCGAAGACGTCAAGGGCCGAAAAGAAGGCCCAGGCGAATGAGGGTAGCAAGAAGTCTAGGGTAGGCGCCAATCACTCCAGGGGCGATGCCCTAGACATCACGGCGGACGAGGCTAAGTACTCGGATGTTTTGAAGGCGATGAGGAGTGACGTCAAGCTCGGTGAACTCGGCGCCGACGTACGTCGAATAAGACGTACCCGGATGGGCGAGATGATACTCGAGCTGAAGCGGGGCGTCTCGCAAAAGGGCGCCGCCTACAAGAAGTTGGCGGAGGAGGTCCTAGGCGAGACGGTCAAGGTGAGGGCACTCACGACGGAGGTGAATCTAAGGGTTAAAGACCTGGACGAGATCACTGAAGTCGAAGAGCTCGTCACGGCACTGCGGCGACAGTGTGAAGTGGAGACGCCCACCGCAGCCGTTCGGCTACGGAAAGGTCCGGCAGGGACGCAGATAGCATTGGTTCGGCTATCTGCAGCGGACACCTCCAAGGTAGTCAAGTTAGGGAGCGTCAAGGTGGGATGGTCGGTATGCCCTGTGCGCATATACGAGCAACCCGAAGTTTGCTTCAAGTGCCTGGAACCGGGGCACAAGCAATGGGACTGCAATGCAAAGGCCCTGACAGAAGCAATCTCTGCCGACGCAGCGGATTGGAGGGACATAAGGCACAATGCTGCACGAACCCTCCCAATTGTGTGATTTGTTCCAGCAAAGCTATGAACAGCAAGCACCCCTTGGGGGGTTCGATGTGCCCGGCGTTTAAGCGTGCTGCAAAATCAAAGTGCAGGTAACGCAGCTGGCTTGCTCGGCATCGCCCGAGTGTTTGGTGTGCGCAGGTTTAGAGGAAACGGCGGAACACGTGTTTTTCGTGTGCTTACGTTTTCGCGCAATGCGGTCTGGACACTACCCCGGACAACCTAGTTCGGAAGATGTGTAAAGATGAAGTTGGCTGGAACGCCGTTTTATCGGCTATCGCCCATATCGTCTCGGAGCTACACAGAAGGTGGCGCGTGGACTCAAGAATGGCTAGTTCAGGCGCAAATAAGAGGTGGTCCAAGGGATCGGAGTCGGCTTCATGGGTCATACCGGTGGTCATGCTCTGTGGTCGAACTCGATCCTTTTATCGAACAAGTGGCCGCGCGAAGAACAACATGGTATCGTCGCTTTCGCGGCGTCGGTCAACCGGGCGGGTTCCGAGCCCGAGGACGGAAAGGGGTCCTCGTCAAGGCTGGGGCAGGCGTAGGCCTCGCGTCGGCAAGTCCCTCTGTGTGCTGGCGAATAGGCCCTATCGCAGAAAGGTCAATTTGGGGTGCACGCGGCATCATCATTCTTGATACCAGTCGTGCAGAGGGAAGCAGGCGCGAAGTCGACCCTTCCCACCTTCCGAGGACATAGGGCGTGGTAAGGCCACCTGGAAAGCCGGCAACGCGCTGGCACGATACCATGATGTTCTTCTAAAAAAGTAAGTTACGATATTCGGTGCTGCAAGGACACGCAGCTAACCTCGAGGGTGCGTTGTGCACTGCCCCCCCTTTGAAGCATTACTTCCTGGTTATACCGAAGGGGCTATGGGCTTGGCGGCAATGGAAACGGTTTAGCGGGTCGGGAATGTAGTCCTGCCTCCCTCGGTGATCCCTAACCCCACACTTCCTGGTCAACCCAGGATGTCTGTTGAGCAGATTCCCCCTCCATTGTTTAGGAAGGAAAAAAAACACCCATAATCTCTGGATCGACTTATCTTCTTATCACGAAGGTCGTGGGTTTACAAACGATAGGTGGAGATTCAATACGCGATTATTTTCAGCTTTTAAAAGACAAGTATAGGGGAATAGAAAAACCGTTTTATTTCATTAGTACGAAAATACTATCTTTATTTTGCTCGTCGAACCGAACACATTTCTCAGTATTGCATGACATCACTCGCATTTTACAGAAATCTATTGATGTAGCTGGTAATACTATTCTGTTTATTTCACTAAACTTTCAGGGCCGCAATTGATAAGACCTCTGGAAAGCAAGTAGCAGTCAAAAAACTCTCCCGACCATTCCAGGATGAAACACATGCGAAGCGAGCGTACCGCGAGATAAAGCTACTGCAAATGCTGGACCATCCTTTTGTGAGTCAAGTTTGAATTCCCAACATGTCTACAAATTTTAACGAATTTTTGTGTTCCAGATTATCAATTTACTATACGCCTACTCGCCACAAGCAAGTTTAGACTCTTTCAAAGACATTTATCTGTTCACGGAATGCATGGAAAGCAACCTGAGCACCGTGATTGGCAACCCTTTGGACCACGAAAGAATTTCGTTTCTCATTTATCAAATTCTGTGCGGGATCAAGCATTTGCATTCCGCAGGCATCATCCACCGAGATCTCAAGCCCACCAATATTGTGGTGAATAAGGATTGCTCTCTCAAGATCCTTGACTTCGGGCTGGCGCGAAGCGTAGGAACCAATTTCATGCTAACTCAGTACGTGGTCACCCGGCACTACCGAGCTCCGGAAGTCATCCTCTACATGGATTACGACACAAACGTGGACATTTGGGCAATCGGGTGCATCATGGCGGAACTCATCAAAGGCCAAGTGCTGCTACCGGGAACCGATCACGTAGACCAGTGGAACCGGATCACAACCACCCTGGGGACCCCATCGCAAGAATTCATGTCCCGGACGTCCGATTCCGCGCGGAGGTACATCGAGAATCTTCCCTTCCATCCGAGGCCATCGTTCGATAGGCTTTTTCCGGACTCGGATTTTCAACACGCAGAGGGCAGTTTTCCGGAGGTGAACAGCCAGAACGCCCGTGATATGCTCGATCGAATGCTCACGATCGATCCAATGGAGCGGATAACCGTTGTGGAAGCATTGACACATCCCTACGTTCGATGCTGGTCCCGAGATGAGGAAGTTAACCGTCCTGCATCGGTGCCATACGACCACACCTTGGACGAGCAAAGTCTCAGCTTGGGCCAGTGGAAGGAACTGTTGTTCCGCGAAATAAAGGATATCCAAAGACAAACGCTAGGCGAATAGGAAAACGAGAGGCTTGTGTTAATTAGAGAAGTGAAGAATTTTATTAATAGTCAGGTTTCGAATTATTTTAAATATATTTATCATGTTACGATTATTTAGATTTTATACTATTAAAGTTTATATTTACGCAATAGCAAAGTATAATTTAAAAACTTGTATCGCTGACTGAAAAAATCTTTCTTTGTGGACGATTGAATTGTTGATTAGATTACGTCAGGAACGGATTCTTTTGTAAAAAGTTGTTGAAGAATGTTGAAATAATATTTTCTTATTCAAATTTAAAGAATCTTCCATTAGAAATCATTAAGAAATGAAAAACCAATTAAAAGACTCCGAAGTCGATAGAAGTCACGCTAGATCTTTGTAGTCTAAGTTATAACATGTTATATAAATTAAGTTATCGACATGATAGTTCAAAAGCGTGCGCCGTCTGAACATAATATTAGGATTTAAATCACAAATCACATACAAGCAATCGTGTGAAATTTATAATTCATTCCTTTATGCCTTTTTTGAACAAACAAAGTTATACAGAAAGGGCTATGAATTCATTCTAGAAACCAACATTTTTCAAAGTAGCACCCAAGAATATACAAATCGAAATAAATGTAACTTGTGTCATATTAGAAAAAGCGTCTTTATTCAACATCAAAAGAACACCTGTAAACTGGGGAATCATGTGAACTATAACCGATTGCTTCGAATCTGCTGTTAAATTCATTTTTATTTACATAGGTTAGGTTTACACATAAGGGAACTGTTCCGATCTCCATTTCACTGAACATATATTCATCATTCATCGCTAAACATATTTCTTTGTTTGGCACCAATTTCGCCGCTTCTTTTTATCAACATGCGTGCTCACTGCTGAAAAATGACGAGCTCGTTGGTCCAGTGGCTACCGCTTCTACCTTATAAGCAGCAGGTCGTTGTAAGAAGTGTCGGAATAGTGCCAATAAAACACGCGGATTTATGATAGTGCTTATGATTGTTTATTGCATGAACGCTCGATTAACACTGAAAGCTATACAAAGGATTTGTTTCTATCTCACTGTGTTGATCTCACTGTGTTGCCAGTATTTCAATATTGTTACACGCTTTCTTCTTTTTAAGAACCTGTTACCTTTCCATAATGCCAATGAGCTTTAAGGTGAAGTTGGGTTGAGTACCAAAACAAAGCTTTGAAAGTATTGGTACAATAAAAACTCTCATATACTGTAGTAGTATTGGTGTCGTATTTATAAAAAAAACAAAGAATATTAGTAGGGTGGTTCAAAAAACGACCCAGCACCACCACGCTCACCCAATTCCGTCCCATGCTCCGAGTGTCCTACAAAAACCGATTTGAACAAAAACTGTTTCGAGCTCAAGCCGGTTCAAGTTTGTATGAAAACTAGTATGGGAAACGAAACCTCTTATTACACTGGCTACAGTGCCTCCCCTCCAAACGCTGGCGTAAAGAGAACCCACATAGCTGAAAGCAACATTCCTGAGACTCCACTGAACGAAAACCGCACCGCAGGAAAGATCCATTGATTACGTAACGCAAAAATAGCATTTTATACCCCACTCACCCCCACGTCACACTTTTTGTATGAAGCATTTGCCCTTCCGCGATTGTGTAGACTAGACTAGACTAGAAGTATCTGCACCTGGTGCGATAGATGTCACAGACAAATTCTGGATATTTTGTTGAATTGCACGTTTCACTGATGCCTTCTGAGAAGCCTAATGATCATGCTAAAGATTCGCAACCTCGCTTAAAAACGACTTCCAACTATTGGAACGACTATTCTATATGGATTGTCTATGGAGCTGAAGTTCTTGAATATTTCATCCAGTCATATGGTCTCCCCCCTCGCCATCGCCCAATGACGGAGTGCCAGAATCAGAATAATGTTAAATTCAACCTCGCCATATCAACTGTCATACAAACCTGAAACGACCTGTACACGGTAAGCCTCTATTCAAACCAGCCTAAACCATCGGATGACACCCAAATTAAAAAATCATAATCGACTGAGCGTGGCGGAGCAAAATTATTTTTTGAACCACCCTGTTTATTAGTTTGCTACTGCCGGTGCCGTTGTTAACATTCGCTCCGCGATCAGTTTTTAATCGTTTTTTTTCGGTCAAAAATAGCAGTTATATTAAGTTTTCGGTTTAAACAAGTGACTGATTTCGAAAATTGATGTTTATTTTGCATTCCATCAACATTTCGGGGTGTTCATGTGCGGAGAAGTGAGTAAAAACTTGATATTTTCAGTGCCCTTTGAGAAGAAATGAAGTGCAGTGATAAACCCACCACATCGCGAACGGCTAATAAATTGGCACGAAACTGCTAATTTATGATATTATTCGAGCCGAAATACATAGGACTCTTTGGATAAACATGTTCATTATCACGGGAAGTGAATAAATATGCTGTGAACAGGTTAGTAATTTGAATATTAAACTTTTGTTCGATGCTGTTCGAAGCATTCGAATGCTGGTAGGAGAGGGGTGCGGGAGGTGTGGGGTTGACCCGTGGAAGGTCCGGTGCCATCTTGACTGCCATCGTGGTACTCTTCCAACTATGTCCTTAAGCACCTTAGTATATGAAAAAGTCATTAGAAAATAGGAATCGAATGTAAATAAAACGTTTATCATTGACACAGGCGCATGAAGGCTTCTACTTTTGAAGTGTTTCACATTTACTCATTAAAAACTACGAAAAACATGATAAAATAATGAATTAAATCAACTACTCCTAACTCGAAATCCGTCCACCGTGGACGGATTTCGAATCAAAGGATCAAAATCCGTACAGCTATTTCTTCTGGTAATCTGGTAATATCAACGCACCCTCTGACCATAGCCTATCTGCGTTGTATTTAAATACCGCTGAGCGATACGTCTACTGGGCAACACGTCCGGTGTGCACTGCACTAAGATCTCCTTAGATGCAACCGGACCGAGATCTTACTTAAGGCTCCGAAGGGTCCCGTTTCGCTGTGATATGTTGCCATAAAATAGTAATTTATGCACTTGCTTTTCTAATTTACGGGAATATTTAAATTTACTAATGATATTGATTATTCACGATGTATCTAAATATGTGGCAAGTCAATTCATTCACCGATCAGATTAGAACGAGCTCAGTGCAATTAAAATATAAACACAATACTTATCTGCAATTCACAGAGGATTTTGGGATTGTCCTTGAAGTAATCTCGTTGTGAACACAGACTTCCTGTATTGACGGTGGTTGTAGGTAGTATTAGTTATGAATACCCTAGTTACCGCTCAACTTCTGAGACGAGCAGACGTGTTTTCGATTGCGCTCTCCGAAAGTCAAGCGATTTAAATCCGGTGGTTTATTTTTCATCCGTCCGTGCCGCGTCGCGCGCTTCTAGTGATTCGCGATGAGGCGAGAAAACACTTTCCGAATCGATTACTCGAAGAAGGTGGAGAGACTCCAGTGCCATCGCGGTGAACAATGTGCGTTCGTCAAGGTCAAGACGCTCGCACAAAAAATCGTGGATGATCACGATGAAAAACACGAAGTGGACATTGCGGGGAAGAAGCACAAGCTTCGAATAACCATAGAAGATGGAAGTGTAGAAGTCAAAGTGCATGATTTGCCGGAAAACGTTTCCGAAGAGAAGATAGTTGAGTTCCTCAGTGCGTTCGGAGAAGTGATCTCGCTGCGGGAATTAACGTGGGGTGATGGTTTCGAGTTCGGTGGAATTCCGCTCGGCATATGGTCGGCTCGTATGCTCATAAAACGCAACATCGATTCGTGGGTCACGATTGATGACCAGCAGGCGTATATCGTCTACAAGGGGCAGATTTCCTCTTGCAAACACTGCAAAGAGCAGGCCCACACTGGCATTTCTTGTGTGCAAAACAAGAAACTACTGGTCCAAAAGAGCTACGCCAACGTGACGAAGCAAGCTGGACCACGACAACCACCGCAGAAGGCAAACGGCGCCAAACCCCCGATCGTTAAACCGGTCGGCCAGCGCTCTGTCGCTCCTCGACCAGCATCGCTGGAAGCCTTTCCCGAGCTACCGAAGCCAACGAGTGAGACCGAACCGTCTAGCTCAAACAATCACTCAACAAGTCAGCCAGCTGCAAGCACCGCACGAACGGTGTCCCCAGCCCACTGTTGCAAATACAGCAGGCACGCAGCTCTTCATCGTCGTCGTTGCGAACAACCACACAACCACAATGCGCCGAAGTGGTATTAGTGGATATATTCAGAAAGCCTGTAAGCGCGATTCGGTCGCAAAGCCGAACTGCCGGCAACGAAACAGATGATTCTTCGTCATCGACAAGAAGTAGCCGAAGCCGAGGGCGTCCTCCCGGCAAGAAACAACGATGCGACGACGGAGACGACGAGCGGGACGAGAATTACAAACCATAAATGGCTCTCGCGTCCTACAATCTCGCGTCGATAAATATCGGAACCATCACGAACCAAACAAAACTGAACGCACTCCGAACCTTCATCAGCAGCCAAAGTCTCGATATCGTGTGTCTGCAGGAAGTCGAGAACGAACAGCTTTCCTTGCCTGGCTTTATCGTTTTCGCGAACGTGGACCACACGAGGAGAGGCACAGCTGTTGCAGTGAAGGATCACATCCACGTCTCTCACGTCGAGAAGAGTCAGCCGGTTAATCGCGCTGAGACTGCACGACACGACCATCTGTAATGTTTACGCTCCCTCCGGCACTGCGCAGCGAGCGGCCAGAGAAGATTTCTTCAATGGCACGCTGGCCTACTACCTCCGTCACCGCACCGCAAACGTCATCATCGCTGGCGATTTCAATTGCGTACTGCGCGCATGCGATTCGTCCAGCCCGAACACAAGCCCGTCCCTCAAAACAGCCGTCCAACAATTGCAGCTGCATGATGCGTGGGAAAAGTTGTGCCCGCGAGATCCCGGGTTCACGTACATCAACCGGAACGCACAATCCCGATTAGATCGCATGTACGTAAGCGCTGGTCTGCGGAATAATCTGCAGTCCGCCTACACGCACGTCTGCTGCTTCACAGACCATAAAGCGCTGACGGTAAGATTATGTCTCCCCCCACTGGGACATGAGCCCGGGCGCGGATTTTGGGCCCTACGGCCGCATCTTCTGACGGAAGAAAACGTTGCCGAGTTCCATTATAAGTGGAAATATTGGACTCGGCAGCGCAGAAACTACGGGTCGTGGAAGGGAATGGTGGCTGTCGTACGCTAAGCCCAAAATCAAAACGTTCTTTAAGTGGAAATCTCGTTCCGTTTTCGAGGATTTCCACGATGCGCACCAGCGTCTCTATGCGCAACTAAGGCTAGCGTACGATGGGTACTATCAACATCCCGAAATGTTAACCACCATAAACCGTTTGAAAGGTGAAATGCAGTCACTGCAACGGAATTTTTCCTACACGTTTATGCGTATAAACGAAACCCACCTGGCGGGAGAGCCCATGTCGATCTTCCAGCTGGGGGAAAGACGACGGAAAAAACAACCATTGCGCAGCTGCAAACGGCTGACAACGAGGTAGCTGATGAGCCCCATGAAATCGAAGCAAATCTGTTTGCCTTTTTCTCGAGCCTCTACACGGAAGAAGCGGCAGACAACAACGAGGATGGGTTTGTTTGTGAGCGAATAATACCACCAGACGATCCACTGAATGAAGCATGTACGGAAGAGATCACTACAGCGGAAATTTTGTCTGCTATTAGAGCGAGCGCACCGAAACGATCTCCCGGAGCTGACGGTATCCCACGAGAGTTCTACCTTCGTATGTTCAACGTCATCCATCGTGAACTGAACCTGCTTCTTAATGAAGCACTCACCGGCAATCTCCCGCATGCCTTTGTGGAGGGTATCATTGTGCTGGTAAAAAGAAGGTTGGAGAAAATACGGCCCGAGCGTACCGGCCGATATCGCTGCTAAACAGTGATTACAAACTTCTCTCTCGCATTATCAAAACCCGGCTAGAACGCGTCATGCAAGCTCACCGTATTTTGAGCGCCGGACAGAAATGTTCAAACGCAGAGCGCAACATCTTCCAGGCCACTCTTGCTCTGAAAGATCTGATAGCTAGCCTCCGTCACCACCGTCGCCCCGGTAAGCTCATCAGTTTTGATCTCGAGAACGCCTTCGATCGGGTTCGGCATTCGTTTCTCTTCGACACCATGCGGTCGCTCGTATTCAACGAGGAACTCATTGCTCTTCTCGCACGGATTGCCAACCGGTCCACTTCCCGGCTACTTGTGAATGGGCACCTCTCTCGTTCGTTCGATATTTCTCGTTCGGTGCGGCAAGGCGACCCTTTGTCCATGCACCTCTTCGTCCTTTACCTTCATCCACTGGTGTGCCGGCTCGAACAAGTGTGTGAGGAAGATTTGCTTGTTGCGTACGCCGACGACATCAGCGTGATCGTAATGTCACCGTGGCAGATCGAGGCGATGAGGGAAGTTTTTCGTCGTTTTGGTCTTGCCGCCGGAGCGCAACTGAATTTGCGCAAAACTGTTGCGGTGAATGTGGGGGTTTGCGAAGGGAATATGTTTGAAACCCAGTGGCTACAGACTACTCATGTAGTCAAAATTTTGGGTATTTCCTTCGCAAACTCAATTCGATTGATGACAACAATTAATTGGAACGCAATGGTGGGCAAGTTTGCGCAGCAAATGTAGCTGCAATCGTTAAGGAAACTCACAATGCACCAGAAGGTGATCATGCTGAACACGTTTGGCACGGCGAAATTGTGGTACCTGTCTTCGGTGCTATACCACCGTTCGCCATTCATACGGCCAAAATCACGTCGTCGATGGGAACATTTCTATGGAGAGGAATAGTCGCCCGCGTTCCCATAATGCAACTTGTCCGGAAGAAGGAGCACGGTGGCTTAGGCCTGGCAGTTCCGGCGCTGAAAGCGAAGAGTCTAGCAATAAATAGACATATTAATAAGATCGATTCCATTCCTCACTACAAATCCCTTATTTTCCACGCTACTCCTCGCCCAGTAACTCCAATGGACAATCCCGACATCAAACAAATCCTTTCAAATTTATCCCACATTCCCCGCCAAATCCTACAAAACCCCTCCGCCGATCAAATCCACCAGTACCTAGTACTGCAAACCGAGCTGCCAAAGGTAGAACGCAACAGTCCGGCAGTTGACTGGCCACGCGCGTGGCGCAACATATGCGTGAAAGAGCTCTCATCAGCACAACGAACACAACTCTACCTTTTCGTGAACGGAAAAACTGAGCACCGCAAACTGCTGTATGTGATGCAACTAGCAGCCGACGAAAACTCCAACACTGTGGCAATCTTGAAACGCTTCAGCATAAATTCTCTTCCTGCGCTCGTGTCGGCAGGGTTGCCACATATACATATTATTCTGTATTTTACAGATTTTTGGGGTAGAGCGGTGACCAAGAATCTGTATATACAGATATACAGATTTTCAGCTAAATTACAGATTTTACAGATTTCCTGAAGAGTTAAGTACTTATATAAATAATTACTATTAGTAAATATTTGTTTTCTATGAGGTTTGAGGCTTATAAATATTCTTCGCCAAACTGATCTTATTGAAGGCTATTCTCAAATTAGCAAAATCTTAATTTGAAGAGACAGAACATGTTGACTCTAGTTTTACTTTTTATTAACAGTTCATGCGAATCAATGATTTTGAAACCAGATTATGCACCGTAAAAATGTTCAGACTATCTTTGATTACAGGGGTCTCAGAAAAAGCTCAAGCAATAATTAAAGAAAATCAGATCTAGCCTTTTTCACATATCCAGAAACAATTATTCAGTAGTTCTGTTTAGTGAGTTTAGTGTGACTAAGCAATGTGGTTTGTCCACTAAAGCTGTTGCGTATATGGCTACAACAGTTAATGACGGACTTTTGACAGATTCTATTCACATATTGTTGAATTTACATCTTTTTCAAAACAAAGTTTACTCAAAAACCTTTTTGATTGGGTTTAGATGGATACAGATTTTCGATACAGATTTTTTGGCTTGAGATACAGATATGAAGATTTCTTGGAGAAAATATATAGATTTAAATGTGGCAACCCTGCGTGTCGGCCCGGCATGGACGGTCCTGCAGCAGAAGCTGGCGGAAGTAATGGGTGGATGGAGACGACTATCATTCGATGACCTCGCGAGGCCTGCTCTGCCAGGTATTCGGAAGACAACTCGAGTAAAAATTCTGAAAATTACATCTGCTTCATTATAAAATGTAATGGTATAATTGATGTTAACGTTTTGGAGTTTGAATTAACATTAGATTTTTGAAATTGCAACAACATTATAAATACTAACACTGTTTGACAAAATAAACTGAATTTTAAACCAAAAAAAAAAAAAAAATACCACTGCTGATACCGGAACTATGTGATTTTCTTGAAGTCTTGAAGTCTTCTTCATCATTGGTCGTCTCGAAAGACGTAGATAAGAG
The DNA here is from genome assembly GCF_024139115.2 of Armigeres subalbatus. Taxonomy (NCBI): domain Eukaryota; kingdom Metazoa; phylum Arthropoda; class Insecta; order Diptera; family Culicidae; genus Armigeres; species Armigeres subalbatus. The sequence continues at coordinate 444,706,004 of NC_085140.1, forward strand.
AATTGGGCCGCTTTCACTCGCCAGCCCGCAAAACATTAGTAAGTAATTAATCTTACTACAAAGACAAAAATACAGTTCTTATAATTCTGCCTTATTAATGGTTATCGCACATGCATATCTGCTATTTAACCTAACTAAAAACATATCCTCAATACTTAATAAAATAAAACGATAACAGTATATAGTTTCTATTATTGTCCATATATACCTACTATTCAATCTAGGATTCCAAATCGGATAAATTAATTCATTCTCCAACCAAAAGGTAATCCTCAACGCTTTGGCCGTCAATAGTCCTCACAATATAACCCTGGAGATTATAACTTGTTCAATCCTACATCCGTCTATATTAAAACTCAATCCTAACTGCCCCGAAACCGCCCTCAACACACAACCGCCCCGAGCACAGCCACTACATGCGACCCACAGGACCCCAACCAAGGACGGCCCACACTATATACCATTACAACGCAGAGCCTACACCCTCTCCTGGGCTGTGTGACGCTCAAAACATGCTCCTAACATTTGATGCCTAAAAAAACAAAAATAATTCAAATAATTACACTAAATCTTACACTCTGAGCGATCCCGGCTGACATCCGCGTTAAACAATGTGTTCCATGAGTGCTGATCACTCATAATAATGCACCGAATCGGGGAAAAATGCAATGTAACGCAGAGTTTAAACCCTCTCTTGCGCTAAGTAATGCTGAAAACCTAACTTTTAGAAATTTGATTCGTAGAAACAAATTACCTATACTGAAATTGTTGCGTGGCAAAATAAGTTATACTATTAGCTAATTTAGTTAAACCCTGACTACCCCACATTATACTGGCCCGTTTGGAGTCATCCAGTGGCACTTGGTCTTAACATTCGTTTTCTTTTTAAATTCTACAACATTTCATCACGCGCTTACCCCCCATATTAGTCATATGTACAACGAATGCTTGACTATTACTATACTAAGTATAGTAAAAGACCGGAAGTAATCATGGGGCCAGCCACCACCAAAATCCGTACAGCTATTTCTTAACTAAATATTTAAATTGAAACGGTCTGATTGACTAAACTACCACTGTAAATAGTTCGATACGCACCTAGAGAAGCGATCCCTTCGATTTGTATTCCGCTTATCTTATGTAATGATTTGCAATTAGAAATTAAAACACAGTTACTTTTGGTGCAATTATGCTCTACCCGAAAACAAAATGGCGGCACAAACTCCGCGTTTGGTGGGTGGTGATTTGTTTTTGATGTTTGTTGTTTTAATTTCGAAGCCTTCTTTCAATTCTATGCCCTAAAAGCTTACTGTCAAGTATCTGAACAGGATAAGATTAATTATTCCTACATAGGGGTAACGGCTCAAACCTTGGCCCATTATGCTACGGTTGAGCACATTTATCGTTATAAATCTTCATATATTGCATTTCCTACCAGAATTATTCCTCCAGCCAGCTTGCTTACATTTGGTTTTGACGCCATATAGCAAAAAACGACGATGAATGTCCGCAATATCTCATTTAAACCAGCGAAAGTCTCGAGAGAAATGGACAAAAGTTCGGCATCCTTGTCCCTATCAGGTGGATAATTTTTCAGCCCACTTGGGACGAGTGAGTGTTGATTTCGAACATACGAGAGATAAAGATGGGTTGCTGTTTATAGTACCAGTCATTTTGCTTGCGTTAGATAAAGGCAGCATGCAAACAAATAGAGAAAATCAAATCATCTTATTGAGCGTGAATTCTAATTGGTTGCATGTAAAATACTACAACACTGACTGTGAGAGTGCGTTTCAGATTCCCCCAATAGCACGCTTACCAAGGACATGCTAACGAAAATACTATTATATGAATCGTTTATTTCCCAAATATTTACCATATTTGCAAGTGTAGAAGTTTAAAAAAATGAAAACTGTATTAAAAACTGCACTTGCAAAAAGGCTACATGTTCTAGCCCTCATGTTGTACCTTCAAACAAATTGCATATGTTAATTATTGGCTGCCGCATAATTTTGAGATTTACTGCTAGTTGAAACCATGGCAGTTGTGTTGCTCTCGCTCTTGCGATACTCTCCAAGACTTTTTTTCCAAAACGTAAACAACGCTTTAGGTGGGGATGATGCATAACGCACTACTAAAGAAAGTCATTTGTAAAACTTATTCTAGGCAATTCCTTGCTTTGTACTGTGCATAAACAGTTATAACTGTGCCAACTACCTGATATTATTACACAATTATTCATAAATAAAATTATTGGATGCTTGTTTTTAACTCTGCCTGCATTGAAGATGTATGATTGGTACGTGCGTTTGATTCCACTCCTCTCTATATCGATCAGCTGTTGTGAATCCTCTCAAAACTCTCACGTGTTTCAACTTCCCGAGTTGAGAGAATACTTTTTCGGTATCATTTTACAGATCAAAATACTTTTTGCAAGCAATAATAAATCTAAATTATGATGAAGGTATTTGTCAAATAATTTGACTTGAAATTATTCACATGAAATTACGTTGAAAGTTTATCTAATGAAACATACGATCCATTGTATCTTTCCTCTTTCATCTGAGAAAATGTTTGTAGGATTCAAAGGAAAGATGATAAAACTAAATATTCTTACACTAATTGAATCATTTATTTGCGAAATTATGAAGAAAATGGTGTATCGAACCACGAAAGGTTGATGCTTGAATCGTATTTGGAAGCCATAAGGTAGGCAATTATTTTTGGTATGTTCTGCGAATGAAAGCGATTATATCGTGATTCGAGAAAAGCATCATGAGGGCCCATTTACAAACTACATGATGTTTCAGGTTGTGGGAGGGTACTTGTCTGAGCGTTAAGGACTTTATAAATTTCAGAATCCTACCATACATGAAGCATTACTAGAGGCTTGGTGTGTGTTGAGTTTAGCGTTATGTAATTTGCGAATGAAACTCAACCGCTGAGTGGATTAACCTGTTTTAACAAAAATTCTTAGCAACCTAATCGCAAGCATCGGATATTCTATCTGCAGCTTTCGGTTATTTTCTCCAGTACGGGTTATTGGTGAGAATGTTTTGATTTCAGAGTTTCACCTATACTAACGTAGTGCTACAAATCGAAAGCACATGCCACCATTTGGCTACGGGTGCCCCCAGTATTGTCCAAAAAAGTTTTGTTTAATTATGTCGCTATACTAATGGAAATTGTGAAATAAAAATGATAGCTGACATAGTGTGGTTGTTATCCATTCATCTGGTGTGCGAAAGTAGGTATGTTCATTCAGAAAACTCTTATTGGGCAAAAGAAAAACTCTAGTACAGCCAGCCTGCATAAGTCAACGAAACATGGCTGCTAAAAAACCGAGTCAAAATGATTTTTCACGCAAGATAAATGCTTGTAATAGTTTGAGAAGTGTATAAATCTAGAGTTATGAAGCAGATATATGTTTGATACACTTTTCTATAGAAGCAGTGGTTAATATCTCCCTACAAATCGATGTATTATCGCTGAAATATTGATTAATTTGCGTGATGAGCCAATGTTACATCCAGGGCCAACATTACCGCCGGTTACCCTAAATTACCTTTAAGTGCTTCAACCTCCTTTAATTTGTTGATATCTCATGAGGTGGACGGATTTCGGTCCTGTACGGATTTCGGTCCCGCACGGTGTCTAGATAATTCTATTGGACTAGACATTTAGAGTTGCTCTAAGATACGACAGTTGAATAAAGAACATGGAACGATAAACACGTGTTAATGTTTCATTCCATAACATTTGGCGACGAGTTTGGTGTTTTCGCGACGAACTCTTGAAAATACGAAAGTACCGTTATCGCGATAATCCGTACGAACGGTAGTAATTCCGGTAAGCGGGTGACGGGAAAATAAAAACGCGTACGTGGAGTTAAAACACAAGGCGAAAGTGGACTCTAACCTAAAAAAAACATGAGTAACAACAACGTTGCCCCTTTCACAATTGGTGAAGGTGGACTGCTTGGAAGCGGTCGTTTGAGCTATATATGTTATGTAACCCGACGGCGGATACGAACAAGAAGAAGGCACTACTTTTGCACAACGCTGGGCTGGAGGTACAGGAAGTCTACTTTGATGATCCGAATCGCGAGGCAGCAGTACCGGCGACGTCGGATGCATACAAGGAAACAATAAAACTACTCGACAAGCATTTTAAACCGATTGTATCGATTCCGCACGAACGGGCTCTGTTCAGGAAAATGGCCCAGAAAGATGGAGAAAGCATCATTAAATTTAGCAGACGACTTCGACATCACGGCGGAGTGTGCGATTATGGAAATGCCCTTGAACTGCGAATTACGGAACAGATCTATGATGGAACTTCTTCGAACGCCTTGCGAGAAGCGATTCTTAAGAAAAGATTGGTAGAGTTGAACGATATCTTGGAAGAAGGCAGAGTTTTGGAAACCATCGATCATAGTCATCCTGGTTTAGCTGCAATGGAAGAGCAAGTCGATGTAAATCGCGTTAGAAGTGGACAAAAGCAGTGCTTCCGGTGTGGATCGTTTAGTCACTATGCAAATGACAAAAAGTGTCCAGCACGAAAGAAAACTTGCGACAAGTGCGGTATAATCGGACATTATAAGAAGTTTTGCAAAACAAAAAGTACTACATCCAAGAAGAAGAAGGTTCGACAAGTGGACGACACAGATGACAGCGACGATGTTGCCGAACCAGAGGTGGATAGTGACGACAGCACGGACAGCGATATCCAGCACATTTTCTCTGCCACACTGGTACACTCGTCAGGAAGCGACAGTGTTCATCCGGTTTTCACATTTGGCGATAAGTATAATACAAAAATACCGTGCATAGTGGGCGGAGTGAAAATCCAGTGGATTATCGATTCTGGCGCCTCTGTCAATGTTATCGGTGAAAAAACCTGGAAGAAGCTCAAGAAACAAAACTGCAAAGTAAGCTACGAAAGCGACGAACCTAGGAAAAAGCTACTGGCATATGGAAACCACCGGCTTCTAGTGAAAGGAGTGTTTAAAACCGACATCAATCATGGTTCGTCTACAGTTCATCGAGAAATCTATGTGGTGGAAGGCAATGGAACTAATCTACTGGGAAAGACAACATCAATTGATCTTGGAGTGCTACAAATCAAGCAAGAGGTGATGCAAATTAGCGACAAAATTCCCCAGATACACATGGCAACAATCGGCAAAGCGAAGGATGTTCTCGTAACCATTAACGTTGATCGAAGCGTTCACCCAATTCAACAAGCCTGTCGCAGATTACCGATTCCATTACAACAAACAGTTGAAGAAGAACTGAAGAAGTTATTAGACCAAGATATTATTGAACCGGCATCTAACAAAATCACGTGGGCTTCGCCTCTAGTGGTGACACCAAAGGATGGAGGGAGGCGAGTGAGACTATGCGTCGATATGCGGAAAGCGAATAGTGCGATTATTCCTCAACGGCACCCATTGCCTACGTTTGATGAGATAATGCCCCATCTCGATGGCTGCAAAGTGTTTTCGAAGGTGGACCTAAATCAAGCCTTTCATCAACTAGAGTTACATCCTGATTCTCGCGATATAACTACATTTGTTACACCGAAAGCCTATTACCGGTTCAAACGTTTAATGTTTGGCATGAACTGTTCTGCCGAAATATTTCAACGCGAGTTGGAACGCATACTGAAAGGCTTGGATGGAATAAGGCATTTCATCGATGATGTGCTGGTATTTGGACGAAATAAAGCAGAACACGATAGGCGGTTGAGCGCACTACTGAAGCGACTCGAGGAATACGGTCTCACAATAAACATGTCAAAATGTCAGTTCGGACGTTCATCAGTAACTTTTATGGAACATGAGCTGCAAGAAAATGGTATACTACCCGCACACGGAAAACTAGCTACTATTAAATCGTTCCGACACCCGGAGTCAGCCGAAGAAGTTAGGAGTTTTCTGGGACTGGCGAATTACGTGGGTAAGTTTATACCTAAACTAGCGAGCATCAGTACCCCACTGCGAGAGATGATCCAGGATGGTGCTCGGTTTCGCTGGACGGATGACACTCAAAAAGCATTCGACGCGATTAAGGCAGCTCTCTCAAACCCCCAACATTTGGGATATTACAACCCTGAAAGTGACACAACGCTAATCGTAGATGCTAGTGCCACTGGACTCGGAGCGGTACTCCTACAAACGGATCGAGACAGGTCCAGAATTATAAGCTACGCCAGCAAAAGCCTATCTAAAACAGAACGAAAATATTCAGCATTAGATAAGGAAGCTATGGCAATATATTGGGGAGTTGGACGTTTTGACATGTATTTGCGTGGAAAATTTTTCACCATTTTGACAGACCACAAGCCGTTGCTGAACATTTTCGACAAGGATTCTTCGCCAAACGCTCGTCAGCAGCGATGGATATTGCAGCTACAAGGATATCGATTCAAACTGCTACACGTGCCAGGGAAGAAGTATATAGCCGATCCACTTTCAAGGTTGGCTCAAACGGTAGTAGTTAGCAGCTGCGACAAGGACTGTGAAAAAGATCTGTGTGCAATCATCGAAAGCACCTTACCACAAACTGTAACCATGTCGGAACTAATCCGGCAATCTGAAGCGGACGAAGAAATACAAAGGATTCACAGTGCAATTAGGATCAGCGAGTGGACTTCAGAACTCAAACGATATCAACCATTCCAGAGCGCTTTTTGTTCGGTGGGTCAAGTGGTATTGCGGAATAACAAAATCGTAGTTCCGTTTGAGTTACGTAAACAGGTTTTGGATTTAGCGCACACCGGACACCCTGGAAGCAGCAAAATGAAGCGGAGATTACGCGCCGCTCTCTGGTGGCCAGGTATTGATGCCGAGGTAGAGCAGAAGTGTAAAAACTGTTTGGAATGTCAGGCTGTTGGGAAACAAATCAATCCAGAACCGTTGATAATTCGTGAAATGCCAACCAAAGCGTGGAGTCATCTTTGTGCCGATTTCCTCGGTCCACTACCCAATGGAAAGTTTATATTCGTAATGGTGGATTTTTATAGTAGATATGTGGTTGTCGAAATAATGACGAAAATCACGTCTGCTGCTGTTATCCAGCGTCTAGAGCAAATATTCACTCGATTGGGTCTACCAGATGTTCTAAAAACAGATAACGCGGCAAACTTCTGCAGTCAAGAGTTCAGAGACTACTGTACAGACAACGGCATAAAACTTACTCATACGACCCCGTATTGGCCGGCTGCAAACGGAGAAGTCGAGAGGTAGAACCGGTCACTACTAAAGATTCTCAAGATTTCACAACTGACCGGAGCTGATATGAATAAAGATTTGCAAGATTACATCTATATGTACACGGTGACGCCGCACACGGTGACCGGTGTCTCTCCTGCTGAGCTCATGTTTGGGAGAAGATTCCGCGATAAATTCCCTCATATTGGCGAAGAAGAGCTGGTAGAGGACGAAGTGAAGGACAGGGATTGGATTAATGAATACAACAGCAAACTATACCGGGACGTCAAGGTACGTGCCAGAGAATCCGATATTCAAATCGGTGATGATGTTATTCTGAAAAACCAGCACCGTGATAACAAGCTGGCGCCGAATTTCATTCCAAGTCCGGCCGTAGTTTTGGGGAAAAAAGGAAACAGCTACTTAGTACAAACGGAAGCTGGAACTATTCTTCGACGAAACTATTCACACCTTAAGCCTATTCAACGTAATATTGCGACTACAAGTCATCAACCAGGAAATGATACTATCGATGATTCAGCGGTCAGCGAACCAGTACACGATCGGGACCAACGACAACATTCTCCATCACCGGGTCCCAGCACGGAGGTAACAGAAGAACCACCGACAACGCGCCCTAAACGAAATATTATACTTCCTAAGAAATACTACGATTATCAGGTTGATTTTAATTTAAAATAAATTTAAAGGTTTCATTGTTACTTTTGATTTTATGTTTGTAATCAGTTAAATGAATTCAGAGAAAGGGAGGAGATGTTGTATCTAGATAATTCTATTGGACTAGACATGTAGAGTTGCTCTAAGATACGACAGTTGAATAAAGAACATGGAACGATAAACACGTGTTAATGTTTCATTCCATAACACATTATACGACCCGCTCAAACGTCATAATTTCTTGGGTGAGCTAATTTTGCATTAGTCTATGTATGCATCCCCTGCGGCGCCTTCCCCGCCGTCAAAACAAAAGGTAAGCAACCTGATAGAAAACGCTACTCCCTCACTGCTTCTTCTTGGGGACATGAACGCTCACCATCCCATGTGGGAAGGGTCAAGGGCCGACCCTCGAGGCTCCGCTCTAGCTGAAGCGTTTCATGATCTCGTCACCCTCAATGACGGGGCTCCCACCTTCTTCAACGGGCACTCTGCCACTACCATTGATGTTTCCGCGGTAAGTAGATCCATTCTGCCGCGCTTCTCCTGGAAAGCCGGCACTGATCTGTATGGTGCTAACCACTACCCGGTGCAGATCTTCACCAACACTCCCCCTCCTGTGAACATCAAGCGACGCCACTGGAAATACGGTGAAGCGGACTGGAAGGAGTACGAGCGCGCCATGTCGATCGCCTGCGCGGACCAACCTCCCTCGTCCATCTCAAATTTCACCAGCATGATCCTCGATGCTGCTCAGCAAGCCATTCCTCGATTTAGTGACCGTGCGTTTATTGTTGAGCGAGCTTTTATCGAGTTTATTATTTCTCTCAGACGATTTGCAAACGCGTCGTTTACAGCGTCCTTATCATCATCTGTGCTTCCAAAGTGTGGGGTATGGACGTTGATTATGCTGAAGTTGAAGAACCGACTTTTGATCCTCAACCTGCACATTCTCTCGTTGATCGGCCACTACCCGATCACGCGCCTTTGCATATCGCCCATCACTATGAAAGCTGTTCCCAGCTCTGGTAGATGGTATATGATTACCTCCAAACTTCTTCTTCTTCTTCTTCTTCATTGGTATTACACTTAGCTGCAAGGCGGCTCTGTCCCAGTATGGGGATGTAATGCCAATAAGAAGAAGAATAATCCCCAAATCTTCACGTTAAAACTCCACTGAATTTTTCGTGAAAATGCCAATGATTTACTTGAAAAACCTAAGAAGAACTTCGAGTGCAAATTCTGAAGGATTTCTCGTTCACGGATACAAATTTCATCCATTTGCTTCAACAATATACATGTTTATGGTAATATGTTTGAATCAAACATATTTATTTTTAAAACCAAATTAAATCCCTGTTTGTTTTATACATTCACTAGTGGGCAGCCCCTCGCTCGCTCTTGCAAAAGTAAACAAACACTCGAGTTCGGACTTCGGATCGGATCCGATCGGAAGCAGCAGAGGAGTAGAAGCAAGAGTAGAAGCAGATGTTTTCTTGCTTCCGAATTAATGATAAGGATGTTTTTTAGGTACAGAAAGGTAAGTAAATGAAATATAAACGTTTGGAATTGTGAAATCTGGTAGTCAAATGCTACCAGAATATGAAAATTGGTAGAATTGACATCAAAATATTATGAGTGGTCGAACCAAAACAATAATATCCATGTTTGCTTCAAACATTTAGCTGGTTGAAACAAATTGAAACGCACATTTGATTTAAAAAAAAGTTTTCGTTCGCTTCAAATGCAACAATATGTTTGATCCAAACATATTTATTTTTGATGCCAGAACAAACTGAATTTATGTATGTTTGGATTTACCTAGAATATGTTTGTTCTTAACGTAGTTTTTTCTGCGTGTTAAAATCAAAAGAATTTCTTGTTGAAGTAGAATTTTCGATCGGAGAAGGGTGGTTTGGCATAAAGTCATTTGGCCGAAAGTCAAATGTTGTTTGGCCAAATATTTCATTTAACCGAACAAACCATTTAGCCGAAGCCCATCTAGCCTAAAGTTTTTTCGCCGAAAATGTTATTTGGTCGGAAGGTAAGGGAAGGTGGTCGGTTGTCGGCACCCCGTCATAACTTTTGACAGAAAACATACGTGGTCATTCTGACATTTGCCATACGTGTGCTATGTAAGCACGATCTTGTTGTGTCCATTTCCGAAGCATATAAAAGTCTTTGTTTCGTTTTACAGAGAAAACATTTTTTGGTCAAGTGAAAACCCACACCAAAGTTTTTTTTTTGTCATTTGATTAGTGTTACAAAGCGCAATAAAACGATCGAAATGGTGAGCGCATTACGTATTTTCAAAGCAAATTTACTCTATTTTGTGATTCAATATTGAAATCCACCGTAGCGGTCACAATTTAACTATTATTTCCATTTTTTCGAAAGGGGGTCGGTTGTTGGCAACCAGGTGATTATCAAGGAAAATCATCAGTTTATTGCCTAATTTCAGGCTATAAGCCAAGTTGTTAGCAAAACCAATTTTTTTTTAAATCTTGTGTATATGTAATGTACTTAAATGTAATAAATTTTATTGCTATTGAGACAATAAATCTTGATCTTTCCAGCCATAACGCTCCCACTTCATAGTTTTTCATTTTGAGTGTTTTTTCTAGGGTGCCGACAACCGACCAACTTTTTGAAATGGCATAAAATCAACGCTTAACAAAATTATTAATAAAAATTTTCCAATTGATGATGATGAAATAAAACAAATCTCTCCACCAGTTATTAGCTTATGCCTATTGGCTTCCAAAGTTATGGACCAAAAACAAAAGGGTGCCGACAACCGACCACCTTGCCCTACATACGATCGAAAATGTCTTCCGGCCGAACCGTTTCCTTTGACCAACCATTTCTACTATACGGCATTTCCGACTAAATAGTTTATTCAACAAAACGAAATTTTTGGCCAAACGATCTTTTCAGCCTAAAGGTCAACTAGGGCAAGCAACTCAGTTGGCCAAATTTCGAGCTCGGCCGAATTCCCTTTCGGCTGTATGTCGAAAATGTCATTTAGCCGAAATGGACATACGACCGAAAAAGTCGTTTGGCCAAATAGGTCATTTGACCGAAAATATCGTATGCCAATGATCCTTTGGTCCAAAATGGCCGTTCGGCTGAAAAACCATTTGGTCGTATGATTCTGCCAAATGGCCCTTTCTGTCTAACGAACATTACGACCAAACGGCATTTTCAGCCGGCTGACTTATTCTTGCCCCGAGGTGGTGCCTAATTCGACCCATACAGTACTATGATTATTATCTTTATTATGGGGGCTTTTGTTGAAGAGCAACAAAATGTACATCGTAGCAACATAGCAACATTGCCGTAGAGCGGTGTAACATAGTTACCTTGTTGTGTTAAATAAATAAAATTTTCATTCTCTGTTCTTAACTCACTGAAACAAGACGTGTTTCATTTCCGTCCACCTGCATAACTCTATCAGGTTATGGGCTCAGAGTAGTGAGGCGGATACTGGAGTATTATAGAAAGCGAGAATCTTTAAAAGCGAAGCAGTTGTTATATTGTGATGGAGTGGGGAAGAATTCCAAAACTCAACAGTTCCAACTACCAGTCGTGGTCGTTTGCGGTTCAAGCGCTGCTGAGACGGGAACAATTATGGAAATATGTCGACCCAGGGACAGCACCGGCTGAAGTAACCGAAACGTGGACTAATGGCGATGAAAAGGCACTGGCAACAATTCATTTAACTTTGGAAGAAAGCCAGTACAGCATTATCCAACATAAAACGACGGCAAAATCGACATAGACTACGTTGAAGGAACACCACAATAGAGCATCGCTGGGACAGAAGGTAACTCTCTTGAAGCAAATTACGAATCAGAACTATCGAGTTGGAGAAAGCATGGAAATGTATTTAAAAGATATTCTGAAGAATTACGCGCGATTGGAGAGCTCTGGATTCAAAATGCAAGAATGTCTCAAGGTCGCCTTAATTCTCCGAGGACTTCCAGATTCATTCAATCCTCTGACGACAGCTTTAGAAGCTCGCAACGAAGACGATCTCAAACTAGAAATGGTGAAAATTAAACTAATTCAAGACAAAATTTTCAAAACGACTTATCTGCTTTTGTAAACAAAGATTCAAACGACGATTTGACGAATCTGATAGCTTTCCCACGCAAACCAACACCATCAACAGGTAGCGGAAACCTTTATCTACCTATTGGTGGTGTTGGTTTGCGTGGGAGAGCTATCAGATTCGTCAACTCGTCGTTTGAATCTTTGTTTACAAAAATAGATAAGTCGTTTTGAAAATTTTGTCTTGAATTGATGAAGCCGAAAAGCAGTCGAAACAGAGAGGAGGAATAGAAGAACAAGCCTTGAAGATCGCGGGCAGAGGTAAGCAGCTAAAATCAATATCCTGCTACTTCTGTGGAATGCAAGGTCACCGGAAGAAAGAATGCAAAGCGTTTCTTGCGGAGCAACATTCAAATGAAAAACATAAGAAGAAGTATCAGAAAGAAAAAGCAAAAACGGTTCGAGAAAACGATCGCAGCAAAGCCTTTACTTTTATGGTCCGGAACTGTGGTAATCCAACGAAATCCTGGATAGTGGACTCGGGTGCGACTTCCCACTTGGCAAGCGATGAAGAACTATTTCAGCGATTGGATAGATCAGCACGACCTGTGATTTCTTCTGCCGATGGAAAACTGATTCGTACCGCCGGAATCGGTGATTGTTTGATTCAATGCATGAATAACAGAGGTGAAGTAATTAAAGTCACGTTGACAGAAGTTATCTACGCACCGGAACTTGAAGGAAATCTTATTTCTGTGACCAAACTGGCGAAAAAAGGTGTACGTGCAGTATTTGATGCTGAAAAGTGCAGTATGTTTTTTAAAGGGGAAGAAATCGCGACAGCAGATCGAATCATTGGTTTGTACCGGTTAAACACGGTGGATGAAGCGCGATCCATGTTGATAGGAAATCGTCAGCTTAATAAGGATTGTCAACATTTGTGGCACCGGCGACTTGGACACAGAGATCCGGATGTTCTTGCAGAAATCGATCGGAAAAACTTGGTATCTGGTATGAAAGTGAGAAATTGCGGAATACGAATGCCATGTTAATCATGTATCGAAGGGAAGATGGCAAGGCCGGCGTTTCCATCGGTTGCTGTGAAGACTACAACGGATGTTTTGGATATCGTACATACTGATTTGAGTGGCCCAATGACGACAACTTCAGGTGGATGCAGATACTATTTAACCATGATCGACGACCACAGCCGCTACACAATTGTATATTTTCTGAAAGAAAAGTCTGAAGCTGAAAGCAGAATTCGTGAATATGTACGATATGTTGAGAATCAGTTCCATAAAAAACCGAAGATCATCCGATCGGATAGAGGTGGCGAGTATATAAGCCAGAAACTTAGGCAATTCTACGCTGAAGAAGGCATTAAGGCAGAATACACGGCTGGATATGCCCCTCAACAAAATGGTGTGGCAGAACGAAAAAATAGAAGCTTGAACGAAATGGGACTTTGCATGCTTTTAGACGCTGGGCTGCCGAGAAGGTTTTGGGCGGAAGCTGTGAATACGGCTGCATATTTGCAAAATAGGCTGCCTACGAAAGCAATTGACGTTACACCCTTTGAAACCTGGTTTGGCAGGAAACCCGATTTCAGTCATCTCAAAGTTTTTGGATGTCAGGCATACATGTGGAAGCCTCAACAAAAGCGCAAGAAGTTCGAACCCAAAGCCATCAAGCTGACGTTTGTTGGATATGCAAATGAAAGCAAGGCGTATAGATTACTCAACACTACTTCAGGAGAAATTTCAATTAGCCGGGATGTGAAGTTCCTTGAAAATAACGATGAAGCGATAAAGGAACCTACTGAATTCACTGACGAATCGATCAATACTGATGGAGAAGTTCAAGTACGATTGCTAGATGAAGTAGATGTCGAACTAGGTAATGAGATACGTGATGAATTGGATGATTCAGTGCAATTTTACGAGGCCGAAGGCGGAGAAGTAACAAATGAACCTAACGAAATGAGCAATGTGGATCATCATGCAAATGAAGAACAATGTATTGAACCTGTTACAGTACGCCGATCCACTCGAATGAATATTGGAGTACCACCTGGAAGATATACGGAGTCAATTAGCATAGCAGTTCATCAGGCAGAACCTAAAACTTTTACAGAAGCAGTATCCTGTTCTGAACAAGAAGAGTGGAAAGCTGCAATGAAAGAAGAGATGATATCACACCAAGAGAACGGAACGTGGGAGATCACCAAACTACCTCCAGGACGCAAAGCCATAGGTTGCAAATGGGTATATAAGCGAAAGCTGGACGAGACTGGTCATTTGAGAGCAAGATATAAAGCCAGGCTGGTAGCTCAAGGTTTTTCTCAAAAATTTGGCACGGACTATGATCTTGTATTCGCTCCTGTAATAAAGCAAGCAGCTTTTCGGGCTGTTTTAACACTGGCTAGTAGGGATCGGATGCTAGTCCGTCATGTAGACATCAAAACGGCATACCTGTATGGAGAGTTGCAGGAGGAGATCTACATGAAACAACCTCCAGGTTTCAAGATTGATGATACAAGTAAGGTGTGCAAACTACGACGCAGCATATATGGACTCAAACAAGCGGCAAGAGTATGGAACCACAAGATTGATGGATTTTTCAAAAAATTGGGATTTCATAGCTCAACTTTGGATCCCTGCCTATACGTTAGACGAACGAAGACTACCAAGATGTACCTTCTCCTGTACAGAACACTGCAGAACACGAACTGTATTTAGGCGGAGGGCCATCATATAAAATGGAGTGTTACGTAGACGCAGATTGGGTCGGAGAAGTCGGAGACCGTAAATCAAACACTGGATACATATTTAAGCTCGGAGGTGGCCTTGTTCATTGGCGATGTAGCAAACAGACAAGTGTTTCATTGTCAAGTACTGAGGCGGAATACATCGCACTTGCAGAATGTCTTCAGGAACTGCAATGGATGCGACAGCTGATGGAAGATCTAGGCGAACCGTTGAAGTTACCCGTGTGTGTAAATGAAGATAACCAAAGCTGCATAGCTCTTACTATTGCAGACAGAATTACACGAAAATCAAAACATATTGATACAAAATACTGCTTTGTCAAGGACCTTGTGAAGAAGGAAATAGTTAATATCCAATATTGCCCAACGGACAAAATGGAGGCAGATCTTCTAACAAAACCTTTAGGAGCAGTCAAACTAAAGCAACTAAGAGAAGCAATTGGTGTACGATTAGTCAATGTTGAGGAGGAGTGTTGAAGAGCAACATAATGTACATCGTAGCAACATAGCAACATTGCCGTAGAGCGGTGTAACATAGTTACCTTGCTGTGTTAAATAAAATTTTCATTCTCTGTTCTTAACTCACTGAAACAAGACGTGTTTCATTTCCGTCCACCTGCATAACTCTATCAGCTTTAAGCCCCACGCTGGCTCACCTCCAGACACATTACAGTAAATAAGCGCATCGAAAGAACATATTTTTCAAAACCAATCAATACGATGCTTGGCCCATAAGGGTGACGAACTATAAGTGGCTAAAACTCAATACCCTTAAAAAATACGAGATTTTTTTTTTTTTTTTTTTTTTTTCCTGTTCGGGTGTGCCACTGCGACCAGTAATTAGATCTATTGTAGCGTTACCCGTATCCTTAGTGTTTAAGTGCATGTCGAATTACTCCATTACTATTGATAAGCAATGCAGTATCGGTTTCGATACAGTTGTTGTTTTGTTTTCTCAAGAGCACCATGACAAGGTCCCGCTATTTAGACCCTTCACAGAGAGCAATCCCATTGAAGGCGCGCCCCTTATCAATAGGAAATCAATCCTGTCTTGAGAAAACATAACAGTAATACTGTTTTGGCCATGCATCGGAGCCCTAGCCACATCCTTGTCTTGCTTCTAGAGTATCACCAGTAAAGCTACAAACCCGGGATTTAGCTCTGTCTACAAGACCATTTCAAGCAAGAGAATTTGTTCAGTAATAAGAACTTCCGTGTGTTCCTCTCACTACCATTGTTCACCAGTTCGAGAAGAGTTAGTACGTATTTAAACCCCTAACTCGATTTTTCCAGCAATCAGTTCAGCCTAGGGACGGGTACCGAGGTTTTTAACTAATTGCTTGGAAAGTTGTTCCGCTGCATACAGTTTAGCCTCAAACAAGAGGAATTCGAGTCTTTCAACTGTCTGCAAGGTAACATTAATTATGTTTTATTTCTGAGACTGCTGTTGGTAGCGGGGACTAAATACGATGAATCCTTAATTACCACAACTCATTGCCCTAGCTAGAAAATGGATTAAGCTAGGGCTCTGTTTGGTAGATCTTACACCGCAACACACTACGTCAAAGTGATCTACCGTGTTACGGGATAAAAAAAAAACGAGATAGACACAACTAGATATTAAGATTACTTAAGGATTATACAAGGACATCTAGAAAACTTGGATATAATAAAAGTTTAATAGAATTGAAATATTTCTAAAATTTATATTTTAATTTTACCAAATAAACTGCATCCGAATAATTTGATCGATCTTCTTAGTTTCATAGAATGGTTGTCTTGTTCAGTTTGGAAGTTGAGAACGACACCAGGGCAGTAGTAATTCTGTTCCAACCTGCTGTCTATATTAAACCTAAAAGTTCTTATAAACTAGAAGTTGTAAAAAGATTTATACGGATAAGCCATCTGCCGGGTGAAATATTTACATCCTACTTAGCTCCTACTGCAAAAAAATCGCAGAAACATAGAATCGGAACGGCGACAAAAATGAAAATATCTCTATGAAAATAACTTAAGATTGTGAAATATTATCTCGCTTTTACTCGATCGGTGCTGCTCTCCGCTCAAACCCATCAAAATATTTATGTTCGAGCACCTTCTTCGCTGAAATCCGATGCACCGGATCGTAAATCAAACATTTCTGCAACAAATCCAACCCGGCCGAGTCGAGATTTTTCACTTGATTATTCAGATTGTTCTGCGTCCAGCATGGGAAGGTTGGTTTGTAGTCGGGTAGAGAAGTTACCCCTGGCCAGATTTCCTCCGTCGGAGTCTTCAAGATTCGGAACATTCGAAATAGTTGATCGATTTCCGAGTCTCCCTGAAAGAGCGGTTTTCTGGTGGTCATTTCAGCAAAAATGCATCCAATGGACCATATATCCACGGGACAGGCGTAACGAGGGGATCCTAGTAGGACTTCCGGGGCACGGTACCACAGTGTGACAATCTCGTGTGTATAGTTGCGAACCGGAATGTTGAATGACCGTCCCAAGCCAAAATCTGCAACTTTAATCAATCCTTCCTTGTTGATAAGCAGATTTTGCGGCTTCAAGTCCCGATGTAGTACTCGTCTCTTATGACAGAACAAAAGCGCGGCCGTTATCTGGTACATATAGCTCTTCACCAAATCGGAGTCCATCATCTTCTCCTGTGGCAATGTGTCCATGTACTTCTTCAAATCCATCGACAAAAACTCAAAAATCAAATACAGTCTATTCTCCTCCATTAAAACATCTTCCAAAGACACAATATTTGGATGCTTCAATTCCTTCAAAAGGGATATCTCGCTGCAAAGAAAAATAACCGTTAGTCCGAACCAACACAAAAATAAATAAAATCAACTAACCGAATGGCTGTAGAAGGGATTCCCTCATCCTCCGATTCCAAACGAATTTTCTTCATAGCCACTATCTGGCCCGTTACTTTGTTGCGACCCTTATACACCACACCGTAGGTTCCTTCCCCAATCTTTTCGATTTTCTGAAAGTCTTCCATAATGAACCCTGTCGCCCTGTAAAAAATTAGGTTAAGGTTAATGGATTTCCAAAAATATATTCTATAGCAAACAACAATGACAATTTTATACCAAAACGTTTTGTCTGACCTTTGCAACTTACCAGATAGTTTTTTTCCCACTATTTCACAAAAAATACACACAGAAACCGTGAAAAAATATTTACTTGCAAACAAATTTCGGCGGATTTTGGAGTTTTGGGAGTTACAATTTCGTTATGCTTGCCAACGAACGAAGGAAAATTTGAACCGCCGTTTGTGCAGCAGCATGACAGATCAATGACAGAGTCGAATCAAGGTCACGCATATTATGCGATGTTTTACAAGCGCGCGCGATTGTATACCCGTCGGTGAAATATCCATGCACGGAAAATATTGCGCACTTCCCACCTCGTTGGACTCCGCACTTCAGAAGTGCGAGATAGTCATAAGTGCGAGATGTCAAAATCCTTTGTTCTCCCGGTTGGCGGGCTGATGAATCGGGTGAAACGGGTTGGCGCCAACAAAAGTTGTTTATGTTTTCAAATGAACACGTGGGCTTGGCAGGGTTGCCAGTACATTTGTTTGATCAAACTCTAGAAAAATAATAATGATTTGTAGTGAAAGTTAATCTTTTCGCTACTTTCAAGTTAGCTATAATTTGAATTCTTTGCGGAAGCATATTACAAGAATTGCAATAGTGGTTCAACAGACGGTTATTTCCAAGTTTTATACATTTAGATGAAGCTTGGAATAATAATAGATATTGTAAAACATTTGACATCACTGCTCAAAGTGCGATTTATGATTTTCCCAAAAATCCATCGAGAGCTGGAAATGGCAATATTATATGTGCAGCTGAAAACCGAATTTTTGAACTCACGACAATTTTTCTCCTGATAAAGGTAGCCTCACACCTCGGGAATTTGGTTCGCGGATTTTTTCCCCATGCATTTTTGCATATGCGATGTTTTCGGAATTTGGACACGGAAAATCAAAATCCCGGCCCCATTTAAAATACACGGGGCTCAAAATCCGCTGGAAAATTTTCCCGAGGTGTGAGGCAGCCTTAAAGGCCACTTTATGCTACGTTTAGACTAGGCAAGTGAATTGAGCAAGTTGCTTGAATCCGACGCGAACTGAACGTGTAAACACCTTAAAGAGCCCCGCACATAGGATACGTTTGCGTTGCGTTTGACACATTTCCCATAGGAAAACTGTCAAACGCAACGCAAACGTATGCTATGTGCGGGGCTCTTAATTCAATTCACTTGAACGAAAAAAAAGTTGAACATGTTCAACTTTTGGCAAGTCAATTGAATTCAACTGAGTTGTTCAATTCACTTGCCCTGTCAAAACTTCGGGAAAATTTTCCGCCGGATTTTGGTCCCCGTGCGTTTTAAATGGGACCGGGATTTTGATTTTCCGTGCCAAAATCCCGAAAACATCGCATATGCACAAATGCACGGGGAAAAAATTCCCAAGGTGTGAGGTAGCCTTAAAGGTGGCCTCACACCTCGGGAATTTAATTCGCGGATTTTTCCCCATGCATTTTTGCATATGCGATGTTTTCGGAATTTGGACACGGAAAATCAAAATCCCGGCCCCATTTAAAATACACGGGGCTCAAAATCCGCTGGAAAATTTTCCCGAGGTGTGAGGCAGCCTTTAAAGGGGGCCGGGATTTTGATTTTCCGTGTCCAAATCCCGAAAACATCGCATATGCAAAAATGCATGGGGAAAAAATCCGCGGATCAAATTCCCGAGGTGTGAGGCTACCTTAAATGTAGCCTCACACAAAAGATATTATCGATATTACACGGACAAAAATCAGTCCTGGTTGAAATAACCAAAAATTTGGTTGTTTTTCAAACTAAAGATTTGGTTGTTCTGAGATTTTTATTTGTTGTTTCAAGCTATAACATTTGTTTGGAAATACCCAAAAAAAATTGGTTGATTTTACCTGCAGTTGAACGTTTAACAATACATTGATAATTGTTATTTCGAACTAAATTTTTAAGTTGTTTATACCAATAGTTTAGCTTGTTACAACCAAAATGCAGATTGACCGGTTCCTAGTAAATTAGTAATATTGAGTATAAATATTAGGTTATTTCAAACGAATCTTAAAGTTAAAGCAACCTAATATTTTGGTTACAGCTTCAACAACCAACAAAAACTTTTAAAACAAACTAATAATTTAGTTTGTTCACAGTTAGCTTCTTTTTCGGTGGCGCATCCACCATGAATCATATAACAAAAATTATTTGAAAAAAATCGCCAGATCATACACTGACAAAAATCCAATCATATCCATTATGTGTGACACACATAAATTTTGACTATAGCATTTCCCACATAACGGCTATGTGAATTTGCATAGCATATATGTGGAAACACACATAACCGTTATTAAGTAATAACCTTTATGTGGATTCCACTCTAGCGGGTGGTTATTAACGCACACATAAAATTTATTTGGAATTTTGGAATTGTAGGTACTCGCCAGAATGTAAGCGGACTTCCTTCTGGCCATCGGATTTTCCCCATTTATACTATGGTAAGTAAGAATATAGAATGTGTTCAAGGAAATTATGACTGCTTTTTAGTGGCCTTCTACAGATTCACGTCATTTTCAGACCCGAGTAATCTCTTCTAGCAGAAGATATGCCGTATATGTTTTAATTTATTTGGACAAATATCTAGAGGTAAGAATGCCAAAATAAACATGCCTTCACTATCATTTTAAAGATTTCGCCCCCTTTTACAGCTCGGAAAACATGGCGCATGAAACCATTTACATAAATTGAACCATGAAACCATTTACATAACCCAAGTAACCATGAAGCTATATATACTTGTAAAAAACACAGCCCTAAAAGTTGACTTGAAGTGGAAAAGGGCAATTATAAGATCGAATTAATGGTTCATTACTTTGGCATGTTGAAATAAAGCACCAGTAATGCATCGCTGCATTCGTACTGCTGATTAAGGGTATCGTTGTCTGACAGTTGATAAATAAATGCAACAACACATTGTCAAAACAGATCTAATGCAATTAGCATTTGGAATGCCGATTTGTGATTGATATATGTGCAATATTGTAATGTTTGGGAAGTGCTCGTGACCGCTTAATCTTAATAATTTTAATAATAATAAATTATTTATGATAGAAGCATGAATAAATCGTTTTATGATAACTGTCTATTTTTCATTATTTCAATGATAAAGAATTGAACTGTGTGGGTGGGAAGGGGAAGCGGCGAGAAAAATGCTGCGGGTAAAAACAATAAACAAATTTGGTTGTTTCAAACAAATATTGATAAGAAAATTATTTTGAGCTTTTTAGTGGAATGTTTTCACCTGTCATAAGACGAGTTTCAACAATCCCATTGAATTCCACCACTTAATTGTATCCTGACAGATACGTATTTCGACCTCAACAGTAAGGCCGTCTTCAGTGTCTTGTACTTGACTCGACTTGAAGAAAATGATCGCAGCTTACACTATTTATACTATGCGTAGGTATAATAATTTATCTAGGTACTTAACTTACTACGGTGCTTATTTCTACTTCGCTTGATGCGCTTAATGCTTAGGTATAAACTTGAAGAGCCAGGAGCTACCAAGGAAATGGTAGCTCCTGGCTCTTCAAGTTTATACCAAGGAAATGGTAGCTCCTGGCTCTTCAAGTTTATACCTAAGCATTAAGCGCATCAAGCGAAGTAGAAATAAGCACCGTAGTAAGATAAGTACCTAGATAAATTATTATACCTACGCATAGTATAAATAGTGTAAGCTGCGATCATCTTCTTCAAGTCGAGTCAAGTACAAGACACTGAAGACGGCCTTACTGTTGAGGTCGAAATACGTATCTGTCAGGATACAATTAAGTGGTGGAATTCAATGGGATTGTTGAAACTCGTCTTATGACAGAAACAAATATTGTTTATTGTTTCAAACTAAATTTTAGTTACAACAAACTGTACTTACGGATTGAATCAACTAATATATTAGGTTGATTGACAAACTGTCAAATGAAAACAACCAACACAATGTTAAGTTCAACCAAAAGTTTGTTGAATTTACCTAAAATTGAAGAAACAATCAACCTGAAATTTTAGTTTGTTTCAAATATTGCTTATGGTCAAATCAAACTAATGTTTTGTTTGGGACTAAATCAACCTAAACTTTTGGTTGAAATGAACTGAGATATGGTTGTTTCTACCATATTTTTTTCTCCGTGTATGCATCTCGAGATAAAATAGAATACTTTTTACCATAAAGAATGTGTCGATTTTCCTGAGTGCATGTTAAGCGAGATTTTACCCAAGTAACCATTAAGCCGTTAAAATCGACATGGTTTAAATAAGGCTTATTAAAGTGCTTAATGGTTACCTGGGTAGTGATTTAGGCTGTGAACCATTCCACCGATTCGCTTAAGCCCCAAACACAATGTCAGCGGAACGGCAACGGAAACGGCAAATTTGACAGTTAGTCCATATATTTTCTGTCAAATTTGCCGTTTCCGTTGCCGTTCCGCTGACATTGTGTTTGAGGCTTTAACCCTTAGTCAAAATTTGACAGTTCGATGATTAATTATTTTAGAGCGTCTTAGGGGAAATTCTACAAGGTTAAAAGACTATTATTCTTCCATTTACTTCCACTATTCACTTTTTTATGTATCAACAAGCAGATACGTATTTCGTTTCCTACTTGGAAACTTCTTCAGTGTTTGTTATCGACTGAAGAAAAACATTGCTCATTAACTTTAAATATGGTGTGTAGGTAGAACTGTAGGTAAAAATTAGGGCATGTCGCTTGCACCGATTCGTCGTCGTCCCGTGGGTAGTAATCTAAACAGCCAGTTATATCCGTTTCCTTGATCTTTGTTAAGTAAGTTTATTTGTTTTTGTTTGTAAATTTCTAAGCTTTCCGCTACGTCAAGTTTCCAAGGATTTTGTATTTGTCTGAGAAGTGATATGTTGTCTTTGGTTAATTGATGATCTACGTTAAATATATGTTCGGCTACTTTAGGTTTGAAATGATAATGTATACCTTTTTCAGTGTCTTTGTTTGCTTTAGTTACTTCTGCCAAATGTTCTTTTAACCTCGTGTCTAGTGTTCGTTTTGTCTGTCCTATGTAGATTTTGTCACAGTGTGGGCATGATATTTTATAAACTCCAGATTTTCCTAATGCGTCAACGGGGTCTTTTGTGCTTCCAAGTAGTGTCTTCAGTTGGTTGTTCCTGCTACTGAAAACTAATTCGATACCAATTTTTCTAAATTTAGAGCGTAATGGTCTGGTTATATTATGATCAAAATTAACGGATACTCGTCGCAATTCATTTGTTATTGGTGATAATGTAGTTAATGATTTTCTATACTGGGTTTTTCTATGTTTGTCTATAATAGCTTGAATAGTTCTAGTTGAGTATCCGTTTAGTCTAGCTGTTCCAAAAATGTAATTTAACTCTTTCTGTTTCCCTGTGACGCTTAGTGGAAAAGTCTCGAGTCTATGTATCATGTGTTGTGTTGTGTTGTTGAATGCGGCTGCTTTGCGTTGGTGTGAATGGTTTGAAGTGTTGGGTATAACTCTTTGTGTGTGTTTGTGTGAGTTTTCTGTAAATTTCAAAATTTATTTGGTTTGATTCTCTAACTATTAAAACATCCAAAAAGGGCAATTTTCCGTCTTTCTCTTGTTCACAAGTGAACTTGATATCCCTATGTGCACTGTTAATGGCTTCTAGGATTGATGGAAGTGCGTCTTTCCTAATGATGCTGAAGATATCATCTACGTATCTCCACCATCGCTCAGGAATGGCCCCTTTTTCCTTCAAATCCTTTTCAAGATTAGCCATATGAACAGTTCACATAAGAAAGGGGACAGAGGATTACCCATTGGTGCTCCTTTTGTCTGCTTGTAGTATTCTCCTCTGAATGTAAAATAGTTCTCTTCTATGCAAAGTCTTGTTAATTTTAAATATGTGCGTACTTTTGTCTTCCAAGTTGCGTCTGATTTTTGTCTAAGTAACCAATCTTCCAACAAGACAATAGCTTCTTTTACGGGAAATTTTAAGTCGAGGCAAATTTTCAAATATGGGTTTACATTCTTTGATGGTTTTATCTACTTTTTTCATAATATCTGTCAAGGAATCTTTTCTTTGTTTTCTGTAAGGACCATTATTAAGTTTTTCTATCATAAGGTTATCGTAATTAATTTTATCTAGAATGACAATTGCATTACCTTTGTCAGCTTTTGCATAGAAAACTGGTTTGTCTTTTAATTCCTTAATAATGTTAGTCTCGTGTGTGTTCTAGTGTCTTTAATGTGTCTTCTGTAAATGTCCTAGCTGTGTTTTTCTGGTCAAGGGAAATTTGGCATGAGTCTATGGCCGTCTCTAAGTCTATAATTATTTGGTTTAAATCAGGCTTTGAGGTCAAAGCGTAATTTAAACCATTTTGTAATACCTGTACTTGTTCTGATGAAAACTCCTGCGATGATCTGTTGACGACGAATCCTTCCAAGGGTTGCACTTTCACTTTATCACTTTTCACTTTATCACTTCGGAATTTTAATAAATTTAGTTTTTTAACATGTAACAATCTTTTGCGCTCAGACTCACATTTTTCTGCTACTTTTACTTTAGTCAAAAAAGATGGGAATTCTGCTGGATATTGTTTAGCTAATTTAAGGTGCAAATTATAACATTCTAAATTTTTGATATTCAATTTACTGTACAATGTTCGATGGTTATTTTCCCATCGTGGTTAAAATTTTACTCCGAAGCCGACCCATTTGAGTTTTGACAGATTGATAGTTATTTGGGGCTAAATGGATTTGTCGCCAATTTTCTTGCGAACAAAGTTTAACTATCGAACTGTCAAATCTAACCATGCTCCGGAGCAGGGTTATTTTTAACCACGGCGAAATAACCATCGAACTGTCAATTTCTAACTAAAAGTTAAAAGAATCGCTGGAACTTAAGGAACCATAAAGTCCCTAATAAAAAATCCCAAAAGAATTACAATAGAAATTATTGTAACAGTACGATGAAATTAATAGGGTAAAATGCCCAATAGTGGACCCCCTAGTAGCGGAATTTAGCTCTTCCTGTCATAAGGCTTAGAAATTTTCATCATATTAACTCTGCTTGATATCTAACAGCAAGCTCTGCATCCCCTCTTCACGATACATACATAAAACACCCAAATACACGACGTTATTCGTTGAAATTAACATTTTAAAGTCTAACTGAATTTGCCCTATAGTAGACCCCCTGGGGGTCCATAATAGGAAATTGCTTCCCTATAGTCGACACTTCATTTGATTTTCATGTCCCGTTTCGGGTCGTTCTTTTTCCCTATTATGGACCCCCCAAAATATTCCTGTAATGGACCCTCTAATGGTGTTTATTTTTTATAGAATTGTAAAAAAATCATCTAATTTGACTTTCCATAGCATTTCCAACGCATGTAATCAAATCATAGGACTGTAAGGTAGGTTCTCCCGATAGAATTTCATAGCAAAATGTTGATATTGTGAAGTAATAATGCAAAAATGGCTGGAGGGTCCACTATTGGTTGGGGGTCCACTATTGGTCACCTTACCCTAGTAATTACGGTAAACTCACGGGGATGACAAGCTACGCCATCTTTGTCACATCTTTTCTGAGTCACCAATACGAGTGCACTGCGAATGCAACACAAACAACTTCCAGGGTGAAAATGATATAAAACTAACGAAGGCATAGGCAGTGCCTTACGCAAGTAGTATTCTAAAGAATTGAGCAAATCAAGCATAATTTTTCATAACGACGTATGTAACAAAAGTAAACAAAACGGGGTTTTTGATACAACGTGACAATCACACGCGGCTTTATATAATACGCATCGATTTTACTGATTTCAGATCTTAAAATTCTTTAATTCAATCTTTTTGCGAATCGACGTATGTAAAAATTTCTATTTTTGAAGTCTACCTGTTACATACGTCGCTTTAACATATGGGAACTAAGAGCGACCTATGTAACAAAAAAGCAAAACAAAACAAAACTGCAGTTGCGTCAATCGTGCACTATGGAAAACCGACCAATGTACACCGACGTACGTGTAGCATACCGGTGTATGTATAATTTTATCGTTTTTCACAGTGAATTTGAATGAACTGAGCTTTGCTGTGAAGCACGCTTATTACGTGTCATGTAATGATGCATGCCAGCGGAAAAAAGTATTGAAAAAAGATTTAGTTTTAAAACAGTTTTAGAAAAAGTTTTGCCAACTTTCTGCAAAGGATTTCTCGAATCCTCATAATTGTTACATACGTCGTTATGAAAAATTATGCTTGAAATAAGTTGAACATTCTTATGTTTAAATCATGGAATCGAGTCTAAAATAGTTTTAATTTATAAATCGTTTATTTTTTCTCTATTTTCTCATGATTGTATCATGTTGCATTATTGAGTGAAATGGGCGTTTTGCATCATATTCTCCTGTAAAAACGTAAACATTCAAAATTCGCGCACATACTATTGCAAAATAAATCAGTATTGGGGTGATTTGACACTGGGGGATAAATTTATCACCCAAAAAAGCACGAACAGGCGAACCTGTCAAAATCCATAGTGAAAAAATTGGGTGTCGTTCCCCTGGGTAAACTCTATTGTGGCTCACAATAGAATAACATTAAAAAATATTGTTTTCCTCCATAAAGCCTATTGTAAATGGCAGTTTTACAATAGAAAATAGGAGTTGTTATGTATCTTTACAATAAAAAATCGATTTTTTCTCGAACAATTTTTTTCCATTACAATTGAATTTATTGTGATTCTATTGCCAACTTTTTCCTGGAAATAGAGTTTATTGTACACACTTATTCCAGGGATGCCAGATATACAGACATGTCTGTATTTATACAGACTTTTGGTCTTGCATACAGACGTCATGCAGATTACAGACATTATACAGACTTTTGATTGATGTTACAGATTTTTACAGACATTTTTTATCTTTGGAGGAAAAACGAAGCAGAGAAAATCATGAAAACCTGAGAATCTCCGATAATGATTCCAGTATAAATTAAAACCTAATGTTGCTTCTGAAAACATTACGTAAGGAATCCTGAGAGAACATCACTAAAGAAAGTTGAATATTTTTTTTCTGATGACGCCGGAATTTTTCGTTCGGAATTCTTGAAATAAGGGATAAGGATCCAAGGTAGTGTTCTAGACTCTAGAGCATGTTCGCAAAGATGCTTTGGATCCTGTTGTGCTTAGGCTTATCACTCTGGAATGTGGAGATGGCGCTGGCAGAGTCTAAAAGTACGAGGATGGGTTCCCTGGACGTGTAGATGACAGCCGAAAAAATGCAGCATATATCTGGGAGGCGGTCCGAGATAGTGAAATTGGTCCAAGTAACCCCAATGCCGACTCCACCCATCCGTAAACCTGTGTTCATAGTTGTGGAAATATCTGTGGCTCAACCACCGACCTTCTAAGAGCCACGGAATTGTCACCCCTGCGGAAATTGCAAACTATTTATATTCGCCGCAGGCCGTAGTGTGTCGATTCCGGCCCCCTTCAGCTAGGAGAGGGATCTTGTATTCTCCAGCAGTGGCTGTCGTGAACGAGCCGGCTAGCGGAAGATGGCCGCCAGCGAACGGTGGCAAAAAGGCAGAATGCCAGCATCGGCCCAGGCAGACTCGGATGGTGTTGCGAGCAACAATTCTGAAGCGGCTCGAACGTAGCAATTGAAGGACCTCCTGTTGTTGGTTCGATGAGGATGAGACAAGGTCCGAACTACGTTGTCTCCGGTCCGACAATTTATTTTGAGTTCGCGGAAGTGCGAAAGGAACGAGAGTCTCCGAGAACTTCCACAATAGTTTTGTTGGAGATAGGTTATTCACCCAACCAGCGGAATGAGGACGTGTCCTCGAACGGATTTGCTGGTTGTCAGAGTCTGACAAGTTCCGGACAAAAGCAAGGAGGTTGCCGGAAAAATCCCCATTCTTGCCACTGTTAAAAGTCCTGATGAAGGCCTTGGAAATGTTCTAGATCCGCGTGCTTGCCGTCGTTGTAGGCGTTGTGCAGTACATCTTTCAGATATGCGAAGTATTTGCCCATGCCGTATTCCGGGCGGGACGCTTGTTAGCGAAAGCCGAACTTATTATCGACTTCTTATTTACTTCTTATTTATCTTCTACTAATTTACAGCCGCTGATTTACAAACCTTTCCACGGCTTTGAAGACACCCCTTGTCACAGAAATAGACCGGTACATTGTGACATCTCGAGAGGAAATGTTGTTTTTGTGGATGGGTACAACGAGGCTTTATCGCCATTCATACGGGAAGATTCGATCAGACCATGCTTAGTTGATCAACCCCAGAACCAGATTTTGGCGGAGCTGGGAAAGTTTTTGATGATGAAATAAGCACCCATATCGACGTGATGATTTTCCATTACTCATTGAGAGGGCGGAGGCAGCTCTGAAGCGGAAATCTCAGAATCCGGCAATATGAATACGGGGGGACTCGAAAGATGGAAAATGGCCGCTGAATCTCAGCTGGATAATCGCTAATGGAAATTCAATGCATTACAATTATTTTTATTATACATTATCACTTATTTCATGGAATGAAAACTTATTTCGAATTTAGGATTATTGAAGCCTTGATATTCGATGATATCAAAAATGTATGGTTTTGAGTAATTTTCTATTTCTAATATACCTCTGAAGCCCCATACAGACAAATACAGACATTTTACTGAGATTAACACATACATTTAAAAATTGTATCTGGCATCCCTGACTTATTCTCGACTCTCGTGTTCGGTAATTTTTTTACGGTTTTGCTCTGTAAACCAGAAAAAATACCGAGAAAATCAGCAGTTCCATTGGATATGACTGATTTTCTGTAATTGTTTACAGTCTACAGTAATTTTTAGTACTGGGTTTCGGTAATGCTTGTTATTTACTGACATTTCATCAAGAGTCAGTAAAAAGAAGTACTGAATTTCCGACATATACATTTTTTTTACTGAGTTTTCATCAATAAAGAATGACAACTTCAATCAAAACATTTTTAGCGCGTTTCGAAGATCATCACGATGGCATAATGTTTCACAGTTCAAGACAAAATTTTCAAAACGACTTATCTGCTTTTGTAAACAAAGATTCAAACGACGATTTGGCGAATCTGATAGCTCTCCCACGCAAACCAACACCATCAACAGGTAGCGGAAGCCTACACCTACCTATTGATGGTGTTAGTTTGCGTGGGAGAGCTATCAGATTTGTCAAATCGTCGTTTGAATCTTTGTTTACAAAAGCAGATAAGTCGTTTTGAAAATTTTGTCTTGAGTTTATCAACGCTACTGGGACGAAAGAATTTAGCGAATTTGGGATTATTCATCTGCTCTTCATTGTTTGGCAAGAAAGTCAGAAAGTTATATGCCAGTGGAATCTGCTATATAGGACAGCGCACCGGAATATTGCTGCGAAGAGCTTTTTTGGGAGGAGTTTTTTTGTTATTCTGGGACTCCTGTTTGGGGCCCAGAACTTAAAACTAATTTAACGTAACCTCAATGGTTCAGTACCAGGGAAATCTTTTCATTGCGCTGCGTTTCCAAATTCGCAATCAAATTAATGCTCTATAGATTTTTTCAAGTTTCGAAACATTTTTCTTTTATAATTTTGGATCATAATTTAGAAAATATTTATTTTTCACTGAAAAATTCAGCAAACGAAAAGTAAACAAAAAGTTTACCGAATAACTCAGTAATAACATGTACTGACTTAATCGGTACTTTTTGACAATTCCGGACCAATTTTGTATTACCGAGTTTTCAGTAATTAAACTAATTACTAACTTAAGTCAGCTGTTCAAAAAGTCAGTAAAATTTTACCGAGTTCGGTGATCAAAAGATACTGTGTACGTCTATCGTAACAACAATATGGCATTTTAATTTGTATGATATAAAAACAATAGAATTTAATGTTCATCAATAAAATGTATTGTATGTTTATAATATTTTATTGAAACTCTATTGTATTTTCTATCCGGGGTGAGTTCACTTGCGGTTCCGTGTGGTATCAAAATTTTCTTTTCACTAACGGGAATTAAAAGATTATTTTGACAGATCGTAAACGTTCCGTGCGATGTTTTATGCTGAGTGATACCGGAGCATAACCCAAAGTAAACAAATCCACAAAAATGCAAACGCCGGTGTACAAATTTCAACCGGAGGATCATGACAACGTTTACGAACCGGCCGAGGACAGCTTCCTCCTGTTGGATGCGCTGGAAGATGAGCTGGAAGCGCTGGAACAGCTCCGGCCGTTAGTTTGTGTGGAGCTTGGCCCCGGCAGTGGAATCATCGTCACTGCTTTGTCGAAGGCTTTCGGGAACTGCGTAAGTTACTGCATCGGGGTGGACATCAACCCTCGGGCTTGCCGGGTAACCAAACGAACGGGCCAACTGAACGACTGCCAAGTGGAGGTGATCAATATGGATCTGCTGGGTGGACTCCGGGACGGGTGCGTGGATCTGTTGGTGTTCAATCCGCCGTACGTTCCAACGGCGGACGCAGATAGCTGCGAACTGGAAGGGCGAATAGGGGAGTTTAGCGCGGAGGGACACAACTTGGTTAAGTCTTGGGCTGGTGGGTTCGATGGAATGGTTGTGACCAAGAGGGTTTTGAAGGATTTAGATAGGATTTTGAGCAAGGATGGAGTATTTTATTTGCTGTTGTTGAAGGAAAACAGGCCCTTAAAAGTAATTGATTTCCTAAAAATCGAAGGATTTATTGGTAAAATTATTAAGGAAAGGAAAATAAGAGGCGAACATCTATTCGTGTTAAAAGTAAGTAGAAAATAAGAAAACAATGAACACAGTGAAGAATTAGTTTATTGATTTTTATTGTTTTCATTTTGACTGTAAAGTATTTATTACATTGTAGAAGAGTTGTTTATAACGTTTTGTATATACACTTAATATATGTAGCAAATAAAAATAGCTTTTACACAAGAAAAAGACATTCTTTTTTTCTTTCTGGTTCTGATACCATTTCGCTAAGATAATAATTACGATTATGATACATATTTTCGATTCGTATAACTTCTTTTCATGGACTTATGTTGATCGTTAGATAATCTTTCGAATGTACACGTATTTAAAGTATAGTTTCACAAATATACAAATATTACTCAATTTTCTGTATAACATTGAACAACAACTAATAAAAATATAAATTAGCGTTAAAATTTGAAATCCTTCAAACCGATATCCAATCAAAATCAAGGTTCTTCTCCCACGATAGAATAAATTATTACATCCATTTCTACTACACATGAACCAGTTTCGATTTTGAATTGTCTTTTTCCTTTGTTATGGGAGCGATTTCACGTACTGAAGCTCATGGCACGATCATCTTTCTTAGCTTTCTAGGAATTATTTAAATGAACATTATATGTATGTGCCATCCTAGAAGTTTTCAGCTTCATTCGAGTGTAAATTTCTAACACTTGGTGCAATCGAATGGTATTTCCTTTCTACGATACTGAAGAAGCAATGTGGTTTGCGCTTGATATTTGTATGTTCGTTCTTGGCTTCAGATTTGGCATAAGCTACTTTCTATAAACACACTAATGCGGGTAAATTGGTACTCACAACACTGATCCAATACATTCAAGTTTAGGTAATATTTCTGGTACTCCAACTAAATTTTGCCAAATTGGTATCTTTGTGTAAATGTTTAAAAAACTCACCATTCCTACCTACAAAAATTGCTTCAAAAATGTTTGCTCGTCTTCCGCAGCAGCACACGTTACTGGATATCCTTATATGGAAAAAAATCAAGTCTTATTCGTATCGATCAATCTTATTTGTGTCGCAGTTAACCACTGTTGTGTATACCGGACAAAAAATGAATCTCCAAAAAAAAAATAGTAAAAGGCACAAAATTAGCCTTCACAATGTATCTTTTTTAAATACTAGTGCATTTTTATGCTTTATTTGTTTGACTTACACATGTATTCGATAATTATTTTTTTATCTTCTTCTAAGATTTATTGTTGAGATATTGTATAGCCAAAAAGCAGAACATTGAATTATGTTTTAGAGCGTATCTGAGAGAGGGGGAGGGAATGATATTGAGTATACTGTAGTTATCTGTTTGTTGTGCGTCTGTTACATCTAAATGCTGATAGTTGCTGTTCTTATCCCGTCAGTGGTAATACCATTCGGTTTACTGCTCTGTCCCATCTTCTTGCTTCAACTCATCGGCTCTACTTATTCTACTGCTTTTCTTTTAGCGAATTTCGATAAATATATACAAGTTACTGTGATAGATTTATGGTCTCATATACTGAAAAACAAAATGTTTCTTTGTTGGAGATTTCTACTATTTGATATTGATTTCGTACAATCAGAAAACAAACTCATCATATCCAGTCGTGATGGTTGCATCATTTGTTGTGAATGCTGTGATGATTTTTGTATGTTTAATATTTTGTTGTTCGATTTCAGATAAGTTAAAATTATTTTTTGGTTTCATTAGAATGTGCAGTTGAATGTCGATGTATGCACTGATATGGGGGGTTGATGCCTCAAAAGTTTTTAAGTTTTATTCGTAGAAAAAAATAGGCATGAGATTACGAATTATTCGATACAGTTTAGTAAGATTCTAATCACATTTTTTTATTAATTGGGGATCTACTAACGCGAATGTCCTGTGTCGTCACACCACCCAACTAACATTTAATGTCAATGTAAATGTTATTTCAACTCGTTTATACGGCTTCAAGCTGAATATGTGTGCTATACATATGATCAATAACTTCTATTCAATTCCTTTACCAGCAAATCTGGCGAATCTATTCAGCTATTTTTGACGTGCCGGCACAACTACTTTACAGCATGTTACACAATTTTTTCTTAATCTTTACTAAACCATTTAGTAATATAATTCGCTTCAATTGCGCTTATTCAGATTTTTTGGATCTGTTAAATAAGTTTTATACAGCCACTGAATTCAATTTGATTAAATATTATTTGAGAGGAGAGTAAATTTCGGAGTTTATTTAATGTTTTTTTTTTGTGAAAACTGCAATATCAATTTTGTTGCTACCTAGATTCGAACTCCTGATCTCCTGTTTCAATGGCCGCTCTGTCATCACCGTCACTTTGACATATGTAAATAACAAAGAAAATTATGGATGTGCTTCTTCGCATACCCTATAGGTTATTTTGCTAACGCTATTTTTGGATTCATGCTGTATAAACGTTGGAAAGAGGTCTACATGCTGCTTTTAGCACATAAGCTTAAAAATTATGTTTTCAGCATTATTTCAACCATTATTCAAACCTTTATCAGCATGTTCTTTTGGGTATTTTTAATGCATCATCAATCGTTGAAATTGTTTTTAGGCAACATTTTCTCGATCTGTATAGATGCTACTCTGCTGCTAATCGTTTAACAGCAGCCGTCAACAGAAATATCGCTTCTAAATGGCTTGTTTTCTTACACTATCTGCTAGCATTAATTACAGCGCTTTGTCAGTTGCTATAAAAGCAGGTGAAAACCTTTGTAGCTGCATTACAAAAATCAATAGCTCATACACAGCTCCGGCAACAAAAATCAAATGTAAACATTACGGTTTTGACGTTCCATACTGATAAGCTATTAAAAGAAGCAGTATAAGATTTACTTAAACGTTGTGTAATCTTCAAAATACAGAAGTTGCCTAAAAGCTTCGTTAGTTCATTTATAGCGCCAATACGCTATATTGTTAGTGCTATAACAACAGCGAAAATGTTTTCATTGTGAATGCTACTCACCGTAATATGGGAAGTTGCTAACAAGCAACTCAATTACATACATGAGCTCTTAACCGATGAGCTTTGTTGCTAATTCAGACAGAGCTGTTTTATGAATATATGAAAGCTGCATAAACGATATAAGATGAAATATATTCGGTACAAACTGACTAGCTGATAGATATTTGGGTAATAGTCGAGTTGAAGTTTAATGGATTATTTGCGGAGGCTTTTCTTTTATTCAGCATTGGCTGCTTTTATTCAAATATTATACAGCCAAAGGCTAGAAGTTGAAGCTTTTAGCACCAAAATTGTTAGTTGGGCACCGCCCCAGGCAATTTTTGGTATCAGAGCTGGCACATATGCAGTTACGATGAAATCGAAAGTGATTCAAATTACTTTTTTGTATCAACAGAAACGTATTTTATTTCTTGTTTCAAAACTTCTGCAGTCCTAAGATGCAGTGGTATTATTGCGAATTCCCAAATCTAGCGCTCTGCTTAATAAAGTCAACTGCCTGTGAGTAAAAATATGTTAAGAAGTTTCGCCCTTTTAAATGAAGAAGCGGCAACTGGAGTTTTTAGCCACCCTAATCTGTTAGAATCGCTAGAACAGTGTCCTAGTGAGACCTATTTGCTTTTCGGTTTGACTTGGGTTTATGGACACGAATTAATTGATTCGTATTGGATACTAAATCCACAGACACACAGACGTAACAGTTGGAACAATTTTCTCAAAAAATCATCGCTCAGTTACTTTACCACAATTTCACGTGCAAAAATGAAGTACAAAATAAAGTTTTGTACGTCAAATACGAAACTATAAAATGAATTTTAAAGAACCGTTAAGTTCACGGTCGATGGAAATTTCAAAAAAATCTCACTGAACACATCAAGACAAAATTTTTAAAACGACTTAACTGCTGTTGTAAACAAAAATTTAAACAACGATTTGACGAATTTGATAACTCTCCCAAGCAAACCAACACCACCAATAGGTAGGTGCACCTTCATGAAGGCTTCCGTTACCTGTTGATGGTGTTAGTTTGCGTGGGACAGCTATCAGATTTGTCAAATCGTCGTTTGAATCTTTGTTTACAAAAGCAGATAAGTCGTTTTGAAAATGTTGTCTTGATATATTCATCTTATCGCAAAACAGAGAAATACAGCACCAATATTGCCGTTTCTTTTTGCTAACATAACTTACGTGCTCACTGCTGAAAAAAATTACAAAAATAAAAAACACATCAAATACCCTTTCATTGCTATAATAGTGCTGTCCAATGAGCAGCTCGAAGTAGCTCGAAGTTGTTCCCGTCCTGCTCGTTCTTTTTTGTCAAGAAATGGGCATGAGTAGGACAGGGAGAAACTTCGAGCTACTTCAAGCTCTCATTGGATAGCACTAATGTAGGTGATGTTGTGCTTACTGATTTGAAGTAAATAAGTTTGATCAAAAAGTAAATAAGTTTGGCTAAAACCCCAACTGCAAGCCAATCTGCTGCTCCAATTACACTAAAGGTGTCTCCCAGCCCGTTTTGCACAAAACGCGCGCAACTCATCGTGCGCACACAACCACAGATCGGTGGTCTTGCTTGACATAAATATTCAAAAAGCCAGTAAACGCGATGCAATTGAAAGATCGAACCGCCGGCAACGATACGGACGATTCGTCCACATCGACGAGAAGTAGCCGAAGCCGAGGAAGCCCGCCCGGCAAGAAACAGCGATGTACTGACGGTGACGACGAGCAGGATGTGAACTTTTTTTCATAAATGGCTCTCACGCCATATGACCTCGCAACTCTTAACATTGGAACGATCACCAACCCGCGGAACTCAACGCACTTCGAACCTTTATTAGCAGCTAAAACTTCGATATCATCCCAACTAACATTTTTGGTGCTAAAAGCTTCAACTTCTAGCCTTTGGCTGTATAATATTTGAATAAAAGCAGCCAATGCTGAATAAAAGAAAAGCCTCCACAAATAATCCCTTAAACTTCAACTCGACTATTACCCAAATACCTATCAGCTAGTCAGTGTGCCGAATATATTCAATCTTTTATCGTTTATGCAGCTTTCATATAGTCATAAAACAGCTCTGTCTGAATTAGCAACAAAGCTTATCGGTTAAGAGCTCATGTATGTAACTGAGTTGCTTGTTAGCAACTTCCCATATTACGGTGAGTAGCATTCACAATGAAAACGTTTTTGCTGTTGTTATAGCACTAACAATATAGCGTAATGGCGCTATAAATGAACTAACGATGCTTTTAGGCAACTTCTGTACCATAGATATAATTATCAAGATGTTGGGGTCAGAGTAAATTAGTACTCATTTTATGGTTCCAGTGTTCTAAACTTTGCGGTACCAGGCGGTACCCACTAAAACTGAGCAACCTTTTGGTTTGAATTTGAACGGAACGGAGATAAGAGTCAAGCTACGGAATGAAGAGGATACCTCAGTATTAATAAAACTTCGAGAGAAATTTCAGGGGACCTTCTGAAGAAATTCCAATTCTAGAGGAATTCTCAGAGTTTTTTAGAGGGTTTTTGGGGGTTTCCTTGTAGGAATTGTAGGATAAATGTGGACATTTTTGGAGAATCGCTTCTAGCCGGTTGGTGACTTGAATTCGATGCTTTATGCGCCGCATTTGATGACGATAGATGTTGCCGGCGGACAGCGCCGCGTTTGAAGACCTTTGGACTTGCTACTCGTTTCACTTCTTAGGCGACGATCAAAGGTGCCGCCAAATAACAGTCTTGAAGGATTTACTAGACGATATGCCGGATTTGCGGCTCGGTTTGACGAAGATTGGATTTCCGATGGAATTCAATGCAAGAGATGTTTTCTTTGTACTGAGACAGTCCATTTACAATAACGTTGGCAGATAAATAATGGATTATATACCACCGGCGGATTTGAAACGTATAATTGCTGAATTCTCGCTTAACTTTTCAAAAGGACCTAAGTAACATTTTTTCATGAATTAATTTGAGTACTGCAATCAAAAGCTTTTATGTTGCTCTGTTGATTGCGCTATTCAAATTAATTCATGAAAAAAAATGCTACTTAGGTCCTTTTGAAAAGTTAAGCGAGAATTGGACTGGTTCTGGCCTCGTCTCTCCCATTTTCCCCCCAGAACGATAAAGCAGTTTCCAGGTTTCTGTTCAGACCTCACTCAGCAATTAATCACTCTCATCAATGACACTCTCAATTCATACTTATAATAATATTTTTTTCTTTTGATCTTGGAGCACGTGGTTAGAACATTTATTCAGGATGTGTAATTATTCCAAGTATATCTTATTCCACAATTGTTGAGGCATTAGCTGTAATTGTTTTACAATTGCCGTAATATTACTAAAGGAAACTATTGTATAATATTACTGAAAAATATTATTTAGCATCCCACGCTCGGGCACATTTCAACCCAAATCCTCTTTCAACATTTGATCAGTACTTCTATCCTTTGTGCGCCGTATGAAGTATAAATGTAATTTATATGTCTGAATTGAAATGATTACAGTATTTTCGTGTTACTGAACTTGACGATTGATTTTGTTCTTCAGGATGCGTGATTGAGTGTTTGTAAAGTTTCTTTCAAATGTGACAGTCTCTACCTTACAGATTGCGGCTTAGTTCAGTTCGAAATACAGGCCGGGCCACAGCTGTTGACGCGCAGTTTGCCGCAGTAAAATTAATTGTGAAAGGAATCGAACAAATCGGATTCGTACGGAAGTATCAGTAGGCTGACCAGATCATTTCGGTGGAAAAACGGGACAAACACACTTGTAAAACGGGACATGTCAAAAAACCTTGTAACAAAATTCAAGAGTTGTGGAAATTTTAAAATGTATGGGCTTAATTTTCATATTCTGTTTAAGAAGTTAGGGAAAAGTTTCAGAGTAAATTTTTCACCACCATAACCTTCTATTAAGTACTTCAACGAACCTTCTAAGCATTAAGTTAGTTGAGGAAAAATACTGAGCTACAAATATTTCACTCTTCAAAGAGGCGCGCAAAAAAAAAAAAAAAAAACACGAGTGAACAAAAAACTACGCATTTTTCAATATTTAAAAAGAAATGTGAAATTTTTAAATTTTATTTTAATCCACTGTTAAACATGCACTAAGGTCTAAGGATTTTATTACTGACCAATATCAAAAACTTTTCCAATTCTGAACAATTGAAAATAACAAAAAAATAGTCAAAGTATCCTTCCTGAAGGCTAGTTTACAGTTCGGAAAACGTGTCACGGGAGTTGGTCCCCCATGGATTTTGCATTTTTCAAGGGGGTGGGGTCGTTTTCATAGCCCAAATTCACTAAATCCCGTCCCTTTAAAAATGCATGGAAAACCAAATCCCGTGACACGTTTTCCGAACTGTAAACCAGCCTTTAAAGCCAGTGTGGGCATCAAAGAGAAAAAAAATAATGAGGAAAAATGTCAAAAAACAAATTCGAAAAGGGCAATAGGGATTATTATAGGAAAATTATCTGCGGATAAGAAAAACAAGAATCTCAACAAGGAAAGAACATTAATAAGAAATAATT
Source organism: Armigeres subalbatus (assembly GCF_024139115.2). NCBI lineage: Eukaryota > Metazoa > Arthropoda > Insecta > Diptera > Culicidae > Armigeres > Armigeres subalbatus. Next base: position 444,744,075 of record NC_085140.1, read on the forward strand.
TTTATTATTTCCATGAATATGGTTGGCGCATGTGAATAAAAATTAAATCTATTTTTTTGTTAAATATCTTGGCTGTGCATATGCACAGCATATGTTTCGAAATGGACAAATTGATATGAAATTTGCGAAAAAGCCTCCCTCCAAGACACGTGGATTCTTTTTCGCAAATTTCATATCAATTTGTCCATTTCGAAACATATGCTGTGCATATGCACAGCCAAGATATTTAACAAAAAAATGGTTTTCGTACGGCCGAGTTGCCGAATAATATGCAATTAATTGTTAATTAAATCTAATCAATTCACAGTCCTTTTTGATCGAAATTGATTCAAATGACGTTAAAAGTTTCCTCACATCTCGGGAAACTTGTCCATTGATATTGTTCTCATGTGCTTCCAAAAAGGCCCACACATGTGGTAGCTCCTGATCTATGAAATAGCCTTAAAGTACGTATGGACCGAAACCCGATGAAATTTTTACTCGGTTTGAAACTGCCTTAAACTCGATTTTGTCCAGCTGATATATTTTTTTTTATTATAAATTATATAAATTAAATATATATTTTATGTAAATAAAATTTATAAATTATTTTATAAATATTTTTTCATGTCGTCGTTTTTTAACAGTGGATGAATTTGAAATATTCGAAATTATTCCGACAGATTTTAAATGATTCTTACTGGTAAGTGGTAAAGCTTATTTGAAACAAACAGAATTACCCTACTTCGCAAGATTAAAAAAAAATCAAAAATGAACTTTGTCTGGAAATTGGAATGTCTGTCCCTGCGCTTCATTTGATTGAAGTTGAAGCGTAACCTGATTTTCAGGATATATGCACTTGCACTTGCCAAGTTACCGGTTCCGTCCAATCCACTAATGAAATTGGCCAAATTTTAATGCTATTTTGGAGATCTTTGGAAGAATCAATGAAAAAACGGGACAAATTGAGGATTTTTTAGATTATGACGGGACAGCATAATAATGTCTAAAAAACGGGACTGTCCCGTTAAATACGGTACGTATGGTCAGCCTAAGTATCAGTCGTCCATAAACAAAACTACGGTATGCCATAACACGGCCATCAAGCCTGGTATGAGCATCATGACACTCATCATGACGGGTCCCGCTAGACAGGATCGTCGGATCCAGAAACTGTTGTTCCTACTGGACACTCGAGCACACAGTATTTCCGTCGGCATATTTAGTAAAGGGACAGAGAAACGGAAATATTAGTGCTGTCCAATGAGCAGCTCGAAGCTGTTCCCGTACTGCTCTTTCTTTTTCGTCAACAAATGGACATGAGAGGGATGGGAACAACTTCGAGCTGCTCATTGGACAACACTATTATGAACGCATGCTTTCCGTGGTTCAATTAGTGTCCAACCAGAAGGCTGGACGAATGGAGCCAAAGCAATTGGTCAGAAGTAATGGGGTTTCTTACTCTGATGTATAGAAGAGTACGATTTCGCGAAAAATAAATTGTAAAAATTTTAATCCGTGGCCTCGTTGCCGGTCACGACACGAGTTGGTGAGACACCGGAATAAGGACGCCCAAGTGCGTTTCCCGCCGAATAATTGGTCAGCCACCGCCTCCTTGAGTTAATTCTGTACGCCGCATCCGGATTCGGCCACCCGTCAGTGGCTTCAAAATGTGCCGTACATACCTACTATCGTCCGACATATAGTCGATACCTACGACGTCACCCGACCACCTTCTTGTTAAAGCAACTGTTGTCCGTCAAACCCACCACCGCCGCATCGTAGGCCGTTCGACCGTTTGTAAGCCGCGTAATCAGCTCATTCCGGCCGACTACCTTGTCGCTCGGAGCCCGTTGGCTGTATAATCGCGCGGCCGCATATCGTCCGTTTTTTCTTTCGGCCGTAGCCGTGTAATCGTCCATCCTCCGGCACATTTACTGTACCACCATCACCCGCATTGTTATCTATCTGGCCAACCACGAGATCGTTCTACAACCACCCGTCGGCTGCTTCAACGGCCGACCACTCGTTTTTCGACACCGAAAGCCATTACGGGTTGCAGCCCGCTAGCCGAATCATCGTTCAATATAACGTTGGCCGCGTCATTGTCCTGATTTCCTCTGGCTGAATTTTCCTTCTTGTTGGCACCTTCCTCGCTTGACCACCCGACCACCGCACCTCTATGTAGATTATTCAATTCCATGGTTAGGTCCTTCACGCTCTTGAAAGCTTCCCCACACCAGTGACCCTGAGACCCGGAACAAAAGAAGTCTTCTGCGCCAGTCCAGACAGCTGCCGTGGCTAGACCAGCAGCTAGGGGTTAAGGCCAGTTCCCTTCTGGAACGAAGCGGTTTTGGGGCCATAAATTTACTCTTATAATTTGCATCTCAGCTTATTAATATTATTGCCAAATTTCATAGCTGAAAAAAAAACAAACGTTTAATAAAAATGGAATACCTATATAATAATGCGACGGATGAATCTTATCAAGAGTCAGCAAACATTTTCCTTGATTGTTATTGTTTGGTAAAAAATCTATATACGAAAATGTTGCTATGGCATCAGTGCTAAACCATGTTCTAAAGGTCGTTCATAGATTACGTATTGTTTGCAAAGATGACATAACTGGGTACCGAGGATTGTTCATAGTGTGCGAAACTGGAACCACTAAAAAATCGCTAGTTTCATACACGTAAAAAAATAACCTTATATGTTATGGCAAAAAACCATTCGAAAATACTTATACTCTTCATTATGTCACCTAATGAATGATCCCATATCAAAAAGCTAATAACATTCATAAGTTAATGAAAAGTATAAGTTTCGGAATGTATGTGACTAATGCGATGTATAAGTTTTTTCTTATACCTATCATTAAGCGCCTGCTTTGGCAAAAAAATATTAGAAATATTAATAATAAATAACATTAAATTTTTTTACGTGTATTGATTGTTGTCTGTACCTTTGAAGATTACACAACGTTTAAGTAAACCTATTACTGCTTCTTTTAATAGCATATCAGTATGGAACGTCAAAACCGCTATGTTTACATTTGATTTTTGTTGCCGGAGTTGTGTATGAGCTATTGATTTCTGTAATGCAGCTACAAAGATATTCACCTGCTCTTATAGCAACTGGCAAAGCGCTGTCATTAATGCTAGCAGATAGCGTAAGAAAACAAGCCATTTAGAAGCGATATTTCTGTTGACGGCTACTGTTAAACGATTAGGAGCAAAGTAGCATCTATACAGGTCGAGAAAATGTTGCCTAAAAACAATTTCAGGGATTGATGATGGATAAAAGTTAGCCAACAGAACATGCTGATAGATGTTTGAATAATGGTTGAAATAATGCTGAAAGCATAATTTTTAAGCTTATGTGCTGAAAGCAGCATGTAGGCCTCTTTCTAACGTTTATACAGCATGAATCTGAACATAGCGTTAGTAAAACAACCTATAGGGTATGCGAAGAAGCACATCCATAATTTTCTTTGTTATTTACATATGTCAAAGTGACGGTGATGACAGAGCAGCGGCCATTGAATCAGGAGATCAGGAGTTCGAATCTAGGTAGCAACAAAATTGATATTTGAGTTTTCACAAAAAAAAAAATTGAATAAACTCCCGAAATTTACTCACCTCTCAAATAATATTTAATCAAATTGAATTCAGTGGCTGTATAAAACTTATTTAACAGATTCAAAAAATCTGAATAAGCGCCATTGAAGGCGAATTATATTACTAAATGGTTTAGTAAAGATTGAGAAAAAACTGTGTAACATGCTGTAAAGTAGTTGTGCAGACACGTCAAAAACAGCTGAATAGATTCGCCAGATTTGCTGGTAAAAGCATTGAATAGAAGTTCTTGATCATATGTATAGCACACATATTCAGCTTGAAGCCGTATAGACGAGTTGAAATAACATTTACATTGACATTAAATGTTAGTTGGGATGTGTCTGCAGGACGTCGAGAACGAACAGCTTTCCTTGCCTGACTTTGTCAGCAGCCACGAACCATAATCAACCGGCTGAAAGGAGCAATGCTGGCACTGCAGCCTAATATTAACGCATTTGCCCAAAAGTACACGCGGCGCTCCCCAGAGTAAACGACGCACCGCACTTTTTGCTGCCCGTATACTCGATTCTTATGGGGAGTTAACATTGCGGCGTTTACTAGGGTGCGATTGTTCCTTTCGAATGGGAAACGCCGCGTGGAATCTTGTGCAAATGCGCTTTTGAAAACATTACAAAAGCCGCGCGGTGTATCGTATTGAAAGCACCCTACAATATCTCTTACCGAACGAGCTACTGAATGAAGCAACAGCAAAGATTCTGCTATCAGGGAGAGCGCATCCCCCTGTGACGACGGGATCCCACGAGAATTTTATCTCCGGATGTTTGACGTCATTAACCGTGAGTTGAGCATGCTTCTGGATAAAGAACTCGAGCGTAAAACAAATTGAAACGATGGATGGGATTGTGGGATGCCTGGCTATTATATACCGTATTCAACTTCTTGTTGACCCATTTCCACGGAAGTCGGGAAGTGGCCGTCCACGGTCCGCTCGAACAGTTCTTCAGATCAGTGAGAGACAAAGTGTGGTGAAATCTTATCAGATCGACCCGGAAATTGGATAAGGGTCCAAGATGACTTGAAATGTTCGTTCAGGGCCACCTTGTAACGGACCGAATCAAACAACTTCGACTGGAGCGCTCGAAACGTTTAGTGTCAGCATCATCGTATTCTCAGATGAGAAAGTGTTCACCATCGATTCCGAATCTAACACACGTATAAGAAGAAAAGATTTATTTCGCCGAGGAAGATTGAGGATGATCCGGAGAATGTAAATTTCAAGTTTAGACCAAACATCCGGCCGGATGAATAATGGTTTTCGGGGCAGTTGTGTCCAATGGCTTGAAAATGCCTCCAGTATTTATCAAAGCTGAATTAAAAGTTCATACCGAGGTTTGCATGAACATTTTGAAGGACCACGTTCTGCCATGGATGAAAGCCAACTTTGGAGCACTCCAATACGTCATTTCCCAACAGGACGGAGCACAGTGTCATACCTCAAAAAGTTGAGTCCTTGGCTTAAGGAAAACATGGAATTTTAACTTAATATGGACATATGTTCAGGCTAACGAACGTTCTCATGCCAGTGTTGAAAGTTTCCATTACCAAGGCATGGAACTCGATGACTGACTCATACATTGAGAAGATATGCTCTCGATTCCGTCCCCGTTTGGAGAATGTGATCGAGCAAAATGGTGGACATATTATGATTTATTTTATATTTTTTTTTATGGAAAAACCCTAAATAATCCACCTAGCGGTGTTTTGGCCATAACCTCTAATTTTCGCTTGTTTTCATGGGACATACTGTATTTTCGAAAGTAATTGAGTTTTTAATCAGCGCTACAGGGTTTGCAGAAATCGCTCTCAATAGATAACGAACAACGATAAAAGAGAGGCACCCAGACAACCACACATCGCATAAGAATGCACGATCAAAATCGTTTACCGATCCAAGTTTCATCAGATTCGCATTGTTGTGCAAAGCTCATCAGTTTATTTATAAATTTTCCCGCACAGTAGGCTATTTTACGAGTTTATTCCAGCTTCATTTGTTGACATCGCATATTCCTGCAATCAAACTCACATGAAATCGGATTATCTGTCAAACAGAGTTTGTTATCACAAACTACATCGCAATGCATAACGAACAAACTCGCATAAAAATCGTGCACATCGCATACACTTCCGTGCAACGTCGGATAAGAAATACACTTATATTGCCTCCACTTTTGTACGTAAAAAGTGTTTTCGCGACTGGTAAGCGATGAAATTTGTGCGCATAGGCATCGTATAACAGAAAAACAATTCTATTATGCATGCATTCTGGTTGTCTGGGCAAAAACTGTTCCGAATCATAACAAGCCATGATAACAAATTTATTAAACTTGTATACAAGTGCGAAAAAACAGAATCGGAAAGGCAGCCCTCCACAGAAAAATGGTGATTCTCGCTTTGTTTTCGCTCATTTTGTGTTGGTTATTGCATAGCTTCGTAGAACAAGTTGAAATGCATCATCAGAGCCAGTGCTCCTTTAGGATTCAATCCATGCAGCACAATCAATGCTTTTTTGTTTAATAAACATAGTAGGGAAAGCACCTAGCACGCAGGTTCAAACCACATCGAAGGAATGGTTATACCGGTTATACATTTTTCGGGCAAAATCTTTCAAATATTGTGCATGTGCACAAGAGATTGAAACAAAGTCTTAAATGTAAGGCCAAATAATGCCGGTCTGAAATATTATTTTCTTCTGTCACCTGTGTTTTGAGGCTTTATTTTATTATTTGATGGGAAATTCAAAATTTGATTGTAAAATAAAAAATACATTGAACTTTCCCAGCAAATTCTTTAAGACAACTGATGAGTTTTACGATTTATCAATTTATCCATTTTGTAGTTTCATTATTCAATTGCATGACTGAAAATGTTAATTAGAACTCCATTCTGTTTGCCTACGTCGATGAATGATGAAAAATGCGTTTGGAAATTGTTGGAATGCACTTTTGAAAATGTATTGATTTTAATGTGTGTTCCCGACCATACGGGGTAATATGAGCCACCATTTGGGGCAGTATGGGCCACCCATCCAAAACGTATTTTTATGAGAAAAATGTCATAATATTGCTGAATATGATATTCCTACAACGGTTCAGAATATTCCATACAAAATGAGATTAATAAACCGCACAACAGCGGACTGAACCGATTTTCCACTCTTTACCGTTTGCACAGACACATTTCAATTGGCCAATAGTCTTTTTTTCTGTTCCGATCGCAATAATGCGGTATTCACTTGTCATAAGACGAGTTTGTACCATCCCATTTAATTCCACCACTTGATTGTACCTTGACAGATACGTTTTTTTACCTCAACAGTAAGGCCGTCTTCAGGTCTCGTACTTGACTCCACTTTTCTTAACAAAATGCGGTATTGTAATTTGACCGTGATGAATTTAACATAGATGATAATATTTTTGTATTCGGCAACTGAAATTTGAACTTGTTTGCATATTAATGCCTGTGCAGGTATGACCATAAGGCCCAATAGAGAATAGTTTTTGAAAAAAAAAGTTCAGATTTGTATCAGTACAAACATGGGTGCAGTATATTCAAATACGATAGATCTTTTTTTACCCTATTTTAAACAGTTTTGTGTCAAAACCTTATTGAAAAACTTCAAACCCTATAATAATTTGGCTAATTTAGCGAAAATTTTCAACTGTATTTTCATCCGTCTAAGACGAATTAAGTACTCTTCATTTAATTCCACCAATTAATTTTTGATATCTTTGCAGATACGTATTTCGACCACAACTGTGTGGTCGTCTTCAGTGTCTCGTACGTGACTCGACTCGGTCAAGTACGAGACACTGAAGACGTCCACACAGTTGTGGTCGAAATACGTATCTGCAAAGATATCGAAAATAATTGGTGGAATTAAATGGAGAGTACTTAATTCGTCTTAGATGGTTGAATACATTCCACTAGAAGAGCTTTATAAATTTTTCTGTATTTTCATGTTCGAATCGAATTTAAATGCGGTTCTCACGTTAAGACATATGTCGAGCATTCTCTTAAAGATCATATAACACTGACATGATTAAACATGTCAATAAGCTCAAATTAAGGGTGGCTCATATTGCCCCTACTGCAGGGCTGGTAGCGACCGATGCCGCTCAAAATAGTGACTTTAGTGACCAAAGCTGACGAAAAAAAGGAACCAAAAAGTGACTTTCAGTTGCCGAAAAAGTGACCAAATAGTGACATTTAGTTTCAGTTGCAAATTCGATTAGACAAAACCAAGCGTTTTTGGGATGAAGGAGAATCGTTTTTTTCGTAATTTGTGGCGGAAAACATCTTTCAATTCCCATTCTTTTCTTTTAGAGCGCACTCAGAAAAGAAACGAAAATCGTACACGCTAACTTTTATCTACTCAAAGACTAAGTAAAATAGTATTGCCCTCTCCTTTAATCCCACGAAAATTTTACTTAATATCAGTCAAAAGCAGGACTACTAAAAACTATGAGTAGTCTTGCAAGCAAAACAAATTTTTACGCCACTGAAAGTGAGCGAAACATGGTTATGGAAATAATGGAAAACGGAAAAATGATTTCTCGGCGAAAATCTGCGTGAATGAGCATTCTCTTCTCGTGAGAATGAGTGAAAATTACGATCACTGCAGTGAATTACATGTGAATTCATGAACGATTTTTGCTATGGAATTCGACAGCGCATGTAATCTCCAAAATTGGGGAGACTTGATCTCCTTTCTATGATATCTACTCAATATTGAGGCAACAACTTAAAATCCAAATATCCTGAAATTGTGGTGGAATGTTGGCATTTTTGACAGTAAAGATCATTTAGTATATGTATGGCTTTGTGCTGTGAAAACAAATGGTAGCATTTGGTAATTATTGGGAAATTTTGCGTGACCACTAAAAACATCTTAAATAATAGAGTAAATATAGTTGTCAAATAACTCCTCACATAAAAATCATTTGTGTAGAGGATCTGTTATAAAGATACGCTATAACAATACTACTCTAGTTCTCGGTAAAACAGGGGAGAATCAAGTCTCCCACCCGACCAGCACACATGTTAAACAAAAGTTTATGTGACCCATATGCAACCGAATTTAGTCACATTTGAGTCGCCGCAACCAAATAGATTTGAATTGTGCTGCTATGACAAGGGGTCAAGTCTCCCAAGGAATCAAGTATCCCCACATTCCCCTACTGTATAAAATCGAAGTCGGCAGGTCTCCTGCTTGTATGACTGTATACCAATTTATAAATTGTGACGTCAAACACCTTCAATTAGCTATTGGTGAAATGTCAATAAGAGCAGCAATTTAAATGGCTGGCGAAGTTGCAGAGCGATCATTTTTCCAAGATCCGTAATTCCATTTCCGCCATGAACAAAGCATCATCCAACGGATGCATAGAGCTTTATTAAAGAAATCATTTCAATAGTTTCAAAATAGTTGAAAATAGTGACTTTTTGCGAGAAAAAATGACTTTAGTGACTTGAGATCGTAAAAAGAGACTTTTTAGTGACTTGTTCGAAAAAAAGTGACCAATTCACTAAAAAGTGACCCGCTACCAGGCCTGCATTTGTAAGTTCAAGCTAGAATGTCTAATTTTCGATCAAAATTTATTCATTTCAACGCAGTTAGCACAACATCGCCTACATTACTTATGATACTTTCACTATATTACTAAAAATGTTTAAATTTTAGATTGCTCGAGATTACACGTTTTATAGAAAGTCTGTTTCGCATAAGAAACAATGCTGAAAAATATTTTACCTTGCCATACTCTATCAAAATGAAATTTTATCATCAAATGAAGTGACAATAAGAGTGCGTGTTGGCTCTTGTTTCGGACGGCAGAACGATCGCGCGATTTGCCGAAATTTTGTGTTTTGCATTGCGCGGCCGGTAATAAAGTTAATTAGTTCAGTGCGTGTTGGCTCTTGTTTCGGACGGCAGAACGATCGCGCGATTTGCCGAAATTTTGTGTTTTGCATTGCGCGGCCGGTAATAAAGTTAATTAGTTCAGTGCGTGTTGGCTCTTGTTTCGGACGGCAGAACGATCGCGCGATTTGCCGAAATTTTGTGTTTTGCATTGCGCGGCCGGTAATAAAGTTAATTAGTTCAGTGCGTGTTGGCTCTTGTTTCGGACGGCAGAACGATCGCGCGATTTGCCGAAATTTTGTGTTTTGCATTGCGCGGCCGGTAATAAAGTTAATTAGTTCAGTGCGTGTTGGCTCTTGTTTCGGACGGCAGAACGACCGCGCGATTTGCCGAAATTTTGTGTTTTGTTTTTCCCTTAGGACGGTTCGTAAGTAAATTGATGAATATATTTTATTACTTTTACAGCATATACTGTTATTGACAAACGCTCTGTATTGTCGAATAGAGCTCCCTATTATTTACCTTTCCCACTAACACAAATTTTCCTTCCCGAGACATCTATGAAGGTAGTATGGGTTCCCTGCATCTTCACTAGTAGATGTTGAACTAACATTCCTTCCCTTCCTTCCGTGATTGTAAGGACGTGGCCAGGTATACAACTGCTACTGTATAGGAAAAGGTACTAATCCCAAGTACCAATTTGCGACAATATACAGTAGATTGCTCAATTCAAGCTCTGTCTGGTAAGGGGGCGGGTGTCGCGGGAGAGGGTTCTCTTCGTCGACTTCCCCTCATTTGAATGAAAGTGACAGGCAGGGAGTTTCTTTGCAGTTTATCACCTCAGAATGCAAGTTCGCATTGTTTTCTTTCGTTCTGAAGTGATAAACCAGAGAGAGATCTGCTGCTTGTCACTTTTGTTTAAGGGGCAGGGGGTCGGCAGGGAGAGTCTTCTCTTGCGACATTCGCCCTTATTCCGGATGGAGCTTGCATTGAGCATTGTATAGCCACCCACGATTTGTACAATCACATATGCTATGCTATGCTATGCTATGCTAAATGAAGTGACAATAAAATAGAATCAAATTATTCATCCTACAAAGTCATAATCTTCAAATGAAAATGTATACGATGCTAAAAAACTGCCCTGACCCATCTTACCCCGTGACCCATCTTGCCCCGCCTAACCCTACCTCGCAAAACATGGATTTAGTACCCTACTTTTTATTTTGATCAAATTAGTTGAAAATAGTGACTTTTTACGAGAAAAAGTGACTTTAGTGACTTAAGCTAGAAAAAAGAGACTTTTTAGTGACTTACCCGAAAAAAGTGACCAAGTCACTAAAAAGCGACCCGCCACCAGGCCTGCTACTGACCCTATAAGGCTGTTGTTCTTGATTATTTCTCGGGTACTTATTCAAAAGGACGTATGTGATTTTGTAAACAAAGATTCAAACGTCGATTTGTCCAATCTGATACCACTCCCACGCAAACCATCACTACCGGCAGGTAGGGGAAGTCTTCGGCTACTTGTTGGTGGTATTTGTTTGCGTGAGAGTGCCATCAGATTGGACAAATCGACGTTTGAATCTTTGTTTACAAAAACACATACGTCCTTTTGAATAAGTACCCGAGATTTGATGATTTAAATTTTTTTTCAAATCTTTGCAGTCAGGTTTTTATCCGTTTTTTCATACATTTTATCTACGCTTATTTTCATTGACACAAAAAAGAGGGTACCTCAATTAACGAAAAAGTGCCCAAGTTTAACCCCAGCCTGTGTGCTTGAAGAGATAGTATATTAAGGTTCAATAGACTGACAGAAAACCTTATGGCCTGTTTTATCAGTTCTGAGGACAGTATGTCGTGTTCTTGAATAAGGACGTGCACTTTCGACTCCTTATTTGAACCTTTGAACAAACGATATAAATACAACATGCTCACTTTATATCTACCCGATTTCCCTGATTGCCCCACGAACTCCCTGATAATTCCCTGATTTTTTTAGGTTTCCCCAGGTTTCTTCCCAGCCAATTCCAGATTTTCCAGGGGGTTTTCAGGTAGTCGACACACTGATAAATGTAGTTGGAGTTAAGATATAATCAATATTTTCTGTAGCATCCAGTCAAGGTAAAAGCGATCATTCGATCTATAAGAGTGCCTAAGACAAATGCAAATTGCATTAAAGATAATTTTGTTGGACGTAAATAACATTCTAAACTGTATCGAATAAGTGCTCTTGAATCGAAAATAAGCACTAGTGGCTTACGAGGAGATAAAGTTTATACGCGAGTGAAAAAATAAGGTACTGAAAAATAGCTACCGAATGATAAATCTAAGTGTGAGAGATGTTGAATATATGGCAGTTTTTCTAAGAGAAGGATTGAGAGAGTAATATTGTTCGATTGCGTTAATATTCGCTAGAGTCGTTCATTAAATGACATTCAACTCGTTTTTCATTTTACTTGTGCATACATTCTACACTGTATTGTTCTACTATTCAAATGCGTTCTACGTGCTACGTTCTTTTCTTCTGTTTTCACTTCGATCGTATATTAATTTCATTACTTCAAAGCTGGACAAGTACTTACTACTAGCTCAACTGTTTTTGCTACCCTATTTAGCCTACTGAATACCGTTATGAAAATTCTTAATTTCCATTTTATTTACGCATGTTTTTCAATTACTTGCTTGTGAAAGGGAAAAACTGAAATCTCTCCTCGAGGAAAAAAAACGTAAAAACAATCATAAACGGAAGAAAAATAAGTTACACCATTGTATGCGTCTATATCGCACTTACATGCCATTCCGCGCCTAGGAAACATCTTTCCGCAGTTTACCAATAATCAACAAAAACTTGTGGCGAATGCTTTGGGGAGTTCTCTACGGACGAAACCTAACTCGCTAGTAATAATAATCAACAGAAAGCACACCCGATGTGAAAGCGCAAACAAAAAGGTCCCATCCCTTGCACTACTGCAGCATCAGCGCCGACAAGTTCCGCTGCAGGATCGTGTCCTTGACCGAGCTGAACACGACCTGAATGTTCTGGGTGTCGACCGCGTTCGTGAAGTGATGATAGATGGGCGTTTTGGTATTCTTGCGCACGTTCATGAACATCTGCAGGATGAAGTTCTGCACGTCCAAGATCGAGTGCGGATTGCCGGTGAACTGCGGATAGTACCAGCGGATGTCCGTGTCCGGATTTTTGACCTTCTGCGCCAGCAGATCCGTCTTGTTCAGGAACAGGATGATCGAGATGCCCTGGAACGTGGTGTTGTTTACAATCGTGTCGAAGATATTCCGCGACTCCTCCAGGCGATTGGTTTTCCTACGAAAGAGTTGAGTTAAGGTGTCGAATCGTTAGAAAATTATATCATTCTAAATATACTTACCTGTCCTCAGCCAGGACTTGATCGAACTCGGAAGTCGAAACTAGAAAAAGAATCGACGTCACCGAACAATCGAAACATTTGGTCCACTTTTGCCGCTGCGTCCGCTGGCCGCCAACGTCAACAAACACGAATGGAATGTTCTGTAAAACAGATTATATTTAAATAAGAATTGTTAGATTAGAAAAGCAGAATTGTATAATTAAACAAAATTTATTACCTGTATTCTAATTGTAAATTCAAATACACCCTTGGTTGCCTTGCGACAATGCAGTATATCACGATGTGTGGGAACGTAGTCTAACCTTGATATCCGGTCTAAATCGTCTAAGAAATAACTAACAGAATCACTCTGCAAAGTAGAAGAAAATAAACATTATATTAAAAGACCAAATAAATTTCAAGTCATGCAGTAAATCGATTGCTAAACACGGTTTCCAAACAGTTCATTGACAGAGAAGGCGATGTGTAATTGGATCTGCATGTAAGCTCCCCTTATTAATCTGGCTGTTACGATGTTAAACTGTTTTTACGAATCGATTAAGCATTGCGCTTGACAAATAAATTAAGCCACGACGTATACAAGTTGGAAAAAAATCATTCATAACCATGGTGCTCGAGTGCCACAGGTTGGCCAGAGTCAACAGCGTTTCAAGTGTCGCATTAGTACAAACGGCGATTTGCGCTACACTTTAATCCGTGTGCAGTCTGCGCCCGTGCGCTCGCTCGTTTAGGTGGGCTGCTTGTGATATGGGCTTCAGAGCTGTTGAAAATCTCTTGATCCCACTTAGGTACAAGAATCTCCCACGCGCCATATCGAACGCCCTAATGCGGGATTTGCAAACTCGTTAGCGGCTTGGCGGTGCAATACCAACGATATTGAGCCCGTCTTGTTATGGCGGTATGGGGATGGTTTCGACACTTGCACGGTTCCGAATCGCTAAATGAGCACATGTGCAAGACGAATATACAGCTTTGAATCTAGAAATATTAATGACTAAAGAACACCTGATTGTTTTCATTAGAGTCGTTTTCATATTGAAATATTTTATCTTGAATAGTAAAAAAAAGTGCGAAATTGCTCGACATGCAATAAAAACTATAACCAGGGATGTTTAGGAATGCCGGATGGTTGTAAAGAAATCTAGAAGTTCGTAATGATTCCCGTAGGGTCGAAAAACGTTTAAGATGAATCTTAGCAGTTTGTAAGAATTCTATGAAGTCTGAGTGTATTTTTGGAAGATCTTTTTTTTTTTTGAGCATGATGACCGTGCATTTCGTAGTTGCTACTCCGTGATCGACCAGAACAATCGCAATTGCACAGGGAACCAATGGATGAAAGCATGGGATTTGCTCTCCAACCTCAATGTGCACAGTCCGAGAGTTCTAGTATTTTGGATAGTCGATAACGGCGCTCGCCACGTCCTCACGGTCATCGGGGATGGGAAGGAATTGATGATGCAGTCACTCGTCCACTGCAAGCCGAGAACACCTCTGCACTCGCCACGAGTTCCTGGGGAATTTTATTGGAATCTTGCAAGATTTTCGAGAGACTGTTCGAACAAATCATGTACATTTACATCAAATATCATGCACATAATTGGAGCATGATAAACGATAGAAATTACCATTTCATTTTATTTTTACATCACTTATCATCTAAAATTTTTGTGTTGTTTTAAATTAACATGTTCTATTTTATCCTATTTAAATAAAAAATGGTTACCATGAGAATCGAACTCAGGTCCGCAGAGTGATAGCCCGTTCTGATACCACTCTACCGTCTTCACTTCTTGAAACCAATGTTGCCAAAAGAGTAACAGGTTCTAAGTTATGGCGATTCAAATATACCAGTATCGAACCCGTCGTGATCGGGTCCTGTTTAGGTAATGTAACTTTACATGCTTTGAGTAAACGCATGCGCAATGCGCAGCGCATTGTCCAGGGGAAACATCTGTCTGGATGAAGTGCAAGAATTCGAAGTTTTTCCAACGATTTAAGTAAACGCCTGATGAAGTACACCGATGAAATGCAACATTATGGATGTTGCTTTGTAGTCGTAATGGAAAATCTTCACTTTGGTATGACTGTGGTCGAAAACGAAGGTTTCCCGCTGCATTTGCAGCTGCCGTGATGGAATTATTTGTTTTGTTTACATTCTACCGAGATCGTCGCAAGCGTGGCCATCTTTTATTTCGGTTCACATAATATCATGTAAACTTAATTGGTTTATAAATGAATTTTCATGGTGAATAAAGTATTGTTGTCAACAGAGTGTAGTAATAATGGGTAATGTATTTATACGGTTTAATTCATGCTCTGTTTATGTGCATGATTTTCAACGCATAATTTCTTGAGAAAACGATTACATGATCTGCATTTACATTAGTTTCATTGATTACATTACCAGTAGAAGTCAATTTTTTTTGCAGTGTGGGGTTAAGGTTTCATGGCAGAGGTTCACCTTGGTTAACGGGTTGCCAATGTGATAGTTATGAAAGGGTGGTGTAGTATTCTAATTGGATGCCGAAACGAACTCTTTCGCACATTTCGAATTCTAACAGTAACCTTCTAGAACTAATCAAGTTGTAGGTATAGGGATAGAAGATAGAAATGGTATGAAAGCCCATTTCCAGTTCTAGCGATTGCTAGAACATGAGAAATATATGAAAAGATACAAAGTAGGAAGAATGGAACGGGCCTGAGATTGAACCCACGACCTCCTGCGTATGAGGCAGAAGCTGTAGTCATATGACCACCAAGCCCGTTCATTGTATTTTTGGAAGATCGTAGAGAAAGTAAAAATATTATATGATGACATTGTAGGTACGTCCAGTCCAACATAGTTCGGGACACTTCAAGAACTTTTTTTTTGCTTCTATGTTACAGGCTCAGACGTTTATAACACTTAACGGAGCCGAGACTGTTTATGATATTTACAAACTATATCATTATTATTAACAGTTAGTAAGGGGAAAGGGACATTGACCAAGATACTCGTGGCGACTCAAGGTTAGATTGCGTACTTTCAGGATGGACATGGTTGGGATTTTGGTTTAGGATATTTCAGCTGCTCATCCGGGTATTTGACGTCAAAAACGTTGTAGTGTAGCGTCGTGCTCGAATTGTGGTTCGTCAGGGAGCATCTTCCGGATGACCAGAGCTTCATGGTACACGGAATAATAAGACGCAAATAAAAAAAAGAGCAAAAAAGAAAAAGAAGCAAAAAAAAAACAGAAATATTAGACTGTGATGTCAGACGAGCAAAGAAATGCATAGATAGCCTGCATATATAGTATTATATAGTATATATATTATATATATATATATATATATATATATATATATATATATATATATATATATATATATATATATATATATATATATATATATATATATATATATATATATATAGTATATATATTATATACCACATCGCGATCCCACTAAAGACTTCTTACTTCCCTGTAGGGTTGTTTACCTCGGGCCACAAGGGTATCTAATATTTGCTCTCTGGAGGCGTCGTTTTCCGAGCAATACCAAACTACGTGATCGATGTCATCGTAACCGGCTCCTACATAGGATGCTATCGACCAGGTTTATTCTATAGAGATGAGCGTTTAGTGAATAGTGATTGAACATAAGCCTCCACATCGTGCGAATGAAGCCTCGGCTTAAGTCTTCACCTCTGAACCACGCTCGCGCAGAAACTTTAGGAACTATAGAAAATAGCCAGCGTCCAAGTTCATTGTGTGACCAAATCATTTGCCAATTTTTAAGAGTACTCTGACGGACTAATGAGAAAAACTCGTTGTTCGAGATTTGTCTATCATAAACTTCACTTTCCTGTGCGCCCACCTATGCTAGCGAATCCGCCTTCTCACTGCCATAGATTAGGCAATGGGATGGGACACATACAAAGGTAAGCTTGAATGATCTTTTGACCAAATCACGCATCTGCTCTCTTATGTTCGTAAGAAAGTAAGATGCGTGCTTAACTTCAAGAACATAACATATAGGCATCTTTGCCAACCCGTAACACTGGGTAGACACCTTTACGTGGTGTGTTACGGGGTAAGATCTACCACAGTTACATTGTCAGCTACAGGCAAATCCTGACCCAACAAATATCTTCCTCATTATCCAACTCCGAGGTACTTATGAGGGGGTGTCGCTAAGTCGGTGGTCTCTCGTTAAGTAAGTACCACACCAACGCTTCCTTTCTCTCCCTAGTTACAGTGAAGATGGGCTTGGCCAGGAGTAGTAATCCTCATGCTTTGTTTTTTTATCCGGAATCAAGAACCACTCCCCTTCTTGATTTCTTATAGCATTCTAAATAAGGATCTCAAAAGTAAAACATGAGTATCACTACTCACTAGTGTCCAATCTACGAATTACACAGTAACAATTCCGATGCTAATAACATATAGGCATCTTTGTCGTGAAATTTGGTCCTTTCACGATTTTGAAACGCTAGACTATCACAAATAGTCAGTTTATTGCAATTGAGTGCGAAACTACCAGCAAAAACATTTTTTTTGCAATTCCTGATCATAATACCTGGTTGCGAAATGGTGGGTTGACGTCAAGGAAGGAGCGCCTAACAGAGCTTTGGTCCCCACAAGTTCCTATCTCGACTTCCGGCTCCGAATCTCCAGGAAATCCAGGAGGAGATCGGCCGGCTGAAAAACAACAAAGCCCCTGGAGTTGACCAACTACCAGGAGAGCTGTTTAAACACGGCACTGGCTAGAGCGTTGCACTGGGTTATTACCAAGGTTTGGGAGGATGGGGTTCTGCCGCAGGAGTGGGTGGAAGGTGTCGTGTGTCCCATCTACAAAAAGGGCGATAAGCTGGATTGTAGCAACTACCGCGCAATCACAATGCTGAACGCCGCCTACAAGGTACTCTCCCAAATTTTATGCCGCCGACTAGCACCAATTGCAAGAGAGTTCGTGGGGCAGTACCAGGCGGGATTTACGGGATGAACGCTCTACCACAAACCAGGTGTTCACCATACGTCAGGTATTGCAGAAATGCCGCGAATACAACGTGCCCACACATCATCTATTTATCGACTTCAAAGCCGCATATGATACAATCGATCGGGACCAGCTATGGCAGCCAATGCACGAAAACGGATTTCCGGATAAACTGATACGGTTGATCAAAGCGACGATGGATCGGGTGATGTGCGTAGTTCGAGTTTCACGGGCATTCTCGAGTCCCTTAGAAACGCGTGGAGGGTTACGGCAAGGTGATGGTCTCTCGTGTCTGCTATTCAACATCGCTTTGGAGGGAGTAATACGAAGGGCAGGGATTGACACGAGTGGTACGATTTTCACGAAGTCCGTCCAGTTATTTGGTTTCGCCGACGACATTGATATCATGGCACGTAACTTTGAGAGGATGGAGGAAGCCTACATCAGACTGAAAAGTGAAGCTAAACGGATTGGACAAGTCATCAACACGTCGAAGACGAAGTACATGATAGGAAGAGGCTCAAGATAGGTCAATGTAAGCCACTCACCACGAGTTTCTATCGGTGGTGACGAAATCGAGGTGGTTGAAGAATTCGTGTACTTGGGCTCACTGGTGACCGCCGATAACGATACCAGCAGAGAAATTCGGAGGCGCATAGTGGCTGGAAATCGTACGTACTTTGGACTCCGTAAGAATAGAGTTCGCCGCCGTACCAAACTGACTATCTACAAAACGCTTATAAGACCGGTAGTTCTCTACGGACACGAGACCTGGACGATGCTCGTGGAGGACCAACGCGCACTGGGAGTTTTTGAAAGGAAAGTGTTGCGTACCAAGTATGGTGGGGTGCAGATGGCGGACGGTACGTGGAGGAGGCGAATGAACAACGAGTTGCATCAGCTGTTGGGAGAACCATCCATCGTTCACATCGCGAAAATCGGAAGACTGCGGTGGGCCGGGCACGTAGCCAGAATGTTGGACAGTAATCCGGTGAAAATGGTTCTCGACAACGATCCGACGGGAACAAGAAGGCGAGGTGCACAGCGGGCAAGGTGGATCGATCAGGTGAAGGATGATTTGCGGGCCCTCCGCAGACTGCGTGGTTGGCGAAGTGCAGCCATGGACCGAGCTGAATGGAGAAGACTTTTATGTGCAGCACAGGCCACTCCGGCCTTAGTCTTCCACGGGTCGTCCGATGACAAAAGACCGCCAGCTAAGGGTTGTGTACTTAGCTGGTAGTGCAGCCTGGGCACTGCTGTCCTTCTGACATTAGCTAGAGTGAGAAGGTACGCCTCGAGTGTCTGTTCACCAGGAGGTGCGGCTCAAACAGCGTCTGCCCAGCGGCTGATTAACGAAATGCAGTATCGCGTCAGCTATACTCAAGGTGGCAGCCCCACCAGCGCGATGTAGGTAACGCGACCCCGTTAAGGTACCTTACTGAAGCCTCTCAAATACCACGAAAAAAGGAGATAGAAGAAAAAGATAACGTTATTTTTGGCAACGAAATAAGGACTATAATTGGAAACTCGGTACCTGGAACGTCAGGACCCTGAATGAACCTGGACGAGTGAGTTTTCTGGCTCGTGAACTGCAGAAAGTTGGAGTAAACGTGGTCGCTATTCAAGAAGTCCGAGGGCGTAGATCCGGAGAACATGAATTCCGAGTCGTGGACCCCACGACCAACACTGTATTCAAATATAACATCTATCACAACGGCGGCGGAAAAGCAGAGTATGGAGTTGGTTTCGTAGTAATGGGCAAGTAGATGAAGCGAGTGATGCCGTGGAAACCCATTAGCGAACGAATCTGTGTGTTGAGGATACGGGGCAAATTCTTCAATTACAGCCTAATCAACGTTTATGCACTGACACACGATAAATCCGACGACGTGAAGGACAAGTTTTATGAATGTCTTGATAAAGCCTCTGGAGAGTGCCCAAAGCATCACTTAAAAATTGTTCTCGGAGACGCTAACGCTCAGGTCGGTTGAGAGGACCTTTTCCGTCCCATAATCGGTAGGCAGAGCCTTCACTCCGCTACCAATGACAACGGCCTACGGCTAGTAAATTTCGCTGCTGCCAGAGGGATGGCCATCATTAGCACCTACTTTGCACGAAAGAATACCTGGAGACACCCAAATGGTGAAATTAGCAACCAGATAGACCTTGTTCTGATGGATGGGCGCCATTTATCGGATGTTATCGATGTGCGGACATTCAGAGGTCCGAACATTCACTCTGATCACTACCTCGTTGTCAGTAAAATGTATCGAACGAAAGATCACAGCAAACGATGCGTTACAATATCCAGCGATTCTCGGCGGAAGGAGTATCGGCTGAGTACCGCCAGAATCTCGGTGAACGGATAAGTGCAATCAACGTTAGCGATAACATCAACGATCTATGGGAGTCGATCCATGGATTGGTGAGCACAACAGCACGAGAAGTGGTAGGCACTGCACAGAGGCGACCCAGGACGGGTTGGTTCGATGTGGAGTGTCAGAGAGTGGCAGACGAGAACGTTGCTAGAAGCCGCATGTTGGTGTCGGGTACCCGATCGAATAGAGATCGATGCAACGACCAAGAAGAGAATTTGCTGACATATTAAACCGAAGTGGCTGCCAGGTGGAAGCAACACTTCGAGACTTTGTGAATAGTGGAAGTGACGGTGCATCGGTGAACAGAATAAATACTAGCGACGATGGACAAACTGTGGAGTCGCCTACACTAGATGAGGTTAGAAAAGCTTTTGAAGAGCTGAAAAACGGGGTGCGGGGTCCTTACCAGCTCCCGGCTGAGCTTCTCAAACATGGCAATGAGTAGCTTTATGAAGTTCTGCACGAGGACTTGCCTGCTAGCTGGTTGGACGGCCTTATTTGCTCTCTCTTTAAGAAAGAACACAGACTGGAGTGCGCCAATTACCGAGGAATAACCCTCTTTAATGCAGCGTACAAAATTATGTTCCGTATTCTTTTCAACAGATTGAGATGGCTTGAAGAGTCCTTCGTCGGCGAATATCAAGCAGTTTTCGTGAGGGCTGATCAACGACGGATCAAATGTTTACTCTGAGACAAATCCTTGATAAATTCCGGAAGTACACCTTGCAGACACATAATCTGTTTATTGATTTCAAGGCAGCGTACGATTCAGTGAAACGGAATGAATTATGGCAAATTATGCTAGAACATGGTTCTCCGGCGAAACTGATACGTCTGATTAATATAACGTTGGACGGATCGAAATCATGTGAAAGGGTTGCGGATGAAATATCGACGTCATTTGTTACCTTAGACGGATTGAAGCAGAGTGATGCACTCGCAAAACTACTGTTCAATATAGCGCTCGAGGGAGCGATTAGGAGAGCTGGTTTTCAAAGAAGCGGTACCATTATTACAAGATCGCATATGCTCCTGGGATTTGCGGACGATATCGATATTATCGGGCTTGATCGCCGTGCCGTGGAAGAGGCTTTTGCGTCTTTTAAGAGGGCGACAGCAAGGATTGGACTTACGATCAATACCAGCAAAACGAAGTACATGGTCGCTGGCAATCACAGTGGGTTCATTAGTGGTAGTGGTAGCGAAATGGTGCTGGATGGTGAAAAATTTGAAGTGGTAGAAGAATTTGTGTATCTTGGAACATTAGTGACGTGCGAAAATGATATTACCCGCGAGGTGAAAAGGCGTGATAATAGATAAAATTTAGTAGAGAACCCGGAAGAGGCCGCAGTCTTCGTGGAAGGCGGCTGAAGGCTCTCAATATTCAGGGCGACTGGAAGCGATTGGCCCAGGATCGAGTCCAGTGGAGAAGGATACTCCATTCGGCGGAGGTTCATCGAAGAGCTGTGGCCCATCAAGTAAGTAAGTGTTCTGTTTAACAGACTGAGACCCCTTTAGGAGTCCTTCGTCGGCAAATATCAGGCGGGTTTTCGTGAGGGCCGATCAACGACGGATCAGATGTTTAGCCTGCGGATGACTCTTGATAAATTCCGGGAGTACAACTTGCAGACTCACCATCTGTTTATTGATTTTAAAGTAGCGTACGATTCAGTAAAAACAAATGAGCTGTGGCAGATAATGTCCGAACATGGTTTTCCGGCGAAACTGATTAGATTAATACGTGCAACGTTGGATGGTTTGAAATCAAGTATTCGAATTGCAGACGAAGTGCCAACTTCGTTCGTGACCTTAGACGGATTGAAGCAGGGTGGTGCACTTTCAAATTTATTGTTCAACATTGTACTCGAGGGGGCTATCTGGAGATCTGGCGTACAAAGGAACGGCACTATCATCACTTATGCTCCTGGGCTTTGCGGACGACATCGACCTTATTGGAATCGATCGCAGAGCAGTAGTGGTGGCTTTTGGTCCCACTGAAGAGGGAAACGGCGAGGATAGGCTTAACCATAAACTCTTCCACAACAAAGTACATGGTGACAGGTACAGATAGAGGAAAACCTAGTGCTGTTGGTGCAGAGGTATTGCTTGATTTGTAATGGTTATTAGAATTTTTTACCGAACTGTTCAACAGTTCAAAAACCCAGTAAAACCCCAGTAATCTGAGTTAGCTGTTACGGTTCTGGAGGATAGCTATCGTAATTGGTCACACTCCCCAAATATCTCGAACTCCTATCACCTACTTAGACTTGACGGATCTGGCAGAATTTTTGGCAGTAGCTTTTGAAATCAATAAAACCCAGATCAATCCACCTAGCGTTGGTGGTGCCTTTCTCGAGCATTAAAAAAAAAGAAAAACGCATAAGAGAAGTCGAAATATCACTTTAGGGAGATAGATTTTACTTTTTCCATCAATTCATATCCATTTGCGGTCATTTGAATTCATTTGAATTTTTTTTCCAAGGGGGGACCTTTGGCAAAAAACAATGTTTTTTAAGAACTTTAAAACGCAATGACCGATCGGGCCAATTTTCAATAGGAAACAAGTGGACCGCAATCCGCGTAGATTGCAACCTGTTGAGAACAAATAGGATAATGCTAAGTACCAAAAAGTGTGGTTTACATTTTTGTCCACATACACACACACACACACATACAGACATCACATCAATTCGTCGAGCTGAGTCGATTGGTATATAACACTATGGGTCTCCGAGCCTTCTATCAAAAGTTCGGTCTACCCTAATGATCATTTAGGTACCGCCATCGGGGGTGACAATGGGTCTGGGGGTGAGAATGGGTCATCGCTCTCACCGGCAGTCTGGAGGTCGTAGAGCAAAATCGTTCAAAAAGGTCTCTTATATTTTAGTCTTCTTGCCCTCAGATGCATTCAATATATTCTACAAGCATTCTAAGTAGTTGAAACAGTGAACCACTCTCACCCCCATTTGACCCATTGTCACCCCCGACGACGGTGTGACGAAACAAAATCCATTCTATATGTTTACAATTTCTAATAATGGAATACAATTTTACGTTAGCACTGCAGTGAGGTGGCAGAAATTGGTAATTAAAGGTAGCAGTTAATATCTGTGAAAGTGCTCATAGAAATAGAACTCTACACTGGCGGCGCCAGCCATTGATATTTGATGAGGCACCACTTGGTGCAAGCTCGTTGTCTTTGAGAACGTTAGCGTGCTTGCGACGACTGGTGACCCACCTCTCGTTCCGGTAGTGGATCTCTAGCTTGCGGGTCGGTGATGCCGAGAAGATGAACCATCCAACCATAATATGTGGCCTGCTAGACCATTTTATTCACTTCTAACATTTTTGACCGTCTTTTTTGGAATTGGTCCCACTGTGCGCCGTGGAGTGGCAGTAGCAGAGCAAATCCAGCCGATTAAACTTGTTTACTTTTATTTTATTTATTGATACTTTTTTACAACCTGATGATATTGCTTGCCGTTTTGTATGCACTCGACTTGACGGAGAACAATCCGCCAGTGTAAATATTTGATGTTTGTTTTGGGAACTGCCAGCCAAGCAAAAGCCGGCACGATGTCTGTCTGTGTTATTGGAAAAGAAAACAATCAACCATTTTCTCCCGATTCGGGCGTGAGAATCCACTTCTGTCTGCGGAATTGACAGATTGTAGGTCAAGGGTGGTATCATGGTGCGATTTGCGTTGATTTGTGACTGCGACTTTGAAATGGAAGCATTGATATGACCAATGTACAGAAAATACAGGAAAATATAACCTATCGAAATTAATGTAATTAATTTCTTGTTTGCTTAGCCACCGAGCAATACAGTCTGATGGGAGGAGATCTAACCAACGAGAACAAGAAAATGATCACAGAGCTGCGGGAAACCGCGCTCCAAATAACCACCATAACGATCGGTTTCCAAACACTGGTCCCGCATAGACCAAAGCAAACGGCATCAACGACAACGGCGATATTAAATATCATTACTGAGCTGAGAGACGGTTACAGTTTTGCGTCGCAGTTGGAAGTCATCAGCTTCTATCCACACTGATTTCCCACTGCAGTCAGAGCGAAATGCGACTCCCGCGCTCGAATGCACTAGTTTCGAGTTTGTGTTTCTAGAATCTAATTTAGCCTTTTCTAATTGGAACCACTTCAAAGCAGTCGGAAGCTGTCCGATTAACATTGTTTACTAACCGGCTAGTAATTAATTTCCTACGATTCCGATGCAATAGGTGCGGCAAGACGGTATCATATTAAATGGAACTTTATTGCTTGATTCGGAGCGCACCAATGAGGAAGTCGCGCCTTTCGAAATGCCCAAACCATTGTTTCCAAACATCGGGGATTGATGATCCGCACACGCCCCGCACAAGCGATGATGATAAATCTGATATACTCACAATTTGAAACTCTCTCCGCCGGTCGTAGGCCCTCCGGATCGCTCGGTCCTGCCACAGTATGGCGATGAGTGGCACGTACTGGCGGAACTGCTCGGCGTCCAGCAGTATGCCACCGTGGAACATGACCGCCTTGTTCGCGGCCATTTGGGAGGTGGGGCTTTCCCATGGTATATCTAGCTTATCCCTAGCGTCGCACAGCACTTGCATGCCTGGAACGAGATGGAAACAGGGTGTTAGTGATTTTGGGTGTATTGTTTGTTTTAAATTCAAGGGGAATTACTGTAAGAAGTAATTTGTTAATTGAATTAGTTTTTTTTTTTTTTCATTTAACCCGTTGGCAGTCTCTCGACTCAAACTCTACTCCGGGTCCATCCCTGTTATTCCCCACGGTAATCAAATTTGCTTCTATGAGCCTCTATTTTAGATCAATAACAGACGTTCCTAAGCCACGTTGCTCAAATGGTCACTGTTTTAGGCCTGATCCAAATAGTTTTATTAAATATTCCCCTTCAATAACATGATCACCGTTTTCACCATTATAACTATCACTCATCACTCCAACTTAACACTAGGTCTATTCCTTGTTGATCCGGTGATTACATTTGCTTCTACGAACCTCTATTTTTGATCATTAACAGACGTTTCTAAGCTACGTTGCTCAAATGGTCACTGTTAAGGCCTGATTCAAATAGTTTTCTTCAAAATAATCCCGGTAGCATCACTTATTATCGTTTTCCCCACCATCACTATCATAATTACTATTGTCCCTGTCATCACAAATACCTTATTTACAGTCATGAACACACACACAATGAATCGATCTTCAAAACAGCGCTGTTATATATCATATAAGAACCGACACTTCTACTAGCTTTCATTGGACATGTACCGAATATTTTACATTATTTCTAGTATAATTATAAAATAATTCCCACTTCTAGCACCTCAACTCAATATTGCATTTCATTCTTCATACTCACTGCGAACATGTTCCCATCCCAAATCAACTCTATCTTTTACCTAGCTTCTTCTGTCACTATGTCTACACCACCAATACCAGCTTGTGTATTAACCTTTTCACTAACACTTGCATAACCACACAACATCACTATTTTCATATCAACAATCATTTTTTTTCACAATTTCATCGAGATCAGCAATTATCACTACTATCCCTACTACAATGTTAACGCAAACAAAAACTAGTCAGTCATTTTTTTTTTCTAAATTTGCAGTTTCCATCAAACAAATGAAGCTCAAAAAAAAAAAGCTTAAAATCTATCGCGAGAGTCAGTCTTATTGTAGATATGATGACAAAGAGAGAAAACTCGAATAGAAGTGCATTTTGAAACGCACTAGATTTTGATAAATATGACTCGTTTAAAATTTATTTTGGAATCTATTTAGTCTATTTACCAGGCCACACTTCAGTACCGTGCGCCCAGCAATTATCAAAAATTCTCAACTTAACAACACCGAATACTGTTGCTATGGGCCTGTTGGTCTTCAAAAGCTTCGAAATCGCCTCCGAATAAAATTCAACAGGTATTCAACAGACATTTCTTGAGCTTCGAATTTTTGATAGGTTTAGGAAGTCTAATGGTAGATCTTTATGTGTATGGATCTACTGTTAATCTAGTCATAATTATGTCGAATGTTTCGCACTGTTTCATTATTACTCTGTCTGTCTTAGTTATCTTATGTTTCCTACGTTATTCAGTTCAATTCTATACTCATTGTAGATTATGTTACGTTTTGATGTCAGTTCATTGTCTCTATTGCTAAAGGTCACCTCCTCTCAGGCGAGTATCCTAGTTCAAGCGTATAAGTAAGCACCGCTTAAGAGTTAAGCAAACGTGAAAAAATGCAGAATGTCTTGATGATATTTTCTACTGGGTAATTCCTACCTAGCTATGTTTAAGCGTGGCTACGACTCATCATCATCAGGGAACGCCTCTGAAAAGTATTGCCACATAGCAGAGATCATTATCACTGATGAAAAGGACCTCTACCTGGTTGCACCACCATTCAAGGCTCCAAGATACGATGTCCGTTGAATCACATGCACATGCGTAAAATCAGTGCATCAATGCCAGATTATATGTGACGCGGCATTAAACAAAAAATAGTCAACATGTGATATCACCACGACAGGATATGTCTTTGGTTGCCATATCAGTGCTAATGGCGTAAGCCCACCCATCGCGGCAAGATAACCTATCCGAGGGGAGGGAGAAATAATGTAAGAAAAATGCTTGAGAATATCATTTCAAGACCAAAGTTTCGCGCCATCAGACTCCCGAAGTCGACACTCGAGCTCGAGTCCCCGCCCACAAAGACAAGTCACTGTTCAAACGAATGTTGCCTAAATTGACTCCCCCATCCCGGGCACAGATTCTTTCCGAGGGATACTCAATATAAGTTCCACCGGGAAGCCAAGCACCAGAGATTGAGGAAAATCAGATAATCCAGCATCAGGCGTCTCGCGTCTGTTATTTAAGCAGAGAAGATGTTATAGGTGATATTCTCAATACGGCCGTTCAGAATGGTTCAGCGGATGTAAATTATGGATCATTATTAGGTCTTGTAATTTTGAACAAAACATTCTGAATACACGCGATAAACTATGAATATTATTATATCGGAGTTTTTAATTAGGATCGCGAATCAAGTAAAAATACTGATAAGTATAATTACTACCGACATTGTATTTGTGATCAAAACTGACATTATGTTTTTAGTTAAAACTCAAGTATACTAAATACGTAACGGAATAAAGTAGTGTTATTAAAAAAATTATAATAATTTACATTATAAATTCTGATTAATATCAAGATACTGATCCAACATCACATCTTCAAGGGCTCCTCACAAGCTACACATTTCATTCAGGCACTTTAGAACGTCCATGTAGTAGCTTGTTCACACTTGAAATCTGCCTCGACCAAGTTGGCAGAACGCGCCCTTACCCTTTCTGAACCAAAGGGCAGGGAAGAAGTAATTTGTTAATTGAATTAGTTTTAATCATACCCATTGACATACTCTTCTATATGATAAGACATGTGCCCAAGCCATATATGTTTTCATCTACTCAACATTTCATTCTCAATGATTTTTTTTTTCTAAGTTCATCTTACAAAAATCATGTTTTCTATTCCTATTGTTACAACGGTAAATTGACGTTTATCCTATTTAATTATGGCTATAATTGTTTGTGAAAAAAAACTGTGCGTCGCTTTTTGGAGCGAAATGATTTTTCAAAAATGAATGATTACTAGCATACATTGACTAAACGTAATTAGTTTGGTTTAAAAGTATAATATGGGGGAGGATATTTTCACTTTCTTCTAGTTTCAGATTGCGAGCAATTATGCTTAAATCAAGGCTAATAAGCCAGGGCAAGTTTAATAGCTTTGCCCCATCCCAGAAGATCCAGTAGGAAGGAGAAGGAGTGACAATTTTTTTTAGCATGGTTACTAGAGTGGGGCGCAGTTGTATGGGAAAACGCAAACTTCGTCCGATCAAGTGAGATCAAGGTTTTTCTTAATCGTTTTGGGACCCCAATAAACTGTGCAAAATATGGGCTCGATTGGTTGCAACCTCGCATGCCGCATCGCGTTTTAAATTTACATGGAGATTAGTATGGGAAAACGTACTTTTTTACATTTTTGCTCTTAGCGGCGTCAATTTATCATCAATCACGTGACTGAATACGTTAGCATCTAGTCTGGAAGATGCTGAAAGACTTTGCCGAAGAAGGTACGTAGCTGGAAGGTCTACAAAAATTGTTATTACGTTTCGAAAATTGATTTTGTAAACCATATGTAAGAAATCAATGTTCCTGCCAGCACTACCGGACAACCTATGGTTCTCGAAGGGCAAAACCCATCTTCCTTCTCGTCGGATTTTTTTCTTTGTGAAATGATTCCGGATAGCTCCCATTAGCTCTAAAGCCCTATAAGATCAATTATTTTGAAATAACACTCAGTCAAATTATTGGTCTACGTAGTACGGCAGTGCTGGCAGAATAAACGATTTTTTGCATACGGTTTGAACACTCAATGTTCTAAGCCATGGTTTCCCAAACTGTGGGTCCCGACCCCCAGGGGGGTCGCGAGCGGATTGTTGGTGGGTCGCGTAGAACATATATTAATGACAGCTGCCGAGCCTTTTGACCATTTTTGTCAGAAACATAATTTCAAGTTCAAACCGCATTTTATTTTAAATATTTATCACCAGGCTATTTTAGAAAACATTTATGCCTTAAAGCTGTCCCCTTAATGAAGTAAAATAAAAACGCTAACATTTTGACAAACATGTTTTACATATTTTTCATGTGGAAGAAGCCGAAACAGATGACATTCTGTTTCAATTAATGCTTAATACTACTTGATAAAATGTATTTTTTCATAGGTGGGTCGCGAGATATATAGAATTTTGCTAGGGGGTCGCATACCCAAAAGTTTGGGAAGCTCTGTTCTAAGCGTTATAACTTTTTTCGTGGACATTCCAGCAACGTGCCTTCTTCAGCAAAGTTTTTCAGCATCCTTTTGGTTATACTTAAACGCAATGTGCCACTTGGTTTACGATGAAATGAAGCCTCTAGTAGTAGAAATGCAAAAATATACGTTCTCCCATATTAATTTCCATACAAACTTCAAACGCGATGCGGAAAGCGAGGAAGCAATCAATCGGTCCCAAATTCTGCACAGTTGTTCAGGACCTACAATGGCTTCGAAAAACCATTGATTTGAAAAAATGACCATGACGCCCCACTCTAATGGTTACTCCCAACGTCTTGTTAAGAATGACAATATCATTTGCTTACGATGAAACCCGTGGGTCGTGGGATCAAAGCCCACCGAAGGGGCGGTTACCCTCCAATACCTTTTCCGAACTAAATCTATCATATGTTGTACATATGCATAATCAAGTTTCAGACATAGTAATCTCTGGAATTTTCTAAAAAGTGATCTATTTTGATAATATATACACACTTAGAATATTTTACAGTATACGGTAATTTTTTACCGAACTTTCAACAGCTGAACGTACGGTAATCAGTTCGGTAAACGAAACGATTACAGTACGTTCGGTAGTTTTATTTTTTGATGATCTGTCAAAAAGTACCGTACAATTCGGTAATTCAAAAAGCAAAAGTACCGTACGTTTCGGTTATTTTTTTGCTTTGGGTGAAAAAAAATACTGTTTCATGATTTCAATTGTTCTCGAATAAAAAACGCTTGTAGTTTAAATGCATGACTTTCTTTATTTGATTCCCTTTCTTTATAAAATTTGGTGAAGAGAAAAAACATCATGAAAACCAGGCACAGCTTAGGAACTACATTACGATTCTTGTAATTCCAATGCAGAAGAATATTTATGATAATGATAATATACTTGCTTGGAGAAATATAGAAGATGCATAGCTGTGTGAATTAGTTTCTCAGAAGATCATTGCCAAAGGAAGAAGCTGAAATAATATCATTGTGTTGAACACCCTGGAAATGAATAACTTGATCAACTACGTAACATACCTGTTATCATTCCGCCTTTCAACAGCTTAAAATGTTTTTTTTTTCATGACGAAACCAAAAGAAAACTGTTGAGTGTTTCTTGAAGCTTTGAAACAGCCGCTAAGTGCGCACAAATTCTGATTAAACAAAAATGGCCATAATAGTTTGACAGTTCAATATTTACCGAAGTACTGTAAAACAGAATTCGTTTTGCATTTTGTTCGGTATTTATTTTGCAATGTACGGCGATTATTCGATTTCACAGAATGAACTGTAAGTTTAATTACCGAAGTCTGTCAAATTATTTTGGAACTACAGTTTGTTCGGTAAAATTTTACCAATATCCGGTAAAATTGATCTTGTTAACCGAACTTACTGTAATTTTCAATGTTTACCGAAATTTTTCTTAAGAAAATTATTTAGATCTTTTTAGTGTTAGTTTAGAGTTTGTACATTCATTTTTTTTTCATTTCATTTATTTATTTTACATCTAAACAGATAACACTGAATCAACAATTTGACGCCACAATACACGGTTCGAGGCCGCATCTCTCCATCCTCGGATACGCCCCACGCTCGCCAAGTCGTTTTGCACCTGGTCTGCCCATCTCGCTCGCTGCGCTCCACGCCGTCTCGTACCTGCCGGATCGGAAGCGAACACCATCTTTGCAGGGTTGCTGTCCGGCATTCTTGCAACATGTCCTGCCCATCGTACCCTTCCGGCTTTAGCTACCTTCTGGATACTAGGTTCGCCACACACCGTCTTCTTGCACACCGCCAAAGATGGTCCTAAGCACCCGTCTCTCGAATGCTCCGAGTGCTTGCAAGTCCTCCTCGAGCATTGTCCATGCTTCATGTCCGTAGAGGACAACTGGTCTTATAAGCGTCTTGTACATGACACATTTGGTGCGGTGGCGAATCTTTTTCGACCGCAGTTTCTTCTGGAGCCCGTAGTAGGCCCGACTTCCACAGATGATGCGCCTTCGTATTTCACGACTAACGTTGTTGTCAGCCGTTAGCAAGGATCCGAGGTAGACGAATTCCTCGACCACCTCGAAGGTATCCCCGTCTATCGTAACACTGCTTCCCAGGCGGGCGGGTCGCGCTCGGTTCCGCCCACAAGCATGTATTTTGTCTTTGACGCATTCACCACCAGTCCAACTTTTGTTGCTTCACGTTTCAGGCGGGTGTACAGTTCTGCCACATTTGCAAATGTTCGGCCGACAATGTCCATGTCATCCGCGAAGCAAATAAATTGACTGGATCTCCTGTCATAAGACGAGTTTATACCATCCCATTGAATTCCACCACTTAATTGTATCTTGACAGATACGTATTTCGACCTCAACAGTAAGGCCGTCTTCAGTGTCTCGTACTTGACTCGACTTGGATCTGTTGAAAATCGTACCCCGGCTGTTACACCCGGCTCTCCGCATGACACCTTCTAGCGCAATGTTGAACAACAGGCACGAAAGTCCATCACCTTGTCTTAGTCCCCGAACTGGAGTGTTCGCCCGAAATCTTCACACAGTTTTGCACACCATCCACTGTTGCTTTAATCAGTCTGGTAAGCTTCCCAGGGAAGCTGTTCTCGTCCATAATTTTCCATAGCTCTACGCGGTCTATACTGTCGTATGCCGCCTTGAAATCAAAGAACAAATGATGCGTTGGGACCTGGTATTCACGGCATTTTTGAAGGATTTGCCGTACAGTAAAGATCTGGTCCGTTGTCGAGCGGCCGTCAACGAAGCTGGCTTGATATCTTCCCACGAACTCGTTCACTAATGGTGACAGACGACGGAAGATGATCTGGGATATCGCTTTGTAGGCGGCATTAAGGATGGTGATCGCTCGAAAGTTCTCACACTCCAGTTTGTCGCCTTTCTTGTCGAGTCAAGTACGAGACACTGAAGACGGCCTTACTGTTGAGGTCGAAATACCTATCTGTCAAGATACAATTAAGTGGTGGAATTCAAGGGGATTGTACAAACTCGTCTTATTACAAGTGAAATTTTTCGTCAAAAAAATTACCGAACTACGAAATCTGTTTTAAGTGTGTATAGGTACATTTTTGTAAAGCATTGTTTTGATTTCGGGTCAGTTTCGAAAATATCTACAGAAATTGTTGACAGAACCTAAGTCTATAAAAAACGGCCGTATTTCAAAAACAATTATAGATGGACACTCGGTGTCTTCAGCAAAAAAAAAATACTATAAATTACACTTCAATTTTCCTGAAGACACCATATTTAAAAATCGTTCATTAAAGAAGTTACATTTTGCAGCGCCACCTGTAGCAAAAATTGGAGCTATAACTTTTTGTCATTTGATGCGCCATATTTTTGTGAAATTTATTCCAGAAGACACTGATGCAAAAAACAACACCCAATTGATAATGGTAGCATAAACAGGCGGGGCTTATTGTAAGTGAAAGTGGCCTCGGACAGGTCATTAAATACCAGGAAATCTGAAATGGGTCGCTGAATCCGCAGTAGAGCTAACACCTTCTAACTCCCGGATTAAATCTGCCTGTAAAACAGATAGCTTTCTTCTATAACATCACTGCCAGCCAGTGGGGTTTAGAATGGGTACGCACGCACGCACGCACGCACGCACTATTGGGTCGCTTTTAAATCCCAAATAGTAATCCATAAGCAATTGGGGTAAGAAAGTCTAAAAATATACATGACAGCTATCAGTATGCAATCTATGATGATGCCGACTGGGCAGTATTTGATGCGCGTTGGAGCACACTACCCCGCTTACGCTTCCCGACTTTTAAAGATCGTCCTCGACGCCTTTGGTCTATCCATAACTCAGACCAGTTTTCGGTCAGGACGCAAAGCCTTTCGTTGGTGTCGGATGGAACGCGTAGTGCTGTTAAAGCCAGAAGAAGAGCCCTCCGAGCGCTCAGGGAGTTTCCCGCTGGGCACCCGAGAAAGGTAAGTGCATTGGAAATCTACAAACAAAAATTTTATGAGTGCCGAACGGTAATCCAAGACACCAAAAGGATGCAATGGGAGGAGTTACATGAATCCATCAATTGCACCGCCGAACTATGGGAGAAAGTCAATGCGCTAAGTGGCAAGCGTAGATCTTCCCCGATCCACATCGATTCGCAAGACCATACTATTTCCGATCCGCCGGATGTGGCCAATGCACTCGAGGAGTATTTTGCATCACTCGCATCAGTAAGCGGCTACCCAGCCGATTTTCAAGGGCTCATAGCCAATAGGGCTTTGGCATTGCAGAACTTTTGAGTCCCACCGGATTCGCCGGACTTGGGGAACCAATAAACCAGTCCTTTTGTAACGAGCATGTCCGTTCGTTAAATGTATTCGTATTATTATCTTCAGTATAAATTATCCGTATTAAGCGCGCAAATTTCATATCTGCTGCTATCACTTTTCCCTTTTTGGGCGGTTACATGTGCGAGTTGGCTAGGGTAGGAACACATTTAAATGATTGCTTGTGGGACGATACTCGTGAATATGAAAAAAGATTCATGCAGTAGGTGAACTTTCCAGTACTAGACTGGTTCAAACTAATCTAATAATACGGATAATTTATACTGAAGATAATAATACGAATACATTTAACGAACGGACATGCTCGTTACACTTTTCGTTCACCGAGCTGTCCTTAGCTTTTGGCAAATGCTAGGGGACGTTTTCTGGTTCGGATGTAATAGGATATCCGATGCTGAAAAACCTTCCCCTTGCCGTTAAAATAGTATTCCTCGATCTGGTAAACCAAGTTGGACCAATCAAACTTTCCCGATGAGTGCGACACGTTGCTCCGATATCTAAAAACAGTATCCCGGCAGCGAGGCGGCAATGTCCCAGTGGAGGATGTAATTCCAATAAGAAGAAGAAGAAGAAGAATCTTCTCCCGCTGGTTCTTCCGGGTCTTTATAGGCAATTCTGCCTTCAACCTTCCGAGAGGAGACTGGGGTCCCGCTGGATTCCTTTTCTGGTTGCCATGAATGGGGTCTTCTATGGCCTCCCCAAGGACATCTACATCTTCGTCTATGCGGACGACATCTTGCTTGTGGTAGTCGGAGACACTCCGGCGCGAACGCGTATGCGAACCCAAGCAACGGTTAGTGCAGTTCATCGAGGGGCCTCGTCGGTCGGCATCACCATGTCGGCCAGAAAAAAGCGTCCGCGGGCATGTGTGCAATGGGCAGCATCGTCTCTCCAATGCTAGTTTCAAGATTAATGGGCAGCCGATCTCAAACCGGAAATTCGTCAAGGTCGGAGTCTCCAACGACCGAGGACTGACGTTTGTCCCTCATTTCCAAGCGGTCAAAGTCAGCTGCAAATCAAGGATCAACCTTGTTGAAACTTTATGAATACCGCGTAGGACCAACAACAGGGCCACTCGGTATCGTATCGGCCAAGCGCTGATTGACAGCAGTCTGATGTAAGAACTGGAACTGACTTGTGTATCCAGTTTGTGAGCTTGTCAAAACACTCTCCCCAGCCTTCAACCAATACCTCCGCAGAGCTTCCGGACTTCTCCCTTGCACACCCGCTGAGGCTGCTTGCCCCAAAGCAGGTGTCCTCCTATTTCGCCATCGTATGCAGGCGGCTATTTGCCTGAAAGCCGCCGCACACGCATGTAAGGGGATCGGATCATGCACACGATGGCCGGCGTCAGTCTCTTCCCGGTGCCTAGGATCCACTGATATGGAGCGAGGAGCTGGCACTTCTCCACGCCTAACATAAACAGCTCCATTGCGAGGCGCTTTGAAAGATGAGACAACACGGAAGCTCTTCGAAGTTCGGTCGCCGAGTTGCTAAACACTGAGCTTAGGAACCATGAGCATGAGCATCACTACATTGGCGGTTCCCTTTCGAGAGGAGGGGTCGGCTTAGGCGTTACTGCGAGCAACCTTCCTGCACAATGCAGCGTTTTCTTGGAGGAAACCTCCATTCGGTTGATTGGCGCTACAACCCCTTCCGACAAACCTAGCTCTGACTGATTCCGCCAGTGTCATCACTGCACTACGAAGCGACCACCAGAATTACCCATGGATCCAGGCCATCTTCGCTTGCGAAAAACAGTCGACAACCAGGTGCCAAGAAACGTCACTGCGGACATTCTGGCTTGATTCGGTCACCAAGGCCGGCGTTTCACAACATCGGTCCCCTCGTCTGACGTTAAAGCCAGGAGCAAAAAGATTGTCAGCCAGGATTGGGAAAACTAATGGACTGCTTCCAGTATCACGCACCCACGTGAACAAAAATCCACGGCACCCTGGAACGACATGCCAAGTCTCAAGGGCCAGCAAGTCATCTCCCGCCTCCGGGTGCGGCCACACCCGATTCTCACATAATTTCGGCGGAAGGCTTTTTTTGGACCGTTTGTGACATCAGCGAAGTACAAAATTCAGTGGAACATGTGATCTGCCGATGTCCAAAGTTTGACATTCCTCGCTCCAGCTACGGTACCGACAAACATACGAGATGCAATAGCTGATTGGTGATTCCTTAACCTAAAACTACCTGTTCAACGAATTCGAATTTGCTAATTTTTACGCGTAAGTGCATGGAATAAATAGATTTCGATTAGATTAATCGAATGTGATAATTTTATTTCCTTTTTGGACAAAATATCGAAATTTTCCATTTTTCTGTCGTTGAACAGGTTAAAAATGAGGTCACGAGACGTCACTGCGCCTGATTATATGTCCTCATCTGCCTCCTCAAAGATGGAGGACTGTACCAGCAGATCTTGATCCAGCCTGAACCTTCCGGGCACCCTGATCCACCTCACCCACGGAGGTGTGCGGGCCTCTCTGATCTTTCCAGGGCTGTAAGACCCCCCCCCCCTTCCTCAGTGACCTGGCTACCCGACCCGGCCACCCCAACCAAGGTCGTAAGTCCTCTGTACGTCAACCATAATCTCAACAAGGTCAGCCGCGGGGGGCGATTTCCTCCCCAACTTTGCTAACATCGTATCGTCGTCTTGATACCAACCGACCAAGCATATGAAGCATAGGAATATAAAATTCACGCTTTCTGTGATTTTTTTTTCAGTGACCATAAATTGCATCAACAGAATCATCCATAGTTCTTACTGCCAAAAACGGATGACTGTAGTGGGCCTGACACGAAACCAGAATGTCAACCAACAGTTTGGTGAAACAGCAAAGAATTGAAGGCAGTGGCATTCCTCTTTCAGTAGCATGGCACTTCTATGTACGAGAAGAAGATAAATATCATGTATCAGAAATATGTATGGTGACTGGAATTTTATATGAATTTTCTTTAAAGTATGAACCTTTCTCTCGAAATGAAATTGATATCAGAACTCCCTATCAACAGACTCATTTTCATGAAATTTCAGTTTAAACCAGCAGAAAGCCAATTTCGCACAGAGGATCCACACATCATTTTCAATTGTATGCATGTATCTTCTTTTTGTACCAGTTGCGTACAATTATCGAAAAAGTATGCCAAATACCATTTAGACGGTGATCCAAACGTTGTATGTTTCAATTCTCATTCAAGTGTTGATTAAAATGCTTTAAATATGCGATGTTTGTTCTTGAATCATTCTAAATACATGCGAATAAATAATGATTCTTACGTCAGCTATAAAATCATGGACAACGTTGACAGTGCAGATAGCAACTTTTTTTAAGGTTATCGTAGTACAAGCAATTTATTCGATACTTAGGATAAAAAAAACTAAATAAATTACTCTTACCTTTGACTATATTTTGATAGATCACATGTTGATACTCCTTAACTAGTTCGGGTTCAAATTTGATCCCGTGAATAATCCGCATCTGCTTGAGGAAGGTGGACTTGCCGGATTCTCCCGCACCTAGCAGCAGCAGCTTGACCTGTCCGGAAAAAAGAGGAAAATGCAAACCTTCATTAGCGAAATTCGGCATTCATTTCATTTAATATGTACATTGTTGTTGCATAGTCTCGTCCCAAGCCGTTGTCTAGTACAGATTTCAACAGAAAAGAAAATAACACACCGTTTTCCAAGCAAAACCGTCTACCATGCTCCCGGATTATGTGTGGAGCACAGATTCACCGGAAGAATAACAACGGTGAACAAATATACCAGATAGACATGTTCTTGCCGAAGTCGAACGCAGAGAAATCCGAAAACAGGTATACAGGAGAGAATAGAGTCGTAAAATTTAGCTTTATGGTTTTACTGCTGCTGCAGTCAGTCGGATAGACGACTTGGGTCTCGGCTGAAAAAAAAAGAGTTACATCATTGACTGATTTTTGCGTTTGTTGGGTCTTGGGTCAGCATCGGACAAGAAAAGGTGATACGGATTACCCAGTCTCATGCCGAAATAGTTGTCCGCTCTAAAACAAGTCGTGCAGATTTTTTCTCCATGATTGCGAAAAAGATGTGTGAGAAGAAAGTTTCACACTATCTTCATCGTCTTGGGGAAACACAGGTCTCGTTAAAACTAGGCATGTTTACAACTCCTATATTTACAACGATTCACAAAATCGGCAACCAACCCTTTACAAACCGTTTTCTACCAAAACTCAACTATTTCAATTGCTACTATAAATCAAAAGAAATCGGTTAGTTTTGAGCAGCTTGAAAAGAAATAGTTTTTTTCAATGGAATTCATTCGTTCTTTACGTCATGCTGTCTCGAAGCAGGTGTACAATTTATGGCACGTCGACGACAATGTCGTCTAGTTGGATGTTTTTGAAAAATAAAGACAAGGTTGTAATTGCTTGTGAAAAAAGTAGCATGGAGAGAAAGCGAAAAAAAACATCACGACCGGCTACCTGGTTTTGCAGGTCAACAGTCGTGGATGGTTTTTAGAAGGATGGGCATAGAATTAGTAACTAGTGACGCAGCATGTTTTGAATGTGGTGTGAGCACTTGTTTATGAATCATGGACGGTAAATGATGGGGTGCGTTACTTCGTCAAAGTATACTAATTCATGGTGTTTTGCTCTCAAAGTATTTCATTACATTGCAGGCAGTTCTGAATTACATTAGATTTGAATTCAAAAATTTGTGCTGTGTTCCACAAAAATGTTACTTGACGTCATTACCAACAGTCATAGACTTTAACAAAATAACAGCTACAGCAAAACATCCTACCATAATTTCTTTACCGTCCTGGGGCAATTCAATTTCCTTTCGTTGACTTATGAATGCAAAAAATGACTTCCATCTGTCTTCGCAAATTTATGGGAACCTAAAAAGAAAGTTTTATTTTGGCAATGTTTTTCTGTATGCGCCCTCTGATGAATGGAATTCGTTGGCCAAAAGGCGCAAGCTAAAGACTCTGAAAATTCATACAAGGTCGACCTTTCAAATTGAAACAATAAAAACCAAAGTGCATCCGGACCAAAACACATCCGGCAACATGAAACAGACTGGCTGAAATTGAGATTTTCTTTCGGCTCTTCGTCACTGGCATATTTTATTTTTCGCGTGTTGCGTTCAAACTTACTTTCATCTCATGTTTTGCCTTTCACGTGCAGCAAGTGTATCGAAAGACTATAGAATACCACATTTATGTATCGGGCTGTTTAGTGAGCAAAACGATGTAGTATTAGTAGTATTATTTAATTAAATTTGATTATTTAATTATAATTTACACTCTGAATAGTAAGACTGACTA
This sequence comes from Armigeres subalbatus, assembly GCF_024139115.2. NCBI lineage: Eukaryota > Metazoa > Arthropoda > Insecta > Diptera > Culicidae > Armigeres > Armigeres subalbatus. The sequence continues at coordinate 444,782,852 of NC_085140.1, forward strand.
TCAAGACGCGATTGAATTCTTCGTGACAAGCAAAGTACAAACATCGCTTAAACCGTGTTTACGGTTTACTTCGTATAGGCAAACTACCACAACGATCATGTTGGGCCAACCTCCGTGTTTCTGATTAAAGCTAATCATACATATGTTATGGGAGAATTACGAAGTCTACTCTACTTGAAGAATGACAAATAAATAAAAAAATACACTATTACCCTTTTTAGATTGTTTAATGAACGATATAGAGATCGAAATCGTTAGGTGGATTGGTATGTTTTAGCAAATTTCTTTACTTTTTACATACTCCATTCACGCAAATGGCTTGAATAGCAGTTCTTTAGATTACACAAACAATATTATAATGGAAATAGCAAACGGTGATGCCTCGGTTTTGCTTCAAGAAAGCCGCGTAAAGGTTCATAGCAAGTTGATCGGATAGTTATGGGTATTGTGTTTCAAATTCAACTAGATATATACTTCGATTTATTATTCAAGTAATGCTATGTCGAGTGGTTGAGTAATGGGTAATTAGTTCCGCTGTTATTGTATTGTCTATTTTTTAGGCTGTTTTGATTTCATTCCGTAGAGCTTTCATACGCCTTGAAAATATTGTGGATGGTATCGACTCATGCTAGAAAGCTATTGTACAGGAATTTGAAACTCAAGACGTTTCTTCTTCCTTCTGGCTTTACATCCTCAAGAATTGCCGCATCGTAGCTTATTGTTTATTCAGAACTTACACAGTTATTAACTGCCAAATTATCACTTTGCTAAAATATCATGAGGCTAACATGACGATACTTCTATGTTCATTTTCATAGACCGGACCGGGAATCGAACCCAGCCACCTTCAGCATGGCCTTCTTTTGTAGTCGCGCATCTCACCGCACGGCTAAGGAAGACCCCTAAATTACTATTTTTGACGTATGATTACGTCCTTTTGGAAGATAGGGAGGTCATTCGGCGGATTCAAGATTTTGCTCAACTATCGAAAAAAAATTACGTTCAAAGTGCTAACCTATTAAAAATTTGAATTTTACCAGGCACTGTGAAAAATCGGCAAACCAACTAATCGTTTATGTGCATCGCAAGCACAGACATCAAAATCATGCAACTTCCGGGCTGGACTCTAATCCACAGTTCAATTAAATAAGCCATCGCCAAAAGCAGCAATCTTCGTACTATTTTCAATTATTTAATCATTTAATTATCATTTCTATAATACTTTAATTCTTTAAATCATCATCAATTTCAATTCCAAAATTCTTCAATTGTATATTCTTTTAATTTACTTATTTCTCAATTACCTAATTCTTTATTTATCAAATTTCTCAACTTCTTTTCTTCTATTCTTCAATTTATCAATTCTTCAATCCATCATTTCCTCAGCTCTTCGAACGTTTAATTCTCAATTTTTCAATTCTAACCAAATTTCTAAAAAAAATAATTTCAAAATTCCAAAATAACAAAATTCTAAATTCGTCATTTTCATTTTTTGCCTTTCTTGGACACCAAGGTGTTACAAAAAGGCTATGCATTCACTTCAGAGACAATGTTTTGATAGAAGGCCCGGAGACCCATAGTGTTATGTACCAATCGAATCAGCTCGAAGAATTGAGATGTGTGTGTCATTGTATGTGTGTGTGCCACACAAAATACATACTCATGCAAAGGCGGGCATAGAAAAGCTTTCAATTAATTCAATTAAACAACTGTGGAAATGTTAATATAACACTAAGTTGAAAAACAGACCAAGCCCTGAAATTCCACAAAACCTCATTTTCTTTTTCTTTCATTCCTTAATTTCTCAATTCCCCCATTCATTTTTTTTCAAATTCCTCAAGGGAAGATCCATCAATAACGTAACGCAAAATTTGGGCATTTTCAACCTCCCTCCTCCCTATGTCACACTTTTTGTATGAAACTTTTTGTATGACCAACCCCCCCTCTAAGCGTTACGTAATTTGTGGACGCTCCCTAATTCCTTGTTTGCTCAATTTCTAAATTCTTCAATTCTTCAACTTCTCTCTTTCTCAATTCTCCTATTCTTCACTTCCTCAATGCCTCAATATCTAAATTTTTCACTTCCCAACTCCTGAAATCCCCAATTTCTATTTTTTCAATTCGTTAAATTCTCGATTCCCCAATTTCCCATTTTCTTCAGTTCCTTAGTTCCTTATTTCTGTATTTCTCAATTCCTCAGCTCGTCAATTTTTCAACTTCATAATTTCCCAATTCCAATTCCCAAACCCGCCTGGTACTGCCCCACGAACTCCCTTGCAATTGGTGCTAGTCGACGGCATAACATTTGGGAGAGCGGCGTTCAGCAATGTGATTGCACGGTAGTTGCTACAATCCAGCTTATCGCCCTTTTTGTAGATGGGACACACGACACCTTCCATCCACTCCTGCGGCAAAACTTCCTCCTCCCAAATCTTGATAATGACCCAGTACAGTGCTCTAGCCAGTGCCTCACCACCGTGTTTAAATAGCTCTCCTGGTAGTTGGTCAACTCCAGGGCCTTTGTTGTTCTTCAGCCGGCCAATCTCCTCCTGGATTTCCTGGAGATCCGAAGCCGGTAAAATTATGTCCTGCGCGCGTTCTCCCAGGCCCATCACCATACCGCCATCTTCGTCTGCCTCATCGCCATTCAGGTGTTCTTCGTAGTGCTGTCGCCACCTTTGGATCACCTCACGCTCGTTCGTAAGAAGGTTCCCGTTTATGTCCTTACACATATCAGGCTGTGGCACGTGGCCCTTACGTGAACAGTTTAACTTCTCATAGAACTTTCGTGCGTTATTAGCGCGGTACAGTTCCTTCGTCTCTTCGCGGTCTCGATCTTCCTTCTGGCGCTTTTTCCTCCGGAAAATCGAGTTTTGTCTGTTCCGCGCCTGTTTATATCGTGCCTCGTTCGCCCGTTTTTTTTACAAATTTTTGCCATTGCTTTTTTGTTTTTTGTTTTTGTGATTTTTGTCAAAATCTCGCTTAACTTTTCAAAAGGTCCTAAGTAACATTTTTTCATGATTTAATTTGAGTATTGCAATCAACAGATTAACATGAAATACGTTGATTGCATTATTCAGATTAAATCATGACAAAAATGTTACTTAGGACCTTTTGAAAAGTTAAGCGAGAAATCACCGAAAATCAGGAAAATTATTTACCAAACAGTTCTGCTGTTGAGATTTTGGTACAATTTTACCGAATTCGGTGATTTATTTTAAGTGTGTACACCGTCGAGAGTTTTGAGCGCAGGCATACTGCAACGAGGTAGTGGTCGGATATTCGCACTGCGGTAAGTGCGGACGTTCGTGATGTCGGAGAAGAATTTACCGTCGATTAGAACGTGGTCGATTTGGATTCCCGTTTCTTGGTTAGGTGATCTCCATGTGGCCTTGTGGATATTTTTGCGGGGAACGAAAGTGCTTCGGGCTACCATTCCGCGGGAGGCTACAAAGTGTATGCATCGTTGGCAGTTATCATACGATACAGTGTGCAGACTATCCGGTCCGATGACCGGTCTATACATTTCCTCTCTTCCTACCTGAGCGTCCATGTCGCCGATGGCGATTTTGATGTCCCGCAGTGAGCATCCATCGTATGTCTGTTCCAGATGTGCGTAGAACGCTTCTTTCTCGTCGTCGAGTCTCTCTTTGTGTGGGCAGAGCACGTTGCTCAACTTGTGTTAATTGGCTGCCACCCAATCACACGTTGGCGTATCTTACCCAGCACTATGAAGCCGGTTCCCAGCTCGTTGGTGGTGCCACAGCAGTGGTAGAATGATAGCCGCTCGATGCCCGCTTTTCCACACTTTCTGTCCTGTCCAGCAAATCTCCTGCAGCGCCACGACGTCGAAGTTGCGGGGATGTAATTCATCTAGCGACTTGCGGTTCCAGCTTCCAATCGTGATTCTTTATTCGTCGCCTAGGTCTTTCAAAAACAAAATTCAAAATTACTTTAATCCATATTTTTTTAGTTCACTTATTTTTTAATCTAAATTACTTATTTTTACAATTCCTCGATTCTTCAATTTATGTTTTTCCAATTCTTCAATTCCAAATTTTTTTCCAATGTCTTAATTCCTAAATTCATTAATTCCTCAAAATATCAATTCCTCAATTCCTTCATTGCTTAATTATTCAACTACCAAAATTTTCATTTTTAAAACTAGTTGATTCATCAAATCTACAATTACTTAGTTCAACAACTCCTTACCTCCTTAAAATCCTGAATTTTTAAATTAATCAATTTCTCAATTACTCAATCCATCAGTTATACATTTTTTTTTCAAATCCTTTATTCTTCAATTACTTATTTCCTCAATACTTAAATACATCAATAACCCTCAAATCCTATTTTTTCAATTTCTCAATTTTTATATTTCAAAATTCTCAATTTTTAAATTTCAAAATTCTCAATTTTAAAAAATCCTAAATTCTTCAATTCGTTAATTCCTTACTTCGTCAATTCCTAAATTCCTTAAATATTCAATTCCAAGATTCCAAAATTCTAAAACACTAAAATTCAAAATTTTTAATTTCATTATTTCTCAATTAACTAATTTCTCAAATCTACTATTCGTTAATCCTAATTTCCTCATTTAATCAATTCTCGTTTTTTTAAATTTCTCAATGGCAATTTAGAGCAAGCGCACCAATGCGTTGCTACTGCTATTATGGTAACGATCATCATAACGTAGTTATCGCACCGGTGGTTGCTATCCGGGTGCGGGAAATAGCAATGCATTTCAGAATTAGTATCAAGTAGCCAAATTTAGCAACACAATAGCAACCATACATGCAGATGCTGTTTGAATGTAACGTCAAAATGTTTGTTTGTAATGCAAACATTTTAAAGTGGTGTTAAGAGATGCTTGAGCCCCAAACGCAATACAACGGAACGGCGACGGAAACGGAAAATTTGACAGAAAATATATGGGCTAACTGATATGCCTTCGACCTCCAAACGACCTATTGGACAAAAGGCTAGTAAACCCCTTAAGAAGCACCGTGGATTCGCTGCAGCTAATGCTGGACTGGAAATGGCGAAGGCTGGCACTCAGTTTGCAAATGCTGCAAAAAAAACAGGTTAGCTTACAGCCAACAGAAAGCTGTGGCCTTGAGCAGTTTGACCAACCATTCGATTATGTCGACGGATTTGAACGGCTTGAATACGACCGTTAAAGAATATTATATATTGGAGCAATCAAGAATATTGAAAGAGACCAGAGAGTTGGCCGAAATAGAACCGGGTTCATAACCAGAGCCTGAAGATGATGATCTGCCTAACGACGATGCTTCGATTGAAGAGAATGCAGCGGACTATGATCCAGAAAGGATTGTCGAGTATTTGGATGAAAGCTTTTCGGAAGAGAATGTTTAGCTATAACACTGGTGTTGGAAACTTTATATATTTCTATACAGATATAAGTAGAGAAAAACCAGATGAAATTATCTGTTGGAAAACTAATCTTCGTTTCCCTTCAAATTCCATAGATGCTCGACAAGGTCGTTCTGGAGTTGACAATGAAGCTGCTTGTTGTGAATTTTCTTGTATCGATTGAGGAATGTTCTGAAGTTATCTGCTTCTGAATCCATTGGTAACATTTCTGCTTGAAGGAAATGATCTGCTTCTTCAAAGGTGTCACATGTCGCATTATTAATGATTCATAATAAACTGGGGGAGTTTTTCCATTGTAATAATTGGAGAACAATGGAGACCTATCCATCACGTTTATATCGATTCAGGCATACCGAAAAACGCGTGCCATATCCACAAATCGTACGACGCAACGGCCTCCAAGATAATTGTGGGCTTCTTCTCCTTTCCCTTATACTGCCCAGCCCAGGCGCTAGGGCAGTTTTTCCACTGCCAGTTATCGCCACTGCCAGGTATAAACAGGAGTGGTAGAAAAATAGTCGTTGAATAATCGGATTGCCCCATTCCACTGCATGTCTGTTAATATTTCCGCTTTTTCCTGTCCGAGATCCTCTTTTATTGTTGTCATCAGATGACGAAAATGATCCATGTGCGTATAATAACATCTGTCCCGCGAATTGTTTCTCTTCGTCGCTTGAGCCGGAAAAATAGTGCAATAAAACCGCAGCGTTCTACATTTTCAGAATTTCTCAACAAGCAGCACAGCCTAAAGCTCAACAGTAAAATTTGCGAAAAATATAAACAAACTACCTACTAAGTGTGTAGGAGCCGGACAATACTAAATACTCATCCTACTTGGTTGACATGATGTGTACAAAAATACATTTGAGAGAGTTAGTTCTGAAAATGTATTGCGAGAGTTCGGCTGGTACCTGGTGCTGGGAATTTGGTTTCATCAGTACCCGCTAAGCTGCGGTGGACGACGGAGGTCCTTCGTAGCTTAGTAGGGAAAGCACCTGTCATGCGAACTGGGGTCGTGGGATCAAACCCCACCGAAGGGGCGGTTACCCTCCAATACCTTTTCCGAACTAAATCTATCACATGTTGTACATATGCATAATCAAGTTTCAGACATAGTAATTAATTTCCACTCCGGGTGGCTTAATACCCGGCATATAGGCAATTAACTTTGAATGTACTGATCTCGAGTGGCGATCTCTCTTCGCTTGTGTGGTCGTGTTGGGATCTGACGACCAAACTGGCACAACCTCACACAACCCTACTTCATTGAGCGCCGTTGCTGATGAAGCAAGTGTGTAGGAACCGGACAATACTAAATACTCATCCTACTTGGTTGACATGATGTGTACAAAAATACATTTGAGAGAGTTAGTTCTGAAAATGTATTGCGAGAGTTCGGCTGGTACCTGGTGCTGGGAATTTGGTTTCATCAGTACCCGCTAAGCTGCGGTGGATGACGGAGGTCCTTCGTAGCTTAGTAGGGAAAGCACCTGTCATGCGAACTGGGGTCGTGGGATCAAACCCCACCGAAGGGGCGGTTACCCTCCAATACCTTTTCCGAACTAAATCTATCACATGTTGTACATATGCATAATCAAGTTTCAGACATAGTAATTAATTTCCACTCCGGGTGGCTTAATACCCGGCATATAGGCAATTAACTTTGAATGTACCGAAACTACCGTTGCCTGCAATCAAAATAACAACTCAGGTGCGAAAACAATATAAGTAAATTGACGATTAAAATAATAACAACCGGTGCGTACATCAGTTGCGAGCCAAATTAGTAACCCTTAAAGTTGCGATAATAGCAATGCAAATGACTATTCACTGGTGCGCTTGCTCTTATTAATTCCACAGCTCTTTATTTTTGCTTTTCTTTACTACTTAAATTCTCCAATATAAAAACTTTTCAATTCTTCAATTAAATAGTTCTTCATTTCTACAATAATTCAATTGCTTAATTCTTTAATTTCGTATCCCCTCAATTATTCATATCTTCAATTCCTCTATTCTTCAATTATTCAATTCTTTAATTAATCAATTCCTCAATTTTTAAATTATTCAAATTTTTAATTTTTCAAATTTCTATTTTTTTTGATTACGCAATTCTTTAATTTTACAATTCTTTTAATTTTTCAATTCTACAATTCATTAATTATCAGTTCTTTAATTCAACAAATAATAAATTATAGTATTATTCAATCTGTGAGTTTTTCAATTGTTCAAATCTTTAATTTTCCAATTATACAATTTTTCAATTTGTCATTTCTTCAACTCCTTCAAAGTTTCCAAAATTCTAAAATTCCCAAACTCCAACATTCCAAACTCCAATTCCCAAACTCCAACATAAAGTTTCGTAAGAATCGTCACGACTCTCAAAACCCTTTCCCCCTAAAAGCGTGACGTACTTTGTAGATGACTTTGCAGGAAAGCCCACATACAGCACAGAAAGCACATTCTTCTGACCTGCTGAGGTCTGAAATATGAAAGCTGAACAAGCGAATGTATCGAGAAACTTTTCAAGTACTGAATAGGGTTGATGGAGTCCTGTCACTTGCAAGTCTGTCAATGACTGTCAAACGTTTATCACAATCAGCAATACGATGACTTATATTCGACCTTCAGATAATTGGATTTCAAATACAAATTGGATTTCTTCTGATTATTTCATCAGATATTATTTTGAACTTTATTAATTCCGAAGGCCATAATCCACCAAAAATGAACATCGTGAAATGCGATATTAGTGTACTCTATCCGCCCCCCTTTTTTTCTTCCGTTGAAGTGAAAGCAAACTTATTAAACAAACCTTTTAGTCCACCATTAGATCCAAGAACCTATGTCGCAGAAAGACATCGAAAATGTCATCGGAGCCCACTTTTTTCCACTTTCCACAAGAAAGCGAAAATTCCTCACCTATCACGCGACACACAGAGGCACTCGGCCCGGCCTGTTTGATCATAAACATTCTAGTACAAACGATCACAAATTACTCGCGGCGGTATTTGCTCTTTCAACATCCATAATCCCACTTTCAATAAGCTACCTCTTCCATGTACTTTGCCAATCGCGACGTCGGCGATCACGGCGGTGGATGTCCCTCGGGTGATGGAGGAACACTGGCGGTGCGGTGTGTTGTTGGTGGATACCCGTTTGGCGTAATTAACATTGTTTACAAGGTGTATCAGCGATAGGAGGCAGAAAAGCGATACGACGAACGACCTCGCGAGATGCCCTCTTGTTGTCTCAAGACGTATCAAACATCCACTCTCTCAAGTACAAGTAAATGGATGGGTGTTTTATGGCTCCACACGAGAAAGCTGGTGAAAGATGGGCAAAAAGTACCCAGCGTCCGTCCGTTCGTTCATTCGTCGATGTGTGGGTCAATGTCAGTCGATGCCACCGTCTTCGTTTGATTGGAAATACGTTGTGTGAAGACGACAGTCGTTCCGTTTGCCGTGGTGTTCGATGAGACTCCGATGAAAGCACGTATGCAGAGACCTTGACGCTCTCAGTCATCAGCCCAGCAGCACATTTGTCATCTATCAATTTGGCGCGTACGATGCCCGACGACAACGGCGCATGAGTGATGATCTTGGGGTAAAGCCGAAGGTTTCAACTCTTTTGAGTGAAATTGAAGCTGATAAGGAAATAGTCAATTACTGCAATAAAGGTTGGATGCTGCTTGGCTGTTTCATAATACCGTGATGAGTTATGTGGCGAATTTCCAAGTTGGTCAATTCTCAATTAAGTCAATCTAGACTTACTCGTTCTGTAGCTGCTTGCTAATAATTAGGAAGCCTGTATTACAACAGAACGAGACACTAAATACGGCTTTGTAATTGATGACGAATTATACGCATCAGTCCTCCTATATTTCTTGTTGCGAGATTTAATGAAATTACATAAACATGCTATCCAGACTAAACGTTCATGGAACAGAACCGCATTTTTACTATACAATATAAAAATGAAAGTTTCGCATCAGTCAGTTCTCGGAAAACTTCCTTTTCTGTCTTCAGGTGCAATTCACTTTCACTGATCGCTGGTTTCGTTTCACACGTATCCTAATAATGAAGTGATGCGAAAAGGTAATTTGCTCCGGTCTCTTGGTCCCTGCCCATTAGCACGTCCGAAATTGAACTCGAGCAAAACAATCTATGTCCGAAGTTAACAGATAGCTTCGCTGAACCGTAAAACAAGCACCGGCAAAGCGAATCTACAGAGTAGCAGCGTTTTCGGGCAGCTTTTGAATCGATCAACACTGCTCCTATGCTCGGTTGATGTTGATAGTGGTGCTACTTGCGAGACACACTGGTCCGGTGCATGCCGATGATAAATGGAGTGCTAATGGATCACTAATGAACCAATTGCGCGGAACGAAAGTCGGTCACTAGTGGTAAGTGCGAACAAAGACGGGTGACGACGTTTGAGAAAAGCTTTGAATACTCGTACCTAAAAGCCCGTTGGATGCACATAATTTGCACGTCAATCGAAAATCCTTTCACCTTTGATGGACACGGTGAATGCGGGCAAGCAAACATAATGCGAGGTCAATAACTCTGACACGGATCGTGTCAAATGGGTCTATAAATCATTAAGATTGTATGAAAAATTGAAAATTGTTTAATTTTTTATATTTAGAGGTTTTGTTTTCTTCCAAGTGATTAAACATTGAGTAGGTTCAAAACCAAATTAATCAATAGCCCTGTTTCACTACACTCTATTTGAGGTCCTGATCAGGGTTGTAAATATTCGGCAGCACTGGATGAAGGTGATGTTTTTTTATATCATTTTTTTTATTTTCTTGCTGCTTTGAAATCAACCTCACATTCCCGGAGAGGCAGAAAAGTAAACAACAGAACTCACATCACCCACTGCGCCGCGAAGATGAAATTTACCACAGCAAAATGTACACATTCACCCAGCAAATTGAAAAAAATCACCACGCGTTTAAATAGAGATGAGTGACGTTTAGCGCTCGCACACTAATGTGCAATTCGTTATGTGTAAAAACATGTTTGTTTTCCTTCTGCTCATAACCTCAAAAATGATCGGGTCATCACAATGATTTCAAAAGAGTCAAAAAATATATGGAAATATACTCATTTTTACCCAATCTTTGTTGAGTTGTACCATCTAGGAGTGTTTGTTTTCCTTTTATCGCGACTCACACATTCGGACGTGAGAATCTCAATGGGCCACTCATAGTCATACGGTAAAGCGCGAACTGAGCAGCATGTCAGAGCGACTTGTGAGTGGCTGAATGCGAAATTGAATTGTCGGTGTTGGAAATGATTTTTCGGCTGCACCCAGTCGCACTCACCACGGCGGCGATGAAGGCGACTGCAGATTATACTGAGATCCACGTTTTTCCCTGCATTGACTGTGAAATATTTCTACCCTGGTCCTGATACTCTGGAAATTTTTTTATCCTAATCGTTTAACGCCTCTGGGTATTCGCTCCATGATTAATAATGTGCTCCTATCTTATTTATGTTCACAACAGAAGTAATGTCTAAATTTGTTGTTTTTGCCTTTCTTGTGTACGTAAAGGCTATATGTTCGGTCCAAAAACAAACTTTTTATAGGAGGCTCGGAGACCAATCGACTCAGTTCGACGAAATAATGTTTTGTTTGCCTTTCTCGTACATCAAGTTGCAACGAAAATGCTATATATTTACTTCCAAGAAGATTATGTGATAGAAGGTCCGGAGACTCATAGTGTTATATACCAATCGACTCAGCTCGACGAGTTGAGATGATGTCTGTCTGTGTGAATGTGTGTGCGTGTGTGTGTATGTGCGCAAAATAAAACTCACTCATATTTTAGGCACTTATCTTGATCCGATTTGTTTGCAATAAGTTGCACTCATTCTTAACCGATTTACTAGCATTCAACGGAGAATCCTGTCATATTGTTTTCTATTGAAAATTGGCCAAATCGAGCTATTGGCTATGGCTAAAATACATTTTTTATACGGAAAACCAGTGCAAAAAAACTCACTCAAAACGAACTGTTGAATCAAAAGTTATGATCAAAATACTAATTTCAAAATCTACATAAGGAGAATTCCTTATGTAGATTTTTATGCTCATCTGATTTGCTTGGAATGAATTGCGTCCGGGAGGAAATTTTACAATGAGTATAAACAAATGTAAAATAAGCGCTAACCACCTTTGAGTGATATTTTAGACTTCTCATATGTGTTTGTCAACCTTTTTGAACGAACGAGAAAAGCATCATCAGGTGCAGTGTTGGTAAAATCTCAAATTCTCAAATCTCATCAGCGATTCAAATCATGCGTGAGTCAAATTCCATCAGAATCATGGCCTAGACTCTAGAGAATCGCTCATGATTTGAATTGCGATTTGCATCATTGCATGATTTTTACGTGTTCTTCATTGTTGAATGCATTGAATTATTTTTTTCGCCTAAAACTATGGCTAATAAATCCATATGTAAATAAAACATAAGCCTCGATTGCGTTTCGACGCTTTTTAGAGCGAAATCATTTTTCGACGAATGAGCGAAACGATGCGATTCTGTCCGAGAAACTCATGCACGATGCTCTCCCTACAGAATCGCAAGCGAGTTAGCTTGTACATGAAACCTGGATGATTCAGATTTGAGAATGATTCTACCAACACTGATCAGGCGGATCAATTAGATTTTAATTGCTATCACAGCTAAAAAAAAAACTACCACAAACTCAATTTTCTATGCATATTTTTCTTCATTATACAATTAAATTCAATTCGAAAGTTGATGGTCTCATTGTTTTGTCCGTCTCTGTATAGTGATGAAAGTCCGCAATGGGTCCCAATGGTTTTATATGGTTTTCCGTTTCTTGGTTAGGTGATCTCTTTGTGGCTTCGTAGATATTCGGGGGAAAATCGGTGCGATCGGTGTTTGGAGTACTTTTCTTCGGTTCGGAATCCTAAAACCCACAATGGCGAGGATAGAATCGAATCTGTACAACGCCGTTTCATAGGTTTTGCTTGCGTTAGCTTCCATGGAGAGCTCTCTACGGTTGCCGAGGTACGAAAGGCTTATTGACATGGAACCGCTCATGGAATTACTGCAAGTCCGATTCGACTGCAGTGCTATACTGGAACACATCTCAGCTCGACGGACTTGAGGATCCCGCCTGCTAGGTTACCTTATACAATTTGGTAATCCTTGCTTCTATGGAATCTTACTTCCACTGTGATGGGAAGAAAAGCCTCTTGCTCCTCCCCGGGACCTTCTACTTCGTTGGTTGCACGTTCCATCAATTCTCCATCGTGCCTATAAAGTTACTTTTACAATACTACCAATCTTTTTACTGAAGAGAAGTTGGCCTGTTGCACTGTTAAGTCCCACTCCTTGGTTTTATCACCGTGTACCTAACCTTTGAAGTGGCTGACGACTCGACGACTTAAAATAGCTAATTCTTCGCAATCTACTCGGTCTAGTCCCCGACGGTGGATTTAGCATACTCCGCTACTCCGATAGAGAATTCAGCCGAGTGTTGAGGTCGGACCACCGATTCCGGTGAAGCCGGGCGTCCTGACAACCCGCAACTGCCGGTATTTCGTCGCGATCTACTCGGTCCCCGGAGGTGGATCTAGCTTTCACCGACGGAGAGTTCCCTGACATTAGAATTTCTCTCGATAACAAATTCTCTATGATCGTCGTTCGTGTCAATCATCTTATTTATTTATTACCAGAGTAAGGCCGGAGTGGCCTGTGCTCCACATAAAAGTCTTCTCTATTCAGCTCGGTCCATGGCTGCACTTCGCCAACCACGCAGTCTGCGGAGGGTCCGCAAATCGTCCTCCACCTGATCGACCCACCTTGCCCGCTGTGCACCTCGCCTTCTTGTTCCCGTCGGATCGTTGTCGAGAACCATTTTCACCGGATTACTGTCCGACATTCTGGCTACGTGCCCGGCCCACCGCAGTCTTCCGATTTTCGCGGTGTGAACGATGGATGGTTCTCCCAACAGCTGATGCAACTCGTGGTTCATTCGCCTCCTCCACGTCCGCCATCTGCACCCCACCATAGATGGTACGCAACACTTTCCTTTCGAAAACTCCCAGTGCGCGTTGGTCCTCCACGAGCATCGTCCAGGTCTCGTGTCCGTAGACGACTACCGGTCTAATGAGCGTTTTGTAGATTGTCAGTTTGGTACGGCGGCGAACTCTATTCGATCGGAGCGTCTTACGGAGTCCAAAGTACGTACGATTTCCAGCCACTATTTTCGTCTTCGAATTTCTCTGCTGGTATCGTTATCGGCAATCACCAGTGAGTCCAAGTACACGAATTCTTCAACCACCTCGATTTCGTCACCACATTGACCTTTCTTGAGCCTCTCCCTTCGACGTGTTGATGACTAGCCCAATCCGTTTAGCTTCGCTTTTCAGTTTGATGTAAGCTTCCTCCATCCTCTCAAAGTTTCGTGCCATGATATCAATGTCGTCGGCGAAACCAAATAACTGGACGGAATTCGTGAAAATCGTACCACTCGTGTCAATCCCTGCCCTTCGTATTACTCCCTCCAAAGCGATGTTGAATAGCAGATACGAAAGACCATCACCTTGCCGTAACCCTCTAGGGGTTCGAAGGGACTCGAGAATGCCCCTGAAACTCGAACTACGCACATCACCCGATCCATCGTCGCCTTGATCAACCGTATCAGTTTATCCGGAAATCCGTTTTCGTGCATTAGCTGCCATAGCTGGTCCCGATCGATTGTATCATATGCGGCTTTGAAGTCGATAAATAGATGATATGTGGGCACGTTGTATTCGCGGCATTTCTGCAATACCTGACGTATGGCGAACACCTGGTCTGTGGTAGAGCGTTCACCCATAAATCTCGCCTGGTACTGCCCCACGAACTCTCTTGCAATTGGTGTTAGTCGGCTACATTAAATTTGGGAGAGTGCCTTGTAGGCGGCGTTCAGCAATGTGATTGCGCGGTAGTTGCTACAATCAAGCTTATCGCTACAATCAAGCTTTTGTAGACGGGACACACGACACCTTCCATCCACTGAGAATCTCATCCTCCCAAACCTTGGTGCAGCGTGCATCGTGCAAAGCGCAGCGCTCTAGCCAGTGCCTCACCACCGTGTTTAAACAGCTCTCCTGGTAGTTGGTCAACTCCAGGGGCTTTGTTGTTTTTCAGCCGGCCGATTTCCTCCTGGATTTCCTGGAGATTTGGAGCCGGAAGTCGCATGTCCAGCGCGCGTGCTCCTAGGTTCATTACCATATCGCCACCGTTGTCTGGCATATCGCCATTCAGGTGCTCTTCGTAGTACTGCCGCCACCTTTGGATCACCTCACGCTCGTTTGTAAGAAGGTTCCCGTTTATATCCTTACACATATCGGGCTGTGGCACGTGGCCCTTACGTGAACGGTTCAACTTCTCATAGAACTTTCGTGCGTTATTAGCGCGGTACAGTTCCTCCGTCTCTTCACGGTCTCGATCTTCCTGCTGGCGCTTTTTCCTCCGGAAAATCGAGTTTTGTCTGTTCCCCGCCCGTTTGTATCGTGCCTCGTTCGCCCTCGTGCGGTGATGCAGCAATCTCGCCCATGCTGCATTCTTCTCCTCAACTAACTGCTCACATTCGCCGTCATAGTCGTTTCTCTGATCCGGAGCCAACGTGCCTAGTGCAGCGGTTGCTTCCAATGGCGGATCGAATATCTCTCCAGCCATCTTCAAGAGATGCTGCGCCTGGCTGCTCTTCCGTTGGGAGTGCCACTTCCAGCTGCTGCGCGTAGTCTTGGGCTAGTCTACCGTAGACTGGCCCAGGAAACAAAAGGTTGTCTGATTCTACGGTCTGATTTCTTACCCAAAGGCACCCCCAGGATTGTGCCTTTGGGTAAGAAAATTAATCTCTGAAAATTTCAGCTCAATCGCTTGTTGCATGAGCTGACGCATTTGATTTGAAGTTTGTATGGTGGTTTCAGCCAGAATGCATAGGAAAATACAACTCCGTCACTCTTTTGTTCGGGAAGTTGGTTCAGTATGTCCGATTGAGCTCAGAATTGCAACAAAGGCAGTGGATATGTTAAAGATCAATTCCACAAAACAGAGTGGCCCAGCCTTGTATGGGGAGAAAAAAAGTTGTCGAATTCTACGGGGCACCCCCCAGGATTGTGCCTTTGGGTAAGAAAATCAATTTCTGAAAGTTTCAGCTCAATCGCTTGTTGCATAAGCTGGCGCAATTGATTTGAAGATTAGAGCGTTGTCCGTAAGTTGCACGATTTTGATGTCTGTGCTTGCGATGCACGTACGGGATTGGATGGTTTACCGATTTCAAACAGTGCCTTTCGAGACTCGATTTTACAATATTTTCCTGAAGGAAGTAATCCTACGTCAAAAAACTATCAATCCTGCAAATTTAACCAGCACTGTGCCGGGTGCCATATCTGATTGACTGGACAACGCTGTGTCTGTATTCAGTCTGCCCACTTTTAACTACTGAACTGTCGGATTCGGATATCATTCGCGATAGCGAGCTGATCAAATTAACCACCTTGACCTTATTTCATACAGAAACTTAAGTGGTTCATGGTGTTATAGCAATTACATACCAATCGTCACAAATTTTAACCGATTCCCCAATAAAAGGATCATTGAAGGAAGAGAAAATGCTATTACACGTAAGTATATTCTGGGAAAAAAGGGAGTAGCAAGAGTTGTAAAAAGTTCATTAAAAGTGTTTAAGAAAAGTCTAAAAAGTAAAGAATTAAGATTTTTTTAAGTGTCTAAATATTACAAAATAATAAACATTGCTTTTCACCAGTGCTAAAGATAATCAATATCTTGCTGGAGTGCACAACAGTCGAGATTAGACTCAATTGCGCGGAATATTTTCAGATCATCGCCAAACATAAGTTTCGACGATTTCAGACGGGTAGAGAAGTCGTTGACAAACAGGATGAAGATTAGTGGTCCAAGGTGACTTTTCTGGGGAACCCCCGACGGTATGTCAAAGCTGGGCAAAATGACTCCGTTAATACTAATGAAGTTTTACATTTACAAGAAGTACATTTCAATTTGTCGACAGCGAGCAGATGGGAAACTTTGTCGAATATTGCTGGTCAATAAATCAATTGCACTACGACTACGTTCGTCTTTTGATGTACATAATGTCCCTGTCGAACACCCGCTGTTTTACGATTGATTTTTGACTTCCAGTCGATGGAGTGCATCAGGAGGTATACCATCCCTGCTGATACTGCTAAATGTATTTTTAACGTGAAGTAACCCGTGCGCAGTTTTTTTTGTAGAGGGATGAAGGCAAATCTTGAAACAGACACTTGAAATTATCACTCAGGGAGTGGGACGGAACGCCGGACCCACTAAATCCACCCAAGCAACGGAAGGTTACATGATTTACCCTCTCTACTAACATCCTGGTTCCCCCAGGACCTGCCTTCCAGCATTACTTCTGGCGGATAGGCCGTAGTTAATGTACTTACTCAATCACGCTCACACAGGCACTCATCCCGTATGGGTGCTCTCTCTAACATACCCTCTGACACACCCTGACACTCTCTCTGACGCACCATATGAGTCTTACTTGGATGCTCACCACTGACATACCATGTGAGTCTAATTTGGGTGCTCACCCTTTACGCACCATGTGAGACTAACTTGGATGCTCACCCTACCACCTGATTCACGCTCCAGCACACCAATCTGAGACTTATTTAGGTGCTCACTCTAGCACACCCTGCCACTCCTCCTGACACACCATGTGGGACATACTTAGGTTCTCACTTCTGACATGCCATGCCAGGCTGCCTTGGATGCTTACTCTACTTTTCTCTGCCATCCCTCGAGGTGTCGATAGCGATAGGTACCAACAGTTCTACGCTACGACCCTCCTACCTCGGTATGTGCAGTCCATACTAACACCTATGCGCTCACTCTTCTGCCATGCATCGTGGTGGCGACTGCGGTTGCCAACCGCTGCGACACTCTTACTCGACATGCGCAATCCTCTCATTCACTTCCCCGCGCTCAGCCTTTTTTCGCTCTAACTAACCAATCACAAGTTAGTCATGCTTGTCTACTGCTGCTCGGCGCGCCAGATTCTCTGCAAACAGCAGGCAATCTGAGTGGTTGCAGTCGAAAATGCGTTCCACTTCTCCACCGCTTGGCACATCTTCTGGATAAGGGTATCCGGGGTTGTGTCCCGACCGCAAATGTCTAGCATAGCTCTTCGTTCGACGTCGAAACGAGGACATACGAACAGTATGTGCTCTGCAGTTTCGTCAACACCTGGGCAGTCAGGGCAGACGGGGCTCTCCGCGTGCCCAAACCTGTGGAGGTACTGCCGGAAGCAGCCATGGCCTGACAGGAATTGTGTTAGATGGAAGTGAACTTCCCCATGGAGTCTCTTCACCCAGCTCTATATATTAGGTATCAGCCGGTGGGTCCACCTACCTTTAGAAGAGTTATCCCACTCGCGCTGCCATCTTGCAACCGAAGTCACCCTGATGCGTTCGCGGGCTCCTCTGGTGCCACGTAGCTCGAAACACTCCTCGTCTTCCCGGATGACCAATCCGACTGGCATCATGCTGAAACACATCAAGCGGCAGGTGCTCTCCAGTGGCCTACGTCTACTGGCACACACCTTGGAACTGTTGGACATCCTCCACCGTGCTGATCGCGTGTGCTGCGGTCAATTCTACCTCGGAAATTGACTCCCCGTAGACCTCCAAGGTTACGTCATCTGCGAAGCCGTTATACAAAAGGTTCCATAGTACCGGGCCCAGTATTGAATCTTGCGGAACTCCTGCGGTAATAGGTACGCTTCTCTAACCGGCATCGGTTTCGTATAATAGTACACGGTTCTGGAAATAGCTTTCCAAAATCCGGTACAGGCCCACCGGCAGGCTAAGCCGGTGTAACGAGAGCGCGATGGCATCCCAGCTTGCGCTGTTGAATGCGTTCTTCACAGCAAGTGTCACTACCACCAAGTTTCTTTACCACCGAGTTTATAGCGTCCAACGTGGGCTTACCCTTGCGAAAATCGAACCCGTGCGCAGTATAGGATACCTCATCTGTTGTGCTGTTGTGAAATCATCGTCATCTTGGGGACTGACAGAGTAGCGTGGACTGCAGATCAGCTACCGAATTATTATTATTATTATTTATTAAAGGAAAATACAAACCAAGGCTGGTTCATCTTTAAAACTGCAATGGAACTCTCATGAGTATCTCTGTACACTGAAGTAGGTTTTGAAATGGGGGATTCGTACCAGGTGAAAATTAACCGAGTTACTCCCAAAAACCGCGTAAATCCCAAACATTGCACAAAAAAGACTTCATTACTATTTTCTGAAAAAAAAACCGCGTAAACCTGAAAAAGCGCGTTAAAAACGTGTTAAACTTATATATTCAGTGGCGTCGCGTAACCTCACTTTTTACCTGTGCACTGCCCCAAAAAATGAAAATTTTGATAATTTGAGTTTGACAACCCAAATGGAAAATAAAATTATCAGAGTCATTTAAACTAATCAATATCTAGTTATTCTATGCATTTCTGCAGACCAATTCCTTAAATTTAAGTCCAGTGCACAGGTAGATTGAGGTTAGGGAAACGCCACTGTATATATTACCCAATATGTGCCTCAAATCTGCCGGTGGTCCATTACGGACATGGAACATGGAAAGGCAGTATAGAATTAGCTGTCAGATTTTTTGAGCAGAAGGTGTTGCGTACAATACTCAGTAAGAGGCTGTCGTATCCGCCGTGTGGCGCATACGCATGATTACGAGCTGTATCATATGTTCAAAGAAAACAAATCAATGCTGAGCTATCAATTGACTTTTTATATTGGAGTAGAAGAAGTTTTTTTCAAATAATCTCCGATGAAATATTTTGAAACGCCCGTACCTCATTTCTAATGACCTTGCCTGACTTTCTGTAAAAAATATCAGGATAACTAAGGACAAATATAGAATCTCGTGTAGATTGGCATTTCTATACAATTGCATTTGCAACATTTATTAACATCTGCATTGAATTGATCAAAACATTTGAAACCAGCCAGTTCTCATCTCCTGTGAAATATGAACTATGACAAAGATCCGCCTCACGCAATATCTATGGCAAGGAAAATCCCAAATCGCATTATAACCCCTTATCGAATACGCTTGCTCCACCGAATGACCTAGTAAACTTGTTTACATCATACACATACACACCTCATGCCGCCTAGTTCCTGTTCGCGATCTTGCATCATACGACGCTCTCGCATCACAGTGGTCACCGCGCCCGCGCCCTATAGTGTCCAGTCGTTGTCCTCTTCGCCGTACGGCGCTGGTCTGGTGCTGCACCGCGCTCGCTGCTGAGTGCTGCGCTGACTTGAGTTGTGGTTCGCCGAGCAACAAGAAGCCCGCTTTTAGCACGACATATTATGCATGATAATAACAAAGCAAAACGGACGCAGAGTTGCGGACGTCATCGCGACTGACGGAGGAGAGCGTGTATTTTTAATTAGTCACTCTGCCTAATAATAAAATCAGTATCATTCCACCGCATAGGTTACCGGGCCAGCATTTGTGCCAACTACTATTGGAAGAAGTGTGGCAGAAAAATGAAGTTATTCAACTGCGCACCGCAATGAAAGAAAGTTACTTGGATTTTAGTCTCCACGCGTGGCTCACTCCAATATGCGAATTTCAGCCCTTTGCGTTGCTGGTTGTTTTTTTTTCTGAGTCATTGTCAGGTTTTCGAATAATTTTACTAGACATGAATTTGGTACAAGAAATGTCCTAATCTCAATGATTGAGTCTTTCAGGTTATCTAAACAGTGGTAATTTACATAATGATCTGAGGGACGAAGATCAGTCATAATTCTGTCAGGCGTATGATCAATACTAACAAATCGTGTTTGATTTTTGCTAAATCTTAAGGTGACACGGGAAGCACGAACAATCATCAAATCGTTATCATTTTCATCATTGAATGCTTAATTTTTTCTCTACAACAAATATGATTTTGAAAAATTATCTTCGGCGCGTGCTTACTCGCGATCTACATGCTGATACATTTACAGTTACATCAAACAACGGAAAACCGAAATACGCCGCTCCAAAGTTACGAGGTGAAAATGCCAGAAAGAGACAAAAGATAGGAAAAATAACACGGTGTTTAGTGCCTCCCCGAGTCACCTTAATCACTGCTCACAAGTATGAAACAATTTTGCTCGAATCAAAAGCAGCACTGGCCACACATCTGAATAGATTAAATTCGTTTGATTGAGTGTGCGTGCAAAGAAAGATCGAGTTCGCTTTCGATATGCTTAATCTGCAGGGCTGTTTGGAAATTTACGGAACTGTGCCTACGAAACTAGCAACTTTTCAATCCTTTGAATTAGGAGAATGATAACGCCAACGCGTTTGCAGTTATATTTTTTAGAGTACAGAAAAATTGATTATGGTTCAATTTCCGATAAAAATAAAGACATGTTAAAAATATTTTGAGCGGGGTGCTCATTAGATAAGCTATTTCATGTAATAAAATTTAAAAATGAAAAAAAAAACTTAACTGAATGAGTAATCGAAGATCAAATAAAAGATCATCATAACACCATGGGCCCTCGATAATTTGAACGGTACCTCATTTATATTACCGGAGTTCATTTTTTTATTTGATTTACTTAGACAATTATTAAAGCTCTTTCAGTGGAATGTCTTCAACTGTCAGAAGACAAGTTTAGTACTTTCCATTTAATTTCATCCCGTATCTGCAAAGATTACAAAACATGGTGAAATAAAATGGAAAGTACTAAACTCGTCTTATGACAGTAACTGTTGAACTTCTAGTTACTTTATGAGCATCAGATTAACCGGTTTCTGGCTGCTCTCTTTGCTGTTTTGTTTTGATTCTGCGTTCCGTTTCACGATGTTCCATTATTCTTTTCTCGATTTCACGTGCTGAATGACGTTTGAACATTTTTTAATTTGAACGATTTTTGAACCTACGGGGTTCAATTTAAAAAATGTTCAAATCAAAAACGGCCATATTACCGGGGGTCAACGGAATGTTATTATAATTTTAATTAATGATTTGCACTTCAATCATTCATTCGAGTAACAGCCCTGTTTTAGTAGCTCTTCGGATCTGATGCTGACTGTGACTTAACTACCATAACAACACATTCATCTTGCGTGCGATCACGACTCACAAAATAAGGAGCCAAACCTCACCGTTGCTGGCCTACCTGTTTATGTTGCAGCCTCATATCCACAATCGTTCATTATGAGAAACTACTACCGATAAAGGTGGTCGCGGTCGTGCTGCGCGAGATTGGGAAGCATATGGGTGAACTGGTGAGATGAGAGGACGCAAGAAAATGAGAATCGTGATTGCATTTCGATTGGAATGGGAAACGTGCAAGTAGCAGCGCATAAACAAAACTCATTATTCGAGCAGCAGTGCTGCTGGATATTTATTGCGACCAAAATAAACTGCAGATAATCAAAGGCGTATTTTGCTTGAATAATTGAGCAAAATCCCAATGAAACCGTTTGATTGAGAAACTGTCTAGCTACACAAAAGATATTTTAGTTACAAGATAAAGATTGTCGCTTCGGTTCCCTTTGTTCTGCTATTGGGTATCGAACTGCCAGTCGTATGTATTTTTCCTTCATTGACATATAGCACCATATACCCGAGCAGGAGAAATTACCTCAATAATACCTCATTCTGTTACTGATATCAAACTCTGGTATGAACTAGCCTTGCATACGAGGTAAAATACCAAAAAATAATACGAAAAACTAATATGCACAATACTTCAGGCATAACATACTCTGGTATTACAATATCAAACGTATCACAAATTTTTATTCGTTTGATATTGAAATACCTAAGTATGTTGTGCCTAATGTATTTTGCATATAAAATTTTGGTATTATTTTTTAGTATTTTACCTCTTATGCAAGGCTAGTTCACACCAATTTCTGTTATCGAGGGCGTCGCTTCTGCAAAAGATGTTCCGCACAGCGACGACAACGACAATCTTTAGCTTGTAACTAAAATATTTGTTGGTAACACAATGAAGAGTAAGTAAGAAAAAGGGTTAACAAATAAAAACAAAAACAACTCCTATATTAATGCCATTTAGTAGCATAGTCTAATACAGTGGAGGAAATAAGTATAGCATTTTCACTGTTTTTCATTCAAAATGGTCATGATTAAGGATCAATATCTTAATTCCTAGTGATTAGATTGGTTTCATATCTTTTGTCGTCCAGCCTAAAATGACTCGAACTTTAAGCCAACGAATGTTAGCGCAAAATAATTATAACGTACACCACTTTTATATGGAGTTCAATATAAAAGTGGTGTACGTTATAATTCTTTTGCGCTGAAAAGGTCATAAGCAACAAAACTGCATACAAATAACATGCAATGGGTTTGTGAGTCACTCCAAAATCGAACTATTATAGAAGTCTCGGAGACTCATGATGTTATATATCAATCGACTCAGCTCGTCGAACTGAACAAATGTCTGTCAGTCCGTGTGTATGGGTGTGTGCACACGAAAACCGAAAAACATTGGAAACTTTAATATAATAATACAATCACGATCGGTCATTGCGTTTAAAAGTTATGAAGAAAATGGTATGTTGAACCATAAAGCTTGGTTGGTTGATTCGCTATACAGCGTTTGCAAGACCCGTAATGTAGGCAATTATTTGTGATGTGTATCACACTTAGGCGAAACCAAACGATTGAAACGAGAATAGCATCGTCACCGCTAGGTGAATTAATATGGGTTTTTCTTATTATAAACTTATGTCCTTTTACTAGTTTCTAGAATGAAATAAGATTTATTTGTCAGTGTATTCAAAGTTCATTAAAACACAAAGCAATTTTCAAACTTAGCTTTGAAATAGTATAAAGTTCTTAGAAAACTTAAATGAAGATAATTTTTCGTTTGTCCTATGAAAATCTCTCTACCGCAAAATCCAGTAATTTACTTGAATTGTTTTTCAAAATTCGGCGATGGGCACTCAGCAAGCAAAGAGAATCAATTTCCATATTACGAGTTCATATATCCCATTAAAATTCCACCACTTAATCAAGCAAAGAGAATTAAAACGCTGTTCAGCCATTGTCAACCTCAGACAGTTTTTTACTCTGCGCATTATGCTGAAAGATCTTTTTATTGTTCATGTGGTACAAGGCTGAGCAAGTGCTTTTAATAGCAGGATAGCAATAGCAAGGGAAAATGAGCGAGCTTCGTCATTAAGATCGATAAGATCGAGTTCACTAACCAGTGGCGTCGCGTAACCTCACTTTTTACCTGTGCACTGACCCAAAAAATGAAAATTTTGATATTTTGACAGTCCAAATGGAAAATATAATTATCAGAGTCGTTTAAACTAATCAAAATCAAGTAATTCTATGCGTTTCCGCACACAAATACCTTACGCGCAGTGCACAGGTAGATTGAGGTTAGGGAAACGCCACTGACTTTCACATTTTTCCTCGTTGAGATCATATTGAACCATTGTTGGTAGCATAATTAATGCCATCCACTAAAACTTTCGAGCTACGCTTTAACTCTTCCAATGCCAACCTTTTGATGTTTGTGGGATAAAACAATGACAACGCATAAGCCGGGACACTGTCCTCTCCAAACCGAGTTGACATAATAAGGGATTCAAGATACGGAATGATCAGTGCTCATTCCAGTATTCCAAAACTGAGGACTATATGAGACCGGACTGGATTATCATGTGCTTTTATATGGTATTTTATACATTTATGTGCTGCGTAGTTCTTGGCGGAGTCATTTTAAATCCTACTGTCTCTGTCACTGAATATGCTTCGATTAACAGTTCTTTTGGCACGTTGTCCCGATGTTTCTTAACTATGCAGAGAACGTTTTGAATGTATATCTCAAATAGCAACATATCAACGTATTTTTTCTACATTACATTGACAACTCAAATGCTGAATATTTCACAATCAGCTTTAACGATAATATTAAATTCGGATTTTTGTCCACCCGGGACGTAATTGATATGAACTTTTACGTATCGCTACGTTTCTTTCACCAGCAAGTGTTTTCAATGATTCAATGTTGCTATCAACATTTGAATTGGAAACCGAAAATGCTGGAAGCCGGAAATGCTTTTATATTTCTGAGACCAACGTGTTTGGCAAAGGTTAAGATTGTTGGGTATACAATATACAATTATACCAATGGACCAAATGAAAAAGTTGATTACGTCCTTGATCGAACTCATGCATTCCAAATTTGTGGGACCTAATACAGATCATTAACGACTGGGTTCAATCGATGACTCATCGGTTGCGGCAGCTCAGGATAGGCTTCGAGCGATGCTGGATGGTGGTGAAGGGATAGAGCGCGGACCGACTTGGCTTGACGATAGTGGGATGTGCTTCGCTCGTTTTCTTCGGCACTTGTCGTGTCCCAGTTTATTTTGCCACATTAGCGTAGATTTTTTCGAACCAATAGCAGATAGCAAGAAAGTAGGAATGTTCTTTGCAGTGTTTGAAAGAGGTAGATTGCCTTTTATAGTGAATGACCATTGATATTTACCCACAAAGAACGAAATAAAAAATACGTCTGTTTGTCTCTGAAGCTGAGCTGCAACTCAGTTAATGAATAAAGGTTTAATCAATCAGCATTTCTTGTCAGAGCTATTTCGATACTGAATTCAATTTCAAATATATATTTAAAACTCTTTAAGGGAGTACTGTATCCCTATATTAGCTTTGAGGGACGGGACCAATTTGAATTGCAAAATGCAAGTCTATCAAAACATGGTCTTTAAACACTCGACGAACACGGGAGCCGAATCAGGGATTTGAAAGTTACGCAAGGTGAGACTGTTTTCTACTGTGACGGTTTCAACTCGTAGTAAATCAAGTGGAAGCATGTTACCGGCATTTATAAAAAAGATGATTAAATATTATAATAAAAAACAATATAAGCTATCCCAGCTCTACTAAAGTTCTATATCATGGAATGGAAAATAAACTGCAAAAAAAACTATTTTTTTGTGAATGTCTCACTAAAATACAAACAAATATCCCGATTTTATCACCCCCTGGTGAATAGGGCATGTGACAAAATCGGATAAAAATTATATTAAATTTTTTAATTCATTTCACTAATTTAAACAAGCTTTGGAAAGGCACAAGGCGTTAACGGTACCCGTTATTTTTTGTCGAAAATGCTTATAGAATCCTTCACATGTGCGCAGAAGTCATTTATAATAAACCACAGCCGGCGAACATTACTTCATGAAAATCGTTCTAGTTTGCGGAATTCTTTACAGAAATAAAAAGAACGACTGAAATTTAAAAAAAAAAATGGATGATGATGATGATGACGATACTACCATCTATTGATGATGATGACGATACTACCATCTATTGTAGCAAGACACCTGCCGATAGCACTGGCCATATCTGACAAACGATTTGACTTGTCATAAGACGAATTTGTACAATTCCATTTAATTCCACCACTTTATTGTACCTTTGACAGAAACGTATTTCGACCTCAGCTGTAAGGCCGTCTTCAGTGTCTCGTACTTTACTCGACTTATACGTATCTGTCAAAGGTACAATAAAGTGGTGGAATTAAATGGAATTGTACAAACTCGTCTTATGACAAGTAAATACATTCTACTAAAATCTTAAAATAATGTTCGTATCAAATCGATTTGATCATGATTATACTACTGTTTGTATTTCATCAGACTCCTGTATAAAGGGCCAAACATTTTTGGGGTGACAAAATCGGGTCGAAAACGTGATAAAATCGGGTGTAGACAAAATCGGGGAGTAACAAAATCGGGTCAACGCTGTATTATACCTAGTAAAAAGGTTATACTATTTTATAATTTTTCGAAAGAGCAATTCAGTGTTACTTTTGAGCCTACAAATCCTGATAAAATTTAAAATACATACGAAAAACCAAGATTGTGCGTCACGTCTACTTGAATATGGATAACGATTTCTGTACAGTCATGGTTCTGGTAGATTTTTCTCTCGGCTTCAATTGCGTGAACCATCAAACCCTTGACACTAAACTTCGAAACGAGTTTTTTTTCTCTCGAGGAGCACGTGCTTTACTGTCTTCATTTCTCGATGGCCGGAAACAATCAGTACGAGTGGGAGATATCGTGTCTAATGAACTTGACACCCGCGACGGCACGCCGCAAGGATCATGTCTCAGTGCACTTCTCTTCAGCGTATATATCAACAGTCTGGCTGCATCACTGAAATGTAGCTACCATCTTTAGGCCGACGCACAGAGGGACGAATCCTTAGAAAGAGGGTCAAAAGGTCATTTTTCAAAATGATGTATTCTATTTTTTAAATATTTTTCTCGCATTATACAGGCTATAAAACATTGTAAATTACTTTGGTTGAGTCAATTGGACGATATTGTGCCCATTGGGGTACCTTTGAAGTTGGCATGTAAACTGTTTTTAACACCATTGATAATATATAAATATGAGGTATGATATCTTTGCAATATTTTTCAAATTTGTTATTCAATCATTTCAAACTCAATACATCTTCAAAGATAACATAATCAACTATCAGTTGCATACATTATGTCACAATTTCATGAAATATTCACCCTTGGCTTATGGAGTTGAATTTAGGCTTATTTCGAAATTTACTCATTTCGTGGTGTTTTCATGTGGTCAGAAAACAATTTACCCATCGTTACCCAGCGCTGAAAATCGCATGGCTACTACTTTACATTATATATTTTCAAACTAAACCAAATTTAGGGCCCGCCAGGGCCCGCAGGTTTTTTCCGAGGCATTTGAAAATGACGTAAAATACATGAAAATGTATGTATATGTACTGAATGCTACAATCACAACAATCGTTATGAAAGTAGTTGAAAATGATAAAATTTCATCACAGTAAGTATAATAAACCCATTTGTTCTCATTTTAAGCCATATTTGTACTTTTGACCGTCTTTTTTTCAATCCGTCCCACTGTGCGACGATCTTCAAATTTACATCTCCGGTCCGTCTTCAGCAATAGACAGACTGGTGCATGCGATCAACGTTGACCTTGAAGCAATTGTTTGTTGGGCCGATGACAACTTCTTGGCTCCTAACCCGAAGAAAACACAGGCGATTATTTTCACCAAACCCGGACTGTCACTGCATAAGCCAACATAAGTTTCTATGGTGAAACCGTACCGTTTTCGAAAGAGGTAACTAATCTTGGTTTCCCCTGTCTTAAGACGAGTTTATACAATCCCATTGAATTCCACCACTTAATTGTATCCTGACAGATACGTATTTCGACCTCAACAGTAAGGCCGTCTTCAGTGTCTCGACGGCCTGAAGACGGCCTTACTGTTGAGGTCGAAATACGTATCTGTCAAGATACAATTAAGTGGTGGAATTCAATGGGATTGTATAAACTCGTCTTAAGACAGGTGAAAACATTCCACTAAAAAGCTCAAAATAATTTTCTTATTAATCTTGGTTTGAAAATGGATTGTAATCTAACATGGTCCCACCAGGTAAACAATCTTGTTCAGAAAACGTACATTGTACTATGTACGTTCCGCCGGTTTACCTCGGTACTTTCCATCCAAACCCGACGAAAGCTGGTACAAGCAGTGATCATGCCCATTTTCCTGTATGGTGATGTAATTTATTATCCCGGACTCTCGGCAGCTCTCAAGACCAACTACACCGATGCTTCAAATCTGCTCTACGATTCACCTATAATCTGCGTAGACGCGACTCAACTGCCGGAATTCGGAATTCGATTCTTGGAATCGATCTACCATCCTACTATACCATTTCAGGATATGCTGCTTTATGAGACAGGCCTACCTCGGAGAGTTGCCAGAGTACATCCAGCAACATCTACAATACGGACAACAGCAACGAACAAGTTGCTTGATCATCCCGAGGCATACAACTTGCTGGAATGATCTTCCATTCGAAGCTAAACTAAAACCCACATTTTCCTCATTCAAAGCGTTCACTAACGGGCTTGGTGGTCATATGGCTACCGCTTCTGCCTCATACGCAGGAGGTCGTGGGTTCAATCCCAGGCCCGTTCCATTCCTTATACTTAGTATCTTTTCATAAATTTCTCATGTTCTAGCAATCGCAATCTAGAACTGGAAATGGACTTTCATACTGTTTCCATCTTCTATCCCTATAGGTACCTACACAACTTGATTAGTTCTAGCAGGTAACTGTTAGAATTCGAAATGAGCAAAAAAAAGCTAGTTTCGGCATCCAATTAGAATACACCCAGGTTTTTTTTACACGGTTTGGTTTTGGTCGTTTAAGACCTTCAGCGTCAATGAAACAATGAGTTAACCCCACGAAAAAATTCACAAAAAATCAAAGAAAATTCAGAAGGTATTTAAAAAGCTGTGAAAGTTCAGGTTAACCGAGAAATTAATGATCCAACCGCGTAAAAAAAACCTGGGTGTACACACCATGCTTTCATTCCTATCACATTGGCAACCCGTTTACCAAGACGAACTTCTGCCTAGAACCTAACCCCCAGATTCCAATAAAATTCCGCAGGAACTCGTGGCGAGTGCAGAGGTGTTCTCGGCTTGCAGTGGGCGAGTAACTGCATAATCAATTCCTTCCCATCCCCGATGACCGTAAGGACGTGGCCAGCGCTGTTATCGACAATCCAAAATACTAGAACTCTCGGACTGTGCACATTGAGGTTGGAGAGCAAGTCCCATGCTTCCATCCATTGGTTTCCTGTGCAATTTCGATTGTCCTGGTCGATTACGGAGTAGCATGCTCATGCTCATTCAAAGCGTTCAATAAAAGTCTTGTTTGAAGTTTTAGCTTTTTAATTAAATTTTGTTTCCAGTGCATCCACTTTCAATACTAGTTTGCAGATTTTTTTAAATTATGTTTAGTTTATTTAAAATCCGGCTCTGTATTTTTCTAGTAGCAAACCATCCTTGGCCTTGTAAAAAGTTTAAAACTAATAGGTTATCGTTGAAATAAATATACAAATACAAATACAGAAAATTCAATAAAAATAAAGGAACTTTCAAACAGGTAATATTGAGTTGTCATTAATTCAATACTATCGAAGAGTAGTAAGCTACGCTGGGTAAAAACTAGTAAATTAAAAAGCTTAGGAACTATTTTGTAAATGTTGTTCATATTGACCCGTCGTTGATCTGAAACGGCTGAAACAGAGTTGTCTACTAACAGGTTTTCGTGTCTCATAAAACTAAAATACAAATCAAGGACAAGCCTCCAGGAATCTTAATTTAATTCCACTGGCATTATCAACGGCACAATACTCGATAGGGAGACAACGCACAACTGTCATTTTTATTATTAAATAATTTAAATTTTAAGCTTTTGCTGCGTCACATCTATACGGAGTGGTGTGCCTTTCGAAACGCGAGTGAATTTAGTTTTGGATTCTGGGAGGCTTGTCCTTCATTAATATATGTTTCTTCAAATTATTTATGTCGAATCTTACCTGTCTCCTAAAAGCATGTTTATCCTTTTCCAAAAATTTGTCAATTTCACGCGATTTATAACGCTGCTCGAGCTCCTCTGGACTGACTCTTAGCCGCAACAAATATCCAAAAAAGTCGCCACAGCAGGATCGCGAACAGGATAGCTTTGATAATACACCTTCACCGGTTCCCCCACGCCTTCGGTTATTCACTGTTGCCATTTTCAAAATGCATCACATTACCATCAACGGCAGTCGATCTGCACCAGCATTATCAAAACAGCACCCCCTTGACGGAAGCCACACAATTTGACCTGAACAGATTGCTTCAATTCACTCTCGCCCCGTTAAGGAGATTAATCATCCTCACGATAGACCACCAACACTACTCCAGCCTCAATCAAAACAAAACAACACAATTTCGGGCAGCCGCACCTCGCAAATCGAGCACTTATCTCACCTTCCCCGCGCCAGACTTTTGAGCCGTTCCCAACACCCCACTCAGTAATCAAAGCGGGCCGCGATACTTTTTTTTATCACTACTCTGTCGAGCTGTTTCGACAGTGTGAATCTTCTCGCTGCGTTTGTGTGATACTGAAGCTTGCACTCACACACACAACACTCCCTTGCACCCACAGAAAACACACCCGAGCAGAGGAGAAACGAAATCCAAGAAACGTCACTCTCGCGAAAGGAAATCCATCGGAGTAAAACCCTCGACGGGGACCACTTTTTAGGAACGGAATTTCCGCCGATTCCGACCCGGGAATGCGCAAATTTCACGACAGCAAGCAGCGAATCACGTTCCGAAGCACTTTTGGTGCACTTTCGATGCGGATTTCGGCCGATAACACGTCGAAATTGGCAAAAATTCCTACGAGCGATTTCACATCAACACCGACCGTGCCGAGCTCTTTCACGTATACTAACCGAAGCAGTGCTCGACTTGGGAGCTGCTGTGCGACGACGGTAGCACGACTGCGGCTGTGACGGTCTTCGTTGTGTGAACTAGATGCAACAAAAGAAGAGTGACATGGCGGATGAGTGAGAAGTTTCTGGCGAGGTGAGTGGCGTGAGCAAGCCTGATGAAGGTGGATTCTGCTGCTGTACAAGTTGACAGTGATGTATGGATATTATGAACGGTTTCAATTTTGTGACGGATCTGGTTTTTAAGCTTCTAAAGTGTAATAGATAATTTAAATTTATATCAGTTCCAGAAAATCAAAGCCTAATTGTAGTAATTTAACATCATTTCATAGGGAATGTTAGCAAGTTTGATCTATGATAGCTTGAAAGAAGGATTAAAAGCTTATTTTATCCGTTGAAGTTAACATCATTATTTCAACTTTGATTTTACTATACCCTGTGTACGGAATGGTTATTCTTCTTATTGGCATTACATCATAAAGTACTTCCACAGTTATTAAACCGTGAGGTTCCCAAGCCAAGTTTAACCATTTTTGCATTCGTATATCATTAGACACCACAATAACACTTTTTATGCCCAGGGAAGCCGAGACAATTTCCAAACCGAAAATTGCCGAGACCGGCACCGGGAATCGGACCCAACAACCCTAAGCGTGGTCTTGCTTTATAGCCGCGCATCTTACCGCTAGGCTAAGGAGGGCCCCTAAAGAATAGTTAGATAACTTTAAAATGCTTTTAAAAATTCTGAACAAAATATACTAAAATAATTTTATCTATAATATTTTAAAGTGGTCTTCCTACATGCTAGAGATGTTACTTGTCTTTAACAAAATTAATTCATATTATGTGTCTCGAATGCCGACGAACCTCATTCTGCTAGGAAGTGGGTGGGTGTTGAGCACATGTTTCTCACTCACGAACCATGCTTATCTTCTCACATGCACCGGAGGCTTCGCCAGCTTCTGAGCAGCAGAATGGATACCATTTGTAGAGCTGGTTGTGTTTGTGCAAAAGCTACGTAGCATGCTTATGTTGTGTTGTTGTTCTTCCTTCGCCGAATTTATTTATGTTGCACATTTTGGCTCGATCCCCACCCTTCCTTCACCGTCTCAACGAGGTGAAACGGTTCAAGCAAATTTAAGCGCTTAGGAAGCGGGATTTTAAATTTTGCATTAAATAGAATTCATGTAGCATGGGGAAGATGAGTGCAAGCGCCTTTTATGCTTTTATGATTTTGTTACTCTTTGCTGCCGGTTGAAATGCTGCTGCTTGCGGCTTGGTGCTAGTGAGGGAGGACGGAAGAGATCGTCAGAAAATGGCAAATGACAAAAAAGACACTAAACGGTGGATAGAGAAAGCAGTTTAGGAGTTTTTTTTGTGTAGGTATGGTCTCCGGCTAAGCATGGATGAGAAGCACATTATGCACCAAAAGGTTTGAACAGGGAACGGTCTCTGCACAGTTTCGCGCCGAGATGGTTTTACCAAGAATAGGACCACCAAGGCCAGCTTGGCTGAATTGAGTTCCTTTCGAGCCAGGTAGCTTTTTGTTAAGCTAGTTTGGATTTGGATGAATGGATCACGTTTTATTGCAATTACTTATCCATTCGTGAAAATGAGGATTCTCCGCGGAGCTTAGTATTTAAAATCCTTATAGCCTATTCAGATTACGAGCTTAATGGCATGATAAGGAGTAGGTACCTTGATGTCAAAGTTCACTCATCTTAGAAACCCCCCTCCCCCAGCGTGGACAATTGCTTATACAAATTTTCAAAAATTTGTGCGAATTATGAACATTCGCCATACCCCCTCCCTCTAAACTGTCGACGTGGTATATGGACAGCCCCATAGGGTATTAGATTTGATTTTATGAACGACTGTCGAATCTAATTAGGGTCATCATCTGGATTACTCCCTCCCCTATATCACAGAGAACTGACGTTCATCTTCATTCGTGCAATTGTGTGAAACTTTGCACTGATAATTTTGAAGTATATCTTTATGCCCCCGTTGTGCGGTACTAGTGTGCTGATAAATATTATTTTCGGCTGTTCGGCCACATTGAGAGTTGACGTAAAGTCAATGTCAACTTCTCTCCACGAACAGCCTAGATAGCCGTGTGGTGTCGGCAGCTGGTTATCTGGCTAAGAATAACATTACGGATTGCCTGTTCCAGTGGTAAAATTCCACCATACAGGTGACCCCTAATTTTCGGTGTGATGCGGCTTTATGCTTACCGTGCCTACGAATGAATGGCTAGGGGGGTCTAATAAGAACCTAACCGTAAACGGAGCCTGTGAAGCACCAGGGCCCCCTTCACAGTATTTTAGCCCTCGCTGCGCTAACCGGAGCTATGGCGGAGTTGACTTTTTACTTCTCCGAGATAATCGGCTATTCTTATTCAACCTCATCGTGAGGTTAAATAAGAGTAGGGTTATGAATATGTGTTTTAATTAGTTTTCAACAAATTGTCACCTATATGGATTCGCATTATGCGTTTTTTCACAGTGTACTCTGTGTCTCGTCCTTGACGTTTGGCTTCGGCTACTCTTGTTCAATCTCAACGTGAGGTTAAATAAGAGTGGGGTTATGAATATGTGTTTTATTTAGTTTTCAACAAATTGTCACCTATATGGATTCGCATTATGCGTTTTTCACAGTGTACTCTGTGTCTCGTCTTTGACGTTCGGCTTTGGCTACTCTTGTTCAATCTCAACGTGAGTGTGGGGTTATGAATATGTGTTTTACTTAGTTTTTCAACAAACTTCCACCTATATGGATTCGCATTAGGCGCTTTTCACAGTGTGCTCTGTGTCTTGTCCTTGACGTTCGGCTTCGGGTACTCTTGTTCAATCTCAACATGAGGTTAAATAAGAGTGGGGTTATGAATATGTATTTTACTTAGTTTTCAACAAATTGTCACCTATATGAATTCGCATTATGCGGTTTTCACAATGTACTTTGTGTATGTTACCTATATGGATTCGCATTATGCGTTTTTTACAATGTACTTTGTGTATGTCACCTATATGGATTCGCATTATGCGTTTTTTACAATGTATGCTTTGTGTATGTTACCTATATGGATTCGCATTATGCGTTTTTCACAGTGTACTCTGTGTCTCGTCCTTGATGTTCGGCTTCGGTTACTCTTGTTCAATCTCAAAGTGAGGTTAAACAAGAGTGGGGTTATGAATATGTGTTTTACTTAGTTTTCAACAAATTGTCACCTATATGGATTCGCATTATGCGTTTTTTTTACAATGTACTTTGTGTATGTCACCTATATGGATTCGCATTATGCGTTTTTTCACACTCTGTGTTTCGTCTTTGACGTTCGTTCATTGTTACGCCCTCTATGTTTGTGTGACACCTCTCTTTAGTCCCTAGCTGGATGCGTGTGAGTGGCTTTCCTATAAATGGTTCCATTCTCCTTTCCAACTTCACTTCCTCTTCCTTTCCCCTTTTCACTTCCTTTTCCGTCAGGTAAATGATGAGAAAGGCCAGTGAAGGCGATGGCACAAATCTCCCAAATTGAGGGGAACGTGCCTCCTGAGCCGACGTTCTGATACCCGATACCTGATACCCCTATATCACAGAGAACTGACGTTCATCTTCATTCGTGCAATTGTGTGAAACTTTGCGCTGATAATTTTGAAGTACCGTCAACTGGGGGGAAGATGATCATTTTTAAGACAAAACATGCAATAACAATGTGTGTTTACATTTTAAATCGAAACAAATATTTTCAAAACATGTACTGCTATACGTTGTAATAATCAACAACTTTAGTTTTCTGAAATGCGTTCGCATATATTAAAATAAATTAAATTATCACACTTTTTTTGAGTAATCTGGTTTGGGGTGAAGTTGATCAAGACAGCTCTACTAAAATCATTATGACCTAGTAGTCAAAATACACTAGGTTATTTGTATGAATGTTGAATTTACTACGTAAAGAAGTCTACGAAGTCAATATTTGAGACGAAAATAGCGTCATTTATGACTATCTCTCTCTTTCTTCCACAAAATACATTTTCATGATTATAATCGAAAAACTCGGATTTCTACCTAGCGGTAACATTACTTGAACGGAGAATATTGTTGACTACCGTTGCATAAAAAAATTTGGAACTTTTGACTGACGCGTCAAATGATCATCTTCACCTCAATGATCATCTTCCCCCCAGTTGACGGTATATCGTTATGCCCCCGTTGTGCGGTACTAGTGTGCTGATAAATATGGTAAAAATTTAGGGAAAGTCGCCTGTGCCATAACCATCACTATTTTTTAGGGTACCTCGAGGGTACCGAGGCAGTCGACTCCGTTTAACATATGGAGGATGAACATTTTGATAATACATCTAACATTTCGACAATGCTAAACGACCTTGTGGGACTAACCAAGATACTACACGTCTCCTAGCACTGTCTATTGTTCAATGCTATGTTCCTTTTTTTGTAAATCTGCAATAACTCTTGATTAATTTTCAACACCAAGACAGTTGAGACCGATTTTCTTAATGGTCTGCAAATTCTCTAGCAATACTTGCTGACTGGCGATATTTTATAATAAATATTCATAAGAGATGAGCCAGCCCTGGGCTGAAAATCTCTTTAATAAAGAAAACAAATCTTCAAATGATTATCTAAGCGATATAATAGGTAAATATAATACTAATAATGCAAAATGACAAAC
The DNA here is from genome assembly GCF_024139115.2 of Armigeres subalbatus. Lineage (NCBI taxonomy): Eukaryota > Metazoa > Arthropoda > Insecta > Diptera > Culicidae > Armigeres > Armigeres subalbatus. The sequence goes on from NC_085140.1 coordinate 444,818,377, forward strand.
TTGTGGCTATGATTTTCAAAACTATATTGTTTTGTCCAATGCAAAACGACGCTTGCCAACAAAAACTAGACTGTGATACTAGACTCGTAATACGGCGTCTGGAAAAGATTATTCTATTTGTATTTTTGGAAACAAAGAGATTTGTATGTTAAGTAGATATTAGTTGGATATGTTTTGTCCAATACTGTAGTATCTACTGCTCCAGTTATCCAAGAATTTCCTGAACCTGGACCTGGACCGAAGATTTTTAAGACCGTTGTAAATAAGTGGAATACCGTGGATACCTAATAAAATTTCGGACACACTCAAGCTTCGGACGCTTCAATTCGTATGGGTAATTTTCTGAAATATTTTATCGATATGTTTCGTCAGGCTGAATCGAAAGGAATAATAGTTTTAGTAAAGTTACGTTCTAATAAGTCATGCTAAAACAATGCAAAGAAAGGTTAAAAGCAACTCTGAGCTGTACAGTGAGAATTGTTTTCAATTATTCTTCCATGTATTGTGTAATCGGGTGTAAGGAGTTTGAATTTTTGTGTCCGAAAAATGAATCCATCCCTGCCAGTGTCTGAGGTTTGAATCAAACAGAAGCCGGATATATTTATTATTTATTAATTTGCATAATGATCAATAATCAAGCCATCTTTCTCATTGAGTATTTAGAGAAGAAATTATACATTCCAACAACGGAAAATTTCTAAATTGTTGCTTTAATAGATTTTAACAAAAATCCAAGTCTATACTACACCTCGATATAAATCTTCTTCGATTTAAACTTTCCTTTCGTCAAACTTGAAAGCGCAACGAAATAATAACCCTCAAACTTTTCCTAATATTATAAGGCTTGAATATGTGGACAATGATGCGTTGTAAAAAGACTTTCTGCCATACATTTTTTCGTGCGGTACAGATACCAATTGAAACATATTTTGAACTTAATGAAAAACATGATTATTGATCATCTTGTACCACATATAGGCTAGATGTACCAGTTGTGGCTATAGCACCAGTTGTCACACTAGTGCTTTATATGCCAAATTGCCAATCAAACCACCGCAAACCAAGTTCATATCGATAAAGCATATTCATATGATACGATAAAACCTTTGATCTCCTCCAAAACAAGCAAAGCATAATTGTTAAAATTGATTTTGCTTAATTTTTGACGTTCTTTGCACCAGTTGTCGCACTAGTGGTCCCTATTTGGCCAGTCCCATAAGAAAACAATGGGATTTGCCAAATAAGAACAAAAATTAAGAATAGTGCCACAACTGGTGCATGCGTTCCTATTATGGATTAATCAATTTTGATGATTATAACAAATTTTATTGTGATTTTCACAGCTGTTCTAAGGAGTAAAACCTTTCGCTTGATATATAAAGTCCACCCACATGCCTTTTACTTATTAAAAAAATAGTTGTTCTTATGTATGGCAACAATTGGTACACCCACCCTATGTATTATTTTTCTCCCTCTTCCACTTTTTCTTTTCCATTACATCTTCCCACTGGGATATTGGCGGTTCATCATTGCGTACCTTCACAGTTACAAACAACGAGTTTTCTGAGCCTTGTTATTATTTTTGTATTCGTATTATCTTATATCTAACAAGACGATACTTTCTTGTCCAGGGAAAAACGGGAAAAACAAGAAAATTTTCAAACCGAATATTTTCTAGTCCGTACCGGTAATCAAACCCAGGCATGGCGTTGATTCGTAGCCCAGAAAACGATTTAATGGAATATTGGATCCATCATTGGCGTAAGCTCTTATGACAAGTGAAGACATTCCGCTTGAGGCTCAAATTAGTTCTTATCAAAAGCTGTCATACATTTGTTTAATGAGATTCGATCTGAACTGGACTGAAGTAAATATGAGGTTTTTCTGAACATAACAATTCTCAGGATTTCTTATGTATTCTTCAACAATTCTGGACATAATTGGTATTGACATCTGGAAATCATCCGATATGATCATCAAGAAATAATTTTAAAAATAAATATTCAAAAGTTCGTTTATGTTTCTGAATAACCACACAAGACAGCACCATCAGCATGGAACAGAAACCATCTTCTTCATAGTGATCGGAAGGTGTGTGGAAGGATAGGTGTGCAAAAAAAATCAATTAACGTTTGATTTACTTTGTAAAATTACCTATCTATAAAAATCCTTGAGATAAAAATGTTAAAAATAAAGTTCAGTGATACAGTGCGTATTTTGTGAAAAATATGGATGTTGAACTTTCTTACAAAAAAAACTAATGAGAGTGATTCAAGCTGAAAAATATGTTTAGTGACTAACCCGAGAAAACGGCAATGTCAATGAAAAGAGATTCGCTAACAGGCTTTCGATTTCTGCAACGAGGTGATTTTCTTTTTTAGTATGAGTTGTGCATTTATACATTTACGATATGTGTTATAAGTGCTAGAAAATTGATTTATAGTTCTAATGTATTAAACATTGTCAGTACTCACTAGATCGAACTAACAAATTGGGTTTTAAAAGGGTATAAAAGTTAAATGATTATGATTAAAGATCAATCAATAAACATGATGAATGTTTGATTAAGATTGATGATTAATGATTAACCTCAACATAATTGTGAATATGTTTAATGAATAATGAATAAATGTAAAATTCTATGATTAACGATTAGTGATTAATAATTAAATCATGTTTTATGTATGATTCTGATTAATGAATAATGATCAAATAACCCATTATTCATTATTCATGATCAAATCTGTGCTTAATCACTACGGCTCTGGTTCATTTATAGTTTGGCGTCAGCAGTACGAACTATAATTGTAGACGTAAATCAATTGAAAAATTGTCAGGCAGTTTGAAGTATAACGAAATGTTAGTGCATTTCATCGCCTGAAATTGAAAAGGTCACTAGTAATTTTCCTATATGATAATGGATAGACTGTAATTGCGACATTTTAGGGGGTTTTCTAGCAAGCAATTCCAGAGTCAAAACCGGGTTTTACTACTGACAATTTGTTCTTAAAATATTTTGAATAATTCTTTAGAACTCTTTTGAAAATTATTTCAAGAATTCTTTCGGATACCATCGGAAATTTCATTTAATAATTCCACCGGAATTTCCAAGAATTCCTAAAGGAATTTCCAAAGGATCTCCTTAAGGCATTTCCGACATTCTTAAATCTCTTCAAGAATTTCTTTGTACATTCCTCCAAGATCTCTCCTTTCGTAAAAAACTTCGGAGATATACCCAGATTTTTTTTTAAATTCAAAGCAGGAATTCCCAGAAAATTTGAAAAATTTCTCCGGAAAATACTATTGGGAATTTCTTCAAAAATTCTTTCAGATATCTTTTTGGAAATTCCTCCAAGAGTTCCTTTAAAATTCCTTCGAAAAATTCTTCGGAAATACCAAAGAAAAATGCCTCCGATATTCCTTTAGGAATATCAACAGAAATTGTTTTAGAAATACCTTCAAAAATTGCTTTAGGAGAAATCCTTCGTAAATTTCTTCAGTCATTTTTTTTAGATTATTTTAGGAATTTGTTCGGAAATTGATTAAGGAATTTCTTCGGGATATGTTTTAGGAAATTCTTCAGAAATTCTGCTTAGAAATCCTCCAGGAATAATTAGGACGATTACGCCAGGAATTCTTTTTGACATTCGTCCAGGTATTCCTTTTGAAAATTCCCTATTGAAGGCCTTTGTAAATTAATAACTAATTAGTAAAAAAATTTTGGAAAGCTTCCCTGATACAGTTTTCGTAGTTATTGCCGAACAATTTCCCGTAGGAATTCCGACCAAGAAATTCTTCAAATAATTCCTTAAGGATATTTCGAAGAAGTTCACAAGACGCAAACTTTAAGGACTTTTTGAAAAAGGTTTTCCTAAAGAATTTTTTGAAGGAATATCTTAATGCATTTATAAAAGAATTTCTGGATCTGTTTCCCAGGTAATTTTCTGATATTTTGCCGAAATAATCCCCGCAGGAAAAAAATATTTCTAAATGAAACTTCCAAAGAATTTTCGAAAGATTTCCGAAAGAATGCTGAAAAAGAATTCCGAAAAAATTCCATGAGGAATCTTCGAAGGTATAAAGTTATTCATGGAAGAGTTGTAAAAAAAATCCAGATGAATGAGCAAAGAAATTTCTATAAGAATTTTTTTTAAAAAATCTGTAAATCTGAAAAAATTCCTGAGGGAAATTTTGAAGAAACTTCAAAAAATACTTCGTATAGTTTCCGAAGGGATATCTTGAGAAAGTACTGGCAGAATTCTGAAAATATTTCCGAAAAGAATTCGTAAAGGAATTTTGGAATGACTTTCGATTTTTTTTATAATTCCAATCTTTATATTATGGAATATCCAATGGAATCCTCCAATTTATATCCGGAACTTAATTATTTTTTCAATTTGTCAATTTGGAAATTCCTTTCTATAAATCCTCCAGAAAACCCTTCGGAAATTTTCCTAGGGATTCCTTCGAGAATTAATTTACAAATTCTTTTAGGAATTTCTTCGGCAATTTTTTTTTGTAAATTTGTTTGGAATTCGAACGAGAAACCTTTAAGGAGAATTCCTTTCATGAGTTCCTTTAAAAAATGCCTTAGGAATTCCTGAATTAGAAACCCTTTATTTTTTAAGGAATTGCGTCAGCAAATATTTCAAACAAATTCTTCTGCTAATCCCTCAAGAAATTCCTTCCATATTTAACTCTAGGAAGAAATTCTTGGAATTTCTTTTAAATTTCACTAAAACTACGTTAAGGAATACCTTCAGACTTTACTTACTTACTTATGGATCCTGTACACCTCCTGAACACCTGCAGCCGTTGAGTGTTCTCCACTGATACACACCATGTTTCGCTAGCGTATAACAGCACAGATTTCTTCACTTATCTGCCTGTTTTTCCAGATATTTCTTAAACTCGCAAAGGCAGCCCTTGCTTTCTTTATCCGTGCGCCTATGTCGACCTTGGTACCGCCGTCTGACGCCATTTGTCTACCAAGATATTGGAAGCTTTCAACATTCTCCACTGGTTGCCCGGCTACTGTAAAACTGGAAGAAGTCACCGTGTTTACTTCCAACGATTTGGTTTTGTTGACGTTGATGACTAAACCTGCCGAAGAGGAGCGCTCGGCAAAGTCGTTGAGCTTACTCTGCATATCAGAGCGCCGTTGCGCGAGGAGTGCAACATCATCCGCCAATTCGAAGTCATTTAGGTGCTCCATGGTTATAGGCTGCCATAACAGCCCGCGGTTTGGTTCACGGTCAATCGCATCTACCAGAATCTCATCGATTACAATGAGGAACAGTAACGGTGATAGAATACATCCTTGCCTCACACCAGCTACGACCCGGATAGGGTCGGACAAGACCCCATTGTACAGCACTCTACACGAGAAGGCCTCGTACTGTGCCTCGATGAGGCCGATGATTTTCTCAGGAACTCCCTTGCGTCTCAGGGCGCCCCACATATTCTCGTGATTGAGACGGTCGAAAGCTTTTTCGTAGTCAATGAATACCAAGTAAAGGGACTCTTGGAATTCGTTGACCTGCTCCAAAATGATGCGGAGCGTGACAATATGGTCCACACAGGATCTTCCGGCACGGAATCCGGCTTGCTGCTGCTGGAGAGTCGCATCGATCTTCTCCTGAATCCGGGCTGGGATAATTTTGCACAGAACTTTGAGAACGGTATACAGCAACATAATGCCTCGCCAGTTATCGCATACAGTCAGGTTACCCTTTTTGGGCACCTTCACTAAGATACCTTGCATCCAGTCGACCGGGAAAGTTGCGGTGTCCCAGATATTACGAAATAAAAGATGCAGTAGTTGAGCGGATGTCATGGGGTCAGCTTTGAGCATCTCGGCTGATATGCGATCGACCCCTGGGGCTTTATTCGATTTCATGCTTTGGATGGCTGTTTGAATCTCTAGCAGTGATGGAGCTTCGGTATTGACGCGTGTTATACGTCGGATCCTAGGCAAATCATGCCGAGGTGGTGATGGCCTGGCTGGCACTTGAAAAAGTTGTTCGAAGTGCTCGAACCAGCGTTTCAGCTGGTCAGTTGGGTCGGTCAATAACTGATCATTCGCGTCTTTCACAGGCATCGTTGCATTCATCTTCGCCCCACTTAAGCGTCGTGAGATATCGTAGAGGAGGCGAATGTCCCCGGTTGCGGCGGCTCTCTCTCCTTCGTCGGCCAGAGAGTCTGCCCACGCTCGCTTGTCCCGTCGACATGAGCGTTTTACTTCCCTCTCAAGAGCCGCGTATCGTTGACGGGCTAAGACTTTGGCTCCTCTGGTTTTCGATCGCTCTATCGCGGCTTTGGCTTCTCTTCGCTCCTCTATCTTCCTCCAGGTCTCATCGGTGATCCATTGTTTTCTCTGGGTGCGTAGTTCGCCCAGATTGTTCTCGCTGGTGGTGATGAAGGCATTCTTGATGGCGGTCCATTGGTCTTCCACGCTGCCACCTTCCGGAATATCTGCAGCACGCGTCTCCAGTTCTTCAACAAAGGACCGTTTCACCGTGGCATCTTCCAGTCGGCGTGTGTTGAATCGTCGTCCAACTTTTTCCTCCTGCCGACGAATCCGCGCAATGCGCAGGCGTATTTCGCCGATGAGGAGGTGATGATCAGACGCGATATCGGCACTACGTTTGTTCCGTACATCAAGAAGGCTCCGTTTCCATTTTCGGCTGATGCAGATGTGGTCGATTTGAATTTCTGTAAAGCCGTCACGGGAGAAACCTTCAGACACTCCTTCGAAAATTTTATTTGAAACTCCTCAACACCTTCGAATATTTATTTAGAAATTTTCTCGGGAATCTATTCAGAAATTCAGTAATAAAATCTATTACGAATCATTCAGAAATTACTTCAAGAGTTCCTCAGAAAATGTATCTGGAAATACCTTTAAAATTTCCGTTTAAAATCCTTCTGAAAATTCCTCCAGGATTACCTATTTCATTCTTTAATAAATTTCAGGGAAAAATTCACCAACAAAATTTCCGGAATAATCCCTGCATGAATTTTGTATGGTTTTACTTAAAAAAGGATGTTGCAAAGGAATTTTTGGATGAATTAAAAAGACAGAATCACCGTCTTCGACCAGAGATCGCACAGACTGAACACTTAACATCCAGCATGAAACAACGGACAGGACATTTACACAACACCTAGTGGACCAGTGGAGAACTTTTCGCTTTACGAAAACATTTCTCCTCACCGGGGCGGGAATGGAACCCACACTCCACAGCATATGTATCTAGACGATTGACGTCGCTAACCGCACGGCCACGAAGCCCACGAAGGCCTTTCCATAGGATTTTACGAAGGAGTCCCTGGAAGAAACTCAAAAGGAATCAATGGAGAAATTTTATAAATTATTTCTGGAGAGAATTCTTGGAGTGGAAAACAATTCTGAAGGGTATTTAGAAGAAATTACCAAATAAAGAGAAATGGAGAAATCTCAGAATGAATTTTCAAAAATATATCTAAAGTAAAGCCTGAAAGATTTTCGGATAGATTTGGCAAAGGCATTCTCACAGGAATTTACGATGTAATTTTTAATAGAACTTTCTAGGATTTCTTCTCAAATTCTTTCGAAAATAACTTCAAAAATAGCTTCGGAAGTTTCTCCAGGATTATTCAAAATTCTAAGAAAATCTGTTGTTTGTTTGTCAGTACAATTTTTCCGTATATAATTAAATTTCAGAAACAAAATCGATTTGGTGGGTCACGTGCAGGGTTGTTAATCCATAAATTAACGCCAACTACGATAACGATGACAGTTTTTCGACGATTTTGCGTTAACGATAATAAGAGAGTTTATTTAGCGTTATCGTTAACGTGAATTCGATAATTTATCGATAATTATCGAGGTCACTGTAACATATTTTTAGCATAAATGAATCCATAATTCTAAAAACATTATAAAAGTTATTTCAATGACCTGAGAAAATAATCTAAGTTGTCCTTGTCTTCAAAACCACAAGGCTAATCATTACATGACTTTTCCTGATATAAGAGTGACCTCCAGAACTTCTTGGGTTTCTTTTTAAATAGCATAACATAATAGCAATAGCTTTTACGAAAATCTGAATATTTTTTAAAATAAATAATACTGTTGTCTGAGGTGAGCCAGCCAAGAATTAGAAGCTTCATAAATAAAGATAATAATATAAATATCTTGGAGCTAGCAGCATCGTAAGGCATGCATGAGCTAGCAACATCGAGTTATCACCTATTCGTAATGTTTGAAGGAACTATAACGTTTGGGCGTTCATCGGAGTTTGATATTCTAAATTATGAAACATTGTTATAAAGATATTTGTAATTATTTCTTTGATTTATTTCCCATAATTATAAAGTTATTATACTATAAGTAATTATAAAATTAAATCTTAGAATAATTCGGCATTAGCCGACAACAGCGAGTGTTTCTCTAGTTTTGTATCACTAAGGTTTGCTCTTCCAGGCCTAAATACAGCACCAACAAGCGAGAAAAGTCTTTCGACACTAGCACTTGTACTTCAAGAACAATTGTTTCAGCCTGGGGAATGGTTTCTTGTTAATGATACCATAGCATGCTGCTATTGACATATCCGCAGGAGTACGTAGAAATCGGGTAAATTTCGTTTTGTCGTTTTGTTAGTAATTGTCGACATCCAACCGTCATACTGTCTGCTAATCCCAACTCAGCTATTCTTTTAAAATAAATGGAATCAACGATGCTTAAGTCCAGAGCCTCATTAACCTTCTGTCTGTGCTCAAAAAAACTTACGTTGTCTGTGCTCTGGGGTCAAATTGACCCCAAATTGAAATTGCTATAACTTTCTTAATGTTTGGCCGATTTCGGATTTTTGGGGCTGTTTCGAAAGATAATTTAATCATCTTTCAGGTCGTTACCAAAGAGATTGACTATTGGTGGGCGGGTACATCGCGGGGAGGGGTTTTAGTGAACAAGGGTACAAAAACAGTGATTTTTCATGAATACATTAGTTATATCCGAAAATCCTACCCATTTTGAACTGCACCTTTTTAAAAAAGGTTATGCAGGAAGGTGTGTGCTTTGGGATGAGGCGTTGATAAGCTTAGAACTTGGCCGCCAGGTGGTGGTATATTTGAATTCATTATTTTAGACTACTCAAGTAATTCCGATATAAAGAATGCTCCTCAGTGTAAATATTCCTATCGCACAAGTTTAAAATTTGTTCAAATGGCGTCTTAATCAAAGGTCGTCTAGTGGGAATGGACTGTCTTGTGACGGAAGTAATAATTGGGAATTTTACAAATAGGCGTAAAATTGGCTGATCTTTGGTTACGCATGTAGACTCAAAGGCCTTAATTCCGGGGTTTTCTTGGATGACCTAAAACATATTCTGTGAACACATTCTATTATTTGCAGCATCGCTGGAACAGGTTGAATACAAAGAAAACTTTTGATGAACTCTACCACAACATTCATGTTTGTCAAAAATGCTACACACCAAAATACATCAGATCTCACATGAAACAATATACTCAGCGCCGCATCTTGGAACAAGTGCTCATTATATTGAGCACCGCTTTGTAGTCCTGAACATGCTGAACAATGTTGCCGAATACAACTTGGGTGTAGGTATGAGGGATCTCAAGCTAAAGCAATATTTCAAACATCCAAGAATATTGCAAGTACACTAGCGCCGCCTAGTTGTAAATTTCCTAATTATTTATTCCGTCACATGAGAGACCATTCCTACCAGACGAACTTTGTTAAAGACGTCATCTCTACAAATCTCAAATTTGTGCGATAAGAATATTTAAAATGAGGAAAATTCCATATATCGGAATTACTTTAATATAACTAAAAATAATGATAAAACTAAATAAAACTAAAATAATGAATTCAAATATACCACCACCTAGCGATCAAGCTCTGAACTAATCAATGCCTCATGTCAAAGCACACGCCTTCCTGTATAACCTTTTTGAAAAGGTGCAGTTCAAAATGGGTAGGATATTCTGATATAAGTAAAATAAGCATAAAAAATCACCGTTATTGTACCCTTTTTTACGAAAACCACTCCCCGCTATGTATCCGCCCACCTATAGTCAATCTTTGGTAACGACCTGAAAGATGATTAAATTATCTTTCGAAACAGCCCCAAAAATCCGAAATTGGTCAAACATTAAGAGAGTTATAGCAATTTCAATTTGGGGTCAATTTGACCCCAGAGCACAGACAACGTAAGTTTTTTGAAAAAAGTACACTGTAGCGCATATTTTCAAGATTTTTTAAGTGATTTTTTTGCACCTAGGAGACAGATCTCGGCGAGTTTTATCAAACTACCAAAAATTAGGAGAATCGGTTGAAAACTAAAAAAATGGCAGCCACTCAAAGTGGCCTGGGGTCATATTGACCCCAGAGCACAGACAAAAGGTTAATTATAAGGGCGTCAACGGCATCATGCAAGACTTTCTGCGTGATCGGCATGGTTCTGGTATCGTTGTCTTGTTTTCTCTTCCCAGTATTCAACTCCGTTTGGAATTTTTCATCGTTCCATTCATGTTTCCTCTGGAGTAAAATTGAAGAGAATATGTACTAAACGAAATGATGAAATATAAAAACCTTACCATCAAGTGGCTTCTTAAATTAGCTGAAGATGAGTATCCACAACTTATATTAGCCGCACTTGTAGGACATGAAGTACACGCTACTTCAAAGTTCTTCTCGGACTTCTGCTTGACAAAGCGATAACATTTTTCATATTGTTTCCATGGTATGAGCTTTGGCTGATCCATCGAAATTGTTTTTGGATGTCAGCAAATCAGAAAAAAATATCTTGAAACACAAACTTAACGCGATGTCTCCAACAAAAAAAAAATAAACTAATAAATCCTTCGAACACAATGGAAGCGATCCGAACAGCCTTAAACCGGAATCCTGGAACATTTATGAAATGGCCAATTTACCCAAACATAATGATGAACGTCCCATTCGTAATCGTAACAAAAACTGCACTTATATGCACAAGAATACTAAATTCTTCTTGATAAATGTATTGTTTTAAAACGAAATTATCGCAAAATTATCGAGTTAACTCACGTTGAATTATCGAACTTCGATAGTTACTGCGTTGATTCATCTTTATCGTAGCAACCGATAACGTTAAACAGAATCAACTTTATCGCCGATAACGATAATTTAACGACTCACGTGCCCCATCGTGCTTAGCTTAGCCCCGCCAGTGCTGTTGAGGTCAACCGCCTTTCGAAAACTGATGTGTTGTTAACAAGTAGTTTGCATCAAAATTTTCAAAGGAAAATATGTAGGTAAAACAGATTACGACAGTAAAGGTCTAAAAGACAGCCTATGACATGAAGAATTATGATTATTAGGCCAGAATTATGACAAACATCCATTATGCCTAACGTCCGTTATGCCTAACGTCAATTATGCCTAACGTCGCGGACCCGATGCAGGATAGTTCTAAACTCTAAAGACTTGCACTCCCGATTGGGCGTGGAATATCTTCTTGGCATATTTTTTTTTTCTATGAAATCAATTATTGCAACAAACCCAGATGAAAGCGGCTACAACAAAATAATATTACCAAACATGCCATAATGAATTACCATAAACAGCCTGTGACACTAAGATGCCGTTTCTTTTCTTCGATTACTGTCAGCTGCTTATGCCTACGCTACGAATTCCACCTTCTTTATAGTTTTGCCGTAATGTTCGCACTTCAACGTAATCTGCATTGTTCCACCCCACGACGTTCGGTTTAGCTGCTACGCGATTCACGTCGAACATATGTTTTTTTTTGTGTCACAACAGGGAATTCATATCAACTCGAAAATTTCTGTCTTGCAATAACTACCTTCCTACCCTGCCTAGGTAATGTGCACGATATCGAAACAGTCAAACAAATTTCGCACAGCTATTCGCGAGCACCAATTGCTGAAGGCGGTGTGCGATGCGAATTAGCATATGGCTCATGTGCGAGAGTCGCTGCCATTCGTTGAAAGCACCCATATCCAACCGTTCCGTTTGCGAAGCACCCACTCCGCTGCGCTGGTGCGAAACCTTTGATCGAATTATTGCTGGCTCGCCAAAAGTGGCCGATTAGTCGGAAAGACAAATTGTCGGCGCGGAATGCGAAACATCTCAGTTTGGGGTTACTTCCGGTGCCACATACGTAGGACATGCAAAGTCGGGTTCGGAAATTCCCGGTTCAGCCATAACTCATCACGGACCGGAGCAATAGATGCAGAGCAGACGGGGAAGCGTCTACCGCCGGTTGTTATTCTTTCCGTCGGTAACGCCCTTGACGACGATGGCGATGTTGAACAATATAGCGCTGAATGTTTAACGCAGAAGATGTTGAGGTCGCGGTGAACGAAAGAGAAAGTGTTTTTCGTGGCAAAACATGCAAAAGCGACGGCGAAGATAGAGCTGCTTGACGTCAAGCAGCGAGTGTGGGAGAGGAGACATATACATGTTTTGCCAGATCTATAGATGCGCAAGTGCGTTCATTTGGTGATCGTTTTACGTTTCACCATGTCGGGTTAGGATAAACACTTCTTGAGTATTCTTACTAGGGTAAGCGTACCGGCGTATTGGTCCCTGTAAATACAAATATTTGCTTTTCAAAAAAATTCGGTACATAAAGTGTAGGAGGCCACACTCAACAAGCGAATGTTACATTTTCTCACAATTCTGTATTAGAACCTACCAAAATCTGTATAAGATTGGGCATGAGCTCCTTGAAAAAACCTCCATCCTCCAGAGCTCCATTCGCGAAAGTGGCCCAAATAGAAGCTCTGGCCAAAACCGATTCAGTCAACAGTATTAGTATGTGATTTACAAAACACTTTCTCTGGGAAAACATCCCCTCGAGGCAACTTCCTTAATAGCATTGGGGGCCGTTAAACACATCCAACTACAAAATGATTACACCATCTTATGTAATCCGGCGTTGATTATTACCTTATAACATATATTTCTAATGAAGCATGTCCAGTAGGGCTGGATTAATGGCACACAGTGGGAAACATCAGGATAAAAATAATCAAATGCTAGATACTACGTACGTATTATGGATTGATAAAATTCTCATGTACAATGCCAGTTCTTGATTGTGGAATACAACAGCCAAATACATTTTATTTTTTATTTTTGGGGCCTGGATTTGCAATTAACGACCTTGCTAGAGCTATGTACCTACAACAAGCGAGATAGTTCAGTTTTTGTTGGAAGGAATAAAAATAATAATTTGCGTACTATTTTTGGGCTGGTCCTACTGTGCGACGAAGCGATTGGCGACTGGCTACACGGAACGATGTTATTATGCTAATTACGATCATGGTAGCACCTTCTCTCCTATATAGCATAACATCGATTAAGATGACTGACTGCTGCTTGTTGTTGTACAAGATCAATCTGTCCCATCCGTGACTGGAACCGGCTACGGAATGATGGAGTTCTCCATTTTTTATATAATACAGTGTAACGCGTTTAATGGACGGAAGACTTTAAGTGTATTTGAATCTGCGTCACGACTATGCCTCAATGATGGATGATCAGTAAAATTATAGAAAATATTGGATAACCTTAATATGAATTTACTTGCAATATTTTGCTGAGAGACATTCACGCTCAAGGCTATTCACCTAATTCGGGTTCGTTAGCTAATAATATGTCGATAAAAAATAATTACAATCTCCAAACTGTACCGAATACAACTAGGATCAACTCCTTGAAATACAAGAGTAGCCAAACTTGCTGAGCTGATACGATTTACTGCCAAAGCTCAATTGGGCGAGCAACAAAATAATAGGTCCTGTTTTAATTACTTGTAATTGCAATGTTCCTGCAGTGCAATGTTCGGCTGTCACTTGATAAATAATTGCAATCAAATCAAGTGGAAATAAAAAGGCGTGTGGAAGGCAAGGGGGTATGAAAATAAAACCGATTCCATAGTTTGGAACTGTTTCCTACCGACAACAAGCTGCTTCAATCATGTGGAAAACTCGCCCACTTAATTTTCGCCTCCACTCTACTGGAATCCGATTACCGGGTAGTTTGGGGTGGACGGTTGGATAGTTGAGAAACTGTACCAGTCACCTTTCTTGTCCGAACGAAACTCTTATTCGAGAGAACGAAAGAAAATCACGAAAACCGGAAGGAGAAAATTAAGTGGGAAATAAATTTTCAACTCTGTTTCCGGTTTCTCCTTGTATTCTGGTTCATTTGGCGTTTATGTCCTTTGCTCCGAAAAATAAAATGGTTCTAATTTTCTCCTCCCTCCATGCTTCCGATGGGTACTGTTTTTCAATTAATTTCAAGAAGACTCTCAACTGCTCGTCACTGTTGTGAAAACATTCGTCATTCGCTTTGAAAGTGCATGGCGTGAGCGGATCTGAATCGAGTGAAAGCAGCTTCTTGCGTACTGAAAGCTAGCTGATTTCTATGTTCCATGGAGCATGGCACGGTACAGCACAGCATCACCACTACTCAATGCAACAAGAAACGAAGCCACTTGAAGGATCCTGAAGGAGATAAATGGATCGTTCAAAGGCATACCGCTTCGAATCCCTAGCAAATGAATCAATAAGAAGGGCTGGGGAGGCAATTGTTTGAATTTAATTTTCGTATTTCACTTGAAGTTTAATTAGTTTCAATGTCTATACTTGAAGACTGAAGAACGATTACTGCGTGCAAGGAACGTCGTTTACATTGGAACTTAATTAATTTTCAATCAATTGAAATCTGATTACGAACTAGACATATACATACCATTGAGAAGAGTAATGTTGAATGCTGATATGCTACAATGCGACTAACATTATGGTTCACAAAAGTGTTACTTGTAATCCAATTAGCAGGGACATCAATTAGTTCTGCTTAATTAAGGTTTAAAGTCTTTGCACCTACTTCGGTTGTTTCAATTGCATGAACTAACGGTGGATCATTCATAAAGAAGTAATTATGATCCGTCCAAAAATTCAATTATATTCATCAAGCCGTGCTTCTGCACAGAAGTATTAAAAACCGCAAACTCCATACCATTCTTTTGTTGACATTAGCGGAGGCTAGGCAATGGTCATTGTGGAGCAGTGGCACATGATATTTTGTCGTTTAGTTTTGAAGCTAGGGTTTATTTATTAGGAGGGTTTCATAATTATTGTCTGATAGCGCATTTTTGGAAGAAAAATATAATTTATTGTGTAAAAGTATTAGTTTCATGGAATGTTATGTTCAAAAGTCCCATCTCTGTTATCTGCATCATTTTTCAAATCCAATGTCCAATTTAATATGAAAAATCATTGTTCAAACTCATTCTCCAACTTCTGATATTAAATATACAAAATTTGATGTTCAAGTCCATAATGGTGTGATAATATCCATTGGAGCTGATCCAACTCAATTATGAGGAAATCTTATATCTTCTTGTTGATTATTTAGAATATCAATATTTGATTGTCGTAGATTTTCTGATAATACTGTAAATTATACAGAATGGTATTATGATGTCCCAAGGAGCTGATCCAACTTATAACCAGTGTGGGAATATCGCATATCGTATTTTTGATTATTTAGATCATCAAGATCTGATCTTGATTATATTTTGGACTATCATAAATATTCTAAATATTCATAATTAATACTTAATACATAATAAAAGTGTATTATACAATAGTATTATGACGCAAATCTTCATGTTTAATCTTTAGAATATCGAGATCACAACTGAAACATGCTCTTGGATACTCTAGATCATCGTTTTGCCATAACCATATATGTTCATTATTTTTCCAGGATAGAACAGTAAATTGCGAAAAATTTTCCTGAAAAAAGCTCTGCTCTATCTCTTAAAACTAAATTTGGACAGCTGATTTTATTATTGCCATTCGTTTTGAATCGGTTAAATAAGTCCACAAGTCTTTTAGAATCGCGCCTTAGAGCTATAAAAAAATAAAGCTCTTTGAGACCACCATTCGTGATTGCAGATTTATAAGCAGTTAACTTACTCGGACTAAAGGAGTTTTCCCTTTGCACGTGAGTCAGTTCGTTAGTGTATAGTCTAAAAGATGCTGAAAAACTTTGCCGAAGAAGATAGGTTGCTGGAACGTCTACACTTCGAAGCTTAATTGTTAAAGCAGTATGCAGGGATTGAATGTTTCTGTCAGCACTACCGGGCTATCCATGGTTGTTAGAGGGTTGTTTGTCTGAATTGTTACTTTCAGAAATGATTCTGCAGAGCTTCAAGAAGCTCCTCAGCCCAATAAGAAAAATAATTTTGAAATAGCACTCAGTTGAATTATTGGTCCAGAAAAAAAACTATTTCTCTGCAACTGTTTATTAAATAGGTACCATCTGATTCTCCTTGTGAAAATTTACGCTTCCCATACTAATTTCCATTCAAACTTCAAACGCGATGCGGAAAGCGAAGAAACGGCCAATCGGACAAGGATTCTGCACAGTTGTTTGGAACTCCGATTGATTTCGAAAAATCAATTATTTTGAAAAAATGACCCTGATGTTCTTTAGTGGACATTTATGTGTTGTGGAGTGTGGGGCCCTCCTTAGCCGTGCGGTAAGACGCATGGCTACAAAGCAATTTTCGGATTGGAAATTGTCTCGATTTTCCTGGGCATAAAAGTATCATCGTGCTAGCCTCATGATATACAAATGCAAAAATGGTAACCTGGCTTAGAAACCTCGCAGTTAATAACTGTGGAAGTGCTAAATGAACACTAAGCTGCGAGGCGGCTCTGTCCCAGTGTGGGGATGTAATGCCAATAATAAGAAGAAGAAGGAGTGTGGGTTCGATTCCGGCTCTTTGTAACCGTTCGAGGATTGATCTCGAGGTTAATAAAAATACGATGACTTGAGCGCTACTCTCAAAGTGAGACCTCCGCTGTTCTTTGTTTGTCCAATTTCTACGAACCCTCAACCTCAGGGGACGGCCGTTTAACCCGCTGCAATGAAAACAGAAAGCAACCTTCGAAGTAAGAAAACTACTAACCGTTGGTTTGGTTTGGTTTCTTGCGTACGACTATTAACGACGCACCAGGACCGCATTTTCGGGATGGCATTTCACGGGGATGGGATTAGGAATCTTACCTTCGACGGTTGATTGATGTCCACCGCGTTTCACTTTTTGGCGAGCGACTTTACTCCTCCGTTTAACTATACCTTTGCAGGCAGGCCTTAACGCACGCTCGAGCTCTTGATGTGCTTCGGAAGAAATATATTTCTATAGCGGGCTCTGTAGACGCCACACGCTTCCCCGTATCCGACCCCAGTCGAATATGCGAAATCCAGCCCTACAAAAAACCGCATTCATTTAGTTAGTATTATTCATTTATTTAGTTTACACCTAAATATATAGTGCTGAATCAACGCCACAATACACATCTGTAGGCCACATCTCTTCATCTTCGATTGCTATGCTTTTTTTTAATTTTTTTTAGATCTTCTGTTTTACATTCAATTTTATTAACATTTCAAGTGGTCATCATTTTTGTTATCGAGACTTAGTTTTACATTTTCTTGAACCATTTCTTGAACAAGGTGAACAATTATTGCTTCTTATTTATGTTCTAACTTAACTACTTAAAACCTAACTAAATCTACTATGTACAAAATTATTGATAAAGATTTCTAATCTGTTGTGCTCGGAGCGTATGGCTCTAGCTTCATGCCTTCTGGCTAGCTAGGAACTTGTTTTGCTTAACTTGAGGCTTCAATCTATGTGTTTGAGCGCATCCCTTCTACACTAGAAATACTACAATAAGAGATCGGCGAAGACGCCATCTTGTTTCCAATCGAACCGTCAATAGTATAGATAGTAGAATCTATAGATAGTGGAATATATAGATGAGCGAAGATAAATCCTCTGTCTCCAAACGAACTGTCAAACGTGTCTCCAAACGAGCATGACGTCACGATTTCAATGGAAATGTTAAGGGCTGTGGCGTCATATGCGCGTGTGCACGGTCAAAAAAGCGACTCAGTCATGCTTTCGCTCATCTATAGATTCTACTATCTATAGTAGAATCTATAGATGGGCGAAAGCATGACTGAGTCGATTTTTTTGCCCGTGCACACGCGCGTATGACGTCACAGCCCTTAACGTTTCCATTGAAATCGTGATGTCATGCTCGTTTGGAGACACGTTTGACAGTTCGTTTGGAGACAGAGGATTTATCTTCGCTCATCTATATATTCCACTATCTATAGTCAAAAGCGGTTCCAATTCGACTTGTTTACATTTTGCATCCATAAGAAGCAAGCAAAAAGTTCAAGTGCTGCCAGTCTTATTTTTACGATATCATGCATTTTCATACGTTGCCATTTCGACAGTTTTTCACTCCGCCGGTCTCTGGTTATAGGGTTGCTATTCTACACTGGAGACCCATACTCCAGCACGAGCTCAACAATCTTCCTGTAGACAGTCAGCTTGTATACGGTGGTCGCTTTGGACCGACGGTTTGGAATTGGGTACAGCCGTTTCAACATTATCGTACCTTTGTTAACTCTGTCTTCCACTTATTGGAGCGTATTGTCGAACAACAGGCCGAGGTAACGTGCTTTGGATGACCAGTCAATTTCTGTGTTTGAGATCCTTATCTTCGACGCACGTTTGAGACGATCGATGTTACGGTGCGGGAAAACAACGGTTTGCATTTTCTCCGCGCTTACACAGATTTTCCAATCGTTGAGATACTTTATGTAGGTACCCAAATCCTTCTGAAGCTTCGATACAAGCGAGCGGATTACACGTCCTTTGTAGCTTATTGCCGAGTCGTCAGCAAATAGCGATAGAGAATCGCCTTCTGGAAGAGGTGGAATTTCGGAAGTATAGGAACTTTGAGATTGCTTTTACCAGGTAAGAAGGGAATCCAAAATGGATGAGTTTGTGCACCAAACCATCGTGCCACACATTATCAAACGTTTTTTCACTGTCCAGTAGCGCCATGACCGTGCACCATATGCTCTCCAACACGTTCTGTACCTGGAAGGCCAACTAGCTGACCAACACGATTTCGTTTAAGTATGCAACATTGCAACATGATCGCTGATACCCTGCACAGGGACGAATCGACTGTGGAGTTATGTTGGAGCAAATAGACCTGAACGTCCAGCCACGCACGCTCCGTATTAGCCATATATTGAGGCTGCCCTTTCATCGTACAAATTATGGCATGCATGGAGTTATGTAACGTCGAAGATTTTCATCGTACTTCGCAGACATAAACAGACGAAGACAATGCAATACATGTTTAACCATTTCGGGCCCACGGGGTCATATATGACCCCAACAGAAAAATAGATGTCTAAAATCGCACGATGGATAAAAGTAAACACTCTCTTCAGCAAAATTACTTTAAATTAACTCCCCTAGCAGGGAACAATATCAGGCATGGGCGATCAAGGCCCTACGACAACCTAGGACGTCATGAACACGGTGAAGTTACGAAGGAGAAAATTTTGGGTGTATTGGCAGCGGATTGTATTGTTTCAAAATGAGATTTTTATTCAAACATATCCGTAAAGTTACTGTGATGTACAATAAACTATTTTTTAACTTGCTTGAACGTCCTAGGCCATCCAAACATTTCTTGAGTATAGGTATCAGGTATCAGAACATCGGCTCCAGGGGCACGTTCACCTCAATTTGGGAGATTTGTGCCATCGCCTTCACAGCCTTTTTCATCACACACCTGACGGAAAAGGAAGTGAACAAAAAGGAAAGGAATGTGGATGGGAGAACAAAGGGAATGTTTGGAAAAGGGCCCTTGAAGAGGGCATACAACGCATAAGCGTACAAGAGCCATTAAGAACTCCTTACCACAACGGGTTATGAACAACAAAATACTCTGAAGATTCAGGTTTCTGAAGTCAATTTCACTAAGTAAGTGTTTTCCAAATATTTGGAAGCGCAATTGTGCATAGACTGGGCAGTTACATATTAGATGATAAGAAGTTCCATAATCGGATTCACAACTATCACAAACAGATGATTCAACGCGTTGAATATTTGCCATGTGATAGCTCAGTCGGCAGTGACCTGTCAAGGCCTTGACTAAGACACTGCAATTCTGTTTAGACAGATTAGCTAAATAGCTTGCCACTACCGGAGATGGCTCCCGGATGTACAATTTTGTTTGATGACATGAATCCAGACTACTCCAATGCCATTTGTGCTGAGTGACAGCCCAAGAGTTGATCAAAAGCTTCACCCAACACTTGGATATTGGAATAGCTGTCTCAGGACCAATAAAGTCATGCGATGCTCCATTACGAGCTAACTCATCAGCCAATTCGTTTCCAGCTATGGAAGAATGGCCAGGTATCCATATAAGGTGTAAAGTATTAACTGAATTCAGTTCCTCAATTTGAGTTCGACATGCGATTACTAACTTCGACCTTGAGTTGGCCGAGGCAAAAGCTTTAATAGCTGCTTGGCTATCTGAACAGAAGTATATTACTTTGCCCATAATGCGTTGCTGCAGTGCAGATTGCACTCCACACATGATGGCAAATATTTCCGCTTGAAAGACAGTGCAGTGTGTACCCAGTGAGTGTGACTGTTCCAATCTCAGCTCACGCGAATAGACGCCTGCACCTGATCTACCTTCGAGGAGGGAGCCGTCAGTGTAACAAACAATGCTGTCCGATATACTTCTCTCCAAATAGCCAGATGTCCACTCATCCCGCGAGGGGAATTGTGTTGAAAATGTCCTATAAGGAAAACTACTAACGTGTGTGAGATCACTTGGAGCAAGGAAAATTTTGTCCCAATTAACCATAAGCGGTAACAACGAAGTGTGTGTAGAACTGCGGTTTACAGGATTCTCTTCCATAAAACCGAGTACCCATAGTCAGTAAGTACAAGAAAATGCTTCTTGTTTGAGATGTATGTGTAGTGGGGCCACGTCGAAGAGAACTTCGAGAGCAGCCGTGGGAGTTGAAGAGAACGCACCAGTCATTGCCATTAGGCACATCCTTTGAAGATGGCCTAATTTAGACTGAATTGTCCTCACTTCTCCCTTTTGCCACCACACAAGACATCCATAAGCCAAAATTGGTCGTACAACTGTTATGTAAATCCATTTGATATATTTGGGTTTAAGACACCACGTTTTACAAAAGGCTAGTCGGCATTGGCAGAAAGCCAAACACGCCTTTTTGATTCTGAACTCAATGTTAGGAGTCCAGGAAAGCTATGAATCCAAAATTAGACCCACGTACTTTACTTGATCAGTTACATTGATTTCAGAACCAAAAAGATGGAATGGACGAATACCATTACGATTACGTTTTTCCGTGAAAAGAACAATAGATGTTTTATTCGGATTGACCGAAAGGCCATATTGGCGACACCAACTTTCAACTACCTGAAGAGCATTTTGCATCAGGTCGAATAAGGAAGTAATGCACAAACCCACTATCAATGTAAGATAGTCGTCGGCAAATCCATAGGTAGGAAAACCGCCATTATTGAGTAACCTCAATAGCGTATCTGCAACGAGATTCCACAAAAGTGGAGATAATACTCCCCCTTGAGGGCATCCGCAGACACTTAATTTCCTAATCGCTGCTTGACGTAATGTCGAGTAGAGATGTCGGTTTTTAAGCATCTGGTGAATCCATTTGGTAATAATATTAGGTAGCCCATGACAACGTGCGGCTTCCAATATTGCTTCGAAAGACACGTTGTCGAAAGCATCTTCAATATCTAAGAAAGCACCCAAGCACGATTGTTTTTGAGCGAATGCTTTCTCGTATCGTACACAACCTTGTGTAGAAGAGTCACGGCGGACTTTCCAGATTGGTAAGCATGTTGATTAACATGAAGAGGCATGTTTGCCAAACAGTCATCACGAATGTGATGATCGATAATACGTTCTAAGCATTTCAGAAAAAAATGAGGTCAGACTGATGGGTCTAAAACTCTTTGCTTCTTCATACGAAGCACGTCCTCCTTTTGGTATAAACTTTACAGTGACATCCCGCCAGGATATGGGAATATACCCAGTAGCAAAACTGCATACTAAAAGCTTTTTCAAAACATGTTTGATATGCTCAAAACCTCTCTGAAGTAGAACGGGATAAATCCCATCCTCCCCTGGAGATTTGTAGGGAGCAAAACTGTTAAGTGCCCATTGAATCGATTCAGTAGTTTTGATTCTACGTGCTTGAGCCCAAGACCCATAGCTACATGAAAAGACATCAGGATCATCCGAAGATGTTATATCGACACATCCAGGGAAGTGCGTATCAAATAAGTGCTCTAACGATTCTTCATCAGAAGAAGTGTAGTCGCCATTTGGCTTGCGAATTTCGCCAACTTGGAAATCCTTGGATCTCGCAAGAATTTTATTCAATCGACTTGGCTTCACTCAAATTGGAAACATTTGCATAAAGGTTTTTCCAGCCGGATCGTTCAGCAGATCGTAGAGCCTTCTTGTAAGCTTTGCGAGCCAACTTGAAAGAATCCGTCCCTGCTGAATGGCGTCTGTTCCAACTCCTTCTGCACTGCTTCCTTAGCTTAGCCAAATCGGAATTCCACCAAGGGGTTCCTCTTGAGGTGTTTACAGAACGTAAAGGGCAAGCTTCTTCGAAAGCTTCCATGATGTGCAACGTTGTAGTATCAACTGCATCATCCAAGTCGGTAGGAGTTTCTATAGAAGGTAGATATCCATGAAATTTGGTAGAGAGCAACTCTGTGTAAAGATCCCAGTTTCAGAAAAATATATTAAGCTCGTTTAGTGGAATGTATTAAACCGTCTAAGACGAATTAAGTACTGTCCATTTAATTCCACCAAGGGGTTCCTCTTGAGGTGTTTACAGAACGTAAAGGGCAAGCTTCTTCGAAAGCTTCCATGATGTGCAACGACAGTACTTAATTCGTCTTAGACGATCCCAGTTTGTTGAACGGGGATTTCTAAAACGCAATGTCTGCGAAGTAACATTCAAATGATCAAAGTAGATGTAGCGATGGTCAGATATCGATTCCTCATCTGACACATGCCAATTAGTCAATTCGTGACTGATTCTATTGGAGCAAAGGGTTATGTCTAACACTTCTGCTCTATTAGATACCATAAAGGTTGGGCGATTGCCTATGTTAAGTAAACTAAGTTCGGTACTACTTAAGTATTCCATCAAGCTGGAGCCTCTCAGATTGATATCCGAGCTACCCCAGATGATGTGATGAGCATTAGCATCACTGCCGACAATTAGCGGAAGGCCTTTTGAAGTGCAATATATGACAACTCGTTTGAAAGCATCCGTACACGGAAGAAATAAACTACCCAATAGTGAGTTTAAATCACCCAACCTCGAACATCCGTACGGGAAGCCAAAATTGAGTAAGTAGGGTCGAAGTAGTTTGCCTTTACTCCCATGTTAAAAAAGTACCCAACGGAAAATTTATTGACCCAAATTTAAGTTTAATTCACTCAATTTCGACCTCAGGTAATAAAACTCAACATTGGCTTCCCGTATTGAACTGGCGTCGTTGGATTGTTTGGCTCTTTTGTTTTTGACAACAAAAGAAAGAGTGGATGAAAGCGAAGAGAAAAAATAACTCAAAAGTAAGTTTAAAAGTACTCAATTTTGGGTACTTTTTTTCTTCCGTGTACACGGAAAAGTACCCAAAATTGAGTACTTTTAAACTTACTTTTGAGTTATTTTTTCTCTTCGCTTTCATCCACTCTTTCCTTTGTTGTCAAAAACAAAAGAGCCAAACAATCCAACGACGCCAGTTCAATACGGGAAGCCAATTTTGAGTTTTATTATCTGAGGTCGAAATTGAGTGAATTAAACTTAAATTTGGGTCAATAAATTTTCCGTTGGGTACTTTTTTAACATGGGAGTAAAGGCAAACTACTTCGACCCTACTTACTCAATTTTGGCTTCCCGTACGGATGTTCGAGGTTGGGTGAATTAAACTCACTATTGGGTAGTTTATTTCTTCCGTGTAGGGGATGGTTCATCATGTGGTAAATAAACCGAACAATAGACGTATTTCCTGACGGGGGATCCGCCAGCAACAATAGCATTGTTAACAAGCACACATGCACGCGGCATTGATCGAGAGTTTGCCATTTCTTTACTGAAAGCAGCAAAAACCGGGTTCACTAGGTTACCTACACGGTAAAAAATCAACACGCTCAATTTAACTGTTCCATCTATTGAATGATCAACTTTAAAATCACTATTATTGAAAATGATATTCCTTTGATTTTGAAGTGGTGTCACACCTTTCACAAGTGTGTTGAATGCAGACAATTCCATAACATCAACACTGTTGATCAAAGTGCTACTCACTAGATGTTGAAATGATTAGCACTTCGATCAGCACCAATAATGTCTCCACTAGAATTGAAAGTGCTATGCTATTGAATTCACAGGTTCAAGGCTATTGATTTAAGAGTGGAGCGATATTGGTGTTGTTCTAAAAATAGATGACAGTTCTTTCATCTGTTCTGCTTATTTCACAAGCTATTTCGAAGTGTGAGATAGAGTCATGGTAAGACGAAGGACTTTCAAGCAAAGGTATGTTATTCAAATCTGAGCTGAGGTAATTCTATTTTTTTTTATTTTGTTGATTTATATTCAAAACATTGTGCACGTCAAATGGAAGTGGTGGTCTTTGAATGTGACGAGCTCAGCTATTGATATTGATTTGATTCCAAAGTAGTGCGTATTCAAATGCAGAACAGTTCGCATGGACGTGTATATTTTTTACCGTGTAGGTAGAAGCTACCCTTGCGAAAATAGGGTTCCTGCACTAAAGCCACTTGGGATTTGCCATTTTGCATAAGTCTACAAAGATTAATCGTTGCTGTTCTTTTATGCTGAAGATTGATTTGAGCTATCTTAACTGAAGCCATTGCAAATTAAGATAATGCACTCCACAACTTCAGCATTAATATGAACAGCAACGATGAAACCAAATTGGTATCTTATCAAGAAAGTCAAAGACGAAACACAGAGTACAATGTGTATAACGCATAAAGCGAATCCATATAGGTGACAATTTGTTGAAAAACTAAATAAAAACATGCTCATAATCCCACCCTTATTAACCCTCAAGTTGAGATTGAATAAGAGTAGCCGATTATTTCGGAGAAGCAAAAAGTGAACTACGCCATAGCTCCGGTTAGCGCAGTAAGGGCTAGATACTGTGAAGGGTGCCCTGGTGCTTCACAGGCTCCGTTAGCGGTTAGGTTCTTTTTAGACCCCCTCAACCATTCATTCGTAGGCACGGTAAGCATAAAGCCGCATCACACCAAGAATTTGGGGTCACCTGTATGGTGGACTTATACCACCGGAACAGGCAATCCGTAGCGTTATTCTTAGCCAGATAACTGGCTGCCGACACCACACAGCTATCTTGGCTGTTCGGGGAGAGAAGTTGACATTGACTTTACGTCAACTCTCAATGTGGCCGAACAGCCAGCCATAGGACATGAAATCTACAGTTTTTGAGATCGGGATTTGGGATGTACAACTGCAAAAAAAAATCCTTTTTCAGTACTGAAAGCTTCAACATGCATTCACTTATATCCATTACATTACCTCTCTTGGGTGGTCAACAGATATCGTGAGTTAGTTATGAGATATTCTGGGCAATCTAAACTGTCTTTAAGTATGGAACAAGAAATCTACAGCTGCGGGAACATCGTGTTGCAGTACTAAAAGCTTCAATATCCATTCAATTATATCTATTACACCTCCTAAGATAGTTTTTATATTTTCTGCATCATCTAAACTTTTGAGGGCCATAGCTGCTTTGAAGGCTTTTTCTGTTGCTCAAAGTTTTGATATGTGTCCAACAATGTGCGTTACATCTCCTGTACTACCAAAATACATTGTACGAACGTTTTTCAATATACTTTTCCAAATTTTGGATTGTCCAAACTTTTCTTGAATTCGGGACTTGCAATCAACAGTTGTGATTGTAGCTTTTTCCGCTGCTCATAATTTCGATACATGTTAAACCATTTTCATTACATCCCTTCGAAGTTATTATTCTTGTATATATCGGCTGATTGTTTGGATGCACTGTATGTCACCAAACTGTTCTTGAGTTAGAGACTTCAGATCAACTGCAACTAAAAAGCATTTTTCGTTACAAATATTTTTTGAATTCGGTAGTACCATTTTTCTATCAAATCTGGTTACAGCAACTTGATTGTGACAAAATTCGGTCGATTATCAGTTACGGCAACCAACCTGAAATATTTGTGCTACTTTGGTGAGTATAACATTTCCTGGAAGGTTAACATACACAGTTTTGGAATATTCTAGGGCATTCATACTGTCATTTAGCATAAAATCTACGATATTGGCTTATGCCCACCAACGCAATCCAGTGCAATTTAATGAAAGAAGAGGGCTCGCTGCTTCCATCAGTGGCGTTGGATTGCGTGGGTGGGTTCAAATTAGCCCACCAGCAACGTGAGCAGCTCTTGTTTACAAAAGAAATGTTGGTGCTGATATATTCAACTGTAATAATCACATCACAAATTACTATAACTTTGAGAAAATTTGAAATGTTGGTGCCGATATATTGGAGCATTGAGTGACGGAAACCCATAGTAACCATTAGCACTTTATTTTGCTTTCTGTAAAAAGCTATATAAGCCAGGCTGCATAAGCCAGTATAAAGCATGTTTGCATTGTGACAGCGTTATAGTCGCACGTACGGATTTTTTAAATGCTTACAGTTACCTGGAAAATGTACTGCTGTAGATCGCATGTTCTGAACTCAAAGACGGTTTTGATGACCCAGGATATCCCAAAACCACCTAAACATGTCCTTTGATCTTCAGGAATGTATTATGGATATGGTTGAATACATATAAAAGCCTGGAGTGGCGAATATAGCTAGAGTGGTGGCTGTAGATAGCAAGTTCTGAACTCAAGGACGGTTTGGATAACCCAGGATGTCCCAAAACCAACTTACCATGTCTCCTGGTCTTCTGGAATTTGTTATGGGTATGCTTGAATACATATCCAAGTTTATAATGACGAGAAAAGCTAGTGTTGTCACGGTGTGTTTGTCCGAAGAGGCTTATTTTCAAAAAATCAGTATCTCTAAAACACTCACTACACAAAAGTATAGGTAATCCTCTTTCACGTAAGTGCATTTTTAAAATGTTCTATCGGGGGTCATTTTACCATACATTTTGGGGGTGGGGGGGGGGGTTGGCGTGGGGTAAATCGGCTATCATTTGAGATTTCTATGGAATTTGCACCAAAACACCAAAAATAGTGAAAAAAATAAAAATTGTTCTAGATCCCCCGATAGAACATTTTAGTTTACCCACTATATGAAAGGGGAGAGCATATACTTTCACGTGGTGGGTGTTTCAGAGATACTGATTTTTGAAAAATAATGTTTCCCCATAGACACACCGTGTTGTAGCTGTAGATCGCAAGTTCGAAACTCAAGGACAGTTTGGATGACCAAGGATATCCCAAAACCATCTAACCATGTCTAACCATATTCACAAATATATAATGGATATAGGCGAATACATATCCAAGCTTGAAGCGACTAAAAAAGCTAAAATGGGGGCTGTAGATCGCAAGTTTTGAACTCAAGGACGGTTTGGATGACCCGGGATATCCCAAAACCATCTGACCATGTCTCTTGATCTTTAGGAATATGTTATGGATATGGTTAGATACATATCTAAGTTTAGAGTGACGAAAAAAGTTCGGATTGTAACTGTTAATTGCAAGTTCCGGACTCAAGGACAGTTTGAATGATCTAGTACATCCCGAAAAATATACGTAGCCACTGTTCTTTGTATATGTACAATCGATATCATTTTGTTACTAAGTTTGTAAGGGAGGGATATAATCCAACATACTCGTGGTTACTCGGGGTTAGGTTTACAATATTTAAGGATGAACGTAACTTAGGATTCGGGATCAGGTGATTTCAGCTGCTCATCCGAGCATTTGGCCTCAGAGACGATGTGGCGTGGCGTTATGCTCGAGGAATGGTTTGACTGAGAGCATCTTCTACGAGCTACGAGCTCTACAAAGCAGAAAGGCAGAGACTTGACAGAAAAAAACTTTCAAGAAAGAGAAAAAATAAAGTATTAAATTTTGATGTCAACAAAACGAAAGGCCTGCGTTCGCGAAATGCAAAAAATATGTCCTACTGTCCTGATGACGTCTGCTGCGTTAACTGTTGATTCAAATACTTTATTAAAACAGATACATAATAATTTACTTCTAACACACATAACCTTCGAACAACAACTTAGCTAAACTCGATTTGAATATTGAAAATCGTAGTAGATTATTCTGAAACACTTCTTGTCACTTCATTCACATAGCGAAATGATCAAGTTCTTGTCTGAATTTTATGAAGAAACATATATTTTCAAAACTTGTCAATTTTTCAAAATTTGCGCCAAATAAATATTATATTGTCTTCACTTTTTTCCACAAGGAAATTTTGTTCAACTTCCGTCAAAGGCAGGACTACTCAAAACTGCAAGTCTCGCTTTAATGTAAATTTAGTAAAATTCCCTGGTGCCAAAAAGAGAAGGCAATTTTACCATTTTAATCAGTCATTGAGTATATGAAAGTTAGAGTGAACGTGCTCGTCTTTTATAGACTCACCGAAGGCGCACACTCTTTGTCGCTATAAAGAGTGCGCGTCTTCGGCGGGTCTATAAAAAACGAACTCGTTCACTCTAACTTTCATCTAGGTACTCAGTATCTGAATAAAATTGTAAATTGCCTTCTCCTTTTTTCACCAGAGAATTTTACTAAATTTCCTTTAAAAGCGGGACTTGCAGTATTGAGTTGTCCCGCTTTTGACGGAAGTTGAACAAAATTTCCTTGTGGAAAAAAGTGAAGACAATATAATTTTACGCGTGGGAACACTACAACACTACATGTTCAACTTCAAAATGGTTTATAATTTAGTCAAGACACAAACCTTGTAATCGACATACAAACAAAACTTCATATTTGTTTCTCATTGATACATTTGTTTCTTTTTGATATTCTTTTACAATTTTTATTTATAATTTTACTTAAAAGTAGAAAAACATCATAAATTGCTACATATATTGATATGATTAAAATAGATCAAAAAACATAAAACGATACTTCTTGTAAGGAGAATTTTTTTCGTAAAGCGGTAAATTCTCCACTTTTGTGGAAGTGGCCTGTTCGTTGTCCAATGTTTAAGTATTCAGTCTGTTCGTTCTCTGGTTGATGATGGTGATCCTGTCTTAATTACCTAAAACTAGATAGGATCCAGAACGGATCCCCGAAAAAAGTAAAGTTTAAAGTTTTATTATATGGTTCCACTCGTGTCAGTGTTAAATAGACATTTACCATATGGAAACCCCTGTTCCGGCCAGTTGTATGACAGAGGGCCACAACTAAACTCCAAAGAACGTAACTCACTCCCGCGCGACAACGAAGCGGAAAAGGAAGCGAAAGCGCAATGCAGCAATTTCTTCTCACTTTCAACGAAATCGCAAACTCTGCCATATTGGCCGCGTAGTGCCGATGAGGTTCAAGCAGGGAAA
The DNA here is from genome assembly GCF_024139115.2 of Armigeres subalbatus. Taxonomy (NCBI): domain Eukaryota; kingdom Metazoa; phylum Arthropoda; class Insecta; order Diptera; family Culicidae; genus Armigeres; species Armigeres subalbatus. The sequence goes on from NC_085140.1 coordinate 444,847,942, forward strand.
ATGTGCTAAAAGAATCCGTAGCAGGCCTCTACGCGACGAGTGCTGCAGCGTGCGCGCCGGAATGGTTCGGAATAATTGTAATTTTTAAATTAAAAATTCATAATGGTGGCTTAATTCTCTGCCTCCGAAAGAGTCAATGCTTCTGGTCTTTTTCACTTCGCGGCAGCTGACTAGGTATATCGCAGACTGACCGACCAGCCCCGGTCGCTCGATTGGTCTTGCGGCCACGAATGAGAGTACAAGTCAATTATTAAATTATATGATTTATTCATCATAGCTTTATTTGCCACTCGTTTGCAACTCGAAACTTTCCGCGAGATCGGTCGTACATCGAAATTGGCGAAAGATGTTTTGAGCAAAAAATGCGAAATGCTGCACATATCGTGTTCGAGAATCATCCAGATGAGTGCGGTTGGTTCAAATGGAATTTAATAATTGTTAGTTGAAAATGTAAATTAAAGAAAAAATGATTTTTAATTGGCGCATAATTGAAAAAACATTATTTATCAGTATATTGATCAGATTCTGTGTTTGCTTATTAACACATAAGTGTGCATTTTCCAATATGCCCAACTCTTATACAGGTTTTGGTAGGCTCTTATAAAGAATTGTTAGAAAATCTAACAATCACCGGTTGGGTGTAGACTATAGTACAAGAGTTGCATCACTTTCTTCTGTTCCCATAGGTAATAATTTGGAACAAATCACTCGCGTAGAATGCCTTCATCAAGCGAGATTAGTTTAAATCTTTAATCGTCACTAGTTAAAATGTAAACCTACTTTTCTCAACACAAATTATTTTTTGGACGGTGTTGAGGACGATGTCACAAATTAAATTTGTATTCGCAATTCTCAATATTGTTGTAGCCTTTCTAATAGTTTGTGTATTTTGATTTCGAAAGCACGGGATCGGGTCATCTTTGGTACCGACAGAAATATGTCAACACTCGGTTGAAATCTCGAATCTCCTATGTATGTCATTGGTAAAGCAATTCCCGTATTGATCCAATATCATCAATCTTTGTGTTTCTTCTGCGATAGCTTTTCCAGTTGTCGTTATTAAATACCCTATCTATACATCTGCCCCCATCTATGTCTATAAAATGTAGGCATACGCCGCACCTTTCTCTCGACTGTAGCGCATACTCGTAGGCAATTGAGGCATGCTCACTGAGCACTTTCAAGGTGGGTTAAGGTTTCGAGGGCGGCCTGGAAATGTCACTTGGGTGGTTTCTCCGTTGTGTAGCTAAGCCAACAAGTTGTGTCTCTCGGTGGACGAATAAAAGCTAGATATAGAAATAAATGCTCATAAATTTCCAATTTAGTCATAAATCATGACGGCCATTCAATTTAAATTTTCTTCTCTATATTCAAAATCAAAGTCGCGATCCGTCGGTCCGATGTGATGATGCTGGCCATCAATCAAACGCGTCGTCTATTCATAATTCGTTGGAAAGTGATTGGTCGATAACGATCATCCGAAATTGCGAAATGCATGGCACAAAGAGCCACGCGGGAACAAAAAGTGGGTCACACCCTGTTCCGATCAGCCGTCCTCTGGCCGGTAGATCGGAAGATCGCATGTCGAATTCGTGATTCCCTCCGGGTGGATGCTTAGCAATGAGCGGGCACTTTCCGTGTTTAGATTCGCATAAAAAGTGCCAACAAAATATTTTGGTTCGAGCATATGCCTGAGCTTGCGCGGAATTGTGCACATGGAACCTTCACCCGAGGTTACTTTCCTATACATTTCTAACGCTTTTTAGTCTTGACAGTGTGGCGCAAAAGGTCACACGGGACATTTGGGATGAGATTTACCTTGAAGCAAAGGAGCATTTACTCAGCAAGATGGATAAAACTTAAGTACCCGTGATTCGTTTAATAAAAGTCCGGAATAATCCACCTAGCGATGTAGGACGTATATTCACTCATTAGAAGAGACCATTCAGTAAGGGATCGAGTTAGAAATGCAACATTTTGTAAAAATCCATAAAACGTTATACATGACTTATATTCCTAAGACTGGAATTTTTTTAAACGCGCACACATAACACGGACAAACAGACATTTGCTCAGCTCATTGAGCTGAGTCGATCGGGGATGCAAGGCTTTTATACAAAAGTTCGGTTTCGAAGTAAAATGATAGTCTTTCGGTACAACTTTATTGTACGACAAAGGCAAAAAGTTTGTTTTCTTATGGAAAATGTAGTTACATTGGCCGTGAGGCGATTTTGTTGGAAATTGGACTTGAATTTTATCATTTCTGAATCTAGACCATATTGATTAACGGGGTAAATAAATATTGTAGTGAAACCAAAATGATTTTTTAGCGAAGAAATAATTTCAAAATATCATGAAAGCTACATCTTTTTAAGTGTAATCATTAATCATCATCTATGCACCAACGAAACGATGTGATGAATTCATCCCATTAGAGCTTCTGTGCTTCGTCCAGTTTTCCTAACTTGATTCTCTATGCGTATAAGTATGTAAAAGGGTAGTAAACTGATTTCTTTCGTAGATCTGATTTCTGTGGTAAATAAATTTATAAATATGCAAAAATAGATTTTTTGTTGTTGTTGTTTATTAGTGACACTTTACACTATCCGTGAATTCGTGTCTGAGCAAAAATAGAGAGTTGTTTGCTCGGCGTCACTAAAAATAAAATATTATTTAAAATATTATTTATTATGAGTGGAAACATATTTTACAGCAACTAGATAGAATGTGATGTAAATGTAAAGCGTAGTTTGATGATATTCAGTCCCAACATTATTAATGATTATCTTAATTGTAAAAAATGAGTTCATAAACCATCTTCAGAGTCAACCGAATCAACTCGCTGTAGCACAACATCCGTTGAAAGCAAACATAAACAGCACCAATTCTTCACGGTTCCCAACCAGTGCCGGCGGACACGGGTCTGCGGATGCGAACAGAGATATTCAAACTAACTTCCCCAATTTATCAACACCGGCGCCGGATTAATTAGATTTATTCCAGCAAACTAAATCAAATGCGCGATCACAACACAGCATTATTCACGCTCCATTGCGAAGATCGGACCGGGTCGGGTCCCTTCTCTTTCGGTTCAAACGATCCGCTCTGCACAGTTACTTTTCGTTCATGGGGCACCCAAAGTTAATAACCACTTCATCAGAATATGAATTTCAACTATCATGAATTGGATTCTAAATTAAATAAAGAATAAATTAATCCCTTTACCATTTTTGTACAAATAATACGAGATATCATACAGGTATGGTAAAAAAGTTTGAAAATTGTAGCGTCCTTTACAATATTTTTATGACAATTTATCAATTTCGCATATGTCCAGTCCCAGTAGTGGAATTAAACGAAATGGTAAAAATTTACTTAATTGTAATTAAATAAAGACATTTCACTTGAAAACTCTAAAACATATTGTAACTGATATATAAATGTAAGGGCAGTGTGCACGCAATGCAGTGTCACGGTCAGTGGCGCACTAGGTGGCGACAGTGAAACCATCCGTCCGTCGACGTTCATTTCGTCGCATACATATTTATGCATTTTATTTAGCGGAAGAAATGGCGCAAAAGTTGCTTTCGTTACATTAAAATGAAATAAATAACGATTTATGACTGAAGTCCGCGCCTGGGGGAGATTGCCCATCTATTACCGTTGCTGGTGGTGGGTGCCGTTCGTCGCGGCAGCATCCTTTCTCCGGTTTAACCCTTCGAGGCAAGACGCAACTATTTTACGATGAATCTCACTTGGATGCTGTCCATGTTGGCGCGGATGCTGACTCTATCGGTTTATGTGCTGTTCGGTTTTCGATTTGATTGCTCAGATTATGAGGAGCTACAGACATTAATCTATTTTTAAATTGCCTGCTCTCATCGCTTCTTTATTTTGTTGTTGAGACATGTGCGAAATTGTGGAACTGCCCTTGACTGGAGCAGGGAAAGTTGGAGGATGGTTTAGCAAATATGAACAGCTTGAAATATTACTCCTCGTTCCTCGTTGATATCGGCGTGGGTTAAGGTAAAGGCTAGTGATCTGCACTGGGTAATTACCAAGGTTTTGAAGGAGAATGTTCTACTGGAGGAGTGGATGGAAGGTCTCTTTAAGAAATACGATACGCATCATAGACTTCAAACCTGATATTCAAACCATTCAGACTTCGAATCTCGTACCTTGAAGTGCAAAAACTGAGTTAACTTCGTTGGGCTTTAGTAAGCTAAGTATGAATACATTAGGCATAACAAACGTTAGGTAGAAAATGAGTCAAAAACAACCCATGAAACGTGCGATTCAATACATTTTATCAGCAGGCAAAATTTTAAATTACCGAATTCCTTTACACTCGTGTCTGCCTGCGGTCCTCATTGTGATTACACCACACCGAAACTCCCCGAACAAGCTCAATGCAAGACTCAAGTTGGCATTAAATTCCATTCCCATTTCCGTAGAATTTCCGTGCTCCAGTAAAGGTTCTCACACGCAAGCTAAAGGGTGGGCGTTGTCGAAGACATACGATTTTTCCCACCCACCAGTCAGTGTGGAAGCGCATATTCTGTTATTCTCACTCGTTCGCATTTTTTCCTCCATTTCCGATGCCTACCTCCTGTTTCAATGAAATGCGAAACGCCTTTTTTCCAGGATATGAAAGACCCCACTTTCGCTCGGCGAAAAAGTTAATTTTCCACACGGTGGAGCCGGTGATGAACTGCACTTTGAAGAAAGGTTCTCGTTCGGTAACACAGTTGTGAAGTGTTTTCTGCAGAGCTTCTATAGACGTGCAATAAATCCATTGTTGTGAGTGATTCTTATGGAGACCCATTGTTTTGAACATCAATGTACCTCTGTCTAGAGTCTAGACGGAAAACGATACTTTAATGAAGGTTTTGACATTCAATTAGGTATCGAATTTTGAAAAGTTCAGTGCGCATGTATTTTAGAAATGAACCCCAATACCATTGTGGTCAACATTTTCCAGCAATTTCTGACTTTTATATTTGGGATTTTTACAATTATGCGGTATTATATTATGAAAACATATTAATTTCCACAAATATACGAAAAGCAAGCAGACTTTTGTTTTTATATTAATGAAAATGAAGGCTTACATTCAATTAATACTAGGGTATCCCGCAGCGTAGTTGTCTACACGTTTGCCTTACATGGTCATGGGTTCGATTCCCAGCCCCTCCACTTTACCACGACTGCCTGATAGCGACTGACATATTGTTCTCCTCGGAGGCATTCCTCCAACGACCCCTGATAAATGGCAACCGAACGATTCAACGATCATTAGATGACGACCCGGACAAACGGACACAATGGACTCACGATGAGAAATCTTAAAAAAGATTCTGTGTGGATTCTATACTCCATTGCACAGTGACGTCACGCACGACTTTGGACAGGTACTGGTCCTGTTGTTTACAGACGACTTTATTTTAACTTTGAGATACTTCTATCATTCTTTGAATTTTCTGATCGATAATTACCTAAACTTATCGATAATTACCAATATTTGAATGCGGAATGTCTTCAACATCGTGAAATATGCTAATTTAATTCGAATCAAAAAAATTCTAAGTCCGAAACGTAAACAACAGGACCAGTACCTGTCAAAATAGTGAGGTAAGGTTTGCCGCGCGCAATGACCTAAAGGCAGAGTACCACAGTAGCGGTTGAGTAACACAGAGTGCCTAGATGATAAATAGAGGGACAAAAAATCAATTAATATGCTCCAACGTTCTCTTACGTTTATATCAACATCATTAAAACTTCAATCAATTTACATCAATGAAAATTTATTAGAGGTAGCACATGATAATAATTTAAGCAACGAATGGAGCTCTCTTTACCGTCAAAAATATGTATTCTTTTCAGTTATTTTAGTTGCTGCACATTTTTTGGCTTTGGGAAAATGGTTCTGAAAAGAGTTTTTTTTTTAAAAACGTCCCATATTACTCAGCTTTGTTGTGGAATTAAATATAACAGTACTTGTCTTATACTGTGTAACGTCTCCTTTTTTTCACTAATTAATAACATTTTATTTAAAATAAATTTTGCACTGACCATAATAAATAATGGAGGACAACATCAAATGTCTCACTTCAAGTCACGTGAATTGAAAAACAAGTTGGCACATTCAACCTTCGGCAATTCAATCGAAAGATTATAAGCTCCACTCTAAACATTGCTCTGTAGAAGCAGCATTTTTTTTCCAAAACAAAAAAAAAGAAGTGGGTAATAAACTCAGTTTCTGAACTGAAATGAAATAAATACATATCTCTCCACTCATTCACCCAAAACAAAAAAAGTAAACATTAAAAAAAACTTGTTTTGCAGAGAGAACCTGCAACGAAAGTGAAAACGCGACCAGGAATATGCAAAAACTCATTTTGCGGTGCCTCCTTTATTTACCTTTTTGCGCAATCTCCCACAATCATCTGAACCACTTCAGTCGTTTGGTGCGCGTGGTGCGGCAGTTGTTTGTTTTTCAGTTGGTACATCATCCATCCAGCGAAAAGGGCAGACACGTGACGAACCTACATTTAGGCCCCCTATTGAACCGAGCCATCCTTTCGATCGTCATGGGAGAGTACTTTTAACAATTTGTCAATTTTGAAGTTCGTGTGAAACAGGAAAACTGGTTTTGTGTTGAGGCTCGATTCGATCCAATAAAGAACATGATTGTTTGAATCTAGCTTAGGAGTTTGAGCTGTATGTAGGATGTCGACAATCAGATGAAAAATTTGAATTAATCCCAGGTTCGTCACCATACCGTCCTCGTTTCCTTCCAAATCGCCATTCAGGTGCTCTTTGCAGATGGATTTTCATCTTCTCGAAAAAAAAAAGTTTATTTTGCGTTTATTATTCGACCCGCTAAAACGTCATAATTTCTTGGGGGATTTCATTTTGCGTTAGTCTATTTTGCTGCTGGCGCTGTTTGCTTCAGAAAATCTAGTAATGTCTGTTCCGCGTCCGATTGTATCGTGCCTCGTTCGATCTAGTGCGGTGTTGCAGCAATCTCGTCCATGCTGCATTCTTCTCCCTCTCCAACTGATCACATTCGCCGTCATACCAGTCGTTTCTCTGGACCGGGAACACCGTGCCTGATGCAGCGGTTGCGGTGCTTCCAATGCAATGGTGGATCGAATATCTCTTCAGCTATCTTCAAGAGAAGCTGTGCCTAGCTGCTTTGCCGTTGGTAGTGTCACTTCCAGCAGCTGCACGTAGCCTTGGGATAGTCTACCGTCTCGTAGCCGTCTAATGTTAAGTTGCGGCTTTCGACTTCGATACATGTGGTACACCGTTGAGAGTTTTGAGCGCGGGCATACTGCAACGAGATAGTGGTCGGAATCAATATTCGCATTGCGGTAAGTGTGGACGTACGTGATGTCGGAGTAGAACCGTCGATTAGACCGTGGTCGATTTGGTTTTCCATTTCTTCGTTAGGTGATCTCCATGTGACCTTGTAGATATTCTTGCAGAGGAAGAACATAATTCGTACCTGGTGGCCTCACAACTGCCCTCCTTAGCCGTGCGGTAAGACGCACGGCTACAAAACAAGACCATGCTGAGGATGGCTGGGTTCGATTCCCGGTGCCGGTCTAGGCAATTTTAGGATTGGAGATTGTCTCGACTTCCTGGGCATAAAAGTATCATCGTGTAAGCCTCATGATATACGAATGCAAAAATGGTAACCTGGCTTAGAAACCTCGCAGTTAATAACTGTGGAAGTGCTTGATGAACACTAAGCTGCGAGGCGGCTCTGTCCCAGTGTGGGAATTGTAATACCAATCAGAAGAAGAAGATGATGATCTCTTATGTCGTTCGCAATGATTAATTTTGAATGCGGCTTATTGGGCCTATGTCAACCGCCTGTCTCACCAGTCGTGTCAGGTCTGTTTAGTCTCCCACCAAACACCAGGACTTGAGCTAGTGCGCTTTGAGCGACACATTTCGTTTTGGCGGTACCTGCTTACGCATATATGCAGCTTTTTATAGAAGTTTAACAAAGCTCACTGTCAAGCAACACTAAATTCTAGGCAAGCCTTACAACTTGCAGTGGCCTGGGAAGGGGTCGTTAAACCTTGGACATAGTCCCTTCCGCCACTTATATTGTAGGTTAGTAGGAAAATAAAAAAAAAACTAAGCGCAATCTTTGAGAGTATAAGTTAGTATTCCATATCCACTGCCATTGGTGGACTCGGAACTAAGTGTCCTTAATCGCACTCCGGCATTTAATCCCACTATTTTTTTCTAGAATTTGGATTCTTCCTGGGGAAACTTCTAAAGGTATTCCTGGAATTATTTTTAAAAGATTTTTTGGAGAAATTTAGGAATATCTTTAGAAGTGCGTGTTGGCTCTTGTTTCGGACGGCAGAACGATCGCGCGATTTGCCGAAATATTGTGTTCTGCATTCCAAATTCCTGAAGGCACTGACGGCCGCGCAGAATTTACTTCGAAGATTTCTTTGGAATATCCCCCGGAAATGATTCCTGAGATAAATCCAAAAATTCTTCAAGATATTTCTTCGGAAATTCAAAAAAGGAGTTATAAGAAAATTTCGAAAATTTATTCGGAAATTCCTTCACGAAATCTTTTAGGGATTTCTTCTGAAGCTTTTTTCGAAATTACACTCCTCCGACAATTATGGATCACCCACCATTATGGATCACTTTTGTGTTTGACATTAAATTTCTAGCTTGATATCAATAATATAAATACACCGGGCATATTTTTGTTACATAAAAACACTTATTTTCTAACATTTATAGCGTTTATCATGCTTTTCAATCCAAAAACAATGGTAGTTTTGCGCATTTGAAAACTTGCTGTTTAGCATCTGTCAAAATATCAGTTGAAATTTTTTGGTGGCTTCACAAGAAGTGGTTCCTTCATTCTTAAGCTTTTAAATCGTTAAATTTTTCATATCAAAGTGAAAAAAATGGTTCGTAGTTCGTACACTAAAGTTAAGGTATGTTTTTCATAAATCACACGGAGTTTACTTCATTTTCGCTTTATTCTGTTGAAAACTGAAGAATATTAAAGTGATCCATAATTGTGCCCGGAAACGAGTAGATTCCCACAATTATGGATCACTTTCCATCGAAGTATTTTCCTGAATCTAGTGATTCTCACACACTGCCGTATCGTTCTTGGGAATTCGTAGGTCCGCTAAAACCATCGAGATCTGATATAGACGAATCTGTGGAAATCCGTCGAAATTGAATTTCAATAAGATTCAGTTAAAACCAGCTATCATTGTTTCTCTGGGCTTAGCATCTCATCATAGCGTATCTTCTTTAACTTGCAGGAAACATCCTTTCACAACGCTGCAATGTCATCTTAAGTCACCCCCTAAGAATATCAACCCTGGGCCATCAACAGTCTTGCGAGAAAATAAAGAAGTTCGCTTGGTGAAATGGAGTTTTCTTTCGGCGATCACCTCCGAAAAAAATATTTGCTACAAAACTATGTCCGTTCTGTGTTCGGAAAACAACTTTTATCGGTGGCTGATATCAAGACACGCTGGAATAGAATGTTATCCATGTTCAAACGGTTCTATGAGTTGAAGATCCCCGTTAAAAAAAATTCAACCACATAGTGAGGATGATTTTTTGACGGTAGGTGAAATAATTCAAGCCATCTAACCTATTCAAGCTGCTGTGAAACTACTCCATCTTTCCACACCCCTTCAAACGTGAATTAATGTATGGATGATCCACCATCATTCATCTTTTACTTTGTGTATTTTTTGCTTATAAAACCAGTTGTTTTTATGAACGAAGACATTTCTCACCCTAATTTATGTATTGTCCATAAATATATGGAGATAAAATGAGAATATCAGTATACTGATCCATAATATGTACCAAATTGATCCATAATTGTGACCGCTACCAAAAGTGATCCACAATATGATTTTTGACCAAGGTTCAAATATTTAGCTTCTGGCTATATTTAAATGAAATCTTATGCATGAAACACTGTGCCAATCAAAACTTGACTGATAAACGATTCCAGGACCGTTTTTACACTTAAAGTTCCAACCTCCTACATTTTTTTTAGTGAATTATGAAAATTGGTTTCAACACTAATTGATCCATAATAGTGGGGGGAGGGTATTTTTTGAACACCTTCAGAAATTGGTTTTGGAGAAATTCTTCCGAAATTTCTTTAAAAATTTCTTCTGAAATTGATTTAGGAATTTCCTTGGAAAATATTTTAGGAATTCTTCCAGTAATTTCTCAAGAAATCCCTTCGGAAACTATAAGCAAAAATCTTGGAATTCCTTCGGAATTTCTTTCAGGAATTTCTTCAGAAATTCCTTCAGGAATTCTTTCGTCTCTTCTCTCCGGAATTTCATTCGCAGCTCTTACGAAAAACCCTTCGGAGAATTCTTTGGTACTTCCTTTGAGAATTCTGCCGGTAATCTCTTTAGAAAATCATTTATATAAAAATTCTTTCAGGAATCCTTCGGAAATTCCTTCGGAAATCCCTTCGCGAATTTCTTCAGAAATTCCAACGGAAAATCATTGGAATTTTCATTAGTAACTTCTCCCAAAATTTCTTGATGATTTCTAATTTCATTTCTTCAATAATTCTCCGGAAGTATTATTTCAACGAAAAAAAAATCCTGCAGGAGTTTTGTATTGTTTTACTAATGGAATTTCTACAGAGGCCTGTCGGGAGGATTTCAGAAAGAAATTTAAACGAACTTCTTGAGGGACCCGGCTTTACTCGGAAATCGGCCAAGGGGTTCAGAAGTCATACAGACAAACATACAAACATTGAGTTATTTATATCCGAGCATTAGTGATTAATCAAAGATTTAATCATGATAATAGTTTGTTTAATCATTATTTATTAATCATAGAATTTTACATTTAATTATTAATCATATTTACAATTATTTTGAGTTTATTTATTAATCATTGCATGCCTCGCTTTTATGCATTAGTCTTTAATCATAATCATATATTTTTTATACCTTTTAATAATCCAACTTGGAATAATATTACTTGATCACTATGTAAATCCTTCAATTTGATCATTCATTATCATTAACCATTAACCATATCAATCGTTAATCATTAATCATACACATACTGTGTCAACATTTAATCACGATCGATAATCGTTAATCATACTCCAACGGTTTTTTTTTCATTATTCATAATCGTAAATCATTGTCAAAAATGAATTTAATCGTTAATCATTATCAGTCATCATTGTCAAAAATGGATAAATCATTAATCATAATCTTTAATTATAGAGTTGAATGATTTAATCATTCGTTGGAAGCTTTATTCATGAACGCTCTGATATATAGATTTCTATGGCCCTTCTACCTTTTCAATAAACATCTTTCAAAAATAGAGAATTGGTCCTGGGGGTTGGGAGTTACACTGAATTGCTCGTTTTCCAGAGACAACCCCTCCCACCACCCCTTCCCCTTTTCCAAATGACCATCCCACCCCCTATGTGAACTTCCCCTGACGATGGAGAATGTATGAAATTCCTTAAAGAATTCCTTTAGAAATTTGTCAGCAATTTCCTTAAGCAAGGATTTTCAGGATTTTCTGAAAGAATATCTAAATGAATTTCCTTAAGAACTCTCACAGTTATTTCCGATATTTTTGAATTTATTTGCGCATTCTTCTAAGAATTTCTTCAGAATTTCCTCCAAGGAATCTTTCGAATAATTCCCAGGAAATTACTTCGGAGATAGATCTAGAAACTCTTTTAAAAATGCATCAAGATATTTCTTTGAAAATTCAATTCAAAGAAGATGTTATGAATATTTGTGGGGTCCCAATGTGGGGATGTAATGTCCCAATGTGGGGATGTAATGCCAATAAGAAGAAGAAGAAGATTGGGCGAATCCCATTGTTTTCTTATGGGATTGGTTAAATAGGGATCACTAGTGCGACAACTGGTGCAAAGGACGTCAAAAATTAAACAAAATCAATTTTTACAATTATGCTTTGCTTGTTTTGGAGGAGATCAAAGGTGTTATCGTATCAAATGAATATGCTTTATCGATCTGAACTTGTTTTGGGGTGATTTGATTGGCCATTTCGCATATAAAGCACTAGTGCGACAACTGGTGCTAAAGCCACGACTGGTACATCTAGCCTACTTGGGAAGGAATTCTAGAAGCTGGACAGTAGTAAAACGCATTTTTGAATCTGCTCGTTCCGGAATAAACAAAAAAAATGCCTCGGATTTCCACTCGCTCCGGAATTAACAAAAAATGCCTCGGAGTCCTTCACATTCGCAAAGTGTACTCCTCTATAGAATACACAGTCGTAGTCCTACGTCTACGGAATGAACACAAAATGTCTTGGAATCCAGCTTCGCATTTGCAAAGTGGTCACAGAAGTAGTTCGACGCCAACATGCCTCGGAGTTTTACTCACATTCACAAAAAAATGCCTCGGAGTTCTAATCGCATTTACGAAATAAAATGCCTCGGAGACCTGCTCGCTCCGGAATAAACAAAAAAATGCCTCGGAAACCTGCTCGTTCCGGAATAAACAAAAAAAAATGCCTCGGAGTGCTTCACATTCACAAAGTGTACTCTTGTGTAGAATACACAGACGTAGTCCTACGTCAATATGCTTCGGCGTTCTACTCGCTTCAGAATAAACACGAAAATGCCTCGAAGGTCGGCTCGCATTCACAAAGTGTACTCCGCATAATACACAGACGTAGTCCAGCGTCAACATGTCTCGAAGTTCTACTCGCTCCGAAAAAGAAACAAAAATATGTCTCGGGATCTTGCAATGCATTCGCAAAGTGTACTCCTCTATAGACTACCCAGATGCAGCAATACGTCAAAATGTCTCTGATGTTTACTCGCTCCGGAATGAACCCAAAATGCCTTGGAATCCTGCTTTGCATTTTCAAAGTAAATTTTTTTTTTGAATACACAGACGTAGCCCTACTTCAACACGCATCGAAGTTTTACTCGCTCCGGAATAAACACGAAAATTCCTCGACGGTCTGCTTCGCACTCACAAAATGTACTCTACAGACGTAATCCTACGTCAACATGCCTCGGAGATCTACTCGCTCCGGAATGAACAAAAAAAGTCTCAGACACCTGCTCTGTATTCGCAAAGTGTGGTCCTCTATAGAAAACCCAGACGTAGTCCTACGTAAAAATGCCTCGGATTTCCACTCGCTCCGGAATCAACAAAAAAATGCCTCGGAGTCCTTCACATTCGCAAAGTGTACTCCTCTATAGAATACACAGCCGACGTCCTATGTCTACGGAATGAATACAAAATGTCTTGGAATCCAGCTTCGCATTTGTAAAGTGGTCACAGACGTAGTTCGACGTCAACATGCCTCGGAGTTTTACTCACATTCACAAAAAATGCCTCGGAGTCTGCATTCGCAAAGTGTACTCGTCTATAGAATACTCAGATGCAGTCCTACGTCAAAATGTCTCTGATGTTTACTCGCTCAGAAATTAACACAAAATGCCTTGGAGTCCTGCTTTGCATTTTCAAAGTGTACTCTTCTTTTGAATACACAGACGAACCCCTACTCCAACATGCCTTGGAGTTCTACTCGCTCCGGAATAAACACGAAAATGCCTCGGAGTCCTTCACATTCGCAAAGTGTACTCCTCTATAGAATACATAGTCGTAGTCCTACGTCTACGGAATGAACACAAAATGTCTTGGAATCCAGCTTCGCATTTGCAAAGTGGTCACAGACGTAGTTCGACGTCAACATGCCTCGGAGTTCTAATTGCATTCACAAAATAAAATGCCTCGGAGACCTGCTCGCTCCGGAATAAACAAAAAAAATGCCTCGGAAGCCTGCTCGTTCCGGAATAAACAAAAAAAATGCCTCGGATTTCCACTCGCTCCGGAATAAACAAAAAAATGCCTCGGAGACCTGCTCGCTCCGGAATAAACAAAAAAATGCCTCGGAGACCTGCTCGCTCCGGAATAAACAAAAAAAAATGCCTCGGAAACCTGCTCGTTCCGGAATAAACAAAAAAAATGCCTCGGAGACCTGCTCGCTCCGGAACAAACAAAAAAAATGCCTCGGAGACCTGCTCGCTCCGGTATCTTTTATTCTATCCTCGGGAGACCTGCTCGCTCCGGGATCATGTTTTATTCAACACTCGAAGACCTGCTCGCTTCGGTATTTTTTTTCTATGATTTCGGAGACCTGCTCGCTCCGAAATCCACAACATGAGAGCATACTTACCATTTAGTAACTAGCACATTAATGGATGTGGCAAGCACCATTTCCATGCGCTAGTTACAAATATAAAACCAAACACTACCGAATGCGACATGTCGTATTCCAGCCGAAAACGGCTGAATGGAATCCGCCGTTGAAGAGCGGTGCGACTGTTCGTTTTAAAATTCGACAACAAACTGACGGTGCAATCTTCGTCGTTGCTACTCAACCCAATGGCGCTACCAACACCATCTCACACTGCACAATCATGCACCGATTCTTTCTCTATCGTGATTAGTGCAGATGCAAAATTGAGAGTTCGAATCAAGTCTAATGTAAAACTTGTAACATTGTACGGTAAATTGGGGCACGTACTATCCGCAATAGCCGAATCAATTCATAGTCTAGAATCACTTATACAAACTAAAATCATTAGCCGCTTACTCTGAATACTACAGGATTGACTACATTTTGAATAGAAAATTGATTTATGATTTGACTGATCAATTCCTCCAATTGTAATTCTGACTGACGGGAAAATGTAAATAATTCAGTTAGGCTAAACATACTGGTGCCCTACCCTACAAGTGCACAATTTCCCTCGCGGGATGAGTGGACATCTGGCTATTTGGAGAGAAGTATGTCGGATAGCATTGTTTGTTACACTGATGGCTCCTTCCTCGAAGTTAGATCAGGTGCTGGCGTCTATTCACCAGAGCTGAGATTAGAACAGTCCCACTCACTGGGTAAACACTGCAATATTTTTCAAGCGGAAATATTTGCCATTATGTGTGGAGTGCAATCCAAACTACAGCAGCACAAAATGGGCAAAGTGATACACTTCTATTCAGATAGCCAAGCAGCTATTAAAGCTCTCACTGCCAACTCAAGGTCAAAGTTAGTAATCACACGTCGAATTCAAATTGAAAAACTGAACCTTGATACCTTACACCATATATGGGTACCAGGCCATTCTTCCATAGTTGAAAACGAAAGCCAGCTGTTCCAATATCCAAACTCAATTGGCATTGGAATAGTCTGGATGTTGTTACCAAACAAAACTGTAGATCCGGGAGCCATTTCCTGTAGTAGCAAGCTAATTTTAGCTAATCTCTCTTAACAGAATTGCAGTGTCTTATTCTCTGATATGTAACTGCCCAGTTTATGCGCAATTGCGTTTCCAAATATTTTACTTAGTGAAATTTACTTCAGAAACCTGTCCCTTCAGAGTATGCTGTTGTTCATAATCCGACGTGGTAAGGAGCTATAAGCTCTTGTACGCTTATGCGTTGTATGCCTTCTTCAAGGGACCTTTTTCCAAACATTCCTTTTTTCTGCCATCCGCATTCCTTTCCTTTTTATTCACTTCCTTTTCCGTTTGGTGTGTTATGAAAAAGACTGTGAAGGCGATGACAGAAATCTCCCAAATTGAGGTGAACGTGCCCCTGGAACCGAGGTTCTGACACTTGATACCTCTCAATAAGTGGGGATATTTTACTACTGGTTTATGAAAATTACTTGTTAGCTGGCATTTCTTAGGGCACATCGTGATTGTTTTCCCTTTTTAGCGTAAATATGACGGGATGCTGAACAAACGCAATAGTAGTGTAGTAGTTCCTTAGATACCATTTTGTGATACATCACAGAACCATCGTTTGTATGATACATCATTCACTGGTGTTAGCTCTCTATTCAAAAATTGTTTTTTTTTATAGTGTCGTGTTTATATCTATGCCAATAACTTGTTTCTACGCAAAGGTCAGCCACAGATGAACACCAAACTAGTGCCGGAAGGTGAGTTCCTGAGATGAAAGCTCGCCTCCCGATACCTGGCTGAATCATATTTCCGATCGTGATAGATTGTATCTGCGCCACACGTCGATCCGTCACATGTCGATGGGTTTTGTGACTGCATCACACTCTCTTGCTAACAAAGTGTTTCAACTGCGATGATGGGAACTTGGTCCGGCGATGATTGCCACCTCATGATTGGCAAAAACCAGACCGAGACCGAGACGCCAACTGACTGTGTGGGAAAATATCCACTTTTTCGCACCTTTCGCAACGGTTCGACACAATGTTATCGCTCGGAGTCGGTATAGAGAGGGAATGTTTGCCGGCTTTCAACGGTTTACTTTTCCCGCGTGTCGTCTTATTTGATGGGTGCGCGCGCTTGAAACGGACGTAAATGAAATTAAGCCGAATTGTACTGCCCGAGGACAATGAGGCTGGAGAACAAAAAAGAAATTGCAAAACAAATAAATGCCAACAACGACAGAGGAAAAAAGTGTATGAGACCATGCCTCTCAAGCTGATAGCTGAGGAAGATTTATTACCCCATGACGCAGAGCTCCGTGACAGAAATCAAGCGTGTTTAGTTGGCTACATATTCCAGGAAATTAATAAAGCCCATCTTGCTGCGACCTCGTGGATTTGGACGGCTGTGATCCAAATTTAGCTCTCTGTCGAGTTAGTGCAGTTTTGGGTTTTTCGAAAATGTAATTTTCATATGGCGTGTATAGATAGTTGTCAATCTTGCTGACTAAATAAGGTTTTCCGGATGCAGCATCCAGGAGTCAAATGTTTTTGCACATGTACAGGTCGAATAACACGTGACGCTTCTTTTTTAAGCACAACATTTTATATTATTTATACCTGTCCCAGTGTCACGACAACATAGGGAAGCTTCTGTCAGAGAGATATAATTAAATTTTATAATCTGCATAGCCCTGGACTATGCAGATAGGCAACATTGCCTCCACTGTTGAGTCTTCTTCATTATGCCGGCAATGCATTCTCAAATCATTGTCCAATCCCTTTTCAAAGCAAGATGCATTGAAAACTCGTGTCACAAACAGAAAACATGCAAAAACAATACAACCGCATGAAATTTTCATCGAGTGCCATGCGATGGTGAACATTCAAACCAACAACACTCGGACGAGGAGCAGAGGACGATGATGTTTGGACTTCATCAACTTCTACAACCCGAACTTTGGGTATGGTTTCAATAATTTCGGGAATATTGGCACGATTCCCATTTTCCCACCACCAGCACGAGCTTTTGATTCTGGTTTCGATGCATTTATGTCAACTGTTAGTGCTGACGGCTGTTGCTGTCACACTGAAGCACATTCATTGCTGTACAATTTGAAATCAGATTAGCTGCATTCATCCCCTTTGTGCAACACTCAAGAATTGCTGAGCTGTGGGTAAAACCAGACTTGTGTCGATGTCGGATTTGATTATAAATTGCACCCGGATCACGTTGTTGGAGTTTGGTCGGTTTCCGGTGGGTTGTGGAAACTCGATGCTAATCGTAGTTTATAGAGTAGATGTCTGTGATATTTGTAGGAATTTTGGGCTTTGGAATAATGCTACATTATAAAATTATGAATGAGAACTTTTAGTTATGGCGGCTGTTGCCTTCGTAGCTGGAAAAGTTTATGAAAACTTAATAATTGACTCGAAGAGAATGAGTCCACTTACCAACAAAGCCGATTTATATAAATTATATAAGAAGTTGTGCTTGGTGCTCTTTTAACTAGCTATCAAAAAGGGAAAGTAATTAATTGTGGGACGTTTCCTTTTGTAATTATATTGTTTACTCGACTGTAGTATTGCACTTATTTGATAAATATTTGACTTCGTAGTCTTGTGGGAATTGAAAACTATGCTTTTCCCGACGTTTCGGTCCATTTAGGTCCTTTTTCAAGGGGTCGGTCCGAAACGTTGGGTAAAGATTAAAAACATAGTTTTCAATTTCCTTCAAGACTGTGAAGCCAAAAATTTCCCAAGTTTGTAATTATATTGATTTTTTTTTATCTCTCTATGAAGTCTACAAAATCTTTTTCTTTCTAATTCTTTGGATACACTTTCGCTGTCCCTGGATCTTTATCGGAGATCTGTCGGTACCGATGTGATTGCATAGGAGTTTCAGGAATTCCTTCAAAGGTAAGAATGTTTTAGATTCCTTTTCAGAGTTCATAGAATCTTCTGAAAGTTATTTTTTAGATAAAAGTTTTTTTTGAATGAATGGAATGCAAGACTCCAGCATTTCGGTGTTGAATTGATCATCGTTAAAGATAATTACCCTTGAACTTCTATGAGTTTCGGTTGGGCATTCACGCTAGCCAAATGGATTCAAGTAATTCGTGAATAATTTCTGCTCTGGGTACCATTCGTTCCCTTTTTTGCTCCTGTTGTCTCATTATCGGCCAGCCTCCACTACAGCAAATCTGGCGACTCGCGACTTGGTGATTTATTCTCGTGTCGTGTTTATTTGTCCGTGTCATGTTTATAGTTTCCGATTTTCCAAAATCCCAATTTAGAAACGTTAGATCTGCAAAATCAGCACTCACAATCTGTCTGCCGGTCGGTCGGTCGGTTCAGTGGACTGCAAATATAAACCAGGCTCGCGTCGTCGCCGTCGACGTTGCCAATCGAACGGAAGAACGGAGATTTATATTTTCTTTCGCGAATGGCCATCGCGTCGCATGAATTCGAGAGATTATATCACGTTTTGATTTATTGGTCGACTGGAAAGGGTGGAGTAAGGCATTCTAGGTCGAATAGGAGCTACAAGTGTTTGCGGGGGCGTGTGAATCGCGACGAGATGAGAAAAATACTCGCGTAGAAAGTAGTTTGTCAAATTTTAAATTATTTAGAGCTTCGTATAAGACATAATTTTTAAATTGAGAAGACAGCGATGATATTAAACATTAGTGGGTGATCGATCATGTGCGATCCCACTGTATGTGCATAACATAATGCTCGTAGCGCAAGTGATCTCTTTAGCGCTTTTTGCTGAAATTTTTGTTGCAATGTCATAAAAATTATCGAAACGATCGTTTAAAAAAGTTCTTTATGGGACGCAGTCCCAATAATTAGCCATTTCAGTTTGTGTCGAGCTTCTGTAAACCCGTTACTTCTGTCCAATTTAATCGTTATTGCGCGTCTGGTACCTGTCACCGCTATAATTTACGGATCCCTCCCGGAATTTTTCGTACACTCTCGGGATTTATTTTCTGGGAATTGACCGCAAATCGTGTCGCCACAGCGTCGAGAAGCAAAGCGTATAATTACTGTCTCCACAATCACGGGCTTGAGCTAATAGGTCCCTCATTAACCGCTCTAATGATCCTCCAGGGAATGCTTGTATGATACAGGATAGGATTGCTTTCTTACATTAACTGCATCATTTGTGCCCAGCGGGGTGAGATTCACCACATTATTGAAGCGGAGGCTTCACAAATCCAAACGGAGTAATTATTTGTTTTGTTGGCAGTTGTGATGTGATGTGTTATATAATTTAGGCATATCTTATTCCAAATTAGTCAAATCAACCTTCTAAGTTTCATTGTCATAAGACATTCCACTTAAAACTGTTTCTATTTTCTATACTACTAACACTTAGTTTGCTTATATTCTTCTGCAATGAACTGCGTGATGAATTTTATGTCAAGATTGCCCCTTGCCCTGTTGAAAATTTGTCTATTTAAAAAACCTGCCAATCATCGATGCAAACTTAAATCATAACGGCCAGTAAATAAATCCTCAAATTTAGGTTATTGGAGAATTATGATTACAATCGATGCGTCTTGCTTGCGGCATTTCCTTGTCCCGTTCTGGATTACTCATATGTAAGAGGTATTTGTCCGCACCGAGGCGACACACATAATCCATCGATGCCGTGGCCATCATCACAGTTTGCCGCACACGCTGTTACCGCTATTGCGTTCTCCGGTTCCGAAAGTAGGTGACGATTAAAATCCAAACAAAGAATAACGTCTCGTCATTGCACAGTGGAGTCAGGTTTGACAAACTTCTAGCAATATTATTTTTAATTTCGTGAAATATCTTCGCAACGAATGGATTGAACTTTCAATTGAATAACACAATTGAAACTGAATATATCCATTTCACAGATTTCCGAGAAAACATCAAAAAACTGTTTATGAACAAATTGACACTGATTTCATCGATACAGATATGTATTTTTTAGCAAAGCTCAGCACGCTGGAGTACTTTCATTTAATAAACTGCAAGCTACAAGCAGGTAATCCATAATTGCTCTTCAAAATGCTTGTACATATGTAGTTTCTCAAACAAAGAAAAACAAGTTCATACACAGCAATTAGTTTAGAAAATTTACGACCTGCAAAATAGCAACTGATCCCAACAAATGAATAAACATTCGATATTCAATTGTATTTGATTGTATTTCTCAAGCAATTACAGTTTAAATTCATTTGATTTAGAAGAACACTTATATGGATTGAATTTTGCGATTATTTGCATGCTCCAAATCTTCTTCTTCTATGGCTCTACATTCCAACTGGAACTTGTTCTGCTTTTCAACTTTGCACGCCATTGCATGAGTATGTATCTTTTGTGTGGCAAGTACAATGGATACACTATGCCCAGGGTATCGAGAAAGTTTCCACCCCGTAAACATCCTAGATCGGACCGAGAATCCAACTCGCCATCTCCGGATTGGCAATCCTACATCCAACCGGCGGTTGTTAGATTTTCTAACAATTATGTATAAGAATCTACCAAAACCTGTATAAGATCTGGGCATATGCGAAATTGCTAGATTCTTATACAAATATCGTATGAGAATCTAACAATTTTGTAAGCTTTTCTTACATTTTTTGTATAAGAATCTAACAATTTCGCATATGCCCAGATCTTATACAGGTTTTGGTAGATTCTTATACATAATTGTTAGAAAATCTACGCCTGGGTGTACGCCTTTGCTCGCAAGTCTAACTGGAGCTCCAAATATGTGCATGAAAATACATTTAAAATCACAACATATTTTTATCTGTATATGTAAAAATCTCATTTTGGTCGAAAATGTTACATATGCAGGTTTTCAAGCAAAGGGTTCAATTATGCCTGGTATATTGATTATTAACATCCAAGAAGTAAGTCTCCGGCATTTTAGTACCTTTCTGTACTTTTCATAATCAAGGTGCATTGAAAAACGATATTAATAAAAATTTAGTACTTGATCAGTTATTATCATTAAGAAACTACCCAAAATTGAGTTGAGTCAGATGAGCGAGAGGCCGTTTAATATGAAAGATACAAACAAACAGAATTCGACATCAATACACTAACAGTTTTCTACTTTGATTATTAGTTGGCAATTTCATTGCTAATACTCGATTGCTAACAAATCCATTGCTAAAAATAGAAATTAAATTGCTAATAAAGGTGGACATGTTATTATTAGTTAAGTAAGTTTGTGGCAGAGTCTGTTCTATTTAGTGAACGAACACTACTCATCAACGAAGAGCATACAAATCTATACCAGTTGAGTTGTACCTGTGTTTTAGGTCAGGTCACCCTTTTCATCTTTTAATTTGAGGAATGGAGTTGCCAAGAATTGATATTTTCCCCTACTTTAGCGATATTTCATAGCTATGCTCGATTGCAACATTTCGCATTTTCTTTCAACAGTTATTACATTTTTCAAATCTTTATTATCGTATTTATTATCGTTTTTCTAGATTAAGCTCAACATCGAACAGTAATTACAGTTCCCGTGTCTTTCAAGTGTGTGGTTCTAAAACAAAATATTGTGATCTACATATATGATTAGCTTGTGGT
Source organism: Armigeres subalbatus (assembly GCF_024139115.2). Classification (NCBI taxonomy): domain Eukaryota; kingdom Metazoa; phylum Arthropoda; class Insecta; order Diptera; family Culicidae; genus Armigeres; species Armigeres subalbatus. The sequence goes on from NC_085140.1 coordinate 444,869,776, forward strand.
ATACTGAACTCCTTAGTCTCCGTAAGTCTGATTCTAGTTGGTGAAGCTAAAACTGGCAGGTTGTGTATGTTATTTTTCTCTCATCGGTTTCAATAGGGTTTTAGAGATATTTCATGAAATTGATAGACAACAAACCGGCCATCCTTTCTAGCATGGCTATTAAATAGATTTGACAAACTAAATTACCTTCATTTTAGATATCTAGGTGACAACAATCGCAATCGTTTCCAAGAACAGACCAGAAACAATAATTAAGATTAAGAAGAAAAAAAAAATAGATTTTAATTTTTCAAAACTCACCAATTCCTCCTGGACTGGACTTCCCCAGGACTCCAAACAAATTTTCGTTTTGGGTGGCAAAGCCGCGTTCCATTTTTTTTTTCAAAAATGTCTCCACTACCGATCATAAGCACCCCAATATCAGTTAATTTTTGGTTGCTTCTTGAAGCGCGGTACGGGGAAGAAAAAAAGAATTGATTTTGATTTTTCCAAGCTGACTTATTCTTCCTGGACTAAACTGCCCAGGACTCCAAACAAACTTTCGTTTTGGATTGCGAAGCCGCGTTCCAGTTTTTTCCAAACATTTCTTCACTCCCGATCATAAGGACCACAAACTTCAGTTAATTTTTGGTTGCATTGTGAAGCGGATTTTGAGAATTCAAAATTGATCAATTCTTTCCGGCCTAAATGTCTCCAGGACTCCAAATAAATTTTTGTTTTGGATTGCAAAGCCGCGCATCATTTTTTTTTTAATTTCTTCACTTCCGATAAGGGATCCTAAACCTCAATTAATTTTTGTTGCATCTTGAAGTGCGGTCCAGGGATCATTTTTTTTTGATTTTTCGAAACCGATCAATTCGATCTGGACTAACTCCTATATCCAGGAATCGAATCAAACTTTTTTGTTTTGGATTGCAAAGTTGCGTTACTATTTTTCCAAAAATGTCTTCCCTATGTAGTTCTGGGAATGGTCAGTCTGGAAGAAGTTGATCCATATCGAAAATGTCTAACTATTTACTTCACTAGCTAGTGCTTCAACATGCAAAATAACCAACTTTGGGGGTCCCTAATGAGCCAAGTAGAAGCATGTACGAGACATTAAAGAAGGCCTCCCAGTTGAGGTCGATGTAGGTATCTGTAAAATTACAATCATGTGATGGAATTAAATAGGATAGTACTAACTCATGACAAGTGATTCAAAAATAAATAAGAACCGAATATTCAGCGGCCTGCTTGAACAGTTCAAAATAGCATACTGGGAGCAACTGATCTAGATCATCCATTGCGGGCATATTTGCATCGCAAGTCATATCTTTTGAACAGTATAACCATGATGGAATACTAACGGTTCAACCAGATGTGGATGACTACCAACAGTATAAGCTCCAGAACAATTTGAAGGGCCTAGAAGATTACGGACATAAACTTCGATTTCACATCGCGTATAGTTTACCCGGAAGACGATCTAAACTCCAGAATAATTTGGAGAACCTAGAACACCTGTAGGAATACTTACTGTAGCATGCCCGTTAACATTTCTGAGATTGTTTAAAGCTTTATACTAAAAAAAGAATCAAAATTAATTGAAAAACGACTGAAAATATTGAAGAAACATGAATGCAGTTCCGGATCGATAACACCCGTATGTTAGGTAATTATTGTTCAACCAGCAATGCTTGATAGGTATTCCTCTTGGCTTGAAGATCCCTAATTTTCCTAAAAACTGGCATCTTGGATTTTGAAGCCGCGTTCCATTTTCTTTCAACAAATTTTCACCAGGGGTCACTAGTGACCCCGAACCTCAGTTAATTTTAATTTTTGGTTTCTTCTTGAAGCGAGATTTTTTTTCAGAATGTGTTACACAGAGTTATCTCAAACTCATTGTTATTATTATTTATTTATTCAGACTAAAGCCGAAGTGGCCTGTGGGGTATATAAGAATCTTCTCCATTTGGCTCGGTCCATGGCTACACGTCGCCAACCACTCAGTCTACGGAGGCTCCGCAAGTCATCTTCCACTTGATCGATCTACCTTGCCAGCTGCGCACCTCGCCTTCTTGTGCCCGTCGGATCGTTGTCAAGAAGCATTTTCACTGGGTTTTGTCCGACATTCTGGTTAAGTGCCCGGCCCACCGTAGTCGTCCGATTTTCGCGGTGTGAACGATGGATGGTTCTCCCAGCAGCTCGTGGTTCATTCGCCTCCTCCATCAGCACCTCACTATAAATGGTACGCAGCACTTTCCTTTCGAAAACTCCAAGTTCGCGTTGGTCCTCCACGACGAGCATCGTCAAGGTCTCGTATGCGTAGAGGACCACTAGTCTAACGAGCGTTTTGTAGATTGTCAGTTCGGTACGGCGGCGAACTCTGTTCGATCGGGGCTCTGTCTTGTGGAGTCCAAAGTACGTACGTTTTCCAGCCATTATGCGTCTCTGACTTTCTCTGCTGGTATCATTTTCGGCAGTAACCAGTGAGCCCAATTACAAAAAAAAAAACTCATTGTAGAGACACCGAATGGAAATGTGGACAACTGGACCATTCTTTGTACTACAAACAATAGATAAACTGAATAAAAACTTGAACACAGATTGGAACACGTTTTGAGAGAGAATGGAAAAACCCAAATGTATCCTTCAGCGGTGATGTTGCCTTTCTCGATTCAATCGTTTGATTTTACCTACGTATAGTGCATGCCTACCGTACAATTCATATAAGCGGTTTATAGCGAATCATGGACGCTGTGTATGAATGATAGTCATAGGATAACGAGAGGTAATGTAAGCCTTGGATGTAACGTTGGTCTATCACGCAAATTAACTATCCGGGACTCGCACCGTAGTAAAAAGTACAACACCTTCGAAAAAAGCACGTTAGTCGTTCATAAGAGTGGCGGGACTGCATGAACAGTTCAGGACCATGTGAGTCCCGGAAGGTTAATCATTAATTCAGCATAATACATCGTTTTTAGAGAGATGCTTAGCACTGATTTTTATAAAAAAGTATATCAAGCATATTTTAGTTACATTACGCTAGATTCATGCACTTCTTCAACTAATAAACTCTACAAATACTTGCGTGGAATACTACTTTCTAAGTTTTTCAGCAGCCACTTAAATAGACTGCACTTGTTGCAATAGGGTGATCCAACCACATTTTAAGATAAAATATAGTTTATAATTTTTGCTTTGTACGATGTTCTAGAAAGATATCCGAGCAGTCAGACCAAATTGGTTGCAGTAACTTAATTGTGACAAAATCTGGTCTTATATGAGTTGCAGTAACTTATGTGGAACATGTGTGCTACTAGGGTTGTTGAACGTCGTTTGTATCATTTGTTATGATAATTTCAAAAAATAATTTTGGGGACCCTTAGAAATCAATATTTGGATTGTAACTTTTGTATATTAATTTTTATCGAAGTTATGTCTTGAGCAGCCATCGGGAAATTAAGTACAGTGCGTGTGTAATTCGTCACGAACAGAAGAAAAATATCTATTTGATATTCGGTGGATTATACGCTTGTATTACGCTTTGCTCCGTCCGAGACAAATGCGATCTTCCATAGCTTGCAATAGTCATCGGGAAGGTAAGTACAGAGTGCAACGCGTCGGTTCGGTCGTCCAAAACGCAATCCTCAACACTTTGCACTCAGTAATACAGAACATGGGTTTGGGTCATTTGGCAGAACGCCGAGGGTGTTTTTGGAAAGACGATGCATAACCGCTTTCGAGGAAAGGATCACACCAATGGTCATATTACTGGCAAACGCCTATTTCCAAAAAAAAAATAACAAATAACCGTTGCCTTGTTTTTTTTTTATTTCTAATGATGGGATCACATACACATTGTCTTGACCTGGAAAACGCCTACTTTTAAAGAAGGAATCACATTTACCGTTGTCTAATTCTATGGGTAAACCTCTACTTCTGAAGAAGGGATCAAATCTTCAAAAGAAGAAATTAGATTTTCCCGTTTCCTTATCCCGTCCTGCCTGTTTTTAAAGAACGAATTACATACACCATTGTAGTATTCTGGGCCATCATCTACTTCTAAAGAAGGTATCCAATCTTTCATTGTGTTGTGCTGCGCAAACGCCTGCTTTAAAAGAGGGGAGCACATCCATCGTTTCCCCCTTATATGATCAAAAGGGTTTTTTTTAGATAAGGGATTATATCCCCAATAACCTTATTCCGGGCAAACGTTTACTTTCAAAGACGGAATCACATATACTGTTGCCTAATTCCGGCAAAATACATTTCCATTTAAGAAGCAATTACATTCGCCATTGCTCAAGCTACGTTGTCTTTTAAAAAAGTATCACTAGTCAGGGTGTCCCTACGGAGAAATATTAAAAATATTATTTTAAAATTAGTGCCTTTGAAACACTCACCATGTGAAAGTATATATGGTATTCTCTTTAATATCGTGAGTAAACTAAAATGTTCTATCGGGAGATCTATAACAATTTTTATTATATTTTCGTTATCGTTTCCGACGGGTTTATATGATATTTCTTCTTACGAAAATCACGACTTGAATTGAGTAAATTGTGGAAATCTGAAATTAAGATTTGTATAGGAATTTCGCTTGGGCAGTTCAGAACGCATGTTTTCGTCTACTATGCAGGACAACGTCTGCCGGTTCGACTAGTATTTGAATAAATAAACAGTTTTTTTTAGACAAATACTAGGACTACTTGGATGACAATGAAAAGCTTTCGCTGGTTCGAGTGAAATGAAACGATATTACTCAGCACCTCTCTTAGGGCATCTTTAGTAATGTTACAGTTATAGTTATATTTATTTCCCGAGTTTTACTTTTTATAACTGTCAAAGATATAAAACAAGAAATGCATCTTCAGTAGCAGTTATAAGCTGCACATGTTTTATACTGGAAAACGTAAAAATAATCTTCCGAGGCCAATTCAAATGTCAAACTGTTATGATGTCGATGAAATAGTATTTTTTGTAGCTGATGACGTCATCTTCTATTGTTTTGAACGAAATAAAACTCGAGTAAATTCTGTTGCAAATTCGTGCAAAAATACAACTGAGCAGTATTCCAGTTATAAATTTCCCGACGAAACTGTTCGAATTTTTGAAACTATAACGTCTGTTGAAGATGGCATTTTTACAGTTTCAATTACATTTCCTAACTCCCATACAATTTATAACTCTACTAAAGATGCCCTTATGATACAGCCAACCGGATTTGAAATTTCAATGGTCGGTTCGATTTTCTGATTCCCAGCAAGTAAAGTTTTTGTCTATTGATGACGAAATAGGATCAGTATACAAATATGCCGAATATACCGACAATGTAGATTCACATAGTTTTGGTTTGTAAACGCTTTCCTAAGCTCTTTGAATCAGCGGTGAAGCATCTGTTCCCAGAAATTTGGTTGATGCTGAACGCAGTGTTAGCCAGTACCCAGGGCCGGATTTAGCCGAAAGGAGTCCCCGGGGCCGACGGTATTTGGGGGCCCCAAAATGTACAAAAAAGGTTGGTTTTGGTACATAAGATTTGTGGGGGCCCGGGGCCACGACAATATTACTACCGTTAAAGTAGATAATGATAAAAGAATGAAAATTTCAAAGATTTTTTTTTTTCATTAACACTAATCCACTTTCTCCCCTCAGCCGTGCGGTAAGACGCGCGGCTACAAAGCAAAACCCTGCTGAGGGTGGCTGGGTTCAATTCCCGGTGCCGGTCTAGATAATTTTCGGATTGGAAATTGTCTCGAATTCCCTGTGCATAAAAGTATTATCGTGTTAGCCTCATGATATACGAATGCAAAAATGGTAACTTGGCTTATAGCCTATTCAGATTACACCATTAATGACATAATAATTGGCGTTTCAGGGTAAATACGCTTTATGATGTCATTATTTACGTAATATTCCATACATTTTGCGCTGTCAAATGATACCCGCTAAAAAGAGTCATGAAGAATTTATTACGAACAATTATTACGAGAGAGCTTTCGTTCTAACTGGAATGCAGGGAGAAATTCAACAAAACAAAACTGACAAGCGTCACACTCTCTTTGCCAGAGAGAAAATTCTCTCTGTTTTCATTTCGTTTCGTAGTTGACAGTCATGCTCTTTCTGTCGCAGCAGGGTCGAATGCATGTTCGATGGGAATCTTCTGAGCGCTGAAGAATAACTCGGATTGTGATGGTTTTGTGGAAAGCATTTTATATGATGAAAAATAATGATGATAATTATTTATTTTCCACTTATTCAACATGAATTGCTTAAAAAACAGATGCTCTCTAGAATTAACATGAAGTATTTAACTTAAACCTAGATTTAATAGAACAAATCGAATAAATTTTCAAAGTTCAAGGGCCAATGCGGAAGACAATTTAAAACGTTGGAATGGTTGTAAAACGAATATATTTGATGAATAAACATGATTTCATAAATTGTTTTAATTCTGCTCCTTGAATGGCTTAATATACTTTGGATTTCAACATTTTTCACGTGGGACAACTGTACGTTTTGAATGGGATGTATATATAAAGTAGAATAACCTTAAATAAAACATGGATTGGTAATGCATTAATTCATCCAAAATCCAGTTTAAATTATATCACATTCACACGATTCGATTTTGTTAGAAGCTGTATCATTGATTGTCGAGTAGAACGCAATAGTTCAGTTTCCATTTTTGAAAAAAAAAATAAATTGCTGAGTTGTTCTTCATACATGGAGATACTGGTGGAAATACATTTTAGTTCGATAATATTTCTTGAAAATTGGTCCAATCGTCCATTTTTTATTTATTTGTGAGAATTCCCAAAAGTATCTAAATTTTTCTATCAAATCTCCGTTCGATCATAATACAGAATCAAAATACTTTTTAAACTTAAAAATAAATTGAGGAATAGTCTGATTCCCCGAAGAACGGCGCACCCAACTAATGAATGTAGCTTCGCTCATTATCCTTAATGAGAGCTTCAAATATTCTTCGAAAATTCCTTTTCATATTTTTTTAAATATTTTTTTTCGTAGAAAATTTGTTCAGAAAAAAATGTTCAATTGTCGCCACACAAATGCTTGATTTCGCAAATTAAATTTTAAAACTCTCCTTGAATTCAACCCTGTATTACCGTGCAAATGAGGGAAAATGGAAACGTCAAGATATATTATCTTGCTGCAGTCTGAACACCTCGTAATAATTGGATACCCTCTCACTTAACAAAGTCATAAATAGCCCAATCTGAATAAGCTATTAGAAACCTCGCAGTTAATAACTGTGGACGTGCTTAATGAACACTAAGCAGCGAGGTGGCTCTGTCCCAGTGTGGGGTGATGTAATGCCAATAAGAAGGAGGAGAATCCACTTTCCCATTTTACCACACTTTTGTACGCGGAGTGGGTACTGTGCATTACATCCCTTGCACTGCGGACCGGCAACTACCGGTTGATGACAAACACCAGCTCCCCTGCCAATATGCGGCAACCAATGCAATGAGAAATATCCCTAATCTAAACTAAGCTACACGACAAATTGGTTCTGTTTGTTTTCCGATAGGTACATGGACGTACACGAACGGAGGAGATGTGGCCTCTATTACCACCACAGACTGTTTGCTCTTTGGTCTCATCCAAGTGAACGACCCCGCCGCACGTGTGAAATTCGATGGGAAATGATCGAATCTTCCCACTGCCCATGTGACTGCGTGTTTGCGCTCTCCCGACGAAACCTGCGCTTTTACGATCAATATGTCTATATCGCCGTGGCAATAGATAGTTGATATTGCTGGAGGCAAAGCGTATTTCATGCTAAGTGGATTTTATGAATCATAAAAAAGTGTTATTTTTCAATAAATGTACGTCATGAGAAAGTCGGTGTCGCTGCTCGACTCGATTGAATCAATGTTATGAAATTTAATTTGTAGCAGTGAAAGAATGTACCTAACGGCTGTCCGTCTGGCGGGACACATGAGCGCAACCAAATCGTTCATTGACCTGAACAGTGTTCTCGATCAGTAGCTACAAAGTACAAACTGCACTTTGAGTGGACTGACATGTATACGTGGGAAGACTCAAGAGGTGCAACAACAACTGAGATAACTTTATCAATTATCGAGCTGCTAATAGCGTATCGTGACAGAAATGCATGCTAAGGGACTTCGACATAGAAAAAAGGTGTTAAACTGATGGTAGATAAGTGCATCGTTGAAATGGTGAAATGTGTTCAAGCTTGTTGCTTTTGAACTAGAGAATGAAATCTATTCTGAAATTCCAGATGGTGTGTTCAGTTGAGGATGGTTCTATTGTTACTAACATGATGTGTAATAACGGTAAAGATAACGCGATCAAGAAAAAGGATGACAGGGATAAGATGTATTTGGACATCTGAATATATTTAGGACTTTTGGCTATATTTTGCGTGTTTTTCTACCCAGCTTTCTCCAAATAAATAGGAATCATGTGTCTGATTAGTTGTTTTATATAGAAAAATATATTAAGCTCTTTTAGTGGAATGTATTCAACCGTCTAAGACGAATTAAGTACTCTCCATTTAATTCCACCAATTATTTTCGATATCTTTGCAGATACGTATTTCGACCACAACTGTGTGGTCGTCTTCAGTGTCTCGTACTTGACTCGACTTGTCGAGACTAAGACACACAGTTGTGGTCGAAATACGTATCTGCAAAGATATCGAAAATAATTGGTGGAATTAAATGGAGAGTACTTAATTCGTCTTAGACGGTTGTTTTATATAACTAATTGAAGTCGAGACACTGAAGACGACCTTACTGTTGAGGTCGAAATACGTATCTGTCAAGGTACAATTAAGTGGTGAAATTAAATGGGATTGTACAAACTCGTCTTATGACAAGTAAAGACATTCCACTAAAAAGCTCAAAATAAATTTCTTAATTATAGTCGCTTACCTAGGTGATTTCCAATAGATTTCCTTCCCAACAAAGCAAAGCACTACATCCTTTGATCAAAGAACCCACGATCTTTTCATTTGGTCGCCTGAGATAGAAAAAACACTTTGTTTTCATCTTATGACGATCACGAACTTTTGAAGTACCGTGCAAATTTAAACTTCGGACGCTTAAGCACTTTTTGTTATGAAATCAGTCTGTTAACACACATTTCAAGTCTCACCGTTCTAATTACTATCACAATCATAAAGCATATCGCTTATCTTTGTAACACTGGATTAACATGTACGAATTATTGTGTAGAATCCTTGCGATTAATAAAAATATCCGGCTCCTGTTTCACTCAAACTCCGGACAGCAGCAACATTGGATTCATATTTCGGACACAACGTTTCAATTATTTCGTCATATTGAATTAACAAGGATTACTAGAATGAAACTATCTTGAATAAAGCTAAAACTATAAGCCCTTTCCCTTTCAATTCAGCTGGATGAAACATTCCAATGACATATTTCTGAAAACCATCCCTACAAATTGGGGTGTCCGAAGTTTGAGTATGTCCGAATTTTGATTATCCATGGTACTGCCGCCTACACTAAAACTTTACTGGCCCAAAATTAAAGGCTTTTTAAACACCTGAGTTACTTTTCGTCAATTTTATAATGTAGGGGGTAGAGAAGATCGATCAACGATGTAAAGGTGAAGTTGAAAAGCGTATAACAAGGAGGGCACATAGGAGACATCTTTAGCAACTATCTGCAAATGGAAAATACATCTTAGTTCCAGAGGAATCAATTGAACCCTGTTGATCAATTTACCATTAACAACGAATTGAAACAATCGCTCGTCTATAAAATTCACAAAGTCCAAGAATGCAACTACAAAGTCTAAGACAGCAATACTTTGTAAAGGCTGGATGCTTGTCATCAGCCTATCTAGCGGCGAACTCCGAACAAGCAATCGATATAAAAACAAGACGTCATATATGCCCGTCAAAGCCGTTCTGAGACCCCACATGCGTGAACCTCACTGCTGGATGATGCTTTCCCATTGCCGGCGCATCCTCTACTATAGGATATTATGGGCATTTTACAGCCCATCCTGGAGGAGAGCTGAAAATAATCCCCCTTTGCAATGTGCAACATCAACGAGCTGCGAATGATGAGGGAGGTTGTGCACGACAAGCCGGTTATTGCGACAAAGCTACTATACGCGTGTAAACCGTGGAGGATTAAAATCCTCATCGCTGCCGGATAACACACTACCTAGCGGTCGCGAGATGCGACATTTATTCTTTTTACAATAGTCTGGCGGACAGTATGATGAGATCGAATCGGAATGTCAATATACAATCATGACAAATAAATCATTAACTTGAGCAACTACACACACAATCAATGGGTGCCAGATGTTTTTAATTTGTGTATGACAACCATTCAAATTCTGTACAGTGGATAATCTGAATGCCAAAATAAATTAGGCTCTTTGTATCTCATTCACTGGCCGACTTCATCATATAATAGTGTTTGCACCAGTGGCATTAGTTGTTACGATACTGTAAGTTCAAATTCACAGGTTGTGAAATTGGTCCAGCGCCGCCTAAGGAAAAGATTTCGGGGCGAACTCGTCCTCCCAATGCCACATCTGCTCAACTCCTCCGTCGTGGTAGCTATTTTTTCATCTTGATGGAGACTATTTTTAGGACTTATGGTCTAATGCTGTAGTAATTTCGATGAGGGTTACCCGATTCATCCTTTTGTTGTAGACCACAATATCCGGCCAACTGGAACTAATGAGGACATCCGTTATGGTCTTGCAAACTCAGTATTATGAGACTTTTTTTCAAATCCGGGTTTTGTCCAAATCGAGATGTTGGATCACAATGATCAAAATAGGCTGAATCACTTGGACACTTTATTCTCGATCGTCTCTTATACTGAATTGTACTTCTTTCAGCAATCCTCAACGTTTTCGTGCAATATAAAGTGCCGATAGTTCTTTTTCGCAATCATCTGATTTTGGACGGCTACCATGAAATCTTCCTGAAAATTTTAAACAGCCACGTATTCGACGCCGCTTTGACGACATATTACAGCTCCAGTTCATGGAATTGTGTCCCATGCAACTCTGTCTGCATCATCTGCGATCATCTTGTCGACAGATTTGTGAATGTAGAGCCATTCTAGGCTGACCGCCTCTGGAATAAGTTTGATATGCCGCAAGGCGGGTTTCAGATGCTTTCGAAAAGTGTTCACATTACTGGGGAACCAAGCTCCCGGGGAACTTCTGGAAATGATCAATGTGCCAATTGCTTTGGTAATAGCTTATATTGGTCTAGTCTAGACACCTGCTACGACACTACTCAGTATGTGCAAATATCTCACTCTCATTCCCGCACTAACCTTTCCGCTCTAACTAATTAATCACAAGTTAGTCATGCCTATCGACTGCTGCTCGGCACGCCAGATTCTGTGCAGACTGCAAACAATCTGAGTGGTTGCAGTCGAAACTACGTTTCACTTCTCTATCGCTTGAAACATCTTCTGGATAAGAATATATGGGGTTGTGTCCCAACAGCAAACGTCTAATATTGCGCTTCTTTCGACATCGAAACGAGGACGTACGAACAGTATGAAGAGCCCTTTTTGGTCTTGTCTATCACAATCCTGTAGGCATTGCCCCCCGGATTTGCGTTGACTCTCTTGCACAGGTTGTCGAAAGACGCTCTCTTAATGACCTTGCTCTTAATGACCTTGTTAAGGACCAGTTTTATTAGCTTATTTTTTATTAGCTTTATTAAGGAGACTTGCAGCCCCAGGCTGGCTCGCCTCCGAGCTCGAAATACTTCACGGCAATCTATGCTCTTACCTCCTCGGTGCGGACACGTTCCATCCTTCATCTATCCGAAGAGTTGATCGAAGGGCTACAATTTCGGCACTGCACCACTGCACCACTGTATACCGGACGTCAGCCATTTCTCGGCAGGGCTTTCCTCGGAATGATCGTGTGGCACGCGCGTGATGTAACAGTTACCATCGCACCCCCGCTTAGACTGACAGTGTTTTTCTGGTGAAAACTTTGCTGTCAAAGTGATTGGTCTTCTACCCACGGGTCTGACCGCCCTCGGATGCTGCACGCCATAGTAGATCTTAAAGCGGATTGCTAAATGATCTGTATGGGTGTGGCCCTCGTCCACCCTCAAGTCCTGTCTAATGTCAGACCAGAACTGACAAACGTTACGTCAACCCATGACTCGACCCCATTCTTACGGAAAGAGAGCGACATCGGTTCTCGACTCCGAAACTGACTGCCACAGCAGCTGCTGGGCAGATGCGAAGTGATTAAGATTCGACTGTGTTACTTGCACGGCTTCTACTTATTGGCTTCTCCGAAAGGACACGAAGGTCCACTCATAATGTAGCTACGGGCTTGATTCCTGTACCAGGATGATGCACTTTGGTGCTTTATCGCATTCCTGCGCCTTGTGCCTTTTTCTCACCACAGAGACAACACATGTTGCTACGGTCTGGGCCATTACAGTCCCAGGATCGCCATCATCCAGGACCAAGACTTTCGGCAGCCCGCATCGACTTCAGGACGTTGGCTTATTTTTCCTTGTCAGTTTTGACCAAAAAGGTCTCGTCTCTGTCCTTGAGTTTCTCAGCGGGATAGGATGCATTCGATTTCCGCTTCACTTTACTAAGCAGCTGCCAGGGATTTACAGTCCCTCCGGTCGATGGCTCAGGCTGGCTGGTACTCTTTTGAGGCCCGATGACTTGTGTCGCCTCTTGGGCCATCGTAGCACTCCAAGAAAGGAGAAGGCCTCGGTCTGCACACCTCTGTCAGCCTTCTTACTTCCCGCCACCTGCCTGATGAACGCTTCCTGTTCTTGTCATGCGACTCGAGCAGCCTTGCAGATGTTAATCCTCACTTACACATTATCACAATATCTAAGGCAAGGTTCTTTAACACGCGGCCAGAATGCCATAATCAGGATCTCACTGGTATTATTGCAGATCAAAGGGCTCATTCACTAATTACATGAAGTTTTAGTAGGTGGGAGTGTATCTGTCAGAGCACTACAGCCTGTAAAGGGTTTGCAGAAATCACTCTCAATAGATAACGAACAACGATAATAAAAGACAAAAAATGTTCCGAATCATAACAAGCCATGATAACAATTTCATCAAATTGGTATACAAGTGCGAAAAAGCAAAATCGGATAGACAGCCCCAATAGAGAAGTGATGATTCTCGCTTTGTTCTCGCTTATTTTGTGATGGGGACTACACAGCTGTGTAGAAAAAGTTGAAATGCGTCATCAAACCAGTGCTCCCCCGCGTTTGGAGCTTTTTAAAAGAAATTTATCATAATGTATAGCCTCCCGAATCAGTTCTTTATCATGGCAGCTTGCGAAAAAAAAGTACCTCGGTATGCTATATATTGTATATTTATTTATCATCAGACTAAGGCCGGAGTGGCCTGTGCTGCACATAAAAGACTTCTCCATTCAGCTCGGTTCATGGCTGCACTTCGCCAACCACGCAGTCTGCGGAGGGTCCGCAAGTCGTCCTCCACCTGATCGATCCACTTTGCCCGCTGTGCACCTCGCCTTCTTGTTCCCGTCGGATCGTTGTCGAGAACCATTTTCACCGGATTACTGTCCGACATTCTGGCTACGTGCCCGGCCCACCGCAGTCTTCCGATTTTCGCGGTGTGAACGATGGATGGTTCTCCCAACAGCTGATGCAACTCGTGGTTCATTCGCCTCCTCCACGTACCGTCCGCCATCTGCAACCCACCATAGATGGTACGCAACACTTTCCTTTCGAAAACTCCCAGTGCGCGTTGGTCCTCCACGAGCATCGTCCAGGTCTCGTGTCCGTAGAGAACTACCGGTCTTATAAGCGTTTTGTAGATAGTCAGTTTGGTACGGCGGCGAACTCTATTCGATCGGAGCGTCTTGCGGAGTCCAAAGTACGTACGATTTCCAGCCACTATGCGTCTCCGAATTTCTCTGCTGGTATCGTTATCGGCGGTCACCAGTGAGCCCAAGTACACGAATTCTTCAATCACCTCGATTTCGTCACCACCGATACAAACTCGTGGTGGGTGGCTCACATTGACCTCTCTTGAGCCTCTTCCTATCATGTACTTCGTCTTCGACGTGTTGATGACTAGTCCAATCCGTTTAGCTTCGCTTTTCAGTCTGATGTAGGCTTCCTCCATCCTCTCAAAGTTACGTGCCATGATATCAATGTCGTCGGCGAAACCAAATAACTGGACGCACTTCGTGAAAATCGTACCACTCGTGTCAATCCCTGCCCTTCGTATTACTCCCTCCAAAGCGATGTTGAATAGCAGACACGAAAGACCATCACCTTGCCGTAACCCTCTACGGGTTTCGAAGGGACTCGAGAATGCCCCTGAAACTCGAACTACGCACATCACCCGATCCATCGTCGCCTTGATCAACCGTATCAGTTTATCCGGAAATCCGTTTTCGTGCATTAGCTGCCATAGCTGGTCCCGATCGATTGTATCATATGCGGCTTTGAAGTCGATAAATAGATGATGTGTGGGCACGTTGTATTCGCGGCATTTCTGCAATACCTGACGTATGGCGAACACCTGGTCTGTGGTAGAGCGTTCACCCATAAATCCCGCCTGGTACTGCCCCACGAACTCTCTTGCAATTGGTGTTAGTCGACGGCATAAAATTTGGGAGAGTACCTTGTAGGCGGCGTTCAGCAATGTGATTGCGCGGTAGTTGCTACGATCCAGCTTATTGCCGTTTTGTAGATGGGACACACGACACCTTCCATCCACACCTGCGGCAGAACCTCATCCTCCCAACCCTTGGTAATTGCCCAGTGAGCGCTCTTGTCAGTGCCTCACCACAGTGTTTAAACAGCTCTCCTGGTAGTTGGTCAACTCCAGGGCCTTTGTTGTTTTTCAGCCGGCCGATCTCCTCCTGGATTTCCTGGAGATTCGGAGCCGGAAGTCGCATGTCCTGCGCGCGTGCTCCTAGGTTCATTACCATACTGCCACCGTTGTCTGCCATATCGCCATTCAGGTGCTCTTCGTAGTGCTGCCGCCACCTTTGGATCACCTCACGCTCGTTCGTAAGAAGGTTCCCGTTTATGTCCTTACACATATCGGGCTGTGGCACGTGGCCCTTACGTGAACGGTTCAACTTCTCATAGAACTTTCGTGCGTTATTAGCGCGGTACAGTTCCTCCGTCTCTTCACGGTCTCGATCTTCCTGCTGGCGCTTTTTCCTCCGGAAAATCGAGTTTTGTCTGTTCCGCGCCCGTTTGTATCGTGCCTCGTTCGCCCTCGTGCGGTGTTGCAGCAATCTCGCCCATGCTGCATTCTTCTCTTCAACTAAATGCTCACATTCGCCGTCATACCAGTCGTTTCTCTGATCCGGAGCCACCGTGCCTAGTGCAGCGGTTGCGCTGCTTCCAATGGCGGATCGAATATCTCTCCAGCCATCTTCAAGAGATGCTGCGCCTAGCTGCTCTTCCGTTGGGAGTGCCACTTCCAGCTGCTGCGCGTAGTCTTGGGCTAGTCTACCGTCTTGTAGCCGCCCAATGTTAAGCCGCGGCGGACGACTCCGACGCGTGTTGATCACCGTCGAGAGTTTTGAGCGCAGACATACTGCGACGAGGTAGTGGTCGGATTCAATATTCGCACTGCGGTAAGTGCGTACGTTCGTGATGTCGGAGAAGAATTTACCGTCGATTAGAACGTGGTCGATTTGGTTTTCCGTTACTTGATTCGGTGATTTCCATGTGGCGTTGTGGATATTCTTACGGGGGAAGAAAGTGCTTCGGACTACCATTCCGCGGGAGGCTGCAAAGTTTATGCATCGTTGGCCGTTGTCGTTCGATACGGTATGCAGACTATCCGGTCCGATGACCGGTCTATAGATTTCCTACCTTCCTACCTGAGCGTTCATGTCACCGATGACGATTTTGACGTCCCGCAGTGGGCATCCATCGTATGTCTGCTCCAGCTGCGCATAGAACGCTTCTTTCTCGTCGTCGGATCTCCCTTCGTGTGGGCAGTGCACGTTGATGATGCTATAGTTGAAGAAACGGCCTTTTATCCTCAGCTTGCACATCCTTGCGTTGATTGGCTGCCACCCAATCACGCGTTGGCGCATCTTTCCCAGCACTATGAAGCCGGTTCCCAGCTCGTTGGTGGTGCCACAGCTTTGGTAGAAGGTAGCCGCTCGATGCCCGCTTTTTCACACTTTCTGTCCTGTCCAGCAGATTTCCTGCAGCGCTACGACATCGAAGTTGCGGGGATGTAATTCATCGTAGATTATCCTATCGCAACCTGCGAAGCCTAGCGACTTGCAATTCCATGTTCCAAGCTTCCAATCGTGATCCTTTATTCGTCGCCTAGGTCGTTGCCGATTGTATCGAGTCGTATTATCTTCTATGTCGTTCGTAATAGTTGTTTTTAAAGGCGGCTTATTGAGCCTGCGCAAACCTCCTGTCTCGTCGGAGGGCCGTCGTGTCAGGGCTGTTTAGCGTCCCACCTAACACCAGGACTTGGGCTTGTGCGCTTTGAGCGGCACACGGTCGCTTTGGCGGAGCCTACTTGCGGATACATGCAGCTTTTTATAGAGGTTTAACAGGGCCCACTGTCAAACCCCACCACATCCTAGGCAGGCGCCACAACTCGCAGATGGCCTGGGGAGGGATCGTCAAGCCCTTGGACATAGTCCCTGCTGCCCCCATATTGTATATGCAGGGCCGGATTTAGCCAGAAGGGGTCCCGGGGCCAACAGGTTGTGGGGGCCCCAAAATGTACAAAAAAGGTTGGTTTTGGTACATAAGAATTGTGGGGGCCCGGGGCCATGACCAGGCCTCCCCCCCTAAATCCTGTCCTGCGTATATGTATACAGAGATGATAAGTGAGAGACTTTTTCATTCTCTTTTGGATTCAATCCCTGGGCCTGTACAAATTTTAGATCCCTCCCATACAAAAAAGTTGCGAGAGGGTGGGTTTTGGAATGTAATTCGTAATAAACCCTGAGCACACTAGAAATAATATCAATTTAAACACTAAATACTGAAAACCTCCAAGACAACAAGACATAAAAGAAAAGAAAAGAAAAAGAAAAGTATTATACGTAATCGACAAACTAACACTTCCAAAAAATTCCACAATTTTCAGAGATTTCCCAACATGCTTGGTGAGGATAGGGCGCTAAATGGAAACAACTTTTTGACAGTTGTGTACCCAACACATTTTGGAACGAGAACAAAGGAAACCGAAGCGACAATCTTCCTCTATGGTTTATTACCTCTATTATAACGACATACTTCAAACTGAACAGAGTACAAAGCTTTACACAACGTACTATTTGAGATAAACGTCTGTTCTCTGTGCTTAAAATGGAATGGTGCATATTTTTCGACGAAATAATGATCATTCATAAAATTGTAACCTTTTCAAATGTTTAACACAGTTAACAACTTTAATTTCAAAAACCAATGTAAAACAAAACAAAAGCCTTAAAAAAGATACAATTATTTTTTCTGCTGCATTTTGTGTGTTGCTGAGCCGATACGGTCTGAGCCTGATGACTAAAGGCTCCCCCAGACCTAAGGGGCAAGCCAGAGTAAACGCGACGTGCGATGCGACGCGACGCGACAGTGCAATTTGACAGCCTGTTGATAATGATTGTTATTCTTTTACGTGAGTCGCGTCGCGTCGCATCGCTCGTCGCGTTTACTCTGGCTTGCCCCTAAGGGATTTCATTGCCGCGACGGCGACAAATAGTTGCCGAGATTCTATCGTTGGGTCGCTGCAAGCAATTTGGTATTTACGCTTCCATATTACCGACGACAGAATCGCTGTTGCCAAGCGATAGAATCGCTTCGCGACTGTCGCATCGCGTGTGTTTGGGGGAACCTTAAAATGTAGCATGGAACTCTCTTCTATCTGCTACACATATTGAAAAATCCGTTGAAATTTACGCTAAAAATCATGCACATAAATGGAACGCCATTATTAGCGTAATTCTACACAGAATATAACCTAAATGTATACAATATTTAACGTGAATCGTCAATATTGCATACAAGTTGTAAGCAATCTTGTTAGTAAGAGGGCCATTTCAGCGTAGAATAGCGTAAATTTCTGCATGTCAAGTTTTACGCGCTGTTGATTTTTCATTATTTTTTCTGTGTAGCTAGCCCAAGAAACATTTCAATTTTTATTCCACTCTTGAAATGGTTTTCAAGATCAAATCATAAGAACTAACAATAAAACTCATTATTATACGACAACCATTTGATGACTACCCAACAAACATTCACTAGTTGAACTAACATCAGTGTGATGATTTAATTCAGCGCTGTGTTGAATTATGTCTGTACTATTTCTTATCACAACTTCTGTTCAAGCTTTGTTCACACAATTTTGGCGAAGTTATACAACTACATCATCTCATTTTGAAAAACAACTTTATTAACTGATTCGTTAAACCTTTAATAAGCATTTTACTAAGCCTCAATTCAGCTACATGTGAATTCCTCGAAAATAATAACGCATAGAAGCGCATAGAATGTAACATCAGTAAGATCTTCAATGAACGTATTTTGAAGCAATTGCTATTTTCATATAATCATTTTAAAATTTTCCTAAATCGGGTCTCGAACTGCTGTCATTTGATCATCCGCCGGTAACGTTGTCATCCGCGCCATCCTTGATTTGTTAGATATGGCTCACTCAATGTATAACATAAATAATCTTATTGCTGAATATGAATCATAATTGGACTCTTATTCAATAAGTCGATCTGTCAAACTACAGTTTGTTAATAACTGTACAATTTTTTATTTCAACCATTGTTCAACCAGTCATAACCATCGCACACTAGGAAAAATACGTAAAAATAATGTCGATAAACGATAAAATAAAATCCGTCCCCAATTCTATTTATGCATTTATGAAAATAAAATCAATGTATATTCGGCCTTCCTCAGAATCTCTTGATAATCGGTTGCGATATGATTGTCAAATGCTAAGATAATTTCAATTATTTCGTCGCAATAAAGATCAACATCCATGCGATAATATTGGGATTCCACACATCAAAGATTCAATAATTTTCCGATGTTATTCAACGGCGTTATGTCCGGCTTTTAGTAAATTTAGTTCCGCATGAATGCATGATTTTTTTTATTACTCCAGCAGTTTTGTTCGTTATAATCTCCGACAGTTTAATAAATCACGAAAATAAAAAGCATGTCTTGAAAATAAATCATTATTTTTCTATAAATCAAATTTCCCAGATCTAGAACCAAGATTTTCTCTCAAACTGAAAAAGCATGTTTTTTCCCACTGTGCGATAGATAAGATAAATTTGAAATTCAATGGTTAAGAAGGACAAAGGTTAAGAAGGATGTCTAATGCCTGCTTATTAACTTACCATTCAAACTCAATTCGACCACCCTTTCAGAGCATCACATCATAGTCGAACAGAGAACTTTAAAAATGATCAGTTCAGTACATTGTTAAACTTCCCCAATGTGCTGAAATGTGATAAAACGAAAACGTAAGTTCGACTTCAAATAAAGGTAGTAAACAAATAAATATGCCATTTCGAATATTAGTTAGATTAAATGCTGAAATGAAATCTGTCTAGCAAATTATTCAGCATCCATTTTATTCAGCTACAAAGATCACAAATAAACAATAATTCAACCAAGATGCTTATTTGTAGCTTGTCGTTGTTTGTTGGGTACTATACGAGTAAGATATGCCCAAGTGACCCTCTCTAGATAACCACTATAAACCTCTTATAAGAGTACCGGGACCCCCGGTAATATGACCGCTTTTAATCTGAACACTTTTTAATTTGAACCCCGTTGGTTTGAACATCATTCACATTAAAAATGGTTCAAACGTCATTTAACACGTGGAGTCGAGAGAAGAAAAATGAAACATCGTGAAACGGAACGCAGAATCAAAACAAACCAGCAAAGAGAGCGACCAGAAACCAGTTTTTCTGATGCAAATAGAGTAACCAGAAGTTCAATTTAAAAATGAATCCCGTTAATTTGAATGAGGTACCGTTCAAATTATCGGGGATCCACGGTATTCGAAAAACCCCTTTGAACCACCAGCAAAACAGGGAATTTGGCTGCGGCAGCTGTCAAAAATTTTGCTTCAAAAAAAAGATAAGAAAATTATTTTGAGCTTTTTAGTGGAATATCTTCACTTGTCATAAGACGAGTTTATACAATCCCATTGAATTCCACCACTTAATTGTATCTTGACAGATACGTATTTCGACCTCAACAGTAAGGCCGTCTTCAGTGTCTCGTACGTCTCGTAGTCGAGTCAAGTACGAGACACTGAAGACGGCCTTACTGTTGAGGTCGAAATACGTATCTGTCAAGATACAATTAAGTGGTGGAATTCAATGGGATTGTATAAACTCGTCTTATGACAAGTCAAAAAAAAGGAAAAAATATTGCGGAGAAATCATAACAAAATGGACTGATGAAGTAAATCATGCCGTTGGTGTCAACAAAATAATATTTATCCAGGTTTGTTTCTCGATATAGGTACTTGCTTTGAAATAAGTTGCGCGTTCAACTGTATGGTGAAAGCTAGGTAAAAAATAAGATTGCATACCATGCGCCAGCAAACTAATGTAGTTTAGTGCTTCAAATTGAAAATAATTATAACATCAACATCGTAAATGTTTACCTAATCTGTTGATTTTCCACCCAGTTCTAATCATTTAGCAGGAAAAGTGTTCTAAGCGATGTAAATATCATTTATTTATTGATTACAGCGATAAATTTCACCGACTTGAAAATACTTTTCTCTTTCCAATATGGCCATCATGAATTCCGAACAGAAAAATGTTACTCTTATTTTACACTGTAATAAACTCTTTGCAATGCAAATATTCTTATTGGGGTTATTCATTTGACCACATTACGATCAAAATTTTTGGCTTTGATCGAGCTTTGAAAATATGGCTTATTAAGCTCTTCGGCACAACCGTGGAGTTGCTCATAAGATCAATCGGTATTTGACGTTTGAAGCTTTTTCAGCAAATTTATGAGAGGTCTATTGATAGTAATAAGAGCGCCAATAAAACCGAGAAACTAGCAATTGCGATTGCTGTCAAAAATCCATTAGGGTAACCGTACCCTTAGTGGAGGTAGCACCAATAGTGGAGGTAGTGGGGTTTTAATGAGATTTATCATATTTATACACTTTACGATGGTTTCAGTTGATGCGTCGTGCTTTAAATATCCTGTTAAATGCAACTTATCTTAAGATTTTGCTTGATAAACTATTGAAAACATTGATTTTTCTTAACAAAATTGACTCCCTTGCACCTATAGTGGTGCAACTGTACCAATAGTGGCGAGTCTCATAAGAAACCAATGGATAGCACCACTATGGAACCAACATTATTTTTTACCGCCACTAAAGGAACAATGTACCCATAGTGGTACAAGCAATATTTGATAATTGTTGATGTTAAATGACATTTATCTCATTTTTGTTAGCAAATTTATTAGTTTATCTATTGACTAGGATAATAAAGCAGTAAATTCCTCATAATTATCAATTTTTTAAAAATATTTTCTTTTGAGGATCTACTAATACCTCCACTATTGGTACCGTTACCCTATGAGAATTAAATAAATCCAAAAGGCACGGAAATTGTTACTTGGGAGATCATCTCCAGTAGGAACACCCTTTCTGGTTGATTGCGATTATATTCTTCTTGAGCATAACTTTATCTGTAAGAGTGCTTCAGTTCTCGGAGCAACGGACTCTGAAAGGCTATGAAATCCTGTACAGTTCCAAATAACTAACGCATGCATGAGAAAAAACAAAAGCCATGAACACTTTGGCGTAGTATATTCCCTTGCCGATTGATTTTGCCTCTGCCAGGCTATAGCAGAAGGACTATAATGCGGAAGGGGTTCGATTGCAATGACCATAAAATGCATCAACAATTTATATTTTGCGATATTTTCAATTAAACTGCGAGCGGTGCTTCAACTCCTTTGCCACACAACGAGTAGCTTCGCGGGACTCTGAAACTGAAACCGGCAAATCGAATAAATTACTCAAATGTGACAAAAGCTACCGTTTCTCGGAGTGGGATTGTGTGTGAACAAGCTTTGATTTGCAAAGTCGATAGATTATGTTCAATTTATCTCCTTTTAACGGTTCTAAAGATTTTATATACATACGAGGAAAATGATTGGAACATATAAATTTATCGGTATTTAAGCCCCTACGGCCTTGAAGAATAAAATTTGCCATAAGCAGATACACTCCATATCGCTGTTACAAGGTTTTATCTGAACAGTTGAAATAGTTTAAAGTGGCATGTGGACCGCATTGGCACTCGTACATGTACATGGAGTAGTTAGTGGATAGGTGAGGAAACATTCAGATCGACATGAGAACCTGATGGGATGAACAATTAATTATAATTTTAATTGAATTGCATTGCGAATTTGATAAATGTATTACCTGGCAGCTGGCCGAACGTTGTACTGAGCAGTGGGGACTCAACAGTTTTCATACGAAACGGTCAAATCCAGAGGGGAGGATTCTTCTATTAACGCCACATTTATCATTGATTTTCGAAGGGAGCCCGCCTGCGCCAAGGGACTCTAATTAATCATTTAATTCAATCCGACAGTTGAAGAGGAAACAAATGAGATGGAAATGAAGAGAATTTATTGCTCTGGCGTCGCTCCACTCTGTATAGTTGGGACATCAAAATTATCGGATTAATATTCACTTCATGTTCCGGAATCTCTGTAATCAGTGATGATTTACGGGCCTTGAGTTCAACTACCTCGCCCCAACAACGCTTTCACTGGTGGGTGGCTAACTGTGCAATGTATTCATCTATCCATGGAAGAGTAACGCCCGAACACTTTTTCACTTTGACCTTTTTGCCAAGTGGAAATCCACATTGATAAAACTGTTGAGCGTGAAAGCTAATATTAGTACAATTTCAACGGTCATAACTCAGACCGTATGGATGCAATCTGCATGTGTCTAGGCCTCGCCAACCGGTGAAAGCTTTCTGCGTGTTCATTGAGAGGAAAAAAGCGAATGATGGGCAGCACGGATTTTCAAACTTTGTGCAAGCCTTCGACCTACCAGGAGGAGTGCAACGTCTGCCCTGGTGTCTAGCCTGGGAAATTGAACTGAGATTGTTGCAGCTGAATGGCGTAGCAGGTTTTCGCATAGTATAACGAAGGGAAATTTATGGCACACCATGAGGCGATCATAAATCAGCTGCTATGCAAGTGGATCCAATGATGCTCCAGCAGCTAGCATGTAAATGCTGACTATGACTGTTGTTTTTTTTTTGGGAAATCGATGCTTTTCGCAATGTTAACAGCTTTATTTTCATCGAAGTATCAATCCCGCGTGGAACTTTGGAATTGCGAATCGAATTCTATTATTCCAGGGAAATATCGAGCTTTGTAACATATCGAAAGAACTTTTAGTACTGTGGTGTGAACAAAAATGTTTATACGAAGACCACTTTTATCACTCGATCATTTTTTTTAATTGTTTTGTAAACATTTCGTCCGTAAGTGAAATCATAGTTTTTTTTTTATATTTTTAAACCGAGTACTGCTACATGTAGAACGTATAAGGCTGTTGTTCTTGAATATTTGTTAATTTTGAACTTGTTTTAAACATGTTTTTTGACGGGTAACTTTTATCAATCATTTATGTACAGACAAAGCGTATGCAAACGCCTTTAGGTCACTCCTGACGAAATCCAATTTTTAAAGTAGCATGCTGCGACGCAGCAAAGCTGAAAAATAAAAATGACAATTGTGCCGCTTCCGTATCGAATGGTGTGCCCTTGAAAACGCGAGTACTTTGAAAAAACCTTTCCGTCCCCGACGTCTGTTTTTAAAGGCTTTCAAAATTCTAAACTGCTGTAAAACCCGCATTTCTTGACCGATTCTTTCGCAAGAAGCATTCCATCCGGATGGATCTCAATTCCATTTATGCCAGTTTCGAGGCTATCCACAGTACGGTTCCAGAATTATACCAGATTACGTTGGAATCAGTTGTCCCCGGAATAAGTGGCCATTTACAAATTTAAGTCAAAACAGGTCGTGCGACACCTCAAACTTCATGATTTTACAAAGCCGTGATGGAAAGATATTTTTAGAGTTCCTGACCCACTCGGATCCAATCTGGCCACATCGGACATAATCCGGGGACCTACGGAATGACCATTTTCTGAATTGATTCAAAATAGTTCGTGCGACACTTCAAACTTCATGATTTCACAAAGCAATGATAGAAATGATATTTTTAGGGTTTCTTGTCAACTCAGATTCAATCTGGCCACTTCGGACATAATCCGGGGACTTACGGAATGGCCATTTTCTGAATTGATTCAAAATAGCAAATGATAGGAATGATATTTTTAGGGTTCCTTGTCCACTCGGATTCAATCCGGCCACATCGGTCACAATCCGGGGACCCACGGCTACGGAATGGCCATTTTCTAAATCGATTCAAAATAGTTCGTGCGACACATTAAACTTCATGATTTCACAAAGCAATGATAGGAATGATGTTTTTAGAGTTCCTGGCCCACTCGGATTCAATCCGGCCACATCCAGGGATCCACGGAATGGCCATTTTCTAAATCGATTATACAGGGAATTATTCAGATAATTCTTTCGTGCTGTTTCTCATAAAATTTTTCTGAAAAATTGCACCGTGGAATTCCTAAGAATATTCTGTGGAAATTCCGTAGAATGGCAAGTAAACATTCCTGAGAATTTCTTGTGTAAATTCCATAAAATTTTCCGTAAAAGTTTCGAATAATTTCTTGTAAAAATTTCAAAGAATTTCTCCAGGAATTCCACCGAAAATTTATACAGAAATTATACCGAAAATGAAATCAACAATGGAATTTTTGGAGGAATTCCTAGATTAATTCCCAAAGAAATCCTGAAAGAATTCCGGTTGAAACTTCAGGATTTCTACTGGAAGATCCTCCAGGAATTTCTCCGAAAATTCCTCCTGGAGTTCCTCCGGGAATTCCACCGGCAGTTCCTCAAAGAGTTCCTGCAGGATTTCCTCCGAGAATTATTCCGGTAGTTCTATCGGCAGATCCTACGGGGGTTCCTCTGAAAATTCTTCCGGGAATTTATCCAGAATTTCCTCCGGGAATTCATTCAAGCTTTCTTCCTGGAATTCATTTAGGCTTCTTCAGGATTTTATATAGAAATTCCTCCAGAAGCCCCACCGAGAATTTCTCTGTGAGCTCTCAAGGATTTCTCGGGGTCCTTTGATGATGATGATGGTCCAAGAATTATCCAAGATTTTTTCCGAGAATTCTTCTGCTAGTTTCACTGGCAGTTCCTCCGGGGGTTCCTTTCAAAATTCTCCCGGGAGTTTTTTCAGAAATTCCTCCGGAAGTTCTTTCGAGAATTCCTCCGAGAGTTCCTCCGGGAATTCCACAGGCAATTCATCCGGGTGTTTATCCGGGAATTCCTCCGAAAGTACCACCAGTAGCTCTTCAGGAAATCATTCAAGCTTTTTTCAGGAAATCTTTTTGGTCTTTAGAAATTTAACTGGAAATTCCTCCCAAAGTTCTTCCGATAGTTTCTCTATTGGTTGCTCGAGGAATTCTTCTAGGAGTTCCTCTTGAAATTCCTCCGGGAGTTCTTACGGGAGCTTCTCCGCAGTTCCTATGGGAATTCCTCCGGGAGGTCCACCGGCAGTTTCTATGAGCATTCCACCGGAAGTTTCACCGGCAGTTCCTCCGAGTGTTCCTCTGAGAAGGAACTCCGGAAAAATTTCCGGAAAGATTATCAGAGGAATTTTCGGAGGAACTTCAGGCCCCCGGAGAAATTCCCACAAGCACTTCCGGAAGAATTCTCACAAGCAAGTCCTGAATTAATTTTTGCAGAAGTTCATGAAGGAGTTTCTGGATGAATATTCCCGGAAAAATACCAGGAGGAATTGATGCAGAAATTTCCAGATGAAATCCTGAAAGTATTCCCAGATGAATTACTGAAGAAATAATTTTCGTAGATTAGTTCTGAAGAAATTCCTGGAAGAACTCTTGGAAGATATCTTGGAGGAACTCTCAAATTAATATCCGAATGAAATTCTGGAGTGAATTCCTAGTGAAGTCCTGAAAGCATTCTAGGACAATTCCTCGGAAAAATTCCCGGAGATTCCTGAAGAAATTCCTCAAGAAGTACCTGAAGGAATTCTCGGGAAAATACCTATAAGAATTTCCTGGGAAATATTTGGACGAACTCCTGGGGAAATTCCTAAAGAAATTTTTCGAGGAATTCTTGAAGGATTTATTTATTTATTACCAGACTAAGGCCAGAGTGGCCTGTGCTGCACATAAAAGTCTTCTCCATTCAGCTCGGTCCATGGCTGCACTTCGCCAACCACGCAGTCTGCGGAGGGCCCGCAAGTCGTCCTCCACCTGATCGATCCACCTTGCCCGCTGTGCACCTCGCCTTCTTGTTCCCGTCGGATCGTTGTCGAGAACCATTTTAACCGGATTACTGTCCGACATTCTGGCTACGTGCCCGGCCCACCGCAGTCTTCCGATTTTCGCGGTGTGAACGATGGATGGTTCTCCCAACAGCTGATGCAACTCGTGGTTCATTCGCCTCCTCCACGTACCGTCCGCCATCTGCACCCCACCATAGATGGTACGGAACACTTTCCTCCCAGTGCGCGTTGGTCCTCCACGAGCATCGTCCAGGTCTCGTGTCCGTAGAGAACTACCGGTCTAATAAGCGTTTTGTAGATAGTCAGTTTGGTACGGCGGCGAACTCTATTCGATCGGAGCGTCTTGCGGAGTCCAAAGTACGTACGATTTCCAGCCACTATGCGTCTCCGAATTTCTCTGCTGGTATCGTTATCGGCGGTCACCAGCGAGCCCAAGTACACGAATTCTTCAACCACCTCGATTTCGTCACCACCGATTGAAACTCGTGGTGGGTGGCTCACATTGACCTCTCTTGAGCCTCTTCCTATCATGTACTTCGTCTTCGACGTGTTGATGATTAGTCCAATCCGTTTAGCTTCGCTTTTCAGTCTGATGTAGGCTTCCTACATCCTCTCAAAGTTACGTGCCATGATATCAATGTCGTCGGCGAAACCAAATAACTGGACGGAATTCGTGGAAATCGTACCACTCGTCAATCCCTGCCCTTCGTATTACTCCCTCCAAAGCGATGTTGAATAGCAGACACGAAAAACCATCACCTTGCCGTAACCCTCTACGGGTTTCGAAGGGACTCGAGAATGCCCCTGAAACTCGAACTACGCACATCACCCGATCCATCGTCGCCTTGATCAACCGTATCAGTTTATCCGGAAATCCGTTTTCGTGCATTAGCTGCCATAGCTGGTCCCGATCGATTGTATCATATGCGGCTTTGAGGTCGATAAATAGATGATGTGTGGGCACGTTGTATTCGCGACAATTCTGCAATACCTGACGTATGGCGAACACCTGGTCTGTGGTAGAACGTTCACACATAAATCCCGCCTGGTACTGCCCCCAACTCTCTTGCAATTGGTGTTAGTCGGCGGCATAAAATTTGGGAGAGTACCTTGTAGGCGGCGTTCAGCAATGTGTTTGTAGTTGCTACAATCCAGCTTATCGCCCTTTTTGTAGATGGGACAAACGACACCTTCCATCCACTCCTGCGGCAGAACCTCATCCTCCCAAACCTTGGCAATCACCCAGTGCAGCGCTCTAGCCAGTGCCTCACCACCGTGTTTAAACAGCTCTCCTGGTAGTTGGTCAACTCCAGGGGCTTTGTTGTTTTTCAGCCGGCCAATCTCCTCCTGGATTTCTTGGAGATTCCGAGCCGGAAGTCGCATGTCCTTCACGCGTGCTCCTAGGTTCATTATCATACCGCCATCGTTGTCTTCCATATCGCCATTCAGGTGCTCTTCGTAGTGCTGCCGCCACCTTTGGATCACCTCACGCTCGTTTGTAAGAAGGTACCCGTTTATGTCCTTAACATATCGGGCTGTGGCACGTGGCCCTTACGTGAACGGTTCAACTTCTCATAGAACTTTCGTGTGTTATTAGCGCGGTACAGTTTCTTCGTCTCTTCACGGTCTCGATCTTCCTGCTGGCGCTTTTTCCTCCGGAAAATCGAGTTTTGTCTGTTCCGCGCCCGTTTGTATCGTACCTCGTTGGCCCTCGTGCGGTGTTGCAGCAATCTCGCCCATGCTGTATTCTTCTCCTCAACTAACTGCTCACATTCGCCGTCATACCAGTCGTTTCTCTGATCCGGAGCCACCGTGCCTAGAGCAGTGGCTGCGGTGTTTCCAATGGCGGATCGAATATCTCTCCAGCCATCCTCAAGAGATGCTGCGCCTAGCTGCTCTTCCGTTGGGAGTGCCGCTTCCAGTTGCTGCGCGTAATTTTGGGCTAGTCTACCGTCTTGTAGCCGCCCAATGTTTAGCCGCGGCGGACGACTCTGACGCGTGCTGTACACCGTCGAGAGTTTTGAGCACAGACATACTGCAACGAGGTAGTGGTCGGATTTAATATTCGCACTGCACTATACATTTCCTCCCTTCCTACCTGAGCGTTCAAGTCAGCGATGACGATTTTGACGTCCCGCAGTGGGCATCCACCGTATGTCTGCTCCAGCTGTGCATAGAACGCTTTTTTCTCGTCGTCGGGTCTCCCTTCGTGCGGGCAGTGCACGTTGATGATGCTATAGTTGAAGGAACGGCCTTTTATCCTCAGCTTGCAGATCCTTGCGTTGATTGGCTGCCACGCAATCACGCGTTGGCGCATCTTTCCCAGCACTATGAAGCCCGTTCCCAGCTCGTTGGTGGTGCCACAGCTTTGGTAGAAGGTAATCGCTCGATGCACGCTTTTCCACACTTTCTGTCCTGTCCAGCAGATTTCCTACAGCGCTACGATGTCGAAGTTGCGGGGATGTAATTCTTTGTAGATTATTCTGTCGCAACCTGCGAAGCCTAGCGACTTGCAATTCCATGTTCCAAGCTTCCAATCGTGATCCTTTATTCGTCGCCTAGGTCGTTGCCGATTGTATC
This sequence comes from Armigeres subalbatus, assembly GCF_024139115.2. Classification (NCBI taxonomy): domain Eukaryota; kingdom Metazoa; phylum Arthropoda; class Insecta; order Diptera; family Culicidae; genus Armigeres; species Armigeres subalbatus. Next base: position 444,898,809 of record NC_085140.1, read on the forward strand.
GAGTCGTATTATCTTCTATGTCGTTTGTAATGGTCGTTTTTAAAGGCGGCTTATTGGGCCTGCGCAAACCTCCTGTCTCGTCGGAGGGCCGTCGTGTCAGGGCTGTTTAGCGTCCCACCTAACACCATGACTTGGGCTTGTGCGCTTTGAGCGGCACACGGTCGCTTTGGCGGAGCCTACTTGCGGATACATGCAGCTTTTTATAGAGGTTTAACAGGGCCCACTGTCAAATCCCACCACATCCTAGGCAGGCGCCACAACTCGCAGATGGCCTGGGGAGGGATCGTCAAACCCTTGTACATAATCCCTGCTGCCACCAATTCTTGAAGGATATTCTGAAGTAATAACGGAAAGAATTCCACAATGAAATCATAGAGGATTTCGCTATTGAATTTATGGAGGTATTCCCGGAAAAACTTCTGAAAGTTATCCTGGAGGAATTAAAGGAAAAGTTCCTGGAGGAATGCCCGGAGAAGTTCCTTGAAGCATTTCCGAATGAATTTCTTATAGATTTACAAGTGAGATTATGAAGCGAATACGGAGGATTTCCGTCAAAAGTTTCTTAAGAAACTTCTAGTGGAGTTTTGGGAGGAAATTCCGTATGTATTCTTGAAGGAACTCTCGAATGTATTCCTGAAGGAAATGCCGGAGATTTTTCTGGAAGAATAGCCGAAGAAATGCCTAGAAGGAAAAATTATAGAAGAAAAGAAATTTTCAAGGAATTTCCTCATGAATTTCCTAAAAAACAAATTTAGTGAAGGGTTTTCTAGATAAGGGGAAATTACAATTACATAAGAAAGATTTTCGAACGATTTTCACAGGAATTTGTGGATAACTTTCCGGAGGAATTTAGAAGTTCCCAGGGGAGCTTCTAGAAGTGTCGCACGAACTATTTTGAATCAATTTAGAAAATGGCCATTCCGTAGGTCCCCGGATTGTGACCGATGTGGCCAGATTGAATCCGAGTGGGCCAGGAACCCCATCATAGCTTTGTGAAATCATGAAGTTTGAGGTGTCGCATTGTGTTTGGTCGTCCTCCGGATTGTAGCCGGAATGGATCCGAGTGGGCCAGGAACTCTAAAAATATCATTTCCATCATTGCTTTGTAAAATCATGAAGTTTGAGGTGTCGCACGACCTGTTTTGACTTACTTGTGTAAATGACCACATATTCCGGGGATGACTGACCCCAACGGAATCTGGAATAATTCTGGAACCGTACTGTGGATAGTCTCGAAAATTGGGATCCATCCGGATGGAATGCAACTTGCAACTTGCGAAAGAGTCGGCCAAGAAATGCGATAATATATATTATATCAAAATTTCGAAACCAAAACTATGGATAAACCAATAAAATAAGATTGCTTATCACATAACTATAGGTACGAGCATACCGTGGGTACAAGCTTATTTTTTTGTTATTATATTTGTTTTGAGTGCTTTTTTGGCAGCTTGCCGTGAGTTCAAAAGTTAATGTTACTTTTATTGTCCAAATTTGGACGAAAAATAAATGTAAAAGCATCCGAAGGTTATATCATTCAGCTGCAAATTTAGTCAATATTAAAATACCTAACTCACAATAAGTAATTGTGATAACAGGAAATAATATTTTATTTATTTCTTGAAAATGGTGAAACTAATCAATGTTACAGTGTTACACCGGTGATCAATGTTCCTCCGGATTATGGTACATCTTATTCTTGTACTCTACCAGCCTGGTATAAAACCTGCTGGTAATCCAGAACCTTAGGATTTTAGGCTGAATTGGGACGACTGACTGAAAACGACCGTATTATTATGGTCGAAATATGTACGTGTCACACTTAAATTATTTCACAAAATTTACGGCGATTTTTTTTTGTTCAACTATCAAAACTACCGGAAATCTTTAAAATTATTCACCGAACAGTTCTGCTTTAGAGATTTCGGTGAAATTTCACAGAAATCTGCGATTTATTTTAAGTGTGATACATATAAAGTACAATCTAGTGGTAGAAATTAATGGAATAGTACTTTTTGGTCTGATGAGAAATGCGTATCAAGTCGTAGTATACATACAGGGCAGCTGAGCTGATCTCCGTCTCATTGATATCGTCAAAGAAGAATTTTGGACGGAGAATGAGATAATTAATCTAACGTACGAACCATCTAACATAGATTCAAAATGTACTACATATTATGATTCCTTCTAAAAGGGCGTGCATATGTAATACAGTATGAAGTACGACATTTGATTTGTTTTCCTTTTGAAGGCCACTCGTTCGCGTAAAATCGTGCTCACGCATCAACCTCAGTCAAAACAAAACAGGCACCGGCGGAGAAACAGTTATTCTACATTACGGATTCAGCTGAACGGAACGCTGTATGAGCACGACGAACGTGACCTCGCAAAAAAGTGCCACTTTAGTGTGGATTTTAATTTCGAAGCCGTGGTTTCCCGAACAACAGAAGGTAGTTTACTAAAGACATTTTTCATCGACACAGGAATGCTTTGATTATTAAAATTTTCAATAACTAACTATAGAAGGGGTGAATTCACTAGTGCGACGTCAACAGTATTTCTATCGGTTCGGGTAAATACGTTTGTTATTCATATTATTAGTCATAACTGATGGCAATGACGTTAGCAGCCCTCAATGCAGAAATTCTTGTATCATGATCGATATTGCAAAGATAAACATAAACAGTAAACGTACTTAACTAGGTAAAGGTTCGCTACTTTTCCTGTTGCAACAATCGAAACATTTACCGTTGACAAGCGCCAGCAGAAGTGCGGTCGCATTGTTTTCAAACCTGGAATCACCACAACTGCATACCTCAACGACGCGACATCGCGGGGCAGTGGCTATTGTTTGAGTAATCAAACAGACAAACACTCTATTTCATTATGGTAATTAGATAAATCAATAGAAATGTCGTCATGTGCTTTTAGCCCCGGCTGCACTTCAGATGTTTGCCTATCGGGAGACTTGCGTGCCTATGATAGAACATAGAACCTGGTCGGTAGTAAGTACACAGCACCTGCAAGCGGAAGTGATATCCCATCAGCTCCGATATGGGGAAGAAAAGCACACATTCATTTTCCTGCCTTTCCGCACTATGCAGCAGGAAGACTAATTTTCAAGAGCAATATTTATCTTTGAGGTCTTCCATGATTCTGTGGCAAGATGGGCGGCTCAAAAACACGACTATGCGAAAAGTAGCTGATTTCGAATCGCAAATAATAATCAATAGATGTGTCTAATGAATACGAAGCCGCGGGGCGGCAATGGCCCAGTTTGAAATGTAATGTCAGCAAAAACAGAGGATATTTATCTTTGGATTAAGTTTCCGGTATCAAGAAACATGAGAATGAGCTCTACGTTCTGAGGCTGACTACAGGGAATATATCATATCCTTCAAGTTCTGCTTCCTTTGCCGACGGGCTATAGCCCGGATAGGTGATGTATGTGCCCCGGAACGACGGAAATGGGACGATATCATCTCATCCTTAGTTGCAACACACATTTCTACATACTGCATACTGTCTCCAAAGATGCTGGCTGTCTGGGGATAGTGAAGCTCCATGTGGTGCGCTCAGAAGGAAAATTGCATCGCATTAATATGGTTGTCCTTTGATTTTGGAAGAGATGGCGATTATTTCCCAGAACCTCAATGTACACTGTAAATTCGATCAGAGTTTGATGCTTATTAAGGGAATCGCACAAATCCGATGGTTATGCAAGTCTAGCCTATGATATGCGATTAGCATCGCTTTTATTTGTTACCACAGATATTGATTTGGGACTAAGCAAGATATTCTACAACCCTCAAGATATGTTCTGATCACGTCCTAGTGAATGCTTCGGAAAGGGAAGGATTGTTTGTAGGGTGTCCCAAAAACACTAAGTTCGAAAAGTCATGGTGCTCTCACCTTAAATGATAAAACTGTCATAAGACGAGCTCCATTTGATTCACCTACGTTTTGTAATCTTTGCAGACTAAGTTGAGTCAAGTACGAGACACTGAAGACGTCCTCACAGTTGAGGTCGAAATGCGTATCTACAAAGATTACAAAACGTGGTGGAAATAAATGGAAAGTACTAAACTCGCCTTATGACAGTTTGCGACATTTCACCAAAAGAGCTTAAACAAATTTCTCCTTAAGGACATAGTTGGAAGAGTACCACGATGGCAGCCATCCCTTACCTCACCCTGGTCGCATTCTTGGTCGTCAACCGAGGCCAATAAATATTGTTGACGGATTTTTGCTATAATTTTGTCTACGCCAACGTGCATCGACTGGTCATGGGCAATGGATATAATAAGTTTTCTTGCATCGGGTGAGGGGGCGATTTTCCAAGCGACCCTGTGATCAGCAGGGTCGCTAGAAAATACAATTAACATCATGAGTTGATCGTCCTGAATTCGGAAATCAGGATAATCTTCTGGAGAAGTTTTAACCTTTTGTTTCAGATAGTTATACCAAGATGAGTCCGATTTTTGCGAAATAGTGCAGACTCTCCGGGACAGAGCTTGTGACATCACATTTTCCTTCCCGCTACGATGGACAATAGTGACGTCAAACTAATGTAGCGATAAGCTGCAGCGGCTTAATCGCGAAGAGGTCTTCCATTTTGTGCGCAGTACGAAGGTCAATGCTGACGAGTCGGTAACAAGAGTGAAGTGACTTCCTTCGACGTAGCCCCGAAGTACCCGATTTAGAGAAGGGCAGGAATTTTTTGCACACAAAAGTGAGATTTTCCCAACTTAATAGATAAGTTGACTTCGCTCAGGTGCCACGCAATCTCATTGAGCAAACGTACGTCTTCTTTAAACGTCTCCGTGGCTGTGACGATATCGTCCAAGTACACGAAGACGTTTGGTTCCAGTATTCCCTGCCCCAACACTTGGTTTATCAGACAGGCCAACATAGCTGGACTGTTGATGAGGCAGAATAAGAGCCGGAACAGCTGGAACATCCCTTATCCCTGGACGCTGAAGGCACAATATTTTCGTGACCCATTGGCCAAAGGGATCTGCAGAAATGCTTCTGTCAGATCAATTGTACTAAGATACTGGGCCTGTGGTAGACGACCAAGAATGCGATCAGGGTGAGGTAAGGAATAAGCGTCACAGATCGTTCGCTAATTGAGTTTGCGAGCGTCGAGGCACAATCGAAATGCTCCAGAGCTCTTTCGAATTGGCACAATGTTAATGGGTAAATGGTCGGGGTTCTGCCAAACCGCACCAAGCGGCTTTTGACTGACTTGTGGTATTTTGTTCGTACAAGGAAAACGGAAATCATTTCACATCAATTCACTCGTACGTCGTACATTTGTTTGTGGGATATCCTCAGTTATGGGGTAGAGGTCTATTCGATATGATTTGCGATTAAACCTGCTAAACAAAATCTTGGTCAGAAAAATGAGAAATTTTTTGGTAGCGCTTGGTGCGATTTGGCTGAGCCCCGACCAAATGTGGATACTGATGAGCGAATATTGTACGTCCACCAAAAATCAATCCCGCATATACAATCGATTGCTAGGTCGGCACGTACAAAGTTGGTATGATACGGAGTTTCCCCTGGAACGAAAAGTCGCCACTGGCTGTGACTTCTGTGGGTTCTCTTAGTCTCACATTTTTGAGACGCTTGTAGATTGTGGAATTGAACATTGTACGATGGCTTCCACTGTCGAGCAGGGCCTTCATGCAAAAATCGAAAATTCTCATATGATCTTGGGGCCCATCGATCTTGGGGTTTTCGAGTTTCAGATATTGTGATCTCAGACCGGGGAGCGTACAACTCATTAAGATCTGCGACTAGAGACGTAGAGACGTGTATCATTGATGAATAAGCGCCTCGCGAGGGTCCTGCGACTTTAGAATTCCCTTGGCGTTTTTTTTCGGAGAAAAATGAGCAGTTTTCATACGCTACTCCACTGCCGCGATTCACATAAGAGTCCCATGTCAATTTTTGACGACTTTGATTTTCTTCCAGAAATAAGCTTAAAATGGCTTCATCTTTCAGAAAACTGATAAAATAATAGACTTTGTTCTAGAAATTTGAAAATCAAAACCCACTAGTGTTGTCCCATCTTGCTTTTTATTCGCATAACAGTCACATTCCAGACTTTGAAACACTTCTCTACAAAAAATAAATATAATTAAGGTCCATTTAATAGGTCCACAGCAATGTATACAGATCAGATACAGATCATTTTATTAGAATTTTTTGTATTTCTCCATGTGAAACAAGTTTGAAAAATTCAACGGAAGTTGAAGAAAACTAACATGGGACGCTTATGCGAATAGAGGCAGTCCAGGGAATGCACAAATCTGGCAAAATAAGCGTTTAGGGAGCGGACATTTTCTTGTCTGGTGGTTGTCCCGACAATTGAAGAATTCCCCCTGTGGGGGTGGACGATAAATACTCACTATTATGGAAAACGCGTCACTGGCTCCTCGCTTAATCTGCTGATCATCTTTTGGCTTGGGTTGATCATTGAATTTTGGCTCATTTTTGGGCGATTTGTCACCGAAATGTGAATTTGAGTTTTGTCTTTCTTTATGATTTGTATGGATTCATTAAGCTGAGGCTTGTTAGAAAATATTCGAGTGTTCTGCGGGGTTACCCTTTCACTGCTGCTAAGAGAATAGGCTTCCTTTTTTGTGTTGTCGAAAACGAAATGTCTCGTGCCGCTGCTGCCTGTACTGATACATATTCACTCTCAAAACAGCATCAAGATCCGGATGGCGAAAAGCTTTTCGCAGCTCATGAATTAACTGGTTGCTCCAGCCCTGTTCCTTGAACCAGTCCAACACGGATTCTGTGGAGGTGGTTGACGAGCTGGAGCCAAGAATTGATTTGTCTCTTGAGATTCTGAAGGCAGAGCGAACGTCACTGTCGGTTCAGTTCTAGTTGGCTCCCCTGTTCCGAACAATCAGGTCCAGGTGTGACATCCGATGCGAATGGACTCAAAGTAGGGTAAAAGTTCCAATAGTCGTGGGTGTTCCTATAGTTGCACTACCTATTTTTACAAAATTCACATCTCAAACGCAGCAACCCATCTAGTCAATTTGTTGACATGTCAATAGACGAAATAACAGAAAACAGTTATGGATTTCCCGTAAAATCGGTAAAGTATCATTTAAATACCTTATATTTTTCTCAGCCTTGCACCAATAGTTGCGGTAGTGTTCCCATAGTTGCGAGTCCCATATGAAAACAATGAGATTCGCAACTATAGGAACCCGAATTAAAAATTACCGCAACTATTGGAACACTGCACCCATAATTGGAGGTACCATTTTAGGAAACAATGATGGGTGTTGCTGCAGTTAGCTCAGTTTTTGGATGAAATATAATGAATAACCTTTCATATGCACACTCGAGGTAAGTGGAATGAAGTATGGACTTGGTGTGAACCAACAAATCGTGATAGAACGTGCTTAGTTCCTCCACTATTGGGTCTTTTACCCTATTGAAAAAAGCTGCAACACTGTGAGACATTGTATCTTGTGAGGTACCAGGTAGTTGTGTCGAAGACGGCGGTGGAAAAGGTATGCTCTGATCAATAGCAGTTGTCACATACGTCGACGATCTTGAGAAGGACCGTAAAACTGTTGTAGCGACGGGATACGCGTTTTCAACACTAGTACTATTAGACGTTGCTACGGGATAGTTAAAATGTCGGAAATCTCAAACTTATTCAGAGAGGTCGACCTTCGCGTTCGGAGCTCCGTTTTTAGATCTCTTACTTCCGTAGTTAAGCTCTTGAACAAATCAGAAAATTCTTTATTGCGAACGTGACGCATTGCGCTTCGTAACATTATTGGGATTTAGTTTGTTTGGGTTTAGTGCCAGTGTATGGCAGAAATGAAGATGGCTTCATTCCAAAAATGATCAGCGAATAAGGCCATGACCTCCTGATACGATTCAGTACACTTGGTCGCTAATTCGCCAGTACAATGATCGGAGCCAAACGGTGGCCTTAATGAAGAAGTCTTGCCCTACAGTGTCCACTATTCTTGTGCTTGCAAGAATTTGCCTAATTTCAAGCAGTAATTGTAATCTTTCTCCGGATCATGATCAAAATCGAGAAGTCGAGACAATTTCCAAACCGAAAATTGCCTAGATCGGCATCGAGAATCGAACCCAGCCACCCTTGGCAAGGTCTTTATAGCCGCGCGTCTAGGCTAGGCGTCTAGGCTGAGGAGGGCTCCAGCGATTGCTCATTATCTCAATATCGCGTGTTGCGAATTTTTTCTATGAATATTCACCTAGATTGTAGTTCGATTACCAATTTAAACACTCGCAAACGCAAACGCAAACGGATATTGCTCTTACCAGCCAAACAAGAAACCCTTTTTTTAAGCGAGACGAAATCCAACTCCAGCATTTTTTTTATTGATTGCGAGAAAATGCGATTTTCGAGAAAACTCCCCCACATCTCGAAAGAAAAAAATATACAAAAAATATTTTTCCTTGCTGTGAAACTCCCAGAATTTTACGTGGCCTCTTGCCCTTGAGGAACCGTCGACAGGTCCTAGAAGAGGAACCTTCCTAAGCCCCAGACTCCTATTCTATAGACAACGGTAGTCAATGGGGTGGGCAAAGCAAGGCATCTTTTAGTCCTCGAGCCCCAGGGTCGATAGAGGTAATGGGGAGGTTTTCGGATTTGCTAAAAATCGGAATCTTGGAGGTTAGGTTAACAGTTTACTTACGGTAAGTATGGGGTGACAATGTCAGACTTCCTACAATGCCAACATGCTGCTCGACGGCGTCCATTAATCGCTGATGGTAATGTGGGTCTCGGCTCGATGGATTAGCCGACGTGTGGCTTGGATTGACTGATGGGCTGCTTGGTTCGGTTGACTGATGGCAGGACAGCACGTGCTGGCGAATGACGATAGTCGCAAGATTGGCTTGGCTTGCTGGTTCGGCTGCCGGACGGTGTGGCCGTCGGAATGGCTGACGGGTGACGTTGTCCTCGATTTGTTGTCGGATGCCCAAGATGGGTCGACGGATGGTGGAACTCGCTGGATTGGCGATGATTCAGCCGCCGAATAACGGATTGCGTTGTCTCGGTACTTATGGCCGATGATTTGTCGGCGGATGCCCAAAAAAGGGTCGACGGGTGACGGAATTCACCGAATTGCCGACGGATGGTTCGTCCGACGGATGGCGTGACTCGTCGGTATGGCCGACGGATGGATCGATGCGGAACTCGCAGGTTGGAGGGCTGACGGATGACGTTGTCCGTACTCGACTTGTGGACGGATGTCCAAAATGAGTCGACGGATGACGGAACTTTTCGAATTGACGATGGAGGATTCGGCCAACTGATGGCGCGATGCGTAGACTTGTCCAACGGACGGCAGAACTCGCCCAATTTAAGCAACCGAAAAAAGTGCATTATTTCCAACCAACAAAATTTTAACAAATTAACTTTTCGGAGGGAAATCTATATCGAACTATCCACTTTGATTGCCGAAAACCTCATTCCGGCCATCGTCCACATTCCCACCCGTTCCGTATGCCATAGCGCTAGCATTTCAGCTACCAATGGAAGCCTTCATGTTGCTACCAAGCATAGTTGCACCCATCAGAGCAAACAGTGTTCTGAACCGACCCTCTTCACTTTGGCAGTTAGCAAGCATTTAAAGGTCGCGACCAAGATGAATACACAGCTAGGTGTTACAGTCTGCCCAATTTATGGACGAGAAGAAGGCGGGGGTGAAAAATTCATTTTCGGTGCAAAACATAAACAAACCGGCTGGCTCTCCCATACTGAAATCCAAGATGGCTGAATCGTGAATTTGGTAGATTGGAACACCTAGTGGTGTATTCATCTTGGTCGCGACTTTTCAAAATTGTCAAAATTATTCTCACACAGATATTCTTTCATTTGTAACGCTTGACGGTTACATATGGCACCCGTCCGCTAACGGGTCTCCACCACCCCTCTTCCACGTATCTCCCGCCAACATTCGAATGCTACGAATAGCGTCGAATAAAAGTCCATTATCCAAATTACCGAACATGATCATTGCTCATGGATTTGCTTATCATAATGAACATATTTCTTCAACGGATCCTATGTAGTTCGTCTCAAACTTTGGGATAAATCAGCAGTTAGGAGGCAATTTAATATCTCCCCGCGATTATCACTGTACTTCTCTTCTTCTCACAGTGCAACTAAATACAAGTTTTCTTACACGATTCCGCATAGGATCAACCCGAAATGTTGATGAAATTCTTATCAAATTTCACTTTATTTAACGAGTCACTAGTCTGAATAAAAACTTAACACTATTCGCAATCCTTAGCCGAAAAAGTACTAAAAATTGATCGCGAAGCGAATGTAAACACCGGCATCGGTAGCAGCAAACTAAAAATTAGGGTGGATCAAAAATAAATTGTACTTTGCCACGCTTCCACAGTTTAGGTGTGCTCCGATTGTTTGGGCTGGTTTAGCTAAGGGCTGATTGGCTGTTTTGGGCTAGTATATGAGGATTGGTATCAGAAGGTGGAAGTTTTCATTGTACTGACAGTGGGCATCGGCAGGACGTCATGATCATTGCCTAAGTTTCGCAACCCGTAATGGCGCAAATGGCGCACTAAAAGATGCAATGCATTATAGTACCCTGAATTTTTCTATACTACCGTTTACACCAGCATTGTTGCGCGAAAACTAGAGATAGATTGGAATCGATTATTGATTGTTAGAACGATTATTTAAGATGTAGTTTTCGTTGAGTAAAAACTCCGAAGTGCAGCCTTTAGCTATGTAGGATCTTGTTTCGCTGGCGCTTTGTGGGCAGGTACTGTAGTAGTCAGTGTATTGAAAAGTTTGGTTTTGCTATACTTATTTTGATACAAACTTAAAACAGCCTGTGCTCAGCAAATTTTTTTCCAAATTGGCTCAGGTTTTCGAAGGACACTAGAAGCATGGGATGGAGTCGTGTTGGTGTGGTGGCGCATGGTCGATTTTCTGGACTATCCTACCAATAATCTATGTTGTAATAAATACGACACCAATACTACTGCCGTAAATGAACGTGTTTATTGCATCAATACCTCCAAAACTTTGTTTTGGGTACTCAACCAACCTTCACCTTAAATGATAGATAATCGCATCCGGAGCAACTTTGTAAAATAACCCAAAATTCTAAAAAAAATAGTTTAATGGTTCCATCCAGTGTTGTAAAATGTCATTTGCATTCGTTTGTATAATTTTCCCAGAACTTTTTCCAGAAGGTAGCTATCAATTAATGATGTATGACGAACTTATAGCGCTTAAATGTGCCTACAGCTTTGTCTAACAAGACATTGCTGTAAATATGTAATCTGGGGCGTGGGAGGCAAAATATCATTCAAATGACATTATGTCAAATGACACGTGACATTTTGGAGAGTTTTCACTCTCCAGCCTAAGATGTTATATTTAGAGCAATGTACCCTTGGACAAAAATATAGCCCTACTCAAGCGTTATGAGTACATCTAAAATTATGCAATAAATTTGGCTTCTTAAGAAAGTTATGAACAAATTAGTCAAATGACATGCAGATGACATTTTACAAGCCTGGTTCCATCAGAAAGATTTTGAAGAAAAAACTGTGTTTTGAACTTTTTAACATATACCTACCTTAAATATGTACATATCGAAACGTAAATACGCTATTGGTAAGAATTTCTTTATTAGGAAAACAAAAAGCTTATTTTGATCAAAGTATCTAGTATTTTGCGCTCGGTAATGGCGACGTGAGTTCCAATCAGTTTTACATTCAAGAGGTAGAAAACTTTGGAGCTCATCAAGTTTGCCTTGATTGAATAATTTTTCAGAGTAAATAAACAAACGTCAGATATTTTACTTGCTGATACTGTGCTTTGCAACAAAATGACAACTTTCGTGATCATTTTTCAAGGCTTTCACAGATCTGAATAATTTATCCGCAGTACAAATAGCACGTGCTTTGATAGCATTTACCGCTACAAACCATCACGTGGTGCTCAAATTTTCAAAATTATCGCTTTTTTGCTCCACTTATGTTTTTCTTAGCAATCACGTTGCTGAACGCCGCTTACAAGGTACTCTCCCAAATTTTATGCCGTCGACTAGGACCAATTGCAAGGGAGTTCGTGGGGCAGTACCAGGCGGGTTTTATGGGCGAACGTTCCACCACGGACCAGGTGTTCGCCATTCGCCAAGTACTGCAGAAATGCCGCGAATACAACGTTCCTACACATCATCTATTCATCGACTTCAAAGCCGCATATGATACAATCGATCGGGATCAGCTATGGCAGCTAATGCTTGAGCACGGATTTCCGGATAAACTGACACGGTTGATCAAAATGACGATGGATCGGGTGATGTGCGTAGTTCGAGTTTCAGGGACATTCTCGAGTCCCTTCGAAACCTGCAGAGGGTTACGGCAAGGTGATGGTCTTTCGAGTCTATTATTCAACATCGCTTTGGAAGGGATAATACGAAGGGCAGGGATTAACACGAGTGGTAAAATTTTCAATAAGTCCGTCCAGCTATTTGGCTTCGCCGACGACATAGATATTATGGCACGTAACTTTGAGAAGATGGAGGAAGCCTACATCAGACTGAAGAGGGAAGCTAAGCGGATCGGACTAGATCAGTGGCGTAGCCACGGGGGTGGTTTTGGACATAACCCCCCCCCCAGAGGCCAAATTTTTAGAAGACATTTTTTTTCTAACCTTCTCGAAATTAAAAAATGTTCAGAAAATCCCCCCCAGACCGATTTTCTGGCTACGCCACTGGGACTAGTCATCAACACGTCGAAGACGAAGTACATGATAGGAAGAGCTTCAAGAGAAGACAATGTGAGCCACCCACCGCGAGTTTGCATCGGTGGTGACGAAATTGAGGTGGTAGAAGAATTTGTGTATTTGATACCAGCAGAGAAATTCGGAGACGCATAGTGGCTGGAAATCGTACGTACTTTGGACTCCGCAAGACGCTCCGATCGAATAAAGTTCACCGCCGTACCAAACTGACAATCTACAAAACACTCATGAGATCGGTAGTCCTCTACGGACACGAGACATGTACGATGCTCGTGGAGGACCAACGCGCACTTGGAAAACTCCAAGGAAAGGAAAGTGCTGCGTACCATCTATGGTGGAGTGCAGATGACGGACGGTACGTGGAGGAGGCGAATGAACCACGAGTTGCATGAGCTGCTGGGAGAAGCATCCATCGTTCACACCGCGAAAATCGGACGACTGCGGTGGGCCAGGCACGTAGCCAGAATGTTGGACCCGGTGAAAATGGTTCTCGACAACGATCCAACGGGCACAAGAAGGCGGGCAAGGTGGATCGATCAGGTTGAAGATGACTTGCGGACCCTCCGTAGACTGCGTGGTTGGCGACGTGTAGCCATGGACCGAGCCGAATGGAGAAGACTCTTATATACCGCACAGGCCACTTCGGCCTTAGTCTGAATAAATAAATAATGTTTTTCTTAGGCGACAATCAGGCACTTGTTTTTGTTGCGAATTTTGGCGGATGAGTAGTTTTTAGGCGCGGTACAATAATTTAATGTCAATTCTAATGTAATTTTCGTTGAAAAACTTTCTGATATTGTATGCATTATTTGTGAATTTTATAAATACATATGCCCAACCAATCACTTGAAATAGTAAATTTGGGAATTCATTATTGTGAGAATATAGTCGGAAATAAACTAGTACTATTCGTCTCCCAATCACTTGACCAAAATTCAGCATTGGAAAAAATATGAAGCTCGATAAGCTCTTAACGAAGTTGATGGAAAGCTTCTCATTGACCATCAACCACTATCAACCATAGAAAAATGTATAATACAGTGCAACCACGATCAATCCAAAAATTTAAAAATCATTTAAGCTTCAATAATATTCTGATAACACTGTTCAGCTAGCTCAGATAATGAATACTAATTTGTTCTTTCGAGCATGGATAGATGGAGAGATGGGGTTTAGTGCCCGAATAAAATGAATGTTTAATGAAACGGAGCTCAAGCCGAGCTCAAAATACTGGATATATAACTAGAACACTGGGGTCGCGTTTCACGTGTTTTTTTTTCTACGCGACTTTTTTACGTTTTTTCTTAGCCCGAATTTTTAGAAAAGTTTTATAAGTGGTTTTTCAAGAATGTCGAGAAACGTGTAAAAACCGGTTTTCAATGAGTTCTTTTTATACGCGGATTTTTAAATTTATGCGTTTTTTGAGATTTACGTTATTTTAATTTACACAGAACGTATCCCTACGTTAAAACTGACTCCAGTGTACCTTGAAATAAGTTACAATGGGATTAATATTTCCATAGAATAAGAATTAATAAAACATTTCCGTAGTATTCGGGAAACTAAATTACATATTCCGGGTAGTAGTCCCAATTCTAACCGATTTCACTTTATCATGCGCAAAATTCAGCCAAATCAAAAACTACAAAAAATAAATCATCCTTAGAATTAAAATAGAATAACTTGTCTTTGAAGCACAAACTTTGGCGGCCATATACAACTGGTTTATTTAATATTTCATACTTTGAAGGCAAATATATTATCAACTTATTAAGAATTGATAGTTATTTGGACGCATATTTCGGAACTTGTTAAGTGCACCCATCCAGAAAATGCAATGAACTTCAACAAGCTCAAATTTCCGTGCACTATCCGGCGCAGTGCGATATGCAAATTAGTTAGCCGTTCAAAGAGCGCTTCCATTATAACACCTTCCGGAAGTGTCGATGTGCAAGCAAAAGCAAGTAGAAGTGCAAACTTTCCGAGAACAAATATTGAACTACAATTAAATAATTGATGAAAGATTGCACGTCCTCCGTTGATTGAAGGGGATATAATGCGGGAAGAGACAGAACTGGGACAACCGCGCTGGTGCCGGTGCCCATTACCTACTGTTTGAGCTAGCATTAGCAGCACTTTGTCGACTGTTTCGTCAGCTGCTGCAGCTTCCTCCGCACTTGCAGGCAATTAGTCTAATGAAGTAAGTGCGATTCCTGCTCTGTGTGACGAGTCAACGCCCGAGATGAAAGTATGGTTCTTTTATCCTCGTAAAGCTGAATATTTGATGCAACGAACCTCGCAACATAGTCATAGTTGCCTCCTACCGCAACGCAGGCTCTAAAAGCTTTAGTCTAATCCAGTCAATTTGTTGAGGGCGATGTATGCGGCGTAACCGATATTCTGCACTGAATAAAGGCAGGCAACGACATAACAGAATTAAGCGATGATGGATCGAAAATTGATTTCCATTTTCCTTGCCGGAGGATGTACTATCCTATGCGAAGGAGATATTCTCTCTTTGATGCGGTTTCCAGCACCACTTTAATCCCAGCCGGCTGACTTCATCGAGAGCACGTCGAAAGCTTAGCTATGATGAATACATGTTACATACATTAGAATCAGGGTATGTGTTACGCATCTTTTGTTATTTCGGTGTCGAACAAATTTATGGTGAGGCCCTGTGGGCTCCGTAAAAATTTGCTTCACTTATGCAAGAGCAGTCGAAATATCGTGTACCCTTAGTTTAGAACAAAATTTTGGAGAAATCGTATGTAAGCGACATCAACCATCAAAAACTTTTCCCGGGGTTGTGTCCTAGTGACGGTGGATGGTTGAATTCATATTTAAATAATGACAAACTGTCAAGTGATTTTTACCCGAAGGGGCACCAGGCGATTCGGGACGATATACGTCGAACGGATCATCATCAATCTGCTGGTCAGCAGTAGCAGCAACAGCAGCTGGTTGGATGGATCGGATTCGGAACAACACAAACACGAGACATATTCGACTGCAAATCAGCAAATAAAGGCAAACATTGGTAGAGTATGTTAATCCTTTATTGATGAGCTTATGTCTAGGATGGACCAAGTGAATGGTACGAATGGAAGCATATTTTGCGATAGACGATCTGAGGACCATGAAGTGGAATCGATGACAAGTATTGGAAATTATTGGAACTCAATTTTCCGGTTTGACTCATTCCATATGTGAACACGAGTATCAGCTGTGGAAGCTTCCCAGACTTGACTATTGAGGAAGGATAAAACAAACGAATTCACTCAACATGATTTATTCAATTCTTGTAACGTGCTCTTCTACTGCCTTTGGCTGGATTTTCTCGCAGGGTGGCAATAGTGTGGTCTCTGCTTGAACTTTTTGCATTGCGCAAAGTATATGCTAAGGAATGTGAATGGTTCTTGTCGTTATATAAATCCATAGGCGAAGTATAAAAAGCTGAGCTTGATCAATGAAATAGCTATAAGATGAGTTAGACCTTCAAATTTAATTACACTACATGATTGTAACTTTACAGATACGTAATCAAAACTATTGACTCAACTTAAGATCTGACACATCTTTAAGACGGATAGTAAGTGTTAGTTCGAACGATATGAAATTTTGTGTAGAAAGCTATTTCAGATACGCCCATGCGCAAGTTACTACATAATTCTTCGAAGATACTTCAGCAGCATCCTTCTATCATCATCCTTACAATCGTGTAACGAAGACGAATTCCCAGACTGAGGCTTCTGCATTACCGCCCTTCAAGAACACATTGAACCACTGCTGGCGGCAGTGAAAATTCAGAAAGCCAACCATTGAAGGTCCTCCCATATCACCAAAAGGCAAAGGGCCACAAACATCGCATATGCCATCGCCGCGCCGCGCTCGAAACCAGATTTAATCCAATTTGGTGCGGTACAAACACTGAATATTACGTGTTAAAATATATCGAAAGCGCTTTGATTTATGGTCGTTGCGTGAATGTTCGACACGACACGTACAGCCGCCCGTC
The DNA here is from genome assembly GCF_024139115.2 of Armigeres subalbatus. Taxonomy (NCBI): domain Eukaryota; kingdom Metazoa; phylum Arthropoda; class Insecta; order Diptera; family Culicidae; genus Armigeres; species Armigeres subalbatus. The sequence continues at coordinate 444,915,629 of NC_085140.1, forward strand.
GTCGTCGACTTCATCGTTCGTTCTCCAAAAGGGTGCGAATAGATCCATTTTGGTGCAAAGGGCACATCCCCAAGGCCTTGGCAAGGAACCACCCAGCGAGCATTTCTTGGGGTGTTTGTTCGGTAGCACTGCGCTGTGGGATATATCTACAGAACTGGTGCAACGGCTGTTGTTGTGGATCATTGGTTGTTGTTTTTTTCCTATTGCCACGAAGATGAAAAAAATATGCGAATGGAATTATGGTAATCTTGTTTTATGCTGTTAACCATGTTACCTAAATACCAATCATTTTATGTTTTATTAATATGGCTACCTTGGCTCTTGAATCTGTCCTATTAGGTGTGTTTCGTCAGGCAACTAATTACTTTAATAAGCACTTTATGATTATGAGATTTTAATTAGATATGGTAACTATCCTAAAATCCTTTATTAGTTGACTTGAATACAGCTTTTGTGCGTACAGTAAAAAACGATAGAATGTGCAAATTTAATTCAAATAGTTTGTACGGAGTCGGTGAAGAAAATAATTATGGTCATTGTCGGCAGCTAATGAAATATTCTCCAAAAATTCGGTTGGTTTCTGTTAATGGTTGAAAATGTGCATCGGGTCTTTTCAGAGCCACTTTTTCAAATGGAAGATAGTTAATTTGAAACGAGTTTTCTTCAAAATGACAGTTAAATTGAAAAGCAATGATAGCATCGTTAGCGGTTCCAACGACATCAGTAGCCAATGAAATCTCTCGCAATATTCAGACATTGGATTGTTGTTAATGCTTGGAAAGGAGCCCTAATAGAAACAAATCGAATATTTTATGGTCCTAGTTCATTGGATTGCAACAACAAACTTGGGGAAAGCGCACAAAAAAAATTCAAGTAGATTTTCTTATTTAGAAACTTTTGGTATTCTGAATTAATTTAAAATACATGGGATTCAGTTTTTACACGATTTTTTTCGCTCGTAATTTTGATCGTGTGACTTCAATTTGCTATTAAAATCTTTGCAACATGTTTCAAAAAATCCTAAATAATTCAATGAAAAATCACATGGTGATTAATATGCGTTGTTATTTAGGATGAGCGCAAAATTGAAAAAAAAAAAAAAATTAAACGTGTAAAAACAGAATCCAGTGTAAAGTAACACTTCATATCTGCCTCTTTCATTATCTATAAACACGCACTTGTCGTAAGACGAGTTTGTACAATCCCATTTAATTTCACCACTTAATTGTACCTTGACAAATACGTATTTCGACCTCAACAGTAAGAATCAAGTCAAGTACGAGACACTGAAGACGACCTCACTGTTGAGGTCGAAATACGTATCTGTCAAGGTACAATTAAGTGGTGGAATTAATTGGAATTGTACAAACTCGTTTTACGACAAGTGAAGATATTCCACTAAAAAGCTCAAAATAATTTTCTTTATTAAAATGCGACAAATGAAAGGCAAAAATCTTAAACATTTTTATTCCGTGACATGACAGGAAAGCGTGCAATATCTGCTTTATGATTGTGCTAATTATACCCCTTTTACCTAGGTGGATTAAAAGAATAAGATAAATTTATCGACTAATAATTGATCTTTACTTATATCTGTTAAAGAAACGTAGAAGTTTTAATTTCAAGTCCAACAACCTTTCATGACTGCTTTTCGTGCGAAATTGATCAAAGAACCTACGATATTGTCATTTAGTCGCTTGAGATAGAAAATGCCGCTTTGCTATCTGTCTTATGACGATCACGCCCTTTTGCCGATGTTTCAGCGAACAATCTTTAACTGAGATTTGCACAGTCGAGATCGGTGAAAATTTTCCAAAACGAGAAATTTTCTTCTGAAATCGTTGTTTCTTTGTGAAAGTTTTTCTTGTTTTTCTTCCCGGGTTTGTTACTCGTGGGCCAGATTGACCCTGCTAAACACCTGGGCACCGACCAGTCAGAGCTTAAGCCTTTCAAGAGGCGCGGAAGCCTCCTTTCAAGAGGCTCGAAAGCCTCCTTTCAGGAGGCTCGGAAGCATCCTTTCAAGAGGCTCGGAAGCTTCCTTCCAAGAGGCTCGGAAGCCTCCTTTCAAGAGGCTCGGAAGCCTCCTTTCAAGAGGCTCGGAAGCCTCCAGAGCTTAAGCCTTTCAAGAGGCTCGGAAGCCTCCTTTCAAGAGGCTCGGAAGCTTCCTTTCAAGAGGCTCGGAAGCCTCCTTTCAAGAGGCTCGGAAGCCTCCTTTCAAGAGGCTCGGAAGCCTCCTTTCAAGAGGCTCAGAGCCTCCTTTCAGGAGGCTCAGAAGCATCCTTTCAAGAGGCTCAGGAAGCCTCCTTTGAAGAGGCTCAGAAGCCTCCTTTCAAGAGGCTCAGAAGCCTCCTTTCAAGAGGCTCAGGAAGCCTCCTTTCAAGAGGCTCAGAAGCCTCCTTTCAAGAGGCTCAGAGCCTCCTTTCAAGAGGCTCAGAAGCCTCCTTTCAAGAGGCTCAGAAGCCTCCTTTCAAGAGGCTCAGAAGCCTCCTTTCAAGAGAGCTCAGAGCCTCCTTTCAAGAGGCTCAGAAGCCTCCTTTCAAGAGGCTCAAGCCTCCTTTCAAGAGGCTCAGAAGCCTCCTTTCAAGAGGCTCAGAGCCTCCTTTCAAGAGGCTCAGAAGCCTCCTTTCAAGAGGCCTCCAGCCTCCCCTTTCAAGAGGCTCAGGCCTCCTTTCAAGAGGCTCAGAAGCCTCCTTTCAAAGAGGCTCAGGAAGCCTCCTTTCAAGAGGCTCAGAAGCCTCCTTTCAAGAGGCTCAGAAGCCTCCTTTCAAGAGGCTCCGGAAGCCTCCTTTCAAGAGGCTCAAGCCTCCTTTTAAGAGGCTCGGAAGCCTCTTTTCAAGAATCTCAGAGCCTCCTTTCAAGAGGCTCGGAAGCCTCCTTTCAAGAGGGTCGGAAGCCTCCTTTCAAGAGGGTCGGAAGCCTCCTTTCAAGAGGCTCGGAAGTCTCCTTTCAAGAGGCTCGGAAGCCTCCTTTCAAGAGGTTCGGAAGCCTCCTTTCAAGAGGCTCGGAAGCCTCATTTCAAGCGGCTCGGAAGCCTCCTCGGAAGCCTCCTTTCAAGAGGCTCGGAAGCCTCCTTTCAAGAGGCTCGCCCAAGTAACATTTTAAGTTTTATTCTTCTCTTGGAATGGTTTTCAAGATCAAATTATAAGAACTCACAATAAAACCCACGACCACACGACAACCTTCTGATGACCACTATAAGAGTAAGATATGACCAAGTGGCCCAACCTTGATAACCACTATAAACGTATAATAAGAGTATTTGGAAACCCTCTTCAAGCCACCCGCAAAAAAGGGAATTTGGCTGCGGCAGCTGTCAAAAAAGTTGCTTTGAAAAAGAGAAAAAAAACATCACGGAATAATAATAACAAAATGGATTGTAGATGAAAATGACAACAACAAAATATATTTTCCAAGGTTTTTTCTTCGGTATATATTTATTGAAATGAGCTGCGCGTTCAGTTTTATTGTGAAACCTAGTAAAAAAATGAGATTGAGGACTAGGCGCCGACAAAATTATGTAGTTCTGGGCAATACACTGGACATAATTATAACATCGATATCCCAAATATTCACTTATTCTGTTGATTTTCCTCACCAATATATTTGCAATTCTTATCAATTGCTTAAAAAGTTCTTCATGCGGCGTAAATATTGTCTAGAAGTGAATTTCAGTGATGAATTTCACTGATTTGGAAATGCTTTTCTATTTTCAATATGGCCATCATGCATATCGAACAGAAAAATGTTGCTCTCAACGAACACCGTAATAAACACTTTGCAATGCAAATATTCTTATAGTGGTTATTCATTCGACCACATTACGGCCAAAAATTTTGGCTTTGATTTAGCTTTGAAAATATGACTTATTACGCTCTCAGTCACAACCGTAGAGCTGCCCATAAGATCAATCAGCATTTGACGTTTGAAGCTTTTTCAGCAGATTTATGAGAGGTTTATTGATAGCAATAAGAACGCCAATAGAACATAACAGCTGGTCATGGTGACTGCTGTTATAAATCTGCTATAATAATTAAATAAATCTAACAAGCATTGAAATTGTTACTTGGGCGGAAGCCTCCTTTCAAGAGGCTCGGAAGCCTCCTTTCAAGAGGCTCGGAAGCCTCCTTTCAAGAGGCTCGGAAGCCTCCTTTCAAGAGGCTCAGGCCTCCTTTCAAGAGGCTCAGGAAGCCTCCTTTCAAGAGGCTCAGAAGCCTCCTTTCAAGAGAGCTCAGAAGCCTCCTTTCAAGAGGCTCAGAGCCTCCTTTCAAGAGGCTCAGAAGCCTCCTTTCAAGAGGCTCAAAGCCTCCTTTCAAGAGGCTCAGAAGCCTCCTTTCAAGAGGCCTGGAAGCCTCCTTTCAAGAGGCTCAGAGCCTCCTTTCAAGAGGCTCAGCCTCCTTTCAAGAGGCCTGGAAGCCTCCTTTCAAGAGGCTCAAGCCTCCTTTCAAGAGCTCAGAAGCCTCCTTTCAAGAGGCTCAGAAGCCTCCTTTCAAGAGGCTCAGAAGCCTCCTTTCAAGAGGCTCAAGCCTCCTTTCAAGAGGCCTGGAAGCCTCCTTTCAAGAGGCTCAGAGCCTCCTTTCAAGAGGCTCAGAGCCTCCTTTCAAGAGGCTCAGAGCCTCCTTTCAAGAGGCTCAGAAGCCTCCTTTCAAGAGGCTCAGAAGCCTCCCTTTCAAGAGGCTCAGAAGCCTCCTTTCAAGAGGCTCAGAAGCCTCCTTTCAAGAGGCTCAGAGCCTCCTTTCAAGAGGCTCGGAAGCCTCCTTTCAAGAGGCTCGGAAGCCTCCTTTCAAGAGGCTCAGAAGCCTCCTTTCAAGAGGCTCAGAAGCCTCCTTTCAAGAGGCTCAGAAGCCTCCTTTCAAGAGGTTCGGAAGCCTCCTTTCAAGAGGCTCGGAAGCCTCCTTTCAAGAGGCTCGGAAGCCTCCTTTCAAGAGGTTCGGAAGCCTCCTTTGAAGAGGCTCGGAGGCCCGGAGTTTATCTTTTTAGGGACTTGGATGCCTACGTTCAAGAGGCTTAGAGGCGTCATTTCACTCATAAGCCTCCTTTTAAGTGGCTCGAAAGCCGCCTTTCAAGAGGCTCGGAAGCCTCCTTTTAAGAGGCTCGGAAGCCTCCTTTCAAGAGGCTCGGAAGCCTCCTTTCAAGAGGCTCGGAAGCCTCCTTTCAAGAGGCTCGGAAGCCTCCTTTCAAGAGGCTCGGAAGCCTCCTTTCAAGAGGCTCGGAAGCCTCCTTTCAATAGGCTCCCAAGCCTCCTTTCAAGAGGCTCGGAAGCCTCCTTTCAAGAGGCTCGGAAGCCTCCTTTCAAGAGGCTCGGAAGCCTCCTTTCAAGAGGCTCGGAAGCCTCCTTTCAAGAGGTTCGGAAGCCTCCTTTCAAGAGGCTCGGAAGCCTCCTTTCAAGAGGTTCGGAAGCCTCCTTTGAAGAGGCTCGGAGGCCCGGAGTTTATCTTTTTAGGGACTTGGATGCCTACGTTCAAGAGGCTTAGAGGCGTCATTTTAAGATACTCATAAGCCTCCTTTTAAGTGGCTCGAAAGCCGCCTTTCAAGAGGCTCGGAAGCCTCCTTTTAAGAGGCTCGGAAGCCTCCTTTCAAGAGGCTCGGAAGCCTCCTTTCAAGATACTCGGAAGCCTCCTTTCAAGAGGCTCGGAAGCCTCCTTTCAAGTGGCTCGGAAGCCTCCTTTCAAGAGGCTTAGAGGCGTCATTTTAAGATGCTCATATGCCTTTTTTTAAGTGGCTTGAAAGCCGCCTTTCAAGAGGCTCGGAAGCCTCTCTCCAAGAGCTGGGAATAATAAAAATGTCATCCAGCTTTATGGAGAATTATATATACTGTTGATTTACAGTTCAATTTTGAAAATGGTCGGGGTTCAGTCAAAATCAAACCAAAAATGACCCATTTTTTGCATAAGTTTTCGTGTAGCAGATCCAATTGAATACAAATCTTATTGGATATCCTTGCACCCTATAACTGAGGATATCCAACAACAAATGTACGAATGAATTGATATCAACAAAGTGACACAAGTCAGTCAAAAAGGCGCATGGTGCGGTTTCGCTGAACCCTGAACCCGATCTTATGAGTTATATTTATTTTCACTTACAGCAAAAAATAGGGGGTACCTCAATTAATTCAAATCTGTGAAGGGGTATCTCTCAAGAAAAAGGTTGAGAACCGCTGCCGTAGATAATTTCTGCCTGCCACGTGGATCGTTGCACCTATCGTGGGTTACTTGGCAGCGGTTCCAGAAGCGTTCGTGGTTCGGATAACGCCTACTGGTGGACACAACGGGAATGGGTAGTCGGGTTCACGGGATTCCAGGGGCCTTCAGTACTCGGGGGACTTCGTTACGCCACTTGAGCTTGGCTGCGGCTTCGACTTCTTGTGACCTCGGAGTGTATTAACGGGTAGCGTACAAGGTCCCAGATGACGGCCACTGTATGAAGAGGTATTTATCGGGTTCGCCGTATTCCAGATGCCTTCAGGGTAGTTCTTGGCCGTAGTCGTAGGACTTCGTCGCGCCTCCTGCTTGTACTGCGTGCAACCGCGAGGCACGTCACTCAAGTCTGTTAGACCTCTTAATGATCCAAAATTTGATTCGATAGCCGTTTGGGTCCTGAGTATGTGGTAATTGGGTTTAGAAGTGGGGTTAGGAACTAGGATCGTTTAGATAAGGTTGAAAATGAATACCTGATTCCACCTAATCAATGCACTTCGGAATTAGGGTTTATAGGTTCACGACAACTCACGACTTGCTACGTGATAAAGGGCTTCTCTAGAAACTGTTCCACCACTTGAACTTGAAATTTACAGACACTTTCCAATAAGACTGCGACTTGCTCGAAGTGTGAAATGGAAAAGGAAGCAGGCTAGCAAACGTAGCAGCCCAGACCCTAGTATCCTCTCTTTTTCTGTATTCCCACTCTATTCATCCCGCTCTTCCTATTTGGTACAACATCTCATATGGCCACTGGCGGAGACAGAGGTGGGGCACCGCACGATGCAATCACACCATTGTTCTCAACGGCTATTATTTTTGCACCAAGCGGTGCCCCACCAAATAACAATAGCTGGCTCCGCCAGTACATTTGGCATCCCGTTTTGCTTTTCAACAGTGCGTACAGTGTATGGTGTACTGATATGGCTTTACAAATAGTGTTTTTTATTCAGTGTTACTTTATTATTTACCCAATTCTTAAGTGTGCATGCTATTTCGTAATTATTTTTAGTACAGTTTTTAGTACAAAAAACAATAGAAATTTTAGGATTTAATGTCTTAACGGTAACAGTTTTTCTTAAAATTACTTAAAATGCTTCACTCTTCCATTTACTTCCGCTACATTCACTTTTGTATCAACAAATACGTATTTCATTTTCTGCTTGAAAACTTCTTCAGTGTTTTGATATCGACAAAACACTGAAGAAGCTTTCAAGTAGAAAACGAAATACGTATCTTTTGATACAAAAGTGAATACAGCGGCAGTAAGTGAAAGAGTGAAGTATTTTAACCTTGTAACATTTTCCCCTAAGACACTCAATATTAATTATTCATTATTATTCATGCTTAAAATGTTTGAAAACTCAATTAGCATAAGGCATATGCACAACATGTGAAATATTTTATTCGGAAGCTGGATTGGCGGTAAGTACTTTCCTTTGGTGGGGTGTGAAATTACGATTGCGTCGATCATGCGTTATAAAAGAGTCATTCGTACGAAGCGATTTTAAACACCTGGTAGATTGCCTTCATGCACTCAAAAAAATCTGCACGTTGTTTTCACTAGAAAAAAAAATACGTGGATTTTTTCCACCTGAAATTCACGTAACTTTTAACTGATTTTCCGGTAGAATTTTCATTCTACGTGAAAATCAGGTAAGTTCTACGCCCATCATCAGCTGATGTTGGAGAAAAAGATGAAAAAGAGTTTGTAAATTTCCGAGAAGAAAGTGTAAACATTCAAAATAATGGTAAAACTAGTGATAACGAACGACTAATTCAAGTGCGCCTGGTTGGCACGAATATTGTTAGGTGGATGCCTATAACATCGCATCAGAAGATATGGGTGTTACGACCGAAGATCGCCTGTTGGATGTTTCGGATAGATTCTAAGGAAATAGTCGATCTTTACTCTTGCGAGGGTCAATCCAAACTGAGCTTTATTAACTCTGTTACTTCTATGTACATCTAGAGAGTATGGTGAGATCTACATCATATCAACTCTCTCATCTCCCCCCTTTAAAATTCTAATTCACTTTTGTTTCAATATAATGTTCATCACTTATTTTAATCAAATTCACTTATCGTAATTCTATCAAAACTTAATCCAATATAAATCCTCTTATTTACTATGTTTCATTTTCCTTAGAAAATAAACTATACTAATCAAATCCATTTATTTATTTTTTTTTTAAATTTTCTTCTTCTTAATGATAGATTTTATGTTCATATTTCTGTATTTTGAATTTTGAATTCTTGTTGAGCGGCGTAATGTTTCGTTTAATTTTTGCTTGGGTTTTGTTCCTAATTTAGAATTGCTTCTAGTAGTGCCTAATTTTGAATCTTCTTCATTGTTTTTGTTCTGTACATTATCAGTATCTATGGAATTTTTCAATATAAATGGTTTCTGTGGAATACATTTCAACTGATTTTTATGCGCTGTGCGTGTATCCCCATTGATGCAAATTATGTACGTTAGGTTAGACATTTTTTTAACGATAGTCGCTTCGGAACTGAATGCTCGCCCATTTGCTTTAAATGTATAAATTACTTTTTCGTTAGGATTGAAATGTTTCTTTTCTGTTTGATTTTTACCGTCATCGTTGAATAGACTTTTGTTATTTTTCAGGCTCGATAATTCTGTGCGAGGGAGAAAAGAAAAGATTCTTTCATTTGGAATTATTTTGTCCTCTGTAGTAGGAGTTTGTCGATGGTGGTGTAAAAATTTGTTTACTTCATTCTCGATCTGTAACGATGAAGCAGATTCGTTCTCGATTAGTTTTATTAACACCGCTTTTGTGGTTTGTACTGCCCTTTCCGCCAGACCGTTACTGGCAGGGTGGTATGGCGGAGAAAAGATATGCTCAATGTTTCTCAATTCACAAAACTTTTTGAAATAGAAACTATTGAATGGAGGCCCGTTATCGCTAACAATCACTGTTGCGAATCCAAACACTGCGAAAATATTATCGAGTACTCGTGCAACAGCATCTGCGGTCGTTTTGATCATTCTATGTATCTCTATCCATCGTGAATATGCGTCAACTAATATTAAAACGTTCGATTAATTTTTGAAAAAATCTATATGGATTCGTTCGAAGGGTTTGATAGCCGAGGGCCAATTTCCGTATACCCTAGGCGTCCTATCTATACCTAAAACTTGGCATTTTTTACAAGAATTAACGAATTTCTCTATATCTGAGCCGAAACCATCCCAATACATAAACCGTCTAGCTATTTGCTTCATTTTTTGAATGCCGTGGTGGTTTGAATGCAACAACTGAAGAGAAGGAAGCTTTAAAGATACCGGCACGACTATGCGTTCACCAAATGTTAAGCATCCAGATTCTACGTCTAACTCATGTCTTTTAGCATAGTAGTTCTTTAATTTTTGATCCTTTACGTGACTTGGCCAACCTCTTCGAACATATTTTAGTACGGTTGATAATAGGGTATCTTTTGCGGACTCTTCGCTTATAATTTTCGAATTTAGAGTTACTTTTCGATCGTCCACCAAATAGTTCAGCTTATTGAATGAACTATATTGATTCTCTAATAAATCTGCGGTATTTAGTTCCTGATACACGGGCATTCTAGATAAGCAATCTGCTACTAAATTTTCCTTACCAGATGTATGAGTGATGTTGAAATCGAATATAGACAACCGCAAAAAATATCGTTGTAACCTTGTGGCTATTATAGGTGGTCCACCTTTTTTACTATTAAAAATACCTAGTAAAGGTTTGTGGTCGGTAACAATTGACACTTTTTGTCCAAGCACATACTTATAAAATTTCTCCATGGCGTAGACGATGGCTAGAGCTTCCCTGTGTAAAATCGGATATTTTTGTTCAGCGTTAGTTAGACGACGCGAGACGAAGAAAACGGGCATTTCATTTCCATTTATTGTGTGACTTAATATTCCAGAGATCCCCTCATCACTAGCATCGCAAGTTACTGTAATTGGTTGGGATGGGTTATAATGAGTAAGAATTTTCGCGCTACAGATTGCATTTTTACTTCTTTCAAAAGCATCATTACAACTGGAGTCCCATAACCACTGACTATCTTTAGTTAAAAGTTTGTAAAGAGGGGAAAGAACTATACTCAGTTTAGGAACAAATTTGGTGTAAAACGTGATCATACCGAGAAATGCTTTAAGTTGCGTTCTTGACTCAGGCACTGACACGGCCGTGATTGCCTTCACTTTCTCCGGATTAGGCGATACTCCTGCCTCCGAAAGAATGTGGCCCAAATATTTCACTTGGGGAACGAACCACTGGCACTTTTCAGCATTGATCTTTACGTTGTGTTGCGCTAATCTTTTTAGTACAGTTTTAATTTTCACTAGAAGCTCTGCGTCTGATTCTTCCAAAATAAGAATGTCATCTATGTACGTCTGAACGTTTGTTATACCCTGTAGTATTCTATCCATTACAGATTGGAAGATAGTAGCCGCCGGCTTCACTCCGAACGGTAATCTTTTATAAGTGAACAAACCTTTATGTGTATTTATAACTAAAAGCTTTTTGGTAGCCTCTGAGACCACTAACTGCTGATATGCTCCTTTTAAATCTATAAGAGCAAAAGTTTTTGCTCCGCTCTTGTTTGTTATCAGCTCTTCAATTACCGGGAGCGGGTAATGATGTGTTGTAATAAATGGATTTACTGTTTTAGACCCGTCCATACAAACTCTAATATCTTTTCTATTCGGTTTCACCACCACTACGAATACCCTTGTGTTCAAGATCTTCTAAGTGTTTAGCTACCGTATCTCTGTGTTTAAATGCTACTGTGTAGGGTCTATGTACAATAGGAATCGCGTTTGGGTTCATCTTTATGTCCACTATCACATCTTTGATTGGTTCTGTTAAATCATCATCGAATGATACAGCAAACTCTTTCTTCAGTTTGTTTACTGTATTTTTAATCCACAATTCTCTTTCCTGCTCACATAAAGAGTTGAGTTTGAAAGTTTCTCTCCATCTTGGCCATATAAAATTGAGCCAGTCTCGACCTAATAGAGGTACGAAGCTTTTAGGAGACTCCACTATAAGTAACCCGAGAGTCAAAAGTTTTTCATTTACCCTCACTTCTACATTAATTTTACCTAGAACACTAACAGATTCTCCCGAAATAACAAAGAACTTTCTCTTATCCGGTATTATGACCTGCTTACTGAATCGCTCGTTGTATGTGTCCAGAGAGCAAATGGTTACACAAGCACCCGTATCGCATTCCATCAATAGTTTGCTATCATTTACCAGCAGTTCCACAAAAGCAGGTGTTACATTATTGGACTTACCTAGCATCACATTGTTGATCCAGTTCGGAGTATCCTCTACGACGTCTATCTCAGTCGCGGACTCGTCGTCATCGATGTCGTTGTCTTCTTCTATACTCATTTTAAGGTCTTCCATAGCTGCCGATAATTGGTTTATCCTGTCTTCGTAAACTCTCTTCCTGTTAAAGCTGCCTTTTGCTGATTGCGCCCCCTGCCGCGGCTTCTTCGCTTTAGGCCACGTACAATGGTATGATAAATGCCCCTTCCTATAACAATTGTAGCACACCGTTTCCTCACTGACCCTAGCATTTCCTCGGTGGCTTGATACATCGCTACACCCAACCGCCAGTTGTTAGATTTTCTAACAATTCTGTATAAGAATCTACCAAAACCTGTATTAGAACTGGGCATATGCGAAATTGTTAGATTTTTATACAAAAAATGTAAGAAAAGCTAACAAAATTGTTAGATTCTTATACAATATTTGTATAAGAATCTAGCAAATTCGCATATGCCCAGTTTTTATACAGGTTTTGGTAGATTCTTAAACAGAATTGTTAGAAAATCTAACAACCGCCGGTTGGGTGTATGTACCGGTTTTACGCCAGCTTGCTCGTTCAACCTTCCGGCTTTGATAACCCCCTTACTCCGCGCCCAATTACTATTCCCAACATAATTGACTTTATTTATGTCCTGTTTAGCCATTTTCCGCGCCTCCAGGGCAGCAATTTCTATTGTTTTGGCCTTCTCTAATAGCTGAGCCAAATTCAGCTTGTGATCAGCATCACGTAACATTGTCTCCCGAGTCTTATCATTTCGTAGACCGGCCACGAATACTGATTGCACCAGCGTAGTTTCCGTTTCTACACTAACACTACAGTGTTCTACAATATTCTGTAGATCAATTGCGAAGTCGTCCAACGATTCGCCATCTTCTTGCCGCCGCGTTATTAAACGATGACGCTCGGCGAACACATTTATTCTCTTCATGCAGTAATTTGAATTTTTTCAAAATTTCTTCATAGGACTTATCGACGATTTTATCTGGTTTGAAACTGCCAATGATTCTATTGGCTGTTTCTTGCCCAACACTTGTTATGAACTCCAAGGCTTTCTCGTCATCAGGGGTCTTATTTAACGCGAAATAAATATCTACAGTTTGCAGATAAGAATTTACATTGAGACCGGGTGAATACAATGGAAATCTTCCTTTGGTTCTTTTGTCCATCATCACTGCTAAAGGCTTATTATCCTCTTCTTTCGACACGTTTGGCATTTTACCGTACCAAGTCAATCACTAATTCGAAAATCCGCGAGGTATTAGATCTTCTTTGATCCTTACAGATCCTTATAATCACGCTTCCCGTTACACTACACACAATTCCGCGCCGTTTGTCCTCGTCGCCAGAATTGTTACGACCGAAGATCGCCTGTTGGATGTTTCGGATAGATTCTAAGGAAATAGTCGATCTTTACTCTTGCGAGGGTCAATCCAAACTGAGCTTTATTAACTCTGTTACTTCTATGTACATCTAGAGAGTATGGTGAGATCTACATCATATCAACTCTCTCAATAGGAAGGCGTTCGCAACGTTCAGTTCAGTTCCACACCCCAGAACGTTGTTTCCACCTGATTTTTCAGGTACATTTTACGTGCACACGTAACTACAAATTTTTCAGAAAATTCAGGTGAAACTTACGTGTCCGGTGAATTCTTTCTAAAACTTAGGTGCGTATGTCTTCATGCTCTTCTATTACCTTAACGTTGTTTTCACAGTTCAATTTGATTTTTCCGTTGTCTTCGTGCCGTATACAAAACTCCGAATGGTTATTTTTCATTTTCGCTTTTTCTTGTGGAGGAAGTTTCTCTGCTCTTTTTTTTTTCTTTTCTTCATTCAACCAAATTCACGTTGTGTGTAATGCAACGTACACACCAGTCAAGCAGTTTGACAAACATTGACTCCGCCCCCAAGAAAACGCTTCGGTTGTTGCTTTGTTTGAACGTGTGTGAAGTTGTTCGAACAACCATTTGACAGTTGGCGACTCGGTTGTAAAAAATTAAAACGGTTTGATTTTGGTTTGAGTTGTTAGGGGTGGAGCACAGGTGGAGTCAAGGTTCGCCGAACATGTTTGAGTATTTGTAGTGCTGTTGCACAAACTCCCATATATTTTTTGATGGTTGGTGCTCAAGTTGGCGCTTCGGTCGTTCGTGTGTGATATCTCGCTTAACTTTTCAAAAGGACCTAAGTAACATTTTTTTCATGATTTAATTTGAGTACTGCAATCAAAAGCTTTAATGTTTTTCTGTTGATTGCGCTATTCAAATTAATTCATGAAAAAAATGTTACTTAGGACCTTTTGAAAAGTTAAGCGAGATATTGTTGATCGAATAAAATAATTGTTCGTGCCGCTGCGATGTTGGTAAAACTTGATGGTCAAACTGCTTGACCGTGTGTACGTTCCATAACAACAATTTGTCTAGTCTTCGGGCACCACACCCTATAACCGTTCGGGGAATATCAAACGAATGTACTTTTCCATGGACAGGCCTCTGTGTCTAACTCTCGACGAGTCTTTTTCTTTTGGCTATATGTATTTGGGAGCATCCCTTCCCAAACTTCAAATGAGATTGCTTATCGCTTATCGCTCGAGAAATGTAATAAACACTATCCACGAATGCGGCCACCGGTCGTCCGAGGACAGTGCGGATTCCTAAGGTTATTACGGGCGATAGTATAAGTGGTCGCCATCCAACCCCGATCTTAATCCGCTTACTTAGTATGGCGCTTCATGAAGGCCAATCTAAACGCCAGTACAGCAAGCTCTGGAGTACCATTTACCCGTACCTGGAGAGAAATAGATCCAGGGTACATCATTAGGATCTACAGTGTGTTCCAGTGGCGTATGGAGGCCGTCATTGTATCAAGTGGAAACTCGATCTAAGATTAACATATTTTAAGACTCTTAGACACATTATGAACAGACAAAAAGTAAAATACCTTTTTCTTTTTTCTATCATGTTAATACAAATAGAAATGTAGAAGACCTATCGACAAAGAAAATAATTCGGAAATCGATGGAATACTTTTACTGGAATACTGGAGTTTGAATTTGCATTCAAGGCTTATAGCATTTCATTAAATAAGCTCTATTCGACATACATTATTAATTTTTAGGAGATAATTGAGATTTCGGAAAACTCTGCACTTCAAATCCAGGGTTTCTAAAAGAAAAGAAAAGTATTTAGAAGAAATTCCTAACATGTTACAGATATGGCATTGAATTCTAAAAGAGTTCCCAAAAAATGAAGTGGATATTATACTTCTGAATGTGACTTGAACTTGATGCGTGGATCACACTCTACAGTTCTCGATATTAAACAACATGAGTCTTTTCTAATGTTTAAGTACTCCTTCCAACGACACCTTAATATTCAACAATAATGTGCTCATTAATGTTTCACTTATTTCACGCCTTCGCTGATTAACAACGGTTTCTGCCATTCGGTTTTACAGGTGGCCATTACAATCGCTCTCCCATGGTAGAAGATAAAAGCGGAAGAATATCATTCGAGGCTTACTGCTGCCATGTCGACTGCAGGTTTAAACATACGACGATTACGACATGGTCCAGGCGTTCATGCTTGGGACTAAGACATCGTTTATCTACTGTTTTTATTGGACTTTAGCACCCGAGAAGTCATCTGCTGTCTCTGACTAGTGCCTAATAGGGAACACAATGAAGCTTCCTGAATGAGAACTATCTGAAAGTGTTCGTCCGAAGAAGTGGCGCGCGGATTAGTTCCGTGGCTGGTTGGAATGTCTCGCTTTTGACTGGATTGGATTTAATTAAACGAACACCACCGGGTGAAACTTCAATATAGGTACTGCAAACGAAGTGGCGAGAGCGGCTGAAGTGGAGACGCTAATGGCCAAAGCTGGCTACCGGAGTGCACATCCCATTGGGAAACGTGACAATTTCGTCGCAATCGCAAAATCCTATTCTGCTCGCTTGCGGAATTCTTCGGCAGTTCCATTCCCGATGATTGGGAGCTGTGGGAAATCGTGATTCAATTTCAATTTAGTTTAAATTATGCTGTCATTAGAAACTACACGCACGTATGGGGGCTTAATTAGAATTCCCGACAGCTGACGGTTTTGGTGCTGATGATGCATAACGAAAGGAGATGTAGGCTGGTGAGTGGCATCATGAGATATTGTGATGCTGGAAAACCTCGCTCTGTTCATTATTCGGTTAGTGCCTTATCAAATCGCATTAAAATCTCCAAATAAAATTTTATTCGTACTGTCAGCTCGTGCGTTCGGATGCCCAATGATTGACAATAATTATTGACCGTTTTAATCATTTAATGACCGGTTGATTACACATGGTTACACTATTCGCTGTTCAAGGTTGAAGCGATGATGGATTCGCCAATATTTATATGTTGTTCCATCAGTAGTTTGTCAATAACAATAGATGTTTTAAATATGGCACTGTTAATCGATCAAAAAGATCGATAAACCAATCGTCACTAACTCAAACACTCAAACTCAAGCTCGTAAACAAACAAAAAATCTTCAAGCTATCCTAAACTGGTACACAGATTACTCGCTTTCATCTTGGTATGGAAAGCATGAAAACCGTTTATCCCGCTACGCCAGGCAGGCAAAGCTAGGGTAAGACGGTATAATGCGCCCCACCTGGCCAAAACGCACCCCTTTGATTTTTAGAAAACTATAACTAACTAAGGGTAAACATCAGTTGGTACCTTTAAATATTTGTAAAACCATCATACTATGTGAATGTGAAAGTATTTTTGTATTACATAATGAAAATAATAGCAAAATACAAAAAGTGACAGTTTTGATGTAACTTTTATTAGGAAAATTATTTTGAGCTTTTTAGTGGAATGTCTTCACTTGTCATAAGACGAGTTAATACAATCCCATTGAATTTCACCACTTGATTGTATCTTGACAGATACGTATTTCGACCTCAACAGTAAGGCCGTCTTCAGTGTCTCGTACTTGACTCGAATTTATTGTTTGTTTGCTCAATATTCTGGAGCGATGCTAGCATATTGTCCGCAAAATTTGCACTGGAATACTCAGTTGGGCAACAAAATAACTCTTCTCAGTGATTAATGTGATATAAAATTGCTTCCATCTTCAAAAATGTGAAGGATTTCGAAAATATGTTTCACTGGTCAAAACGCCCCAGTGTAGGCAGGCATACCGTCCTTACCAACTGTACACAAGCGCAGCGATCCTGCAGCAGTTGCTTCCAAATTATATGGAAAATATTAAAATGTAATTCACACCTGCTTCAATGGACTTATGTTGGGTTTTTAATGTCAAGCACATAAGGATTTGTAACCTTTTTATTATGGGAGAGAAAAAATAATAATGAAGGGCTATGAAACGTCTCTGGCTAAGGTGGGGCGTATTGCCCAGGAACTTTTTGGAATCCATTTTTTCACGACTTTTCAAAAAAGCTTTATTACGTGGTATCTGTAATATTTTTATATGACTACTCACGGGCAATGTATTTGCGACTTCTTGCACTACCAAATAATACAAAGTTTGCATGAATTGTATGAAATGAAAAGTAAAAAGTTATCATAGGTGTTGCCTTAGGGGGGGCGTATTATACCGTCTTACTCTAAATTGGCAGGCAGGTAAAGCAAAAGTCTTTCAGCAAGAAATTATCATTCGGATCGTTCTGATTAGACACAGATAAAAATGGTAATTTTATCTTAAAGTATGCTCATACACCTCGTGGAAAATTTAGATAATGTGTGGGTGTGGCGAATATCCATGGCAATACAATTTTTCGAGAATGATTATGGCAATTGTCCACACTGGGGGTATCTAAACCCGATAAAACCCGCCCACGTGGTATGCAGGCAGCCTCTGAACATGTTCATGTATTGCAAAAAATATATTTTGAAGCACTAATCAAACAGCTGTTCAATCGATTAACACGAATGAACCGAAGATACGTGAGCCGGTCGCTGTCATAAATCATTTTACGTATTCCGTCTGCCGCTGTACATTGCAGCCGAGGAAATAGTGCCGTTTCCAAACGCCCATAGCACTATCATTGATCATCGGCATCGCGATACAGTCGCCGTGCATGACGAATTTATAGTAAAACCGATGAATCCCACCCAAAATGTAACCATCGGCTGTGTATGCACTGAAAAGGCAAAACAGCCATACTGCGTCCTACTGAAATCATATTAACTCAAAAGACAACTTTCAATCGATGGCACTTTTTGCTACCTTTTTCATTGTCTTTTCTTGCACACTGCACGGAGTCTCTGTCAGAAGAGGCCAAAACACCGAACTGTGTGAACATGTTTCTAATTGAATACTTCTCTTGAAACTTCTAACATAACATAAAATTTCGTCTTCTTAGTTATATATGAATATCATTTTTATCTCGCGCAAACCTAGGCAAGAGCATTTGGGCAAGTCGGTATGATATGACACAGCTTATGCAAACTATGTGTTATTTGGTAGTCCAAAAAGTGGCAAATGAATTGCCTGTAAGTAGTCATATGAAAATATTACAAAGAATATGAAATAAAACGAAAAGTCATGAAAAAATGAATTTCAACAAGTGCCTGGGCAAAACACCCCACCTTAATGCATACCACCAGTACCATCGCAATAAAAAGGTTACCAGTGATTGACATTGAAAAACCAGTATAAGTCTTTTTGAGCAAGTTTGAATTACATTTCGATAGTTTCCAGTGAAATATGAAATAATTTGAATTATACCATTTTACTCTAAGTGAATATTTTGAGGACGTAATATGATTATTATTGGTAGTATTAGGATTATTTATCGTATGTAAGATAGATGATAGCTGGAATGTAATCGTTGACCGCATATTTCATCAATTGATGGCTTCTGCCCTTGACAATTCATATGAAACTCCATTTTGATTAAATATTTTCGTTTTACAATGCAAATCATAAAATCCCAATAAGGACTGCGAAATCTAGACCTCCGAAGGTCGAACTGAGAATGTAGTGAGTCCCAATATCGATAATTTTAGTCAGTTTCAAAACTAGTATCGCACAAACCAAGTAAATCGAAGCACATTGATCCGATCGATTCTATATGCAGAATAGCTGGATGGCGCGTTTTCTACCAGTTGAAAAACTAACGTTTACACTACATTCTATAACTTTTTTATTTTTTGACAAAATGACTTGACGAATCTGGCTGAAATTTTAACAGTAGCTTCTGGGAGCAAAATTTAAATGGAAAATTATATGGATTTTCTACGAGGACTTACCGGAATTACCTCTCAAATTCTTCAGATTTTCTACGTAAATTAAAACCAAGATTTTTTTGTTTTGAAGAAATTTCTTCCTTGTCCATAAGAAATTCTTTGGAAATTTCCCGGGAAACTATTCAAAACGCAAAAGGAGGCGATGTACGGATGAAAGTAATTCAGCTGACAAGCCGTTAACCTTAACAGAATGTTTGGCCGAATATGTCATGTGGCTGAAAATGCCGTTCGGCCGAAATGGTCGTTTTCAGAAACGGTCATTTGGCCGGAAATATCATTTGGCAGAACGGGTCATACACACTTTATTTTTTTACCGGGATCTCAGCAAAATGTTAAACTTTTACCGAGTTTCGCACAGCCGTGCCCCAGCAAACATGCTTTTTGCCGAGATTTCTGTCAAAATTGCTGAAAATCAGCAAGTAATTTGCCGAAAATCAGCTAACAAACGTCATTTTTCCCGGGATATCAGTTCTTATTTTACTGGGCAGACGGCTGTGCGGATTTTTGCCGAGGTGCAGAATTAAAAACTTAGTGTGTACAGCTTAAAATGTCATTTTCTGAACAGATAATCGGCCCGTTCGGTCAAATGGCCCTTTCTGCAAACGGCTGTTTTTGTCTAATGACCTATTTGGCCAAACAACTTTTTCGACCAAAGGATCAGTTTGGACGAACAAAATTTTCAACTGTCCATTTCGACCCAATTATTTTTTTTACCCGAATGGCCCTTTTCTGCCAAACGACCATTTCGACCAAACGGCATTTTCGGACAAATGACTTATTCGGCAAAATAACCACTTGTCTTTTACGCTCAAATAACATATTCGGTCATATAGTTTTCGGTCTAATTGTTTGCTTGGCTAACACTCAGAGCCAGAGTTCGTAATTTTCATTTTGTTGAGACGAAATTAAGCGATTTTCGAATCTTTTTTCGAAGTTTGTAGTGAAAAAGTGCCCTTGAAAACGTGAGTGAATTTTGTTCTGGATTCCGAGATGCTTGTCCTTAAGCCTCACTCACTTTTCGCGAAAATTTTCGGTAAGCAATTACAAACATTTTATGACCGCAACAGGATTCGAACCTAGAACATCAACAAAAATGGGGACGGCAAGCGGTCACTATAGCCATACTACCACATCGACTGCATGTAAGGACTAGGCTGCTCTTTTTGCTTTCAGTTTATGCAATCAGTTGGACATCGATTGTTCCGATCTTTACACGAAGTTAGTTCATGGTGTATTTTTACACCATGAAAGCATACTTATATACCGAAACCCCACCAAATGAAAACAACTTGGCCAAATGGTTCTCGGCCGAATGACTTTCGGGCAAACCGATCTTCCCGTCATTCGGCCAATTTTTTTTTGCCATATTAAAAATTATTTTCTGGGTTACTATGATGGTCCTTTCAAACATCTTCCCAAGGAATTTCTATTCTACATCTCGATATTTCCATGAGTCGACGGTCTCTCCAATATAAGGCTTCCGGGAAAAGGGAAATAAATTCGAAATTTCCCGGGATCCCGGGAAATAAATTTGAGCGTTTTGATCAACAGAAATTTATTAATTATCATAAATAAATATTAAAGCTCAGATTATTTTGCCTATTTGGAAGTTGATTTTGCTGCTCCTGGACTTCATCTCATAGCTCCGGTATTGGTCCTACGAAAAACAAAGCAATGAAGAGGTATTTGATTTGTTTATTATTTTTGTGATTTTTTCAGCAGTGAGCATGCATGTTAGCAAAAAGAAGCGACGAAATGGTTGCCGTATTTCTTTGTTTCGCGATTAGATGAATATATGTTCAGTGAGATTGAAAACGGAACAGTTCCCCTACAATGTTCAAATATATTACAAACTATTCGACCCGGCAGACGTTGTACTGCATAGTAGGCGAAAATGCGCGTTGTAAACTGCCTATGCAAATTTTCCATACGAATCTTTATTTTAGTTTTTCACGATTTATTCAACTTAATTCGTGATTTTTGCATGAAGAAATATTATATAAACCCGTCGGAAACTATAACGAACAACTGCTTAAGAAATGAAGAAAATCCATCCAGCCGTTTTCGAGTTATGCGGATACGAACACAGACCATTTCATTTTTATTATATAGAGAAGTAAGAAACTAGCCAATTTATTTTTCGTGTAACTTTATCTTTCCTTTATTCTTATATTTTTTTCGTGTTGGGTATCGTTATCACTGCGACCAGTTTTTTGATTTATTGTGATGTATTCCCCTTTTTATATGGCTTTATCACAATGTCAAGGCACTATTTAGAATGACCGTCAAATGTGACTCGTAGCCTTTTCCTAGTCTGGTAGTACATTTTTAATAAACTGCACCACCAGATTGGGTGTTTTTCTCCAAACTTCATAGGGTTCTAATAGCCCTTTGTTGAAGAACTTTATTCTTATTTTGAAAATTGCCGGGCAATGGCATAAAATGTGTTCCGAGTCTTCTTTATCCACGCCACAGAATTTGAGAAGAAGAAGTAAGAACTCAGTTTCAGTGGATATCCCGAGTAACACAATTTAGACGTATTTAGTTGCAGCAACTCATATATGACTGGATTTGGTCATTCATAGGTTACAGTAACTCGTTTATGACAAGTGTGCTGCTTGGGATGGCATAGAACTAACATCCCCTAACATCCCCCACTAACATCCCTAATCCCAGCTAATCATTCAATTGATGCTTTGTGCAATTCCACTGTTTCTTGTCTATCGCGGAGTAGCAACAATAGATATGTGTAGACAGTTAAAGCTAAGCTTAGTAATTGACCTGTTCAGCCGAACGACATTCTAGGTCAGCGGTTCTCAACCTAGGGTTAACTTTGCTGGACCCAGGGGGTACCTCGGACAAAAATGCGTAATGGCGGATGTACTACAATTCCAATAAACACTTATTGATCAAGTTTTAATAATTGTGTAATTTTGTATTTCCAATTGTGTATTTTTTCATTTCCACGAAGCTAAATAGCATCGTTACAAGCACTGTTGGTATAATCATTCAATAAATCTCAATTATCGACCCTGCCGCGCGAGCAAACTCGTTTGCGAATTATAATGCATCATGACTGAGTTTTTAAAGCAAGTACGCATAGTTTCATATATTTGCCGAAAAAAAAACAGTTCGCTCCAAAAAGCGTTTCAACTCACGGTTAATTTGAATCGTTCATGAGTTTTGAGATTTTGAGTTTTCACCAACATAGATTGCAAGAGGCTTGGAAGCCTTCTTCTAAGCAGCCCGTATGCTTTCTTTTGAGAGGCTCCGGAGTAAGTCTGAAGCCTCTTTTCAAGAAACGCGAAAGGTTTTTTTTTTCAAGAGGCTCGGAAGCCTCATTTCAAAAGGCTCGGAGGCTTCCTTTCAAGAGGTTTGGTAGCCCCATTTCAAGAGGCTCGGGAGCCTCATTTCATGAGGGTCGGAAGTCTCCTTTCAAAAGTCTCAAGTCAAGAGTTAGAAGTCTCCTTTCAAGAGACAAGAGTCAGAAGTCTCCTTTCAAGTGGCTCCGAACCTTCTTTTGAAAGGTTAGCAAGCCTTCTTTCAATAGGCTCGGAAGCCTCCTTTTAAGAGGCTCAGAAGCGTCCTTGCAAAATGCTCAGAATCTTCCTTCTAAGAGCCTCGGAAACCTCGGAAGCCTCCCTTCAAGAGATTCGGAAGCTTCCAAAAGTATGTATAAACCTAATTTGAATTAGAAAGCTTCACGGAACAGCAAAAATTTCAGACAACTTTTTGGAGTAAAATATATCCCGTAAGATCGGCTGTACCTCAATGCATGTAAAAGCTCGAAAGGGGACTTCCCAGAAAAAGGTTTAGAACCGATGTTCTAGGCTTAATGATTTTTGGTCAGATGGGTTTCGGCTTAACGGGCTTGGTGGTCATATGGCTACCACTACCACCTCATACGCAGGAGGTCGTGGGTTCAATCCCAGGCCCGTGCCTTCCCTCCTTCTTTTTATCTTTCAATGTATTCCTCATGTTCTAGCTAGTGGAACTGGGAACTGGAAAGAACTGGAAATGGGATTTCATGCGGTTTCCATATTCTATACTATTACAACATGACTGATTCTAGCAGGTAATTGTTAGAATTTGAAATGAGCAAAAAAGCAAAATTCCGCATGAACTCTCGTGGCGAGTGCAGAGGTGTTCCGGGCATGCAGTTGGCGAGTGATTGCATCATCAATTTCTTCCAATCCCCGATAGACCGTGAGGATGTGACCAGCGCCGTTATCGACCATTTAAATACCAGAGCTCTCGGATTGTGCACCTTGAGGTTGGAAAGCAAATCACATGCCTCCATACATTGGATCCCTATGCAATTGCGATTGTTCTGGTCAATTACGGAGTAGCAACTACGAAATGCAAGGTCATCATCTCATGCTTATGCTCATGCTCAAATGATTTTTGGTCAGATGGGTTTCGGCTTAATGGTTTGTTCGACCATATGACAAGGCATATAATAATATTATTTTCTTAAATTTAATAACATAGAGATTTTTTTATGTCAACCGATTTATGATGTCCAATTATGTCTAACATACTTAAGCCTAACGTCCTTTATGTTTATCGTACTTATGCCTCACGAGGTTTACCTTATATAGGGTCATCATCCTGGCTTGCGACATATCGGACGGAGTTGTTGAACGTCCACTTGTAACTGCTGGCTACTCTTCACGTAGTTTTTTTTTTGCGCGAGAAAAGCACCAATACACCCCAAATTGAATGCATTAAAAATTTGGACACCGAAACTTGTACGGAGGTCCCTCTAAAATATTTCCTAAGAAATATTCCATCTGACCGATACAAAGGCATGTTAAGAAAAAAGTTCCTTGAATTTCGCATACTGCGTTATCTCCGTAAGTCGATACCTCCCTTACTCGATATTCTTCAAGTCGAAGTAATTTCCCAAATCATTTTCACCTCGCTAACTCGATGTTGTCAGAATAAGTTCACATGCACAATATTTACGATATCGGGCCGATTGGCCGAAAAGTTAAAAAACTTATATTGTGAGTAATGAGTAGTAGGAATTACATGAAGTGTGCAGAAAAAGAAGTGAGACATTTCGTGCATCTCATAATAGAAAATAGGAAGTGAATTGAAACTATATTTGACCCCGGGAGTCCTGCTACGTCCCAGAAGGGGATGTGCCTAAGCCCCAAGCTGCTGGTCTAGAGCCAACGGCAGCTTCCGGGGTGGGCACTCAAGGCCTCTTTTCTCCCGGGTCCCAGGGCGTTGTTTGGAAGGGAGAGTTTTCGGTGGGGTGGTCCTTATAAAAATTATTGATTTACCTTTTACACTTTTTATTCGGTGACTACGGGTGACGGTGAACGTTCGTACACTTCGCTGGCGCGATACCAGCGGGAAGGTGCCAATGGCGGGCGGCCAACGAACGTACAGCTGAGCGGAGGTCGGGCGGTGGCCTGTCGAAAGCCGCCGACGGCGGGGGACGTAGAAACGGTGACGGTGGTGCGCCGAGAAGTTGGTTTGGTTGAATGGTTGAATGGTGGCGGGATGACGCTCGACTGGTGGCCTGTCGAGGAGCTGCGATAGCAAAGAATAGCTTCAATCGAGGATGACGAGCTTTGCACTGATGCACAGTGGGCCAGTCGAAGGTCGCAGGCGGCGTAGAATAGCTTCCGGGAAGCAGACAGTGGCGTGGGGCCTAACGACGGGGTCGATGAAGAATCCCACGTGCGACCGACTTAGGTGAGGGTGCCGTAGTGCAACGCGGCGGTGGTGTGGCGTTCCGCCACGGGCTTGACATCGGCTGTAGGGCAGCCGATGGTTAGCCCTAAGACCAGCGAAGGCGAGGAAGGGCTTGGATGGCGGCTCGTTAGCAGCCGGCTGGTGGTTTATCACTGAACGGCGACGGTGTGGAGTGGCTTGGTTGGTGGTGGATCTCGAGAGGCGATGGTGTACTAAGGCTTGGACGGAATGTGTTGGCGGGAGTCGATAAACGGCGACTTCAAAAGTGTCCTTGCCATGTAACGGATTTCCACTTCGCGGTACAGGTGACCGTACACTCAAACGGATTACGGTTGCAATTCAACCAGATTTCCCAGATATATGCACGAGGAATCGAGGTTACTTTTCACCGAAACACGACCGCACCATCGTTCGATCACACACTTAATAAACTCTTCTCGCTTCTTTCCACCAAGCGAAATCTCCCAGTCCCACTCGGTGCTCACTCTCGCTGCATCCGCCCACATAGCCACCCATTTCGCATTTATTCTTCCTCGTCACCCGTTATCATTTTTCGTTGGTAACCGTCGTCACCGCAGCCAAACGAGCGAATTTTGAATTGCCCGTTGGTTCCTAGCTGTACAAAATTAAACCCTACAACCCCACACAAATTAACAAACTAGTTACCGTTCGGTAACATCCCCCTCTGGTCAGAGTAGCAAAAACTAATTATAACAATAATTCTTTTTTTGATTCTATGAATGATTATTTAATTTGCACAAAACGGAATAACAACAAAACCCTCTGGGTGCGGAAACATAACAAATAAACTATACATGCCATAACAATGGGCTTCACTTCACAATATCTTCCTTTTCTGTGGAACCTCATCGCGAATGTCGAGGTCGAGGGACTATACGGTCAAAACCTCCGACTAGCGTCTTGATGTTCGTTCTAACAACACCCTGTAACTTGTAGGTAGGCGTCGTACACAAGGTGGACTAAACATTCCAATCCACATGATACTTATTTTCGAATATTTAATTATCGTCTATAACGAAATCGCGCCCGACTGTCACGCGGGACAGAAGTTTCTCGCTTGGAAGAACACATATGACTGTCGAATCTATAACATCAAAATCAATATAAGGAATTATTGTCTAGCTCACCCTTACCATGGCTAGAGTACTAGGACCCACTACAGGTTTAATTACTCATACTGGTATGGGCAAGTATATAAGGTCAACGACACTTATGACAATGTGTCGTTAGTACTACATAACTACATTCGAGACGAAAACGAAAAAGTAATAACAGTGATCGATTTACCAAGACAATCAGCATCTGAACCGATCAATTTTGACCAGGGCTAAACTCAGTAGTAAACTGGCTTTGCTCCATGTAGGAGGGAACCTTCGCGCGTGAATAGTTACTATTCCGAGGACGTCTCCTCGAGTTACGGGAGTGACCGTTGGTGATGGTATAACCTACATAAATTGCAGCTGGTCCCGAAACGTCATCGTGACACGCTACGGTGTAAGCGTTTGTCAGCGACAACGAGGTGTGGACTCTAGGGTAGGATTTTCTATCAATGACCAAGAAGAAACATGAGTTAAACAGTTTGTCAATATTCAGTTTTTGTCTCAAAATGCTTGTTGGGGACTGGGAACCCTATTCTCGGTCCATCAGTCTAATGGGAACAATAACAATTGTGCTATTGTCCAGCTTTCAAAAGACACGCCGGCCACACACCTATATTATGGCCGGTGCTATCCATTAGCTCATAGGATGACGAACCATGCCTAGCTATCACCTCACATGGCACGTATTGCGCACCGAGCTTGGCGTTATAAAACTCGTTTGCGTTTGACAACTTGGTATTCTTTTTATATACAACGTCTCCTATGGCGAAGGGCTTAGCCGGTCTACGCACTCGTAGATTGTACGTTCGAGCACATGCGTTATGTGCTTGTTGCAGGTGCTTGTGCACCAGGGCGTATAACATGGGATTTTGCTCCCTTACCCTTGCTGCCCTTTCTTGCAGCGACGATTCCTCTTCGCTTTCGAAGCGTGAATGATCCGTTCCCTTTAAAATGGCTTCCTCCTCTCGCCACCCGGAACGGCGTGTAGCCGGTAGACGAGTGGATGGTTGAATTTATTTCTATCTCGATTTCGGAGAGGCGTGTATCCCATGTCCATGGTTGTCTCTAGCATATGAGCGAATTGCCGTGTTTATTACGCGATTTACACGTTCTCCGGGGTTCGCTTGTGGATGATATCACGAAGATAACCACTGCTTAACCTCAAATATATTCATAAGATCGCGGAACTCCCGTGATGTGAACGTGGTGGCATTGTCAGTGAGAACGATGGCTGGTACCGAATTGCGGTAGAACCATTGATCCACCAATACCGAACAAAGGGTCTTTGAGGAGATCTTTGGGAACGCATGAATTTGAACCCATTTGCTGAACAAGTCCATCATCACAAGGATGTATTGTTTACCACTTGTTGAGCGGGGCAGGGGACCTATGTAGTCCAGGGCCATTATTTGCCAAGGACGACAGGCATCCCGCATATCTCCCATTACAGGGCTAGTTGAAATATTCGGAGGTTTAATTAGTTTGCACTCGGTGCATTTCCGCACGTATTCCCGAACATCTCGGAACATGTTTGGCCAGAAAAACTTCTGACGTATTTTTCCAACAGTTTTGTCGACTCCAATATGTAATAGTCCGTCATGGTTGGCTGTAATGATGGATTTACGTAATTCTGGACTAGGAACGACTTTCCAGTCGAACCGATGGTCATCCAAATCGTCATTAAATACGTATTTGAGTAATTGGTCGTTTTCTAGTCGAAAATCGGGGTACTCATCAGGCGACTTACTAACCTGCTCTTTGAGGGAGTTATACCAGTCGTTTACCGATTTCTTCGATATGGCCATCACACCCCTCGACAGGGCGTCTGGGACAATATTGTCCTTCCCTCGACGATGTATGATGGTCATGTCATACATTTGGAGAGCCAGGCTCCACCTACTGAGCCTCGACGATGTTCTCCACTTTGAACGCTTAATAAACGTCAAAGCAGACGAATCTGTGACGAGAATAAAGTGGCTCCCCTCTAAGTAGCCTCTAAAGTGCTCTATTGCCAGGAGTGCGGCCAGCCCCTCTTTCTCCGTGGCATGATAGGAGCGTTCGGGAGTAGTGAGCTTTTTGGAGTAATACTCCACTACTCGCTCTTGGCCATCCACCTTTTGAGTGAGGACACCGGCAATTGCGTAGTCACTTGCATCGGTGTGCACGATAAACTCGTGGTCGAAATCAGGACTTGTTAAAATTGGAGCAGTTATCAATTTCTCCTTTATCTCCTGGAACGCTTCCTCGGCTTCTGGAGTCCATTTCAGGGTCTTTGACTTCGTTTTTAGAAGTTCTGAAAGGGCTGCGGTAGTCCGACTATAATCGGCGATGAATCGCCGATAATAGTGGACATCCCTAAAACCGACGGAGTTTAGTGATGGTAGTTGGCCGTTCATACTCGACTATTGGCCTAATCTTCTCGGGATTAACCCGCAATCCTTGAGAAGACAGGATGTAGCCGAGAAACGGAATTTCTTCCAGGCAGAAGTGAGACTTCTCCAACTTTATCGATAGGTTGGCGTCTCGTAGGCGTCGCGCTACCTCTTCGAGCAGCCGTACGTGTTCTTCAAACGTCTCTGTCACTATGACAATGTCATCTAAGTAGACAAAGACGTAAGGTTCCAGTACACCCTGACCTAACACTCGATTCATCAACCTGGCCAGTGTTGCTGGGCTGTTGACTAAACCGAATGGTAGGCGAGTGTACTGGAACATCCCTTCCCTGCACACTGAACGAACAATACTTGCGCGACTTCTTGGCCAGCGGGATTTGCAAAAGGCCTCCGAGAGGTCAATCGTCGAGAGGTAACGCGCTCGAGGTAGCCGGCTAAGTATTCGTCCAGGATGCGGGAGGGGATAAGCATCACGTACGGTGCGCTCGTTGAGTTTGCGAGCGTCAAGACACAAGCGAATCGCCCCCGATTGTTTGCGAACGGGAACGATATTGAGTGACCAATCCGAATTAGATTCCTCAATGATCCCCCGGTCCAGCAATCTGTCCAGTTCAGCGAACAGTCCCTCTTGGATTTTCGGCGCAATTGGGTACGGGTATAATCGTACGGGTTTGGAGTTCTTGAACTCCTCGCTGAGGGTGATAGTATGCTCACATTGTTGGGTGGTGTCTAGCTTTTCGTCAGTCGCAACTTTGAAAAGTTTTTTTGTTTGCTCTAACCGATTCTGTTGATCGGCGGTGAGTGACACTTTTGTCGTTTCTGGACTTGGAATGGACACCGACGCATCAGCAGTGATGGAAGCAATAGCGGGGTAGATTCCGAATACTCGCCAGAAGTCCATGCCACAGATGCACTCCTTAGTTAATTCTGGGGCTACCAATGTTGCAATCACCCTGGTTTTCCCCATAAATGTGTACGGCATAAAGACTTCACCGGACACTGCCAATTGGGATCCATCGGCTGTGTGTAACTCGACTGGATTAGTTGGCTCTCTAATCTTTATCCGGCGGAATTGGTCAAGTAATGTTCGGTTGATAAATGTCAAGTTGCTTCCACAGTCTAACAAAGCTGTGACTTCAACATCAAATATTTTGATTTTTACGTGCGGACGATCGTCTAGAAAATTATGGAGTGTAATTTTGTTAATTTGTGGTGAAGTGATTTCGCCTCAGGTTCCTCCGTACTTGCGTTGTAAAAACAACTAAGTTCGGACAACCAGTTGAGGAATTCATCATCACTCTGCGCTTGTGGAAGTTCCAGCGGCTTTAGGACTTCCGCATCTGGTTTTTTAGACAGTACGGACAGTTTTTTCTGGTAACCCCCTTGAACGCACAACCATCGCAGAAAACTCTGCGAGGAATCGGGCAGTCAGACAAATCATGTTCGTCTCCGCAATTAAAGCATTCTCCCTCCTCTGGAGGAGAGTAGTTCGCGATCATTTTTAAAAGTGCACTGGGTCGACTAGGACCAGGAAGTGATTCCTTAGTTGGTCCCGGCGAATTCATTTCCCTATCCGGATTTTTCGAATTTATCTGTGGCTTAGTTTTGAAAGCTGACCCTTTTGTACGGTCGGCCTCGGACTTGGAGTTTTTCGAGAATTGGCTCGACTTGTTATTCGGTTCTGACGACTTAGTTCGAGGAAAGAGTGGCTTCGAGCCGGTAGTTCCGTTAGAGTTCGTGAAGATTGCGCACGTCTCTCGTTTAGATGTCCCGAATACCTTGGAAAACGCAGAGAAATCCGTAGCATCCAACTCCTTGCCTATGCTCATAAGGTCCTTCAGTGTTCCCACGTTTCTCCCAATAAGAGCTTTTCGGCAATCATATCGCATGTTAGTTTTGAGGACTTCGATCTTCTCCCTCTCGGACATAGGCTGGCTCATGGCTTGGAACAGTTTTTCAACCTGCAAATAATATTGCTGGAAAGACTCCCCCTTTTGTTGCCGAGTCTGATAAATTTTCGTACGAAGCACGGAGTCTAGGTCTGGATGACGAAATTCATTTTTCAGTTCGATCACCAAGTGTTCCCAACTAAAGAGTGAATTACGGATTCGACACGCGGTGTACCAGCTTAGCGCTGCCCCGTCGAATAAATGAATTGCCGAGTCGAACAAGTCCTCAGCTGAGGCATGTTCAGAAATGGCCAATTGGTGGATGTGTGAGAGAAAATCATTCAATCCTAGACCGTGATCGTTCCCAGTGTATTTATTTATTTTCCACTGGGAAACGGGAGTTACTTTTCGCGATGGCACTACCGGAGAGGGTCGTCGATTGACTTCACCAACCGAAGCGGCAGAGATCGGAGCGGGTTGACTCGGTATATTTTCCCCTACCGTGGATGTAAAAGATAAGTCATCCAGTCTTCGCTGGAAGGAACAATCCAAAGGTTCTGCACCTACTAGTGTAGATTCAGGAAACGCTAAGCTTTGTTTTAGTGGTGCATTTCGCCCAGATGTTGCTCTAGTACCACTTTCAAAGTCCGCCCAATTCACTCTAGGAGCTGCAGGGGTTGCCTCCGGCGCTTCCTGATACTCCAGGAATGGATTGGTACTGTTAAGTTTCGGAATTTGTGGGGTGGTTTTTGCATTTCTTCCTTCAGCCCACTTATCTGGGACGAAAGGGCTTTCATCAAACTCCCAATATCCGTCATCGCTTGGTTGAATTGTTCCACTGTTACATACCGAACTTCCTTTGGAATTGCTCCCAATGACCTCTGTGACCTAGGGGCTGGTGTGGGTGGTGGCGATCTACCCCCAATGGCTTCATCTAGCAATCCGATGTCACTGTCTGTTTCCTCGTCGGATGGTGCAAAAAAGACATCATCTGACCAGAAATGTTCTGAAAATAGGTCCAACACACTTCGATATGTTTCGCCAGCTTTTAGTTTTAAATCACCGATTGCATGGTTTTTCACCACCGCCAGGCGATGGCCTAAATGCAACAACCTAGCTCTGAAAACGTTTTTTCCATTTTTTGCTGTTTTCGCTAGTTTCTGTTCGAGTTCTCTGAATAGGTACTTACACGCTTCCAGATCCATTTCAGGATCCTGGTCGTAGTGAATAATAAACTCATGACCTTCCTGTTCATCTTTTAGAATTTGTTTGAGTCTGCGTCTACGTTTACACCGTGATTCATCATCACCGATAACGACGTTGCGGAGAAGGAGCTCGTAATCGAGTTCACCGGGAGACAGATGGTCTACCCGCATTCCGCGGTAGAGAACGTTAAAGTCCGGACCGGACACGGACACGCGCGGTGGCATATTGACTATCGAAATGGATATGTGGTGTGGAAGGTAACAAATTCAATTATTTTTTCCTTCACAAAACGCGACTTCAAACTACCCAAGACACAAGTGTGTTAGATAAATGATTCAATCAAGTTTTACTAGTGAAAGTGACTAATTTGTGACTATTCGCGTTGTTTTCGCTAAAGATCAGATTTGCTTTCGTGTCACACCAAAGTGCATTGAAAAATCAGTCTATATGTTTCCGTTCCCAGAGTGACCAGAGTGGATTTTAAGGAAATACTATTTCGTGAAAACTCCCCCAACGCTTGTGAGAAAAAATATCCTGGAATATTTTTTCCTCCTAGGAACCTAGATTGGTTTATTTTTCAGTTGGGCGCCAATGAAACTATATTTGACCCCGGGAGTCCTGCTACGTCCCAGAAGGGGATGTGCCTAAGCCCCAAGCTGCTGGTCTAGAGCCAACGGCAGCTTCCGGGGTGGGCACTCAAGGCCTCTTTTCTCCCGGGTCCCAGGGCGTTGTTTGGAAGGGAGAGTTTTCGGTGGGGTGGTCCTTATAAAAAATATTGATTTACCTTTTACACTTTTTATTCGGTGACTACGGGTGACGGTGAACGTTCGTACACTTCGCTGGCGCGATACCAGCGGGAAGGTGCCAATGGCGGGCGGCCAACGAACGTACAGCTGAGCGGAGGTCGGGCGGTGGCCTGTCGAAAGCCGCCGACGGCGGGGGACGTAGAAGCGGCGACGGTGGTGCGCCGAGAAGTTGGTTTGGTTGAATGGTTGAATGGTGGCGGGATGACGCTCGACTGGTGGCCTGTCGAGGAGCTGCGATAGCAAAGAATAGCTTCAATCGAGGATGACGAGCTTTGCACTGATGCACAGTGGGCCAGTCGAAGGTCGCAGGCGGCGT
Organism: Armigeres subalbatus; assembly: GCF_024139115.2. Lineage (NCBI taxonomy): Eukaryota > Metazoa > Arthropoda > Insecta > Diptera > Culicidae > Armigeres > Armigeres subalbatus. The sequence continues at coordinate 444,947,859 of NC_085140.1, forward strand.
AGAATAGCTTCCGGGAAGCAGACAGTGGCGTGGGGCCTAACGACGGGGTCGATGAAGAATCCCACGTGCGACCGACTTAGGTGAGGGTGCCGTAGTGCAACGCGGCGGTGGTGTGGCGTTCCGCCACGGGCTTGACATCGGCTGTAGGGCAGCCGATAGTTGGCCTAAGGCCAGCGAAGGCGAGGAAGGGCTTGGATGGCGGCTCGTTAGCAGCCGGCTGGTGGTTTATCACTGAACGGCGACGGTGTGGAGTGGCTTGGTTGGTGGTGGATCTCGAGAGGCGATGGTGTACTAAGGCTTGGACGGAATGTGTTGGCGGGAGTCGATAAACGGCGACTTCAAAAGTGTCCTTGCCATGTAACGGATTTCCACTTCGCGGTACAGGTGACCGTACACTCAAACGGATTACGGTTGCAATTCAACCAGATTTCCCAGATATATGCACGAGGAATCGAGGTTACTTTTCACCGAAACACGACCGCACCATCGTTCGATCACACACTTAATAAACTCTTCTCGCTTCTTTCCACCAAGCGAAATCTCCCAGCCCCACTCGGTGCTCACTCTCGCTGCATCCGCCCACATAGCCACCCATTTCGCATTTATTCTTCCTCGTCACCCGTTATCATTTTTCGTTGGTAACCGTCGTCACCGCAGCCAAACGAGCGAATTTTGAATTGCCCGTTGGTTCCTAGCTGTACAAAATTAAACCCTACAACCCCACACAAATTAACAAACTAGTTACCGTTCGGTAACAGAATAATGATAAGTGATAAGTAAAAAGTCTAAAGTAAGAAGTGAGAAGTAAGAATTGAGAAATAAAAAGTGAGAAGTTAGAAATGAGAAATTTGAGAAGTGAGAACTGGAAAGTGAGAAGTGAAAAGAGGGAAGTGATAGTGAAAAATGTGTAGTGAAAAGTAAGAAGTCAGAAGTGAGAAGTAAGAAGTTAAAGATAGAGATGAGCCAGCCTAGGGCTGAAAATCTCTTTAATAAAGATATAAAAAAAAAAAAAAGTTAAAGATAAGAAATGAGAAGTGATAAATTCGAAGTGACATGTGAGAAATGAAAATTGTGCTGTGAGAAATGAAAAGTTAGAAAAGGTAAGCAATAAGTGAAAAGTAAATTAGTAAAAAAGTAAAAAGTGAGAAGTGAGAAGAAAGAAGTGTGAAGTGAGAAGTAAGTGTTGAGAATAGAAAAATGAGACGTCAGCAGTTAGAGGTGAGAAGTTTAAGAAGTGAGAGGTAAAAATGAGAAGTGAAAGGTGAAAAATGAGAATGGAAAAGTGGGAAGTAAAAAGCGAGAAGTCAAAAGTGAGAAGTGAGAAGTGAGAAATGCGAAATGAAAAGAGAAAAGTGTGAAGAGAGAAGTGAGAAGAGAGAAGTCAGGAGCGAGAAGTGCGAAGTGAATGATGAGAAATTAGAAGAGCAGAGAGAGTAGTGAGAAGTATTAAAAGTGAAAATTGAGAAGAGTGGAGTGCGAACTGAGAAGTAAGAGGACCAAGTAGTAAGAAGTGAAAAGTGAGGTGAAAATAGGATTTTTTAACCTAATCTTTATTCCTGCTCATCATTCCTTCTCCCTCCTTCCTGCTTTCCTTGAGAAAATAGAAGTGGAAAAATTGTGAAGTAAGAGCTGCGAAGTAAGAAGTGAAAAGTGAAAGGTAAAAAGTGAGAAGTGAGGAGTGCTGATTCTAAAAACATTTCATTTCTCACTTCTCAACTCTCACTTTTTACTATTCATCTCGAACATCTCACTCCTGACTTCACTTAATAAGGAAATAAATTTTAACTATTTTAAATATTAGATTAAATGGCATTCGACCAGATGGCATTCTGTAAAATGACCTTAGTTAACCATTTTAGACCATATTTCTACATCTTATGAAAAGAGTTTGATATTTTGGAAGAAAAATATAAATGTTTTCTCTATCTCGATACCTCCCTAATTCGATGGTCCCTTCAATTTCGAGTAAGGGAGAGTTCACTGTGGTACCTATATGATTCATAGCTAATTGAAAAAGGATAGTTATTCCCACTTTGTTTAAAACTGGTTTCTTGGATTTCTGTGACATCTGTGACATCAACATAGCAATCAACTCTAGTTCCTGTGAAAAATATAAAAAGGGGGAATATACCACCCATGTGAAATACACAAGTACCCGAACAATATTTGCCATGCCTCCAAAAACTTCACTAATATTCAGCGACGTGAATATGGATTTCAACCACCTCTTCAATACTAGATGGATGTTCTCATTGAACGATGAGAGAAATAAAGAAATCCTATATTACATTTTAAGCTTGTATGTACTGCCGTGAATCATAAATTTGTCCCATATGAATAGGATACCCAGCAAAAATGGGACATATATGCGATTCACGGCAGTGTAGTTCAATTAGTATCCAAAGTTAGCTCACATAGTTTTTACCAAATGAAATAAAAAGTAAATGATCGTTTATGTCATAAATCGTTAAACACATTTATAACAGTTTGGAATGTGCAAGAAATCAAAGCTACATATGGTCAAAATATATTACTTTGCATCAGTGTGCACCGATCGCTGTTATCCAACAAATTTAATTGTGGTTTTTATTTACCGACAAAACTTGACGTGCAGTCACGACCTTCACACGGTGATACACATTCACGTCGTGCATGATCCAATTCTCTCCCATCCGAATGCACAGCTGACTGCTTGCCCACATAAACCTACCCAGAGCTGCCACCCGATAACAACCTGTCACCATATAATATAGGTTTTAAAACGGCCGGCCGAACGAAATCGAAAGTGCAATGAACCGAACCTCACCGATGGCAGAACTTGCGAAATGATTTTGCTCGGTTTTGCGATAAAATACGTACCTGATCAGCATTTTGATCCTGGTAGAAAAAAAGGCCCACTAGTTAAAACATTATAAAAACCGTCCCCAGCCGGGTGGTAAGGCATCAGTCGCTTTAGGTCCACCGTCCAAACCCAGTGTTTGTAGGCCATATTTGTTCAATTGGCAGCATCAATTATGAAGGTAAGAAAGCATAGAAAGAAGTTACCCACTGCTTACAACAATAATTCTGATTTAATTTTTTAATATATTCTAGGCATTTGTGGTCTTTTGCGTGGCTTTGGCCGCGGCTTCCTCATCGGCAGTCGACGAATCCTCAAAGAAGGACAAACGTGGTATTTGGGATCTGGGCTACGGTCACCATGACTCGTTATCCTATGATAGCCATTATTACGACAGCAACCCGTGGACGCCCATCAAGCACAATTACGCAGACGATCATCACCATGCGATCGAGGTCGAGAAGAAGATCGTAGTGGAGAAACATGTTCCGTATGTCGTGGAGAAGAAGATTCCGGTTCACGTTGATCGCCCAGTGCCATATCCAGTGGAAGTGAAGGTCCCGGTTGTCCACAAGGAGTACGTCGAAGTGCCGAAACCGTATGCCGTGCATGTGGAGAAGCACGTCCCGGTGTACATCCCCAAGCCGGTTTATGTGGAGAAGCCAGTGCCGGTCAGCATCTACATCAAGCAGAAGAAGAAGCACTGGGGTTGGTTCTAAGGGGGTGGAATCAGGGAGACTGAGTACCTTATTAAACAAAGATCGTTGAGTTAATTTTAAATTAGATACACTTTAATTCATTGTTGCGAAATATCACATCGTTATCAGGGTCGATGGTCTACCTCTTTGAAATTAAAACACGTTAATTTTTGTTATGTAATTTCGTTGAACTTCACTAATCATAATAATACTTGGTAATTCTTTAGAGTGCTTATACACTAGCCATATGGTACATGAATAGTTCCGGGATTTGATATACGAATAGACTTGAATATCCAGACGTAACTTTTTCTTTTTCTTCTTTTGCTTCCTGATCTTGGTGTTCTAAATGCCTCCCAAGTTATTAATTAAGTGCTTTCGATGTTTCGTAATGAGATGTATTTTAAGATTCTCTATTTGGGTAGTCATTTTGTATAATAAGTCGGAATATTTTGCTGATGATAGTTCGGACTTGGCCAACACTACCTCGATTTTAATTAAATTTCGTAAACCTTTCTGTTATCTTGTTTTGAAGTGTTTCACTTTATGATTGTACATTTCCAGCTAACATTGCTTATTTTCCGACTTAAGGAATTCAGGTCACCAATGTTGAGACTTTTCTGATTGATTACTTCTAACTCCGCTCCATTATTTCCTTTTAGGTATTTTGAAGATTGTTTCACCATTCAAGATTTATCTAATTGATTTTTCGTGAATCTCTCCTTCTTCTTCGTTACAATTAGTTGTCCCATCAGGACATTAAAGCCTCACAGCTTTTTGTTTATTAGGCAATGCGAGGTTTCATAGTCAAGTTATGGATTCGTATATCATGTCGACCAATCGAAAAATGTCCTGGAATTAAACCCGGTTACCTTCAGCACGGTCTTGCTTTATACCGTTATTTGATGTATCTCGACTATTATTATCGGTATCAAGATATGATATGTTATGTACCATACCTGTGGCAATGCCATTGTTATTTTTTTCTCGGGTTTCGGTTTTATGCTCGTTATTTTTTAAGCTATGTGTGGAAACAGTAGATCAGACTTTCTAATGGTTATAAACCTTATCGATATCCTTCGATTCAAGGCATACTTCTAGTCACCTCACAAGCAATTTCACAATTGCTATAATATATAGACCCATAAAATTGTTTTTTTTATCTCACATACTTTTGCTTGAACAACTATGTGTTATTACATAATTGCTGACCCGTGGAGAAATAAACATTCTGATTCAGGCAACATGCAGCCTGACAGCACGAGTGGGAAAAAGTAAACCATTGCATATGAAATAGAAAAAAAAACTAATGGGACTACATTTCTGTGAAAAGAAGCTTTAAAAACAACGCCATAGAGGGGATTGCTTGCCTTTCACCATTTATCTTGCTGTGCAACTAAACATATTTCGAACTGTAACGCTGCTGTTGAAATAACAGGTATTGGAGAATGCACAGAAAAGAGATGGTATTGTTGAGTGGGTATGTCATTGATCGATCCGTGCTGAAGGGTAGCTGGGCATAAAGTAAGCCAAGGCTAGGATCGAATTTCGATAAGAAATATTTTCTAAATGCACTCTGAACCGTGCACCTATTTGGAGGATGTAAGCCCAAAAGCATATTAATCATTTACATCACTTATTTGAAATACCCGTTTTACTGGCTTCGTGAGCTCATTTGACCACCAATTCAGTCATTTCATTGACTCATTCTAATGCTGGAGTGACTTCTGCGGCTCCTATATAAAGGTTGTCTCCTTTCCACACGGTCCATAGTTACACGTCGCCAACCACGCAGTTTACAGAGTGTCCGTTAATTATTTTTGTCTTCTTGTACCCATCGGATGGCTTTCGACAACCATTTTCTATCATTCTGGCTAAGTGCCCAGCCCACAACAGTCGTCCGAGTTACGCGGCGTATACAATGGGTGGCTCTTCCAACCAGTGCACTATGGCGAATCAGGTGGCCGAAAATCAAAAATTATATTTCTCCGATTCATAATTCAAGTTGACCTAATATTTTGGATCAGTAAACCCTACAATATCAGAACTCTAATCCATAGTGTTTTTGAGATATAGACATCAGAACCACACAGACGATTGCATTATTCAACTTCCAAAATCTTCAGCTCCAATCACACTTTAACAACTCATAAAAAGATTCTTAGAGCTTGTTTCATAACCTTTTGAACAGTAACATTCGGAAAATAAGACAGTAAAACATCCCAATAACGCCAGATGATTTTTTTTATATAAAATGTTCCATACAAAAAAAGTTTCTTAAAGTTTCGCCTGGGGACTACCACTATGCCTTTCTTTGGACTTTCCAAATGGCATTAAAAATCATGTTGAAACATTAAATATGGAGATTTGTATATAACACGGCAGATTGCTATCGGCTGGACACAAATTTAATTCGTATGCTAGAAGAGCATCAAGTGAATATAAGTAATATAGAGAAAGCAGAGGACCCGGATGGTTTTTCGCGTACCTGAAGGAATAGAATAAACCCCATTTCGCGGTCTTTGGGGTAAGAATTAGCAACTCCGATCTTTACCTCCTCGTGAAGCCGGCCGGGATACGAGCAACCTTAGGGAAGATCGGGTAACCAACTCCGGTGGGAACTATGATCGTATGCTGACAGGGAAGGGAGATTTTACTCCTTTTCTAGGGAAGCAACTCTGATCGAATATCTGTTCTCCATGTTAGGGGCGGCTGATCATCGTCCGAATGCCAGCGAGGGACTCTAAGTTAAACTTTGCTCCATAGTCAACCGGAAATAAGGAGGAATGGTCCTTCGGGATTTTAGGGAGTTTGGTGTCAGGCCCTGCAAGCCAGCTTCAAAAACAAACCAGAGAATACCGACAGGAACAATCAGCGAAGACCATAGCAACGAAAAAGGACTAGCGATTGGAAACTCGGTTCGTGGAACTGCAAATCTCTTAACTTCATCGGGACCTCACGCATATTCGCCGATGTGCTCAAGGACCGTGGATTCGTAGCGCTGCAGGAGGTTTGTTGGAAGGGATCAATGATGTGAATGTTTAGAGGTAATCATACCAGCTACCAGAGCTACGGCATCACACACGAGCTGGAAACAGCTTTCATAGTGATGGGTGATATGCAAAGATTTTAATAGCTCGTTTGAAAGCCGCTCTAGCTTCACGCAAAACTATCTTTCGCTCCTCTTTGACCATTTCAGACCTTGCCTTCTTAAAGTGTCTCCTGGCTCTGAGATAGGCAGCGCGATGGTTGGCAAGAGTTTCCGGCGGAATTCCTGGAGGAGCTTCCGGCGGAATTCCTGGAGGAACTTCCGGCGGAATCCTTGGAGGAATTTCCGGAGGAATTCCTGGAGGAACTTCCGGAGGAATTCCTGGAGGAACTTCCGGAGGAATTCCTGGAGGAACTTCCGGAGGAATTCCTGGAGGAACTTCCGGAGGAATTCCTGGAGGAACTTCCGGAGGAATTCCTGGAGGAACTTCCGGAGGAATTCCTGGAGGAACTTCCGGAGGAATTCCTGGAGGAATTTTCGGAGGAATTCCTGAAGGAACTTCCGGAGGAATTCCTGAAGGAACTTCCGGAGGAATTCCTGAAGGAACTTCCGGAGGAATTCCTGAAGGAACTTCCGGAGGAATTCCTGAAGGAACTTCCGGAGGAATTCCTGAAGGAACTTCCGGAGGAATTCCTGGAGGAACTTCCGGAGGAATTCCTGGAGGAACTTCCGGAGGAATTCCTGGAGGAACTTCCGGAGGAATTCCTGGAGGAATTTTCGGAGGAATTCCTGAAGGAACTTCCGGAGGAATTCCTGAAGGAACTTCCGGAGGAATTCCTGAAGGAACTTCCGGAGGAATTCCTGAAGGAACTTCCGGAGGAATTCCTGAAGGAACTTCCGGAGGAATTTCTAAAGGAACTTCCGGAGGAATTCCTGCAGGAACTTCCGGAGGAATTCCTGAAGGAACTTCCGGAGGAATTCCTGAAGCAACTTCCGGAGGAATTCTTGAAGCAACTTCCGGAGGAATTCCTGAAGGAACTTCCGGAGGAATTCCTGAAGGAACTTCCGGAGGAATTCCTGAAGGAACTTCCGGAGGAATTCCTGAAGGAACTTCCGGAGATTTTCCTGAAGGAACTTCCGGAGGAATTCCTGAAGGAACTTCCGGAGGAATTCCTGAAGGAACTTCCGGAGGAATCTCTGAAGGAACTTCCGGAGGAATTCCTGAAGGAACTTCCGTAGGAATTCCTGAAGGAACTTCCGGAGGAATTCCTGGAGGAACTTTCGGAGGAATTCCTGGAGGAACCTCCGGAGGAATTCCTGGAGGAACTTCCTGGAGGAACTTCCGGAGGAATTCCTGGAGGAACTTCCGGAGGAATTCCTGGAGGAACTTCCGGAGGAATTCCTGGAGGAACTTCCGGAGGAATTTCTGGAGGAACTTCCGGAGGAATTCCTGGAGGAACTTCCGAAGGAATTTCTGGAGGGAGGAACTTCCGGAGGAATTTCTGGAGGAAGGAATTCCTGGTGGAACTTCCGGAGGAATTCCTGGAAGAACTTCCGGGGAAATTCCTGGAAGAACTTCCGGAAGAATTCCTGGAAGAACTTCCGGAGGAATTCCTGTAGGAACTTCCGGAGGAATTCTTGGAAGAACTTCCGGAGTAATTCTTGGGGTAATTTCCGGATGAATTCTTGAAGAAACTTCCGGACTTAATCCAAGAGGAACTACCGGAGGAATTACTGAAGGGCTTTCCGGAGGAATTCTTTGAGAAATTTCCTGGAGCGACTGCCGGAGGAAAGTCTCAAGGTATTTCTTGATGACCTTCCTAACGAACTCGTCGAGGAACTTCCTTAGGAATTCGATGATGAACTTCCGAAGAACTCGAGTCGAGTCAAGTACGAGACACTGAAGACGACCACACAGCTGTGGTCGAAATACGTATCTGCAAAGATAACGAAAATTAACTGGTGGAATTAAATGGACAGTACTTAACTCGTCTTAGACGGTTGAATACATTCCACTAAAAGAGCTTTATATATTTTTCCATAAATTCAGTTTGTTCTGGCATCAAAAATAAATATGTTTGGATCAAACATATTGTTGCATTTGAAGCGAACGAAAACTTTTTTTGAATCAAATGTGCGTTTCAAGTTGTTTCAACCAGCTAAATGTTTAAAGCAAACATGGATATTATTGTTTTGGTTCGGTTTTGGTTTTGGTTCATAATATTTTGATATCAATTCCACCAATTTTCATATTCTGGTAGCATTTGACTACCAGATTTCACAATTCCAAACGTTCATATTTCATTTACTTACCTTTCTGTACCTAAAAACATCCTTATCATTAATTTGGAAGCAAGAAAACATCTGCTTCTACTCTTGCTTCTACTCCTCTGCTGCTTCCGATCGGATCCGATCCGAACTCGAGTGTTTGTTTACTTTTGCAAGAGCGAGCGAGGGGCTGCCCACTAGTGAATGTATAAAACATACAGGGATTTAATTTGGTTTTAAAAATAAATATGTTTGATTCAAACATATTACCATTTTGGAAATAAACATGTATATTTTTGAAGCAAATGGATGAAATTTGTATCCGTGCATGACTAATAAACTTCGTTGGAAATTTAAAGAATATAACTTAACTACGAGGGGCCTTCCTTAGCCGTGCGGTAAGACGCGCGGCTACAAAGCAAGACCATGCTGAGGGTGGCTGGGTTCGATTCCCGGTGCCGGTCAAGGCAATTTTCGGATTGGAAATTGTCTCGACTTCCCTGGGCATAAAAGTATCATCGTGTTAGCCTCATGATATACGAATGCAAAAATGGTAACCTGGCTTAGAAACCTCGCAGTTAATAACTATGGAAGTGCTTAATGAACACTAAGCTGCGAGGCGGCTCTGTCCCAGTCTGGGGATGTAATGCCAATTAGAAGAAGAAGAAGAAGAAGAAGAAGAAGAAGAACTTAACTATATTACAGGACCATCTTATGATTAAATCCCGGAACGGTTATTCCGGAAACAGGTTCCCGTGGGGCCTAAAGTGGCCACAAACTCATTCTGAAGAAATCCTGGCAATATGGGTATCAAAATTCATGAAATTGTTTCGGAAGCATGATCTGATAAGTTATTGGACCATAGGATGGTTTGACAACGAACCGGTCATCCTGGAACAGGTTCCTGTGGGGCACAAACTCATTTTGAAGAAACCCTGGCAATATGGGTATCCAAAGTAATGAAATTGTTTTGGAGGCATGATCTGATTAGTAATTGGACCATAGGATGGTATGACTACGAACCGGTCATCCTGGAACAGGTTCCCGTGGAGCCGAAAGTGGCCACAAACTCATTCTGACGAAACACTGGCAATATGGGTATCAAAATTCATGAAATTGTTTCGGAAGCATGATCTGATTAGTTATTGAACCATAGGATGGTTTGACAATGGATGGGTATCAAAATTCATGAAATTGTCTCGGAAGCATGATCTTTTGGGTTATTAGACCATAAGATGGTTTGACAATGGACCGGTCATTCTCAAACAGGTTTCCGTGGGGCCCCTCATTTAGAAGAAACTCTTCTAAGAATATCTGCTTTTTCCGTTATTTCTTGTCAAAAAGACTTGAAAATTCTTGACAGGTACTCAGAAATGATTTATAATGAACCACAGGCGCTGAAAGTATCATTGATATTTGCTGAATTATTTATAAAAATAAGAATAAGGCTAAAATTTTCAAATTTTTTTATGGTGACAAAATGGGTCAAAACGAGACAAAAGCGGGACGTGATAAAATCGTGTCGAAAATGTGATAAAGTCGGAGGAAGATAAAATCGGGGAGTGACTAAATCGTGTCAACACTGTGTCATTTTTCACTTCTCTCTTCTCATTTCTTTTATTTTACTTTTCACTTTTCTCTTTCCACTTTTTACTTTCCACTTCTCACTGCTCACTTCTCACTATTCACTCCTCACTTGTCATTCGATCCAATAACCATTCGGCCTAACGGCCATTCAGCCTGATGACCCAACATCAGTCCCATCTTCTTGGAAAAACATGTTTCCGAAAATATTGCAAGAATTTTGATGCCAGGGTGTCTTCTAAATGAGATTGTGGCCACTAAAGGCCTTTCGGGAACTTGTTCTAGGATGACTGTTCCGGTTGATATCCATCCTATAGTTTCAACTTTATTGATAACTTATTTCCGAAACAATTCTATGAGTTTTGATACCCATATTACCAGCGTTTATTACAAATGAGTTTTTGGCCCCTACGAGCCCTCCGGGAACTTGTTCCAGAATGACCGTTCCGGTCCATATTCATCCTATGGTCTCAACTACATGTAAAACATGTTTCCGGAACAATTCCAAGAATTTTGATACCCATATTGCCAGGGATTCTTCCAAATAAATTTATGGTCACTTTAGGCCCTTCGGAAACCTGTTCCAGAATGACCATTCCGGTTGATATCCATCCCATGGTCTCAACTACATGGAAAACATGTTTCCGGAATAATTCAAAAATTTTGATACCCATATTGCCAGGGATTTTACTAAATGGACTTATGGTCGCTTTAGGCCCTTCGGGAACCTATTCCAAGATGACCGTTCCGGTTGATATCCATCCTATGGTCTCAACTACATGGAAAACATGTTTCAGGAACAATTCCAAGAATTTTGATACCAATATTGCCAGGGTTTATTCTAAATGAGTTTTTGGCCATTACGGGCCCTCCGGGAACCTGTTCCAGAATGACCGTTCCGGTTCATATCCATCCTATGGTCTCAACTATATGAATAACATGTTTCCGAAACAATTTCAAGAATTTTGATACCCATATTGCCAGGGTTCCTTCAGAATGAATTTGCGGCCACTATAGGGCCCACGGGAACCTATTCCGGGATGTCCGTTCCGAGTCCATATGATCACGTGGTCCTAATACGTTAGGAAGTCATAATCCTCGAGTTTTCTGCGAAACTGGTAACTCAGGATACAAGAAATAATCATTTGGATTCTATAAGATCAACTTTTTCTCCATTTTTGAGACATGGTCTAGCAAATCCGGAACTCCGGTAACCAGGTAATCCGGATCGGTCCTATGTGACATGGTTCGGATAGAGGATGAATTTCTTAATCCATAGCAAACGGAATCGTCCAAATCGGTTGAAAACTAACCAAGTTATGGGGTACCCTGTCGGTACGTTACGGGGTAAAAATATTCAGGAGCCCCTCCCTAAGCCCCCCCTTATTGGATTTTCATTTTCATACCACCCAAACCTTAATTTTGCCGTGTTTGAAGATGTCACGGAGTTTCAATTTCCTGTGATGTTTAGAACCCTAAAAAAAATTGACGGTAACAAAAGGGTTAAAGTGAGTATAATTAAATGTGAATAGTTACCCTATCCGCCTTACAGTGCTTCTCAAGACTTTTCTTATATGCAATTTACCTTTTATATCGCACAAGAAAGGCACAAACACCGCAAGGTGGATTATTCAGGTTTATTTTCATTTTATCATAAGAAGTTGGATAGGATGGGAAAAAATCCAGCACAATATCAGGAATTTATTTCTGAATCCCCAGAGAATTTAGCGTCATTTTCGTTTATCACTCAAAACTCTATCACTATCTCACTAAATCGTAGCAGACAGGTGAGTTATGACCTAAACCTCATGACAAAGATATGCATTTCAGAACCCAGGAGAGGCAGGACGAGCTCGGGTGATTTTACGGAATGGGTAATTACTAGATGTTTATTTTTCTCACCAAAGTTAAACACGAGTTTCGCTGCACTCCATTAACATAAATTAAAGTTGGTCCCGGAGAAAACCTCAAACACTCGCCTTGTGTGGGATTCCTTGCCTACATACTGTCGATGCGGAAGGAGCTGCGTAGCGCATCGATTTGAAAATGTTGGGTTTCGAAAGAGGGAAGAAATCCATCACTCTTCGGAGAGGCACAACGGTTTGTCTTGGAGACCGGGCGTAGGGAAATTATCTGCCCATAGTCAAACACGGGCAGGGCGGGGCATGTAGCCAACAACAGCGCAAAAGCATCAAGTGGGTCCCGTTGATCCGTCGTACCTTCATCGAGTGCAATCGAAGACAGAGGTCTTCCGGTGGTCGGAAAGTGGGCTGAGGAAGCGACCATGGAGAAAACAAATCAATTAAGATATGTAAATTTATGAGTGGGATGCTTAATGGAGGCCTTGCGGCTAACAAATCCAAGTTCTAGGAGTATCGACATTTTGTGGCGTGCGAACTTATCTCAAGCCAAGAAATTAATATCTTAATTAGGTCCAAAGAGTTAAAGAGTTGGTTTTAAGGTGATTAGAAATAGCGGTTTTGAATTTCGCACGGTCAGAACGGATGCCTCTTTTGAACTTTCATCCGACATGAAGAACGAGAAACTTTGAAGCATCACATTTGCAAGCTACGACTTTTGCAATAAAATGCCTTTCCAACTACGGTAACTGCTTTCTGTTCTCCATACGTGTGGAAGGGGAGCCAATTTCAAAATTGCTGATGAGGCGATAAAACTTGTACAATTTGAAGCCTCAAAGGCATGCTGTTTCCTGCGCCATGCTTAAAGTTCTTAAATCAGTTGAAGTACATGCAGTGAAGCAGACGAGAATCATGACTTCACTATCCTCCGTTTTGCCTTTCGGGCTTGAAAGTATAAAACAAGTGACTATATCTCTAAATAGGCGACTAGTGCTAGATATATGCAACCTTCCGAACCATTAGAGCGAGAATCGCTGATAATAAAAATGATGAAATATGACTTATCGTTAACTCCCGATAGGACTTTGGCCAAACTTCATGTTGTATTCACTTGTTTATTAGTTTGAATTGGCAACCAACAATATTTGAGTCGGACTCGGAAATTCTTTTCAGTACCTTATCTTTAACGATTTCAGCGCAACAAGTTGCATTTGGAAAAACATTGATGGCTACTAAATTTAACTACTAACAGCACTTTCCTTTTAAAGATCAATTCTTCAATTGAAATTGGAAGAAAAAACGGTCTGACATTCATTTCTTATATATTCCGAAGAAGTGCAATCAATATCGAGAGAAGCTCAACCATGAACTAGCGTGACCTGTACGCCCCCATAAACCGGTAAAAGACATCATTTCATCGAAAGCATAAACGGAACGTTAGCTAACGAGTCACTGGCTGCATCCGCCTCACAGCCAGACACCGGAAAATGAGTGCATAAACCGTTTCCCAGTTCTCTCAGGTTACGACTTTCATTCTTCAGCTTTTTCCATAACAATCATCGCCTCACATTAAACCTCTTCTCGGCGGCGGTAAAAGCAATCTCAGCTCGAATGGGTGAAAATCTCGTAAAACCCATGCCCGCGTCAGTGTTGCGGCATATGAGTATCCTATTCATAAATCCAAACGCTCCGTCAAAAAATCACAGAGGTAATAAGCCGAAATTGAATTAAATTACGTCAAACAGACGGTTCCAATTTATTCATCAAAAGGCTCGACAATATGCTCGGCTTTGCATGCAAAGTACCTACAATCAAATTTGCGCGCAACATCACAACGCACGGGCGAGATGTCATCATCAGTTGAACGGGTGAAGTGTGCCACTGATTTTGCGCTTGTTAGTTGTTACATTTATTCAATCCGTCCAATCGTGGAACACTTATTCCTAGGGTGTTAAAATCGATTATTTTTCTTCAATAACATATATTTTTTTATCTGACTCACTGATGAGCTACGAAAGGTACTTACTTACTTATGGGTCCTGTACTCTTTCGGTGGTGCAAAGGGCCGACTTAAAAGATCTCCTGAGCGATGTCTTCTTCTTCTTCTTCTTCTTCTTGGCATTACATCCCCACACTGGGACGGAGCCGCCACGCAGCTTAATATTCATTAAGCACTTCCACAGTTATTAACTGCGAGGTTTCTAAGCCAAGTTACCATTTTTGCATTCGTATATCATGAGGCTAACACGATGATACTTTGATGCCCAGGGAAGTCGAGACAATTTCCAATCCGAAAATTCGGGAGTCGAACCCAGCTACCCTCAGCATGGTCTTGCTTTGTAGCCGCGCGTCTTACCGCACGGCTAAGGAGGGCCCCTGAGCGATGTCTAGCTATCGCTTTTGCCTGTTGCCAGATTACGGTTTGTTTATGGATCCTGTACACCTCCGGTGGTGCAAAGAGCCGACTTGATAGATCTCCATCCTGAGCGTTGCCCGGCTATCGCTTTAACCTGTTGCCAGGTTAGATTTCGGTCGACTTCTTTTATTTCTTTATTGAGGCTTCGCCGCCATGAGCCTCTGGGTCTGCCTCTGCTGCGATGTCCCGCTGGGTTCCAGTCTAATGCTTGTTTACAGATTTCGTTTCCCCCTACGTAGTGTGGCCGACGCAGCCCCAGATTACGGTCGACTTCTTTTATTTCTTTATTGTGGCTTCGCCGCCATGAGCCTCTAGGTCTGCCTCTGCTGCGATGTCCCGATGGGTACCAATCTAATGCTTGGCTGACCCAGTAGGGCAGTTCAAATTTCAAAACTGTTCGAAAATTCCAACTCCCATATGTCTATTAGCATCATTTTGATAATATAGGAGTCCTGGCAAAATTTCGGGCAATTCGGTGGCCATTTAGGGGTGGCGCGAAGTCAATTTATGTTTATATGGAAGTTTGTATGGGAAAAACTTAAAATTTATTCAAATCCGCAAAATACACCATTTTAGCCATTTATACCATATTCACACTGTCAATAGAACCGTTCAATCCACTCATAACTATTGTGTTATCCGGAGGTCTCATTTATATAGATTCCAAAAACGGAGGTTGGGGATGTTTATTTGAATTCATCACGATTCGAAAGCTGTAGAGCTACTTGAATAAATTTTACGTTTTTCCCATACAAATTTCCATATAAACATAAATTGACTTCGCGCCACCCTTAAATGGCCACCGAATTGCCTGAAATTTTGCAAGGACTCCTATATTATCAAAATTATGCTAATAAACATATGCGAGTTGGAATTTTCGAACATTTTTGAAATTTGAACTGCCCTACTGACCCAGCCCTACCTCCGATCCCGCATTTCTGTTGTTATCGGCCTCTGGTGACAACGACGATGGAGCTCGTTGTTTGAAATCCAGTTGTGAGGCCACTAGGCCCGAATTATATACCGCTGGCATCTGTTGATGAACATTTGCAGCCGTTGAGTGTTCTCCACTGATACACACCATGTTTCGCTAGCGTATAACAGCACTGATTTCATGTTAGAGTTGATAATTCGTATTTTGGTGCGTTCTTTTTTTGGTTGGTGCCCGTTTTTCAAGATATTTATTAAACTCGCAAAGGTAGTCCATGCTTTCTTGATCCGTGCGTTCTTGGTACCGCCGTCTGACTCCATTTGGCTACCAAGATATTGGAGGCTTTCAACATTCTCCACTGGTTGCCCGGCTACTGAGAAACTGGAAAGGGTCACCGTGTTTACATCCAATGATTTGGTTTTGTTGACGTTGATGACTGAACCTACCGAAGAGGAGCGCTCGGCAAGATCGTTGAGCTTACTATGCATATCAGAGTGCCGTTGAGCAAGGAGTGCAACGTAATCAGCCAATTCGAAGTTTTCGTTCATTTCTCCGAGACCATGGCGTCCCATAATGCGCTCATGGTTCAAACTGTCGGATCCGATCTTCGCATTGAAGTCTCCCAAACAAATATCACCCTACGGATTTCAATCTACGACGTCATTGAGTTGACTGTCCTCTGTCCTGTTCTCTTTGTCTTGCAGATCGGCAGCATCGGTTGGCGCATACATTAGATATAGTAAGGTTTTGTATCCGTGTTCTAAATCTGGCAACGATTATCCTTTCACTTATAGGTTTCCACTTCATAAGCGCAGTGTGTCTTGGCGCTTAGTAGGAAGACAACTCCGCGATGCCGGGGAGTGTGTTCACCTCGTAAACCAGAGTATAGCAGAACTTGTCCCGACGGCGTTCTGTGTTCTCCAAAGTTTGGCCAACGGACTTCACTCAGTCCCAGGATCTCAAGCTTCATGCGGCGTGCCTCATTGGCAAGTTGTGCCAATTTACCCTGCTGGGCTAGGGTTGAAACGTTCCATGTTCCTATTCGTGTCCGTTGTTTCGCGCTAAAAGTCGTCGCCGTAAAATCAGTCCGCATTCTTTCATTATCGGGTTCTCGAACAAATTGATGTTTCGGGACCAGTAGGTTGTTGGCCCAAGGTTCCCTATCCACCGGTATCTTAGTTATAGCTTCCGGGGAATAGCATTTCACACTCAGCCGCTGGATGCCAGAACAGACGCTGTTGGAGCCGCACCTCCTTGGTGAACAGACGCTCGATCAGTCAGGTCAAATTTGTTTTAAGTCCCACCCAACACCAGGACTAGGCTAGTGCGCTTTGAGCGGCGCACAGTCGCTTTGATAGGGCCTGCTTGGAGACACATGCAGCTTTTTATAGAACTTCAACAGAGCCCACTGTCGAACCCCACCACATCCTAGGCAGACCCCACAGGACGCACCCTCTTACTCTAGCTGTCAGAAGGAAGGACAACAGTGCCCAGGCTGCACTATCAGCTAAGTACGCAACCCTTAGTTGGTGGTCAATTGTCATCGGAAGACCCGTGGAAGCGTGAGAATTGGAACTTGTGAGGACCAGAGCTATGTTAGGTGCTCCTTCCCGGATGTCAACTCACCGTTTCGTAGCCCATTTAGGACTTCTGCTAGATCAAAAATAAACTTAAAAAAAAGTTCATTTTTGGAGCGAACATATAGCCTTCACGTATACTTAGTATACGAGAAAGGCAAAAAAAATTGAAGGCATTCAAGTAAATTTTTTGTCCTAAGAACAAATTTTTGATTTTCGAACACATTTTTAGACCAGCCATGTTGTATGCTATGCCAATATAGACTAGTTGCTGCAATGCCAGAAAGAAGGCGCTTCAGAGGATTCAAAATAAAATTTTGAAAATGATTCTGAAGTTGCCTCCGTGGTATAGTACCAATGAGCTTGATAGAATTTCAAATATTGAGACATTACACCAAATGTCCAATAAAATAATTTTTAATTTTAGACAAAATAGATTGCAATCTTCTATTGCAAGGATTAGCTCCTTGTAACCTTAGTATTAAAGGAACAGTGTACCCATTAGTGGTATATGCAATATTTGGTAGTTGTATATGTTAACTAACACCAATCTCATTTTTGTTAGTAAATTTGTTAGTTAAGATATTAAAGTTGTACATTTTCAATAAATATCGATTTTTAGTAAAAAAATATTTTCTTTTTGGATATGCTAATACCTCCACTATTGGGTACCATTACACTATTATATAATTAGCAAATAAAATTAGTTAAAAAAAATGCTGCTTACTTTTCCTCTCCAATGGTGGTGATGGCGTGGTTATAATGGGCGCTCTAAACATTTCAAAATTGTTTTGGGTTTGAATCCCGTCTTGTTTCTAAATTTTTGTGAATATGCTCGTAAAATCTATCTGTACCCGTAATGCTGGGTAGATACCTTTTCGTGGTGTTTTACGGGGTAAGTTCTACCATGGTCACATTGCCAGCTACAGGCACATCCTGACCCTACGAATACCTTCCCAATATCCATCTCCGTGATACTTATTCCTTCTCTCCCTAGTAACGGTACAGACAAGCGTGGCCAGGAATAATAATTCTAATGCTTTTGTCATTTTTGTCACAGATTGAAATTAAGGATTACACCCACCTTGATTTCTGATAGCAATCTGAACAGAGATTTCAAAGGAAACATGAGTATCACTAGTTTCTAGTCCACGAAATATACCGGAGCAATACCATGCTTTCGTGTTTTTATATATTCGTAATATATTTATTTTCCATATTTTATTATACTTATTTTTCATATTTCATTAAATTTATTTTTCATATTTTTACATTTTATTTTTTTTAATTTCTATATTTTTATAATTTCATATTTTACATTCTATTATTTTTGTGTCTTAAAATTTTCATATTATTTTGTTATATTATCATCATAGTTTCATATTTCTTTAAATTTAACATTCCACTTTCAAATTTGATATTTTATGTTTTATATTTTTGTATTTTCATATTTATATAATTTCATGTTATTACGCCTTCATATTATAATATTTTTATATTATCATATTTTCCTTACTCTTATATTTTTTCTAGTTTTATACTTATATACACATTATGATGCCTTTTTTATGCTTTCCCATTTTTTATACTTGTATATGTTCATATTTTTATACTTTTGTATTTTCATATATTTGAATTTTTTTCATATCATATTTTCATATTGTAGTTTGAAATATTCAATTTTAATATTTTAATTTTTTTGCCTTTCTTATATTTTCATACTTTCATGTTGTTATAATTTAATTAGCATATTTACATATTTCTATATTTTTATTATATTATTTTTTATACTTTCATATTTCCATCTTCTATATTTTTGTGTTTTAATATTTTTATATTATCTTATTTTCAGATCTTTATATTGTCATATTCTCAAATTTAATACTTTAATATCACATTTTATATTTTAACATTTGCAATATTATCATATTCTCATGTTTTTATGTACTCATATTTTTGTATCTTCATTTTTTATTTTCATATTTTTTTAAATTTTCATATAGCAATTTTTATTCTATTATTACACTATATTTTTATGTTTCTTATTTTCATATTTAAAAAATCATATTTTTATGCTTTTATATATTTATATTATTGTATTATGTACCTTCATACTGATTTAACATTTTCATAGCCCACTACAAAACATCCCAGGAAGGAAAGCTTCACAACCTGCCATGTAACCTTTACGTAGACGACTTCCTGGCACATAAACTGCTATCTGATATATAACATTCTAAATAATAAATAAATTCTTTACAATTTCCAGCTTCTTCTACAAGAGATGTACATCCCGAATCAACTTCGGCTCCTAGTTGACGTTGTATTCTACAAATATATATAAAATTTGATAAAATTTCTTATCATAATGTTATTCATTTCACTACATATTTATTTATATACAATTATCAAAATAAGAACTTAAAAAGAACGCGGTGCGTATGGTACGGTATGTCCACGCATCCTTCAACCCCTGAAGATTCGTGATATGTATCATGTTGAAGTGACTACTTGAACACGATACATCTCGAAGAATCATCTCTGCGGCAAACACAACGCAGTGGGCCTGGCCGCTTTGAAGTTTATGTCATACCACTGGTATGCTGTGAGCCTCAATATTGACAAGAAAAATTATTGGACGTCATCTAACTCAATAGTTTTCCAGGATGCTTTCTTTGTACTGGCTGCGTTTGTGTTCGATTAGATTAGATTAGATTAGATATGCTCGTAAAATCTATCTGGAGAAGCGACGAGAAGGAAAATTTGGTGGAGTAAAATTAAATTCTCGTTTAACTTTTGAAAATAACCTTAGTAAAATTTTTCCATGAATTAATTTGAGTACTGCAATCAAAAGCTTTCTTATTGGTCTGTTGATTGCAATATTCAAATTAATTCAAGAAAAGTTTAAACAATCTTAGAAATGTTAACAGGCATGCTACAGTAAATATTCCTACAGGTTTTTTCTTCTTCTTTTTTTTTTCTTATTGGCATTACATCCCCACACTGGTACAGAGCCGCCTCGCAGCTTAGTGTTCATTAAGCACTTCCACAGTTATTAACTGCGAGGTTTCTAAGCCAGGCTACCATTTTTGCATTCGTATATCATGAGGCTCGCACGATGATACTTTTATGCCCAGGGGAGTCGAGACAATTTCCAATCCGAAAATTGCCTAGACCGGCACCGGGAATCGAACCCAGCCACCCTCAGCATGGTCTTGCTTTGTAGCCGTGCGTCTTACCGCACGGCTAAGGAGGGCCCCTACAGGTTTTCTAGGTTCTTCAAATTATGCTGGAGTTTGGATCATTTAATAATTCAGGTAAATTGCACCTGACATGAAATTTCCGAAGTTACCTGATTATGTCCATAAAGGCTCAGATAGTCCAAGGGTATTATTTACAATTCAGTTCTGCCATGCGCAAATGTTCCAGGCACTTCAAATTGTTCTGGAGCTCATACCGCTGATAGTCATCTACATCCGGTTGAATTGTTAGCATCCCATCATGACTATGCTGTTCAAAAGATATGTTATATGATACAAATATGACTGAAAATGATGTTGCTCCCAGCATGGATACTTTTAAGAGTTGAATAGCTTTTGGCGTAGGACTTACATCTTTCTTTACTACCTATACTGAGTGTCATTTAGATTTTTGGAAATCAAGAGCGTTACGCTGAAAGGGAAGATTTCGAACGTTATTAGCGCCTTTATCTTTCGATGGACTTTGAAGATTTATATATAAATCGACTCGGACACTCTCCAGCAATTTGTAAATTTCATTGAAACTTAAGAATGTTAACGATAAACTATTGAAATTTTCAATTCTTGTCAAAGCCAATAAAAATTTCATTTATAACCATTCCTAACACGGACATCAGAATGCTGTATGTCACGGGCCTTCGGAAGTAAAGCAAAAGCATCTACCGGTATATTATACCTTTTAGCATACATTCCGTACAGAAAGACGGTATTAAATTAAACAAATGACCTTAAATTTATGAAAGAATTAAATGAGCAAATAAAGAATTTGTTATAGCAAATCAAATAAAAATTGTTATAGACGTTTGGTTGGGTCAAGAATATCCAACTCGGAAGTGGGTTGGTGGTGGCTGGATATGCCATCGTACTAGGGTGGTCGGTATTGGTCATTTTTGACAAATACCGGTATTCGGTATTTGGTGGAGTCAATATGTGTAATACCGGTAAAATACCGTTTTTTGTGAAAATTTCAGATATTAAATGAAAAACTTTTGATTAAGACTTTTGTATGAAAAACAATATTTGTTGAAAAACTTCAAATGTCAATTGTTTGTTGAGCTGGGCAAAACGTAACGTAACTTAAATAATTAATTGGTTTAGTAATCAACATACTGGATGACACATCTCCCAATCCGCATTGGATTTTGTTGGCATTGTTGTCAACTACTGAGAACCCCCTCTTTGGTTCAATCGAAGTTGGAACCATTCGTAAGCCGTCAAAAATCAGTGTGAAGTTTTTCCCCTAATCCCTTCAGAAGCATCTTCTTTTGGAACCATTTGGAACCATTCGAAAGCCGTCAAAAATCAGTGTGAAGTATTTCCCCTAATCCCTTCAGAAGCATCTTCTTTGTACCGATCCTCAGGAATGGTCGTTGTCTCTGTTTCAATGATCGCACCAGGAATGATTAGACGCTTCAATATATTGATCGCTTTTTAATCAAAGTAACTTTAAATGTCTTGACGAAAATCGTTTCTGATCAATTGCTTTACGGTAGAATTATTCAAAAATGCAAAAAAAATCGTGCAGAACTCACGACAGTGTAGTTTCACAGCAGCGTTAACAGGTTCGAGGGCTTGAATTATTTCCCCAACCGCCAAAAAATCATCACCGAAGTTTGATTCGGATTATGATAGATCCGTTTGAGCATAGATAACATGCTATTCCAGCGGTCTTTGGGGTTAGCCACTAATTCAAATTATTTTCTGAATTCAGAACGGACGTATTTTTGCAGCAAATCGTTTTCACGTTTTTCTGAGAAATACTACTTTGGCTCAGTGATGAACTCTTGTAATAAGATTTTTTTATTTATCATCAGACTAAGGCCGGAGTGGCCTGTGCTCCACATAAAAGACTCATAAAAGACTCCATTCAGCTCGGTTCATGGCTGCACTTCGCCAACCACGCAGTCTGCGGAGGGTCCGCAAGTCGTCCTCCACCTGATCGATCCACCTTGCCCGCTGTGCACCTCGCCTTCTTGTTCCCGTCGGATCGTTGTCGAGAACCATTTTCACCGGATTACTGTCCGACATTCTGGCTACGTGCCCGGCCCACCGCAGTCTTCCGATTTTCGCGGTGTGAACGATGGATGGTTCTCCCAACAGCTGATGCAACTCGTGGTTCATTCGCCTCCTCCACGTACCGTCCGCCATCTGCAACCCACCATAGATGGTACGCAACACTTTCCTTTCGAAAACTCCCAGTGCGCGTTGGTCCTCCACGAGCATCGTCCAGGTCCCGTGTCCGTAGAGAACTACCGGTCTTATAAGCGTTTTGTAGATAGTCAGTTTGGTACGGCGGCGAACTCTATTCGATCGGAGCGTCTTGCGGAGTCCAAAGTACGTACGATTTCCAGCCACTATGCGTCTCCGAATTTCTCTGCTGGTATCGTTATCGGCGGTCACCAGTGAGCCCAAGTACACGAATTCTTCAACCACCTCGATTTCGTCACCACCGATACAAACTCGTGGTGGGTGGCTCACATTGACCTCTCTTGAGCCTCTTCCTATCATGTACTTCGTCTTCGACGTGTTGATGACTAGTCCAATCCGTTTAGCTTCGCTTTTCAGTCTGATGTAGGCTTCCTCCATCTTCTCAAAGTTACGTGCCATGAGATCAATGTCGTCGGCGAAACCAAATAATTGGACGGACTTCGTGAAAATCGTACCACTCGTGTCAATCCCTGCCCTTCGTATTACTCCCTCCAAAGCGATGTTGAATAGCAGACACGAAAGACCATCACCTTGCCGTAACCCTCTACGGGTTTCGAAGGGACTCGAGAATGCCCCTGAAACTCGAACTACGCACATCACTCGATCCATCGTCGCCTTGATCAACCGTATCAGTTTATCCGGAAATCCGTTTTCGTGCATTAGCTGCCATAGCTGGTCCCGATCGATTGTATCATATGCGGCTTTGAAGTCGATAAATAGATGATGTGTGGGCACGTTGTATTCGCGGCATTTCTGCAATACCTGACGTATGGCGAACACCTGGTCTGTGGTAGAGTGTTCACCCATAAATCCCGTCTGGTACTGCCCCACGAACTCTCTTGCAATTGGTGTTAGTCGACGGCATAACATTTGGGAGAGTACCTTGTAGGCGGCGTTCAGCAATGTGATTGCGCGGTAGTTGCTACAATCCAGCTTATCGCCCTTTTTGTAGATGGGACACACGACACCTTCCATCCACTCCTGCGGCAGAACCTCATCCTCCCAAACCTTGGTAATCACCCAGTGCAGCGCTCTAGCCAGTGCCTCACCACCGTGTTTAAACAGCTCTCCTGGTAGTTGGTCAACTCCAGGGGCTTTGTTGTTTTCAGCCGGCCGATCTCCTCCTGGATTTCCTGGAGATTCGGAGCCGGAAGTCGCATGTCCTGCGCGCGTGCTTCTAGGTTCATTACCATACCGCCACCGTTGTCTGCCATATCGCCATTCAGGTGCTCTTCGTAGTGCTGCCGCCACCTTTGGATCACCTCACGCTCGTTCGTAAGAAGGTTCCCGTTTATGTCCTTACACATATCGGGCTGTGGCACGTGGCCCTTACGTGAACGGTTCAACTTCTCATAGAACTTTCGTGCGTTATTAGCGCGGTACAGTTCCTCCGTCTCTTCACGGTCTCGATCTTCCTGCTGGCGCTTTTTCCTCCAGAAAATCGAGTTTTGTCTGTTCCGCGCCCGTTTGTATCGTGCCTCGTTCGCCCTCGTGCGGTGTTGCAGCAATCTCGCCCATGCTGTATTCTTCTCCTCAACTAACTGCTCACATTCGCCGTCATACCAGTCGTTTCTCTGATCCGGAGCCACCGTGCCTAGTGCAGCGGTTGCGGTGCTTCCAATGGCGGTTCGAATATCTCTCCAGCCATCTTCAAGAGATGCTGCGCCTAGCTGCTCTTGTAATAAGAAAAATCACTTTAATAACGATTTTAAAAAACTACTACCTTTTTCACAATTTCATTTATTGCGAGAAAGTTCTTGACGATGTCCACTATGTTCATTGAAGAAAAAAGTCATTGGCTAAGGGAATGAAGCAACATGTATGATTAATGACGATGATGATCGATTTTTGCTGTAGGTGAATTTCGTCGATGATGCTTACTTAGGCAAAGGTTCATTCATGCGCACATTCAATTGTTGTATTTTTGCACAATGAGTCTTTACTGCTTGTTACCGAATATCTCTCCCATCTATGCTGGATTTTCTATTTATATGGGACAGATATGCGATTACATGCAGTTTAGCTGATATATGCAGGTGAAAACTATTCGAGATTTTTGATTCTGACATCAAAATTTGAAATACCGAAAATACCGGCATCTTCCGTCTCTAAAACCGGTATTTTCGGTATCCAAAATTGGCCGGTGATACCGATATTACCGGTTTCGGTACTACCGGTTAGACCACCCTACATCGTACTTAGTTGGGTAAAGAAAATCCAGCTCTGAAGTGGGTTGGTCGGTGGGTGGATATGCCATCGGACCTAGTTGGGCCAAGAAAATCCAACTCTGGAGTGGGTTGGTCGGTGGGTGGATATGTCGTCGTATTTAGGGTCAAGAAAATCCAACTCTGGAAAGGGTTGGTCGGTGGCTGGATATGCCATCGGACCTAGTTAAGTCAAGAAAATTTAACTCTGGAGTTGGTTGGTCGGTGGGTGTGGATATGCCATCGGACCTAGTTGGGTCAAGAAAATCCAACTCGGAAGTGGGTTGGTCGGTGGGTGGATATGCCATCGGACCTAGTTGGGTCAAGAAAATGCAACTCTGTAGTGGGTTGGTCGGTGGGTGGATATGTCGTCGTACTTAGAGTCAAGAAAATCCAACTCTGGAGTGGGTTGGTGGTGGCTGGATATGCCATCGGACCTAGTTGGGTAAAGAAAATCCAACTCTGGAGTGGGTTGGTCGGTGGGTGGATATGCCATCGGACCTAGTTGGGTCAAGAAAATCCAACTCGGGAGTGGGTTGGTCGGTGGCTGGAAATGCCATCGGACCTAGTTGGGTCAAGAAAATCCAACTCTGGAGTGGGTTGGTGGTGGATGGATATGCCATCGGACCTAGTTGGGTCAAGAAAATCCAACTCGGAAGTGGGTTGGTCGGTGGGTGGATATGCCATCGGACCTAGTTGGGTAAAGAAAATCCAACTCTGGAGTGGGTTGGTCGGTGGGTGTATATGCCATCGGACCTAGTTGGGTCAAGAAAATCCAACTCTGTAGTGGGTTGGTCGGTGGGTGGATATGTCGTCGTACTTAGAGTCAAGAAAATCCAATTCTGGAGTGGGTTGGTGGTGGCTGGATATGCCATCAGACCTAGTTGAGTCAAGAAAATTCAACTCTGGAGTGGGTTGATCGGTGGGTGGATATGCCATCGGACCTAGTTGGGTAAAGAAAATCCAACTCTGGAGTGGGTTGGTCGGTGGGTGGATATGTCGTCGTACTTAGGGTCAAGAAAATCCAACTCTGGAGTGGGTTGGTGGTGGCTGGATATGCCATCGGACCTAGTTGAGTCAAGAAAATTCAACTCTGGAGTGGGTTGGTCGGTGGGTGGATATGCCATCGGACCTAGTTGGGTCAAGAAAATCCAACAGCAATTTCGAGCTGGACGATGACATGAGCTGAGCTGGGAGTTGTTCGGATCTTCGGATCTTTTGCTTGGTTCGGTTCGTTCGCTACCGCAGAACTAGGTATCTTTTGTGTGTCCTTTCGTAGCGCCGAGTATGTGGGTATGGGTATAGAAATAAACGACAGGCTAGTTCGATTACTTTTGCTTTATGTGTTTCTTATTCCTTCCTGCAGCAGAAATGCTTTCTGTTGTTTGGCTAGTTGGTGCTGTGAAGTATTTGGTAGGTCTTTCTGGTAGATGATGCTGAAAATGCCATCAACGTATCTCCACCATTTCTCGGGTAGTACTCCTGGTCCCTGTTGGTAGTCCTTCAAATTTGCCATGAATAGTTCGCACAAAAACGGTGATAGCGTCTTCGTCTGTTTGTCGAAGGAGCTCCCCTACCCAAAATTTGGCCAAATGGTTAGTGAAGGAGTTCCAAAGTATGTCAGCAGGTCAGTCATCAACACCCAGGAGTATGCCCAGAAGCTGTTGGAATCAGGACGCATCGAAGAAGAGGACATAATGGTATCATTTGACGTAGCGGCATTGTTCCCAAGCGTTCTCCAGTGTAAGAAACCCCGGATCTCCGGGAAGATTGGCTGCTAACACAAAGGACGGAAACAGCATGGCGAGGAGAGGTGAAGATGTACCTAAAGCTGGCAAGGCTATGCATGACGGACAAATACTTCACATCCCGTGGAAGCTGCTACAAACAGACGAAGTGTGCTCCGATGGGACTAAACTAGAGCAGACTAAACAAAATAAGTAAGCACAAAATCAATACATAATTTTGAAATCTACAGCAAAATGAAATCAAAAGATGTTATCAATCACGAAAATTAAAATTTGAAAACAAATCATGATTTCAATTTGATGTCGACATTAAAATATGTTTTCAATTTGCTAATCAGTGTGAATTGAAATCAATCAGATGATCCGCGTTGAAATTCACCCGCAGAAACCTTTTTGTTTCTCGGTTTCATCGCATCGAAACGGACGTGGCCAATTGGCACCACTTTAAGTAATCACTTCGTGCTTGGTGTGCAATTCAAGCATGAATAATCTCCAACGCTTAATTTCATTGTCTCGAAGCAAAAGGCTGGAAATAATTTAATTGCCAGTTCCTCTTTTCTTGTGAATTAATTTCTGACCCGTCTTCTGGTGACGTCGATGGGGCTGTGTTCTTTAAATTGGGATGAATTTTACTTTAGAATCGGCCTACACTTGTCTTCCAGAGAGTGTCGAGGAGGCGGTCATCGGCTTTTCGAGTTTCTTCCAATTAGAACCAGAAGCAGTAGGTTGCGAATTGTGGGAAGATACACGTTCTGCCGTCTAATGAAATAATCACTTACCGCCTAGAGAAGAACTGACATCTCAGCATCGGATTCTGAAAGGATTAGGTCTACTTAAGAAGGTATTAGCTTGTTCTAGCAGTACTGCGGCGGTAAGTTGTAAAGAATGTTCCTTCACTGGTCGGTGGTTTGCCAGTCGGTACGGCGTGGAGGCGGACAACTAATGAAGCTTTTCAAATTTATGGCAAACTGATGCAATCTTTCGATCGGAACAAATTTGCACGGTCAGAATCTCACGCAGCTTCGCGGAATAAAATCGTGTTGAGGATGATGCAGGAGGGGCAGGTCTATCCAACCAATCACTTCACTGGGTGTGGGTCAACGAATTTTTAATGTGACCAGCTTCCATTAAAGGCCTGGTCGTCCGTGCGTTCGCAGAATGTTGCTTTGTTCAACACGTTCCGTTACGATCGATGGCTGATATGATAATTAGTTTTATTGCAGAAGTGTGTACTGACCGAAGTGAGCGATCAAGAAATTTCTTTCGAATTGAAGATAAGTCGATACAATTGAATCATTTGATATTTGATGCACGGTTTTAGTTAAAAGTTCCAATAATAGAAAATAATTAAATGATTAAACATTCCTCAAAGGAGAAAGAATTTTAATTTATTGTTGATTTCCGTGATTTTTATTTTTTATAAAAGATCATCATTGTAGTTCTTTGAAAGATTTAATGTGAAAACAATAACATCTAAAGTGTTGCGATTGATATACAAATCACTTTGTTAAGGCTGCAATGTTTTATATTATGATCAAGGTGGTTGATATATAGATAGATTGTTGGAATTGGAACATGTTTTAAAACAAAACTGATTGCTTTTGGAATAAAATAATATGAAAGCCGCATAGTTTTGTTTTAAAACATGTTCCAATTTCAACAATCTATCTATATATCAACCACCTTGATCATATTTTGAAACATTGCAGCCTTAACAAAGTGATTTATATATCAATCGCTATGCTTCAGTTTCACTTGTTCTCATCACATCAACAGTTGACATACTAATTGATACGCCTTCAACTGAACGTAAAACAAGCGATCAAGGAGCATAGCCTATCGACAATCGAAAAATTTGATTGATCATACTAGCTGGTGTATCGTGTGACGGTCTGAAATGGAAATCTATAATAGCTCCGTTCGATGAATTTACATATCTGGTACAAAGCAGCACAGGCGACACTTCGTCGACTAATGGAGGTTGGGACTCAATTAGACTCCATAGATCATCACGATTGATTTGTGTGGAAAATATGATAATGGACGCAAGATGGATGAGTGGATGAGCCATTACTTGATGTGGCAATGCTAATGACACTCACGAGATGCAGCGGCGGTTAGTTGAGAGCTTGCCGCAAAGTATCTGCCCACGATTGACTTGTTAGACGCCGGCGACGTTGTGACGATGGAGATATAATTTAATCATAGCTATCGGACACAGATTGACTTTTGATCTTGCCGTTGTATCCATGTGCGACAGGTCATAGTGTGGGAATTTTATCTCTTCTGTAAATATTTTATGATAAGATTATGAATGCAAACTAGTTTAATGTTTTGTATGAAAAACATGCTGAATTTTGAAGATTTTATACAACAAATAGTTGTAATATCCTATAGATTATAGCCTTTAATTTATCATATAATTGCATTTGAACATTAACACGTTTTATCTGAATTCGCATTTTAAAATGAGCTTACGTTCCAGCAATTGTTTATCCTTTGCCGTTGCCAGATCCGACCCAGTTTTCCTGTTTGACTCTTGCTTAGAACTGGAGATTCGAACATGCTCGTTGCAATCGCAGTTAAGGCGACAACAGAGGTAAGTTATTGGTGTTTTATATTTTCGCCTGTTTTGTTCTTCATATACCAGATCCTATTCCCGATCACCCATTATCCTATATGCAATGGAAACGAAAGAAATTTTTTGGACATTTTCTTGTGTAACATCCGAAAATATAAAAGTTATGTTTCATTCATTGGAAATCTGTCTGTGAATCTTTTTCTTGTTTTGTGAGGGTTGAAAAACTTTTTTCATTCTAGTATTGGCATGCATAGCATCTGCCACAGAACAATGCACGGAAATTGCCACTTCATTGCATATTTGCTAGAAACCTGCTCTTAAGATAATGATAATAATCAGAAGCATATCAAGGCGCAATGCATTAAATTTACTGCCTCTCTTGCCAGAAACCCCTTTTTGCATTGACTGCCCCCATCATCCAGATCTACATCCGTAGCCAACCGAATGCCTTATAATTACGAATCCACACGGAGCCTTTTGACATGATTATTATCTTTCGGAGGACTGGGCTCTGTATTCGCTAATGTTCATAATTTACCCACCGCGCGCTGCATGCTACTGGTCTTGCTGCACCGAACAGATCGATTACAGCATCTGCATAATAAATGAGTCGTAAATATGATGGCTCAACTTTTTACAACACCGAACCAGTTTGGAATTATTGATTTGTTAGTTCGCAGACATGGCCCTATGCTATGGCACTGCAGCCGCAACGCCAGACACAAGTGAGAAAATGTTCATCCTCACGTTCTGCTCTATCGGGATCGGGATGTGACGATCGTGGGTAGATATCTTTCTAGTCATTTGGTTCTGCTGTCTGCGATTGCTGCGTGGCATCAGAAAGAGTTATTACCTGAACAAAGCTCTTTTAATTAAATTTTCCCAGAATCCGTTTGAGACGTGACCGACCACACAGTCGGTGCTCGTGTCCACGTGATTTCAGGCGCGCGTAACCGACCGAAGGCTCTGCCGGAAGGTCAGAGGAGCTCTGAAAAAAGCTTCCAATTAACTTTTTTTTGCAATACGTCCTCGTCGTTGTCTGCAGGCTGGTCGCCGTCCAATGATGTCGTTTGTTTCTCCTGAATCGATGGATTAATTGAAATCACCACTTGCCAGTAGCCCATCGACATCGCAGCTCGGCGCTGCTGCTGGTTGCTTCATCAATATGCTGCTGGCAGAATTATGGATTTATTGGTTTGCTTTCATAACGGATGGTTGTGATTCTGGTTCTACGGTGAGATGTTTGTGCGAGTAATTGCTGAAGGCGAGTGGTCAATAATTATGATTTTACACTACGATTCCAATCCTGTGGAAGGCAGACAGCGGCTGAATAACCGGATTCCGGATTCGCAATTATTGTGCTGGTTTCAATGCCTTAATTAATTCATCGCAAAAATGATATAAAAAGAGAAACGTTCACATTTGATCATGTTCAGAATCAATGGTTAGGAATAGTTAGCTTTTATTGCATTTTGTTTTTTTTTTGTAATTCCAAAAGAAATACTTTTACTTCACAACCAGTAACAAACGCTAAATTTTATTTATAATTCCAATCTGATTCCAGACCATACAGGAATAAGGATAAACGCATAGGTACATATTATTACGCGGTTTTTTTTTTGCTATTTCGGGCCTTTGTATTTATCGAACATTAATGAGTTATATCAGGATATTTGTGGAATTAAACAATTTATGTTTGTCATGTATCTATTACATGCTTCACGGAGAAGCAACGCCAGACAACACGGACTATGAGTGTGTCATGGGATGTCATGGTCCTGGAGAAATGTGGAAAGATCCGATTACGCAATGCTCGGATTCAGCGATGAGAGATGAGACTCGTTCGGATCATCAACTCACGCCAACTGGAAGGTTCAGCTGAAATTGTTCATTGAAAAATATGGAGCTCGGGCAGCGGATGTAGAAGGCCAGTGGACGGCCATCGAAAATGTTTTTATCGAAACAAGTAAGAAATAACTGCGAGAATTGATCACAGATTCAACCTGGCGAAGATTTAGGATCGTAGAGAACCAAATGCCGCGATAGAGTGAGCAAGAATCACAGCAGCAACACGAGTTGCGTCAACGGTATTCAGCTCTAGAGAAGGAAGTTAAACGCTACTGCAGACGGGACAAGCGAGCGTAGGTGGACTCCCTGACCGACGGAGGAAAGAAAGTTGCAACACATGGCGATATTCGCCTCCTCCACGATACCTATCTCACTACGCCTGAGTGGAGCAAAGATGAGCCTGAGAATACCGGTGAAGGATGCGACAGACCAGTTACTCTGTTACTCACCGACCCGATCGACCTGAAGGTTGGTTTGAGCACTTCGAATAACTTCTTTGAGTTTTGACGCCAGAAGGCGGACACGCTAGCAAAGGTGGGCGTACAGGAAGGTGAAGTTTATGCTAGACAAATCTCGAATAACGAGTTTTTCCCATAATCCGTCAGAGTACTCTTCAAAATTGGCAAATGAATTGGTCACACAATGAACTTGGATGGTGGCTATTTTGCATAGTTCCTAAAGTTTCTGCGCGAGGGTGGTTCAGAGGTGCGGACTTAAGCCGAGGCTTCATTCGCACGATGTCGAGACTTATGTCCAATCACTATTTACTATACGCACATCTCTATAGAAAAAATCTGGTCGATAACAACCTATGTAGGTGTGGAGCCGGTTACGATGACATCGATCACGTAGTTTGGTATTGCACAGAAAATGACGCGTCAAGAGTGCAACTATTGGATACCCTTGTGGCCCGAGGTAAACTTCTTTCTCAGTTCTTTTCTTGTCTTTGTCTTATTGTTCCGTGTACCACGAAGCTATGGCCATCCGGAAGATGCTCCCTCATGAACTGAATTATACGAACCATAATTCGAGCACGACGCTACGGCACACCAGTCACGACGTCAATAACCCGGATGTGCAGCTGAAATAACCTAAACCTAAATCCCTACCCCGTCCGTCCTGAATAAAGTAATCTCTAACCTTGAGTCACCACG
Organism: Armigeres subalbatus; assembly: GCF_024139115.2. NCBI lineage: Eukaryota > Metazoa > Arthropoda > Insecta > Diptera > Culicidae > Armigeres > Armigeres subalbatus. The sequence goes on from NC_085140.1 coordinate 444,980,023, forward strand.
AGTATTTTGGTCTTTGTCCCTTCCCAACTAACTGTTAATGATAAGATGATATACACATTGTATTGTTATCATAATTAAGAATTGCCGCTCCGCAAAGTGTCACACATGACTGAGCCTTCCAAATAAATGAAATGGTTAAAAAAAAGTTTTGACGCCTGACGCATGAGCCGTCAAGGATGCTCAAATCTGACCCCATACTATCTGTGCAAATGTTGCATCAATTCTGCAATATCTGGGCCAACCAGGGTTTGCAGAAATCGCTCTCAATAGATAACAAATAACGATAAAAGAGAGGCAAAAACCTCTTCGAATCATGACAAGCCTTGAAAACAAAACTATCGCACTTGTATACAAGTTGGAAAAAAAACTGATTCGGATAGGCGGCCCCACTGAGGGGGTTTGATAATACGCGTTGTTCTCGCTCATTTTATGTTGGGGACCATATTTTTTTCGCACAGGTGTGTAAACCAAGTTTAAATGCATCAACAGAACCGGTGCCCCCCACAATTGGGGATTATTAAAAGAAATTTATCATGAGTTGTAGCCCCCTGAATCAGTTCATTATCGTAACAGCTACCGAAAAACGTCATTTACGGTATGCTACCTATCGAGAGTGTATACAGACATGCTAAGTGAAAGATTCTCTCATTCTCCTTTGGATTCAAACCCTGGGGCCGAAGCCACTATTCCGATCGACTTGATGTAAGGCGTCTAAGTGACGGTCCCGAAAAAAAGGGTCCGGGGGGCACGTTATTGTGCATATTTCTATGTTCTATGTGCAAGTTCTATGCGAAGGTATCCTAAATCGGATACAGAAGAAGATAGACACGACTCTCCGACGGCAGCAGGCAACATTCCGCCCCTGAAGATTAATTGTGGACCATATTGTCTTTATTAATATATAAATCAAATAAATCAAAATCATCCTGGAGCAGGTCAACGAATTTCAAGAGTCCTTCTATTTGATATTCATTGATTCATTGACTACGAAAAAGCTGTCGATCGTCTGAACCGCGAAGACCTGTGGGGAGCCCTTAGAAGCAAAGGAGCTCCGGACAAAATCGTTGACCTCACCGAAGCTTTCACGGACAGAGTTCTGCATAACGGAACTGTGTCTGACTTCATCCGGGTAGTCGCTGGAGGATGTATTCTATGCCCGCTACTGTTCCTTATCGTAATCGACGAGATCGTGGTGGGTGCGAATGTCCGTGTATCAAACGGAGGGCTAAACGACTTTGACTTGGCTAACGATATTGCCCTACTAGAAACACGAATCAAGAAGGCTAGGGCAGTTTTGGCTTTTTGTTCCCGTTCGGGTGTGCTACTGCGACCCGTTATTAGATCTATTGTAGCGTTATCCGTATCCTTAGTATTTAAGTGCATGTCGAATTACTCCATTACTTTTAATAAGCGGTTTCGATACAATTGTAGATTAGCAGCATGACATTTTTCTGCTATTTATACCCTTCACAGAGAGCAATCCCATTGACAGCGCGCTTCTTACCAATACGAAGTCAATCCTCTCTTGAGAAAACAGAACAGTAATACGTAATACCTCTATTTGGCCATACATAGGAGCCCTAGCCACATCCTTGTCTTGCTTCTAGAATATCAACAGTAAAACGCCGAAAGCCTAGGATTTGGCTCTATCTCCAAGACCATTTCAAGCTAGAGAATTTGTTCAGTATTAAGAACGTCAGTTTTCCTCTCACTACCATTCCCGAGCAGCACAAGTCAGTCAAAAATGGTTACAGCAACTTATATGTGACTAAATCTGGTCACATATGAGTTTCAGTAACCTATGTGGGACATGCGTGTTGCTAGGGTTGTTAACCAGTTCATGAAGAGTTATTACGTATTTAAACCCCTAACTCTATTTTCCCAGCAGTTAGTTCAGCCTATAGGACAATGGGCACCGAGGTTTTTTTTTAAGCTGATTCACTTGTCATAAGACGAGTTTCTACCTTCCCATTTAATTCCACCACTTGATTGTACCATGACAGATACGTATTTCGACCTCAACAGTAAGGTCGTCCTCAGTGTCTCGTACTTGACTCGACTGATTGCTTGAAAAGTTGCCTCCGATGCATACAGTTAAGCCTCAAACGTCAAAATTCAAGTCTTTCAATTATTTGTAAGGTAAGGTAACATTAATTATGTTACATTAGTTATGTTATGAACACATTCAAACAAACACACACACATATACATACAAACATACATACACACAAACGGACATCACCTCAATTCGTCTAGCTGAGTCGATTGGTACATAACACTTTGGGTCTCTGAGCCTTCTATCAAAAGTTTGGTTTTGGAGTGATCATATAGCCTTTACGTATACATACTTAGTATACGAGAAAGGCAAAAAGAAAGCCGACAGGAATCTGACCAGGGACAAGGTCGCTGCTGAGTCATTAGGCCGAATGGCCATCAGGTCATTGAAAAGTGAGAAACGATAAGTGTGGAGTGAGACGTGAAAATTGAGTAATGAGAAGACAGAAGTGAGTAGTGGGAAGTGAAAAGTAAGTAGTGAGAAGTGAGATATGAAAAGTGAGAAATGAGAAGTGAGGAAACGAGGAGTGAGAAAAGGCAAAATGAAAAAGAGGAAGGGAGAATAAATAAGGAAAAACGGAAGATGGAAAAAATAGGAAAAAAGAAGGAAGTATGGAAAAGGAAGATGAAAGAAGAAATAATAAATATGGAATAAAAAAGAAAGAAGAAGGAAGAAGGGAAAATGAGGAAGGAAGAACAGTGAAGGAAGAAGTAAGAAAGAAGAAAACAGAAAGAAAATAAAATAAGGAAGAAGAAAGGAGAGGAATAAGGAAGTAGAAAGAAAGATGAAGAAAGAAGACAGAAGACAGAAGGGAGGAAGAAAAATAAATAATGGAAGAAGAAAAAGGTAGATGAAAGAGGAAAGCAGAAAGAAGAAAATAGAAGGAAGACGGGAGTATGAATGAAAAAGAAGAAAGGAAAAAGGAAGAAAAGAAAAGAGGTAAGGTAGATGGAAGAGGAAAGCAGAAAGAAGAAAATAAAAGAAGACGGGAGCATGAATGAAAAATAATAAAGGAAGAAAGAAGAAAAAGAAAGAGGTAAGGTAGATGAAATAGGAAGACAGAAAGAAGAAAATAGATGGAAGACGGGAGTAGTAGAAAAAAGGAAGTAGGAAGTAGGAGGAAGAAAGAAGGAAAAGGAGAAACTCAAGCAGAAAGAAAGAAGAAAAGAAAGAAATGAAGGAAGAAAGAAAAAGGAAAAAATAGAGAAAAGAAGAAGTAAGTAGGTAGAATGAATAAAGAGAAACGAAGAGGGAAGGAGGTAGAAGTAAAAAAATGGCACTTTTTAAGCAAAAATTGCAATTATAAAATAAGAATTTTTCATAAAGAAATCAAAAATTTCCATTGAAAAAAATACAAAATTTCTATAAAACAATTTCACAATTTTCCACGGAAAATTAAAAACTATTCCTAAGAAAATCAATAAAAAGCAATCACACCACAAAACACAAACACAAAAATCTACAAAAAATTGAAAAAAGCTATAAAATAAAAAAATCCACAAAAAATTTAAAAAAGCAATAAAATTGATTAAAGTTTCCATTAAAGATAGACGCTTCTTCTTGAAAAAATGCTCAGTTTTATTACTTACTAGCAGACCCGACGAACTTCGCTTCGCCTAAAACTGATTTACTCTATGATTAGTTCTCGAGTTATGCAGAATTTTCTGTTTCATTTGTATGGGAGCGCCCCTTTCCAAAATGGGGAGGAGTCTCGAACCATCTTAAGAACCTTCCCCGGCCCCAAAAACCTCTGCATACAAATTTTCACGCCGATCGGTTCAGTAGTTTCGGAGTCTATAAGGGTCAGACAGACAGAAATTCATTTTTATGTATATTGATTTATCCTTGAAAATTTTCATATTTTGTATTGCTCTTTATTGATTTTTCTGTAATTTTTATTTTTTTGTGCAAAATGTAGTGATTGTTTATTGCTGATATTGATTTATTTATATACTTTTTAATTTTTTTCAATGGAAAATTTTGATTTCTTTGTTGAATTTTTTCTTCTATAATTGCAATTTTTGCTTTTAAAAGTGCTAAACTATTTTTGTTTTAAGGAAAAAAAAATGTTAATGGAAATTTTGCATTTTTTGTTGTTGTTTTATATTTGTTTGTTGCTCATACCCTGTTTTCTTCATTGGCTACTTCCTAATGTTTTATGGACAATTTTCAATTTCCACTGTCACTGTTTCTGCCTTAAGCAGAAAATTGAGGGTTCGATCCCTGGCCCTTCTCCATTTCATATTACATTTAGTATTTGTGGCTTCAAATTGTTCAGTGTTATCTGTTTAAATATATTAAAAAACAAAAAAAAAAAGAATGAATCTCGTTAATCGTATAACTCAATATCTTTACAAATTAAATTCTCATTGCTGGCAAGCAGGGTTCTAAATATAGAATTCAAATAATAAGTTGCCTATTACTTAGTAGCATTAAATTAAATGTAAAAATAAATTGATATTCATATATACCCGCGTATGGATGCGCAGCACGCAATGGCGAAGCGTAATGTAAAATTTAAAACTCCTCATACCAACTCTCATACAAACCTGGAACTACCTGTGTAGGTCAACTCCTATCCAAACCAAAACCATCGGACAACACCCAAAACATGGAACATAATCGACTGAGCCTGGCGGAGCAAAATCTTTTTATGAAACACCCTAATTATTGCTACTACCGGTGCCGGTGATTACATTTGCTCCTCGATCAGTTTCTAATAGGGTAACCGTACCCTTAGTGGAGCTAGCACCAATAGTGGAGGTAGTGGGGTTTTAATGAGATTTATCATATTTATATACTTTACGAGTGGTTTCAGTTGATGCGTCGTGCTTCAAATATCCTGTTAAATGCAACTTAAGATTTCACTTGAAAAACTATTGAAAACTATGATTTTCCTTAACAAAATTGACTCCCTTGCACCTATAGTGGTGCAACTGTACCAATAGTGGCGAGTCTCATAAGAAACCAATGGATAGCACCACCAACCAAAACCAAAATTAATTTTTACCGCCACTAAAGGAACAGTGTACCCATAGTGGTGCAAGCAATATTTGGTAATTATTGATGTTATCTCATGACATCTATCTTTTGTTAGCAAATTTATTAGTTTATCTATTGACTAAGATATTGAAGCTGTAAATTTTCCATAATTATCAATTTTTAAAAAATATTTTCTTTTGTGGATCTACTAATACCTCCACTATTGGTACCGTTACCCTAGTTTTTTTTCGGTCAAAAAAAGTCAAAAATATTTATTTTGAGTTTTAACTTTTAACAAGTGACTGATTCTAAATTGATTGGCATTCCATCAGCATTTCGTGCTGCTCCTGTGTGGATAAGAAGCTGTAAACTTGTTTGTGAATGCCCTGTGAGAAGAAGTGGAGTGCAGTGATAACCCTGATGCTGAAGGGATATTAAATTGGCATATAATTGCTAATTAATGCAATAATTCGGGCCGAAGTACATAGGACTCCGTGAAGAAATGTGTTCATTATCACGGGAAGTAATTTCATATGCTGTGCTGCCGTTCTACGCATGCTTGTACCAAATTCAAAAAACGACAAATGAGAAAATGGCATTTGAAATTGAACACTAATTTTCATAGCTGGCGTATAACCATAATGCAATAGAAGATTATTACATCACAGAACCATTCAGAAGACTTCATTTCATTGAAATCATTCTTATTTTTCACTCACAAATAGAATTTGCGACAACGATCATGAAAATAGTTTGGCGGGACAGTTATGCCTAGAAATAGAGCACTTGTTTCATGGTTTTTACGCATATCAGCCCCGTTCAATGCATGATTTCGTGAATGACTACTGCGATTGACATACGTCTTGACATACTTTATCTATGGAAGTGGACCTTCCACGTGGTTGAAGTGATTATGTCGCTTAGAATGAGTATTGTACAAATTGCCCTCATTTAAACAGTGCAACAGTCTAAGATTGCAAAATCTAAACCGAAAATGCTATTTCTATGTGTGTTGCCCCATAAAATAACAGAATCCGCCATAATGATGAATTTAATCACCGCAAGACATTTATAGGTAGAAATTAAGCAATGGGACAATAGACTTGAGTTTGTTAGAGTTTTCTAAATCAAAATCCACAAAAACTAACATGAGACAAGTATGCGTAGAAAGGCAGTGTGGAAGGTTAGTAATAAAAATGTTGATCTATTGTTTGACGCAATTCGATGCATTCGAATGTTGGTAAGAGAGGGTTGGTCCGTTGCTGGCTGGCGCCGCATTGCCCAGTCAACATGTTGGTACCCATAGCTCTTGATATAGGTTATTATATAAGAACCAACTTAATAGTACATATATAATGCACAAATTGGCTATATATGTACCTAAGTGGAGGCGATATAGATACATACGTGTTTTATTTTATGATTTTACCCGACATCATACGAACAGTATTACGATTAAACACCACCTCTACCACCGCACTATACTGAACATCCGGAAGAGTATCGGATTTTTGTCCAACATAAACTGTGGTTTCGATTGTATTACGATTCACATAGTCATTCATTTGCACTAGATCTGTTCAAGTTTCTTAAAGTCGACCAGTCAATTGATATTCACAATTCTTATGTTAAGATAGACTTAGTGAAAATTTCAGCTCAATTGGTTTAAATTTGGATGTGCTTCAAATCGTTTTAGTGTTTTCGGCATGATTTTGCCCCTAAAAAAATCGTAACTCTTGAGTGGGATGGATGAAATTCATTGCAACAACAACTAAATAAAAGCCATACGTATTCTCGAAAATTTTGTAGAACATTGTTTTATAATCGGAACAGATCTTCTATGCATGGGCGTAGCCAGGATTTCGAGAAGGGGGGGACAACTTTTTTGGTCTTCTAAATCGTAGTTTTATAAAAACACATGAAACCAAATCCAAACCAAATCGAAACAATAATGATTAAAACAATAATGGATTTAAAAATGCGTGATTTATTACTCATCAGATATTTTTAAATAAAGTGAGAAAAATATTAACGAACTTAGTATTCAGAAAGAATATAAAATCGGCTATAACAATTATTATAAAAATTCTGCATTCTTCCATAGGTTTAATAAAACTAGAACCATACATCTGAATTTCTAAACAAATCCTCTCTGAAATAATATTTATTATGAAATAGACAGAAAAATCAATATGCAAGCTTTCTCCAGGAATTCCTTCGACAATTGCTCCTGGCATTCTATCCAAAATTCTATCAGGGATTCTTTAGGAATGCCTCCAGCAACTTCTTCGGCAGTGTCTTCAGGAGTTCCACCATAAATTTTGCCGGGAATTGATCCGAAAATTCCACCATTATTTACTCCAAGAAAATCTTCACGATCTTCTTTATAAGTTCTGCAGAATTCCCTGCAATAATTCAAATAATTTCGTGCTGTTTCCCATAATTTTAAGAGAATAAGAATTTTCCGTGGAAATTCCGCAGAATTGTCAGTAAACATTCCTGAGAATTCCACGAACAATCTTCGAGTTTCTTGTGTAAATTCCATAAAATTTTCCGAGAATTGTTTCGAATAATTTCTTGTGAAAATTTCAAAGAATTTCTCCAGGAATTCCACCGGAAATTTCTACAGAAATTATACCGAAAATGAAATCAACAATGAAATTTTCGGAGGAATTCCTAGATTAATTCGCAATGAAATCCTGAAAGAATTCCGGTGGAAACTTCAAGATTTCCACTGGGAGATCCTCCAGGAGTTTCTCCGAAAATTACTCCTGGAATTCTTCCAGGAGTTCCACCGGCATTTCCACCAAGAATTTCTCTAGGATTTCCTTCGAGAATTATTCCGGTAGTTCTATCGGCAGTTCCTCTGAAAATTCTTCCGAGAATTTCGGCAGAATTGGAATTTATTTAGGCTTCTTCAGGAATTTATATCGATTTTCCACCAGAAGCTCCTCCGAGAATTTCTTTGCTCTGATGATGATGATGGTCCAGCTACAAACCACAACAAAGGTTTCAGCTAGACGAGATTTTTCTATAAGATGAATTCTCTTGTTTCCGAGAATGCTTGTGGTAGTTTCCCCGGGGTTCCTTTGAAAATTCTCCCGGGAGTTTCTTCAGAAATTCTTCCAGAAAATTCCTTCGAGAGTTCCTCCGGGAGTTCACCAGCAATTCATCCGGGAGTTTCTCCGGAAATTCCTCCTGGAGTTCCAGCAGAAGCTATTCCAGGAAATTATTTGGCTTTTTTCAGGAAATCATTTAGGTTTTCTTCAGAAATTAAGCTGGAAATTCCTCCCGAAGTTCTTGGGATAGTTTCTCTGGGAGCTCATCCGGGAGGTCCTCTAGGAATTCTTCTAGGAGTTCCTCCTGAAATTCCTCCTGGAGTTCTTACGGGAAATCTTACGGGAGCTTCTCTGGCAGTTCCTTCGGGAATTCCTCCGGGAGATCCACCAGCAGTTTCTACGAGAATCCCTCCGGGAGTTTCACCGGCAGTTTCTCCGCGTGTTTCTCTGAAAAGGAACTCCCGGAGGAACTCCCAGAGTAATTTCCGGAGGAACTCCCGGGGGATTTTCTATAGGAATTTCCGGAGAAATTATCAGAGGAATTCTCGGAGGAGCTGCCGGTGGATCTCCCGGATCCCCCCTGGAAGAATTTATTAAAGAACTACAGGAAGAATTTCCGGAGGAAATCCTGGAGGAACTCTCGTAAGAATTCTAATATGAACTCCCAAAGGAACTTCCGTAAGAATTCCTGGAGGAACTCCTGGAAGAATTCTCAAAAGAACCTTCCGGAGGAATTCCCGTAAGAACTTCCAGAGAAATTCTCCGAGGAACTTCTGGAGGAATTTGTAGATAAATGCCTAAAGAAATGCTAAATGAATCCCTGGAAAAAAAAAGCCTGATTGAATTCTCGAAGGAACTACTGGTGGAACTTCAGAGGAACATCCGGTGGAATACCCTAGAGGAAAAGAAAAAATATTTCTGAAAGAACTTCCGAAATCCCATTTCCCGTGAAGTTCCTGCCAAGTACCGTCCAAGACTTCCCTGTGAAGTTCCTGGAGGTACTACCGGAGAATTTCTTGGAAAAACTCCTGGAAGAACTCTCGGAGGAACTCCCACAAGCACTTCCGAAGGAATTCACACATGGAAGTCCTGAAATAATTCTTAGAGAAGTTCCTAAAGGAATTTCCGAAAAAAATATCTGAATTCCCAGAAAAATACCAGGAGGAATTAATGCAGAAATTCCCAGATGAAATCCTGAAAGTATTCCCAGATGAATTGCTGAAGAAAATCCCTGCGGATTGTTCCGAAGAAATTTATGGAAAATCTCCCGGAGAAATTCCTGAAGGAATTCCTGGAGAAGTACCTGAAGAAACTCCCGAAAAAATACCTATTAGAATTTCTGGGAAAATACATGAAGCTATTTCTAGAGGATTTCTTGAAGGATATTCTGAAGTAATTGCGAAAAGAATTCCAGATTGAAATGCTATATGATTTCGCTATTGAATGTTTGGAGGTATTCCCGGAAAATTTCCTGGAAGTAATCCCGGAGGAATTAAAGGAAGAGTTCCGAGAGGAATGCCCGGAGAAGTTCCTAGAAGAATTTCCGAAGGAGTTTCTTATAGATTTACAAGGGAAATAATGGAGCTAAATCGGAGGATTTCCGTCATAAATTTTTGAAGAAAGTTCTGGTAGAATTTTGGGAAGAAATTCCGTATGTATTCTTGACGGAACTCTCGAATGCATGCCTGAAGGAAATTCCGGATTCTCCCTGAAGAGAGAATAGCCGAAGAAATATCTAGAAGTAAATCTTGGAGAGAAGAAAAGAAATCTTCAAGGAATTTCCTCGTGAATTTCCTAAAAAAAAATAGTGGGGGGTTTCTAGATAAGGAGGAGGAATTAAAATTACATGAGAAGGATTTTCGAACGCTTTTCAGAGGAATTTGTGGATAACTTTCTGGAGGAATTCAGAAGTTCCCAGGAGAGCTTCTAGAAGGATTTCAAGGAGATTTTTTAAGCCCGAAATGTTTCGAGTTGTTTTGAACTTTCATATATTATGGATCCTGGATGCCCTGATAAGTTTTGGGAATCTTTTGAATTTCAACCACCTATTTCTGAATATGATTGGATCGTAAAGTGCACTTGATTGAGGAAATTCATTTCAGTACCCGTTCAATATTTCCACAATTTAGGGGGGGGGGGGCAACGGCCCCCCTGCCGACCTCTGGCTACGCCCTTGCTTCTATGTGTTTCAACATATTTCGACCTTCAAGATACCCAAAAATCAACATTTTTCGTTCCAAGTTTTCGTTTTTCGTTCCAAAAATCAACATTTTCGGCCTTTTGCCTAAGAAATCTACACACAGATATTTTTTTGGATTGAATTTGTCGGAAAGTTGCAGCTACACATTCATTTTAGTATAGCCCGATATTAAATCTTGAGCGAGTATCAAATAAAAATTGTAGAAAATTTAGAAGCGGATTCACATTTCAATTTGCCCCAATTGATTGCCATTACAAAGACTTGCACGCTGGCAAGCTTTTTCATCGAACAAGTTACCATTGTTTTTCAATGATCGTCATCAAATATTTCTGGTTGGGACCTGAGATGTTGAGACAAAGTAATCATTGGTGACTTGGTAGAATGTCATTCAACCGTAACATCTTGCTGCAACGGCAAACGTATCTGATGCAGTTGGTAGGGCGTTCGGCTGATAATCACAGTGTCATGAATCGAATCGCATGAAAATTGAACAAAATTGGATTTCCCATTTTTTTTAAAGAATCTGACAAGAGCAATTGTTTGTAACATCAACCACGTTATAATTAATGAGATGAGATTGTTACTTCTTGTTCAAGAAGTTCTTGATATCGAATTGCAAAATGTTAACATCAGCTTTCAAACATTAACGTTCGTGTTCATGATATAATTAGAGGCGAAAGTACAGATAGTTGATAGTAGGGGAGGAGGTTCGGTTGTGGGCACCGTTCGGTTATGGGCACCCCTATATATCTTTTGACAGATAAGAGATGCTGTCATTCTGACAACCGTCATTTGTTTGCTATAATAGCATGATGTTTTGTGCTCAATATCAAACCGGATGGGCATCTCTACTTTGAACTAGAAACAAATAAATTTTTCGTACATGAAAACAACACGAAAGTTTTTTTGGCCTTTTTCAAAGTGTCATAAATTAAAGGATTTAATTCAAAAAGTGAGTTCTAATGCGTATTTACACGGTAAATTTAATCTATTTTGAGGCCCAATGTCGATTGCCATCAAAATTTTAGCGCGGATTTTTTTTTCTTCTCGTTCCAAAAAGGCTGCGAAATTCGGTTGTGGGCACCTTTATTGGTTCGGTTATGGACACCCTCATTTTATTGATAAATCATTCAATATCGTTTTACTTGTCCCTTAACTTATTTTTAATAACGTTTTAAGGCATGTGGGGTCTGCCTAGGATGTGGTGGGGTTCGACAGTGGGCTCTGTTGAACTTCTATAAAAAGCTGCATGTGTCCCCAAGCAGGCCCTATCAAAGCGACCGTGTGCCGCTCAAAGCGCACTAGCCTAGTCCTGGTGTTGGGTGGGACTTTAAACAAATATGACCCGACTGATCGGGCGTCTGTCCACCAAGGAGGTGCGGCTCCAACAGCGTCTGTTCTGGCATCCAGCGGCTGAGTATGAAATCCTATTCCCCGGAAGCTATACCTAAGATGGCAGCCCCATCCCGGTGGATAGGGAACCTTGGGCCAACAACCTACTGTTCCCCCCCTACTGTGGTCACAAATTGATGTGTTCGAGAATCCGATAATGAAAGAATACGGACTGATTTTATGGCGACGACTCTTAGCGCGAAACAACGGACACGAATAGGAACATGGAACGTTTTAACCCTAGCCCAGCAGGGTAAATTGGCACAACTTGCCAATGAGGCACGCCGCATGAAGCTTGAGATCCTGGGACTGAGTGAAGTCCGTTGGCCAAACTTTGGAGAACACAGAACGCCGTCGGGACAAGTTCTGCTATACTCTGGTTTACGAGGTGAACACGCTCCCTGGCATCGCGGAGTTGGCTTCCTACTAAGCGCTCAGGCACACTCTGCGCTTATGAAGTGGGAACCTATAAGTGAAAGGATAATCGTTGCCAGATTTAGAACACGGGTCCGAAACCTTACTATAATCCAATGTTATGCGCCAACCGATGCTGCCGATCTGCAAGACAAAGAGAACTTCTACAGTCAACTCAATGCCGTCGTAGATAGAATTCCGAAGGGTGATATCAAGATCTGTTTGGGCGACTTCAATGCGAAGATCGGATCCGACAACTCGAACCATGAGCGCATTATGGGACGCCATGGTCTCGGAGAAATGAGCGAAAACGGAGAGCTGTTCGCAGAATTTTGTGGTAATAACGACATGGTGATCGGGGGATCGCTCTTCCCTCATCGACCGGTTCACAAGGTCACGTGGGTCTCCCGTGACGGCTTTACAGAAAATCAAATCGACCACATCTGCATCAGCCGAAAATGGAAACGGAGCCTTCTTGATGTACGGAATAAACGTAGTGCCGATATCGCGTCTGATCATCACCTCCTCATCGGCGAAATACGCCTGCGCATTGCGCGGATTCGTCGGCAGGAGGAAAGAGCTGGACGACGATTCAACACACGCCGACTGGAAGATGCCACGGTGAAACGGTCCTTCGTTGAAGGCAGCGTGGAAGACCAATGGACCGCCATCAAGAATGCCTTCATCACCACCAGCGAGAACAATCTGGGCGAACTGCGCACCCAGAGAAAACAATGGATCACCGATGAGACCTGGAGAAAGATAGAGGAGCGAAGAGAAGCCAAAGCCGCGATAGAGCGATCGAAAACCAGAGGAGCCAAAGTCTTAGCCCGTCAACGATACGCGGCTCTTGAGAAGGAAGTAAAACGCTCATGTCGACGGGACAAGCGAGCGTGGGCAGACTCTCTGGCCGACGAAGGAGAGAGAGCCGCCGCAACCGGGGACATTCGCCTCCTCTACGATATCTCACGACGCTTAAGCGGGGCGAAGATGAATGCAACGATGCCTGTGAAAGACGCGAATGATCAGTTATTGACCGACCCAACTGACCAGCTGAAACGCTGGTTCGAGCACTTCGAACAACTTTTTCAAGTGCCAGTCAGGCCATCACCACCTCGGCATGACCTGTCTAGGATCCGACGTATAACACGCGTCAATACCGAAGCTCCATCACTGCTAGAGATTCAAACAGCCATCCAAAGCATGAAATCGAATAAAGCCCCAGGGGTCGACCGCATATCAGCCGAGATGCTCAAAGCTGACCCCATGACATCCGCTCAACTACTGCATCGTTTATTTCGTAATATCTGGGACACCGCAACTTTCCCGGTCGACTGGATGCAAGGTATCTTAGTGAAGGTGCCCAAAAAGGGTGACCTGACTGTATGCGATGACTGGCGAGGCATTATGTTGCTGTGTACCGTTCTCAAAGTTCTGTGCAAAATTATCCTAGCCCGGATTCAGGAGAAGATCGATGCGACTCTCCGGCGGCAGCAAGCCGGATTCCGTGCCGGAAGATCCTGTGTGGACCATATTGTCACGCTCCGCATCATTTTGGAGCAGGTCAACGAATTCCAAGAGTCCCTTTACTTGGTATTCATTGACTACGAAAAAGCTTTCGACCGTCTCAATCACGAGAATATGTGGGCGCCCTGAGACGCAAGGGGGTTCCTGAGAAAATCATCGGCCTCATCGAAGCACAGTACGAGACCTTTTCGTGTAGAGTGCTGCACAATGGGGTCCTGTCCGACCCTATCCGGGTCGTAGCTGGTATGAGGCAAGGATGTATTCTATCACCGGTACTGTTCCTCATCGTAATCGATGAGATTCTGGTAGGTGCGATTGACCGTGAACCAAACCGCGGGCTGTTATGGCAGCCTATAACCATGGAGCACCTAAACGACTTCGAACTGGCGGATGACGTTGCACTACTCGCGCAACGGCGCTCTGATATGCAGAGTAAGCTCAACGACCTTGCCGATCGCTCCTCCTCGGCAGGTTTAGTCATCAACGTCAACAAAACCAAATCGTTGGATGTAAACACGGTGACTCCTTCCAGTTTCACAGTAGCCGGGCAACCAGTGGAGAATGTTGAAAGCTTCCAATATCTTGGTAGCCAAATGGCGTCAGACGGCGGTACCAAGATCAACATAGGCGCACGGATCAAGAAAGCAAGGGCTGCCTTTGCGAGTTTAAGAAATATCTGGAAAAACAGGCAGATAAGTGAACGCACCAAAATACGAATTTTCAACTCTAACGTAAAATCTGTGCTGTTATACGCTAGCGAAACATGGTGTGTATCAGTGGAGAACACTCAACGGCTGCAGGTGTTCATTAACAGATGCCTGCGGTATATAATTCGGGCCTGGTGGCCTCACAACTGGATCTCAAACAACGAGCTCCATCGTCGTTGTCACCAGAGGCCGATAACAACAGAAATTCGGGATCGGAAGAGGGGCTGGGTCGGCCACACTCTACGTAGGGGCGGAAACGAAATCTGTAAGCAAGCATTAGACTGGAACCCAGCGGGACATCGCAGCAGAGGCAGACCCAGAGGCTCATGGCGGCGAAGCCTCAATAAAGAAATAAAAGAAGTCGACCGAAATCTAACCTGGCAACAGGTTAAAGCGATAGCCGGGCATCGCTCAGGATGGAGATCTTTCAAGTCGGCCCTTTGCACCACCGGAGGTGTACAGGATCCATAAGTAAGTAAAAAATGTTTAAGGCAGTTTTTATAATTAGTTTGACATAATTGTTCGAAATAATGAATTTATTTAATATTTTTGTTCTTTGGGCATGTCTAGTCATTATACACACACTTTTTGGAACAAAGCGTTGACCGATTTGCTTCCAACAAGTTGCATTCGACGGGGAAACGACGGAAAATGAACGAGAAAGGCACTATTGCCGCTAGGGTGATTAATCAGGATTTTTTTGACTGTGATGCATACCAATAAAACGTAAATCAATGAAAAATTAAAACTCATTTACCTAAAGTGCTATTTTAGACCTTTCTTATGTGATTTTTTTCAACATCCTCCTTAATGCACCGAGGGAGGCATCATCACTGCTAGGTGAATTGATTTGAGTTTTTTTTAGCGTCTCCTGGCTTTTAGAATGAATAAACTATTTAAATCTGGGTGGTTTTTATTCATGCTTCTTTATTTTTAGCTATGTTTTCAAGGGTGCCCACAACCGAACCACGAAATGAAAATGTCCAAAAATGTCAAATTTTCTAAATTGTCAATATTTTTTTCTAAATCGATGAAATCATATTAATTTCTTTGCTAGTAGTAAGGTTATAGGTTTAGCTTTCGATTGCTATGCAAATGTCGACATAAGATCAACCAGGGCCAAAGTTATGGACCAAACACAAAAGGGTGCCCACAACCGAACCTCCTCCCCTACCGTTAGGATACGGCATGCATTAAGATTTCTATTTAAAAATAGATTTGTACTTCTGTGTTTTATTTTGAATTGGTTTTAAGACCTTTCGCTGCAAGCATAAAAAAAAACCTTTCACAAAATGAGTAGTATTTGTTGAAACAAATTGTTAAGCCATCTTCTGTCAAATTTTAAATATGTATGCTGAACAGCCCATTTCTACAAGGAAACGCCCTTCACAGCTTCGCACGTTCATGATAATGTCGTTGGATGATGCATTTAAACAGGCTGATATATTTTTTTAAACCGAAATCAAACGTGATGACAACATCAGCGCTTAATGCCTTCCCAATGCCAATCAAAGTTCATTCTGCCATGCATTATGATCGATTAATATTTACGATGCACACTGATACGAATATAAATATTTGATGCGCCCTTTCAAGTTGCCTTTTATGGGCGAGGCTCGTCCGTTGATGCATCAGATGGGCATGCATTTAAATTTCTCTTAGGAAATTAATCGGTTTGATGTAAAGTTGACACCGGCTTATACGATAGAGGGTGTGTTCAAAATGTGTCGTTATCGGGAATCATATTACCAAATTTATCTTATTTATGCGTTTTTCAAATACGATACGCTTTTCAGCTCAAAGCAAATGGAACAAAGTCGTTGCAATTCTTTACGAGCGTATCCACAATCAACGTTTGTTCAAATGCCGCCACCTAAACTCGATTAGTGATGACTTTTTGTTGGTATCCTCCGCTGAATCGCTAAACCCGCTACCATAATTACTTCCTGTTGGTTGTGCTTCGCGATAAATCCATCTGAGTTCTACGTGCTCTGCGGGTCGTTACGCTGGATTGTGCAGTTCTTACAAAAGACGGCGACTGTACTCCGCAACCCAGCAGTCGTCGCGTCACCGCCTCCACCGCCCGCAGTGATGACTTGTTTCAAATCCGTCGCCGTGTCTCTCGCGTGCGCGCGGTGCGTGTGGGTTCGAAATACGGGGTCTTACCGCCTTATCGCGAATTTTCAATCTAGAACGGCGTCATCCGCGGCATGTTCATATTTGTTCAGTGCGTACTTTGAGCTCTACGTTTGTTCCCTGGGCGGATGATGGCAGTGGCAATTAAACGGTCGAGCGGAGAGGCGTCTTTTTGACGGCGTTTTGTGCCATCGACGGTTGACGATGGAAACAGTGATCTCATTTTGTACCAACACTTTTTTTTCGTTGAATTGAATTCGGAGGAAGACCATAATTGTTGAACATGGTGGTTTTTGCCTCGTTTTGTTGATTTAATGGATTTGACGGCAAATCATAAATGGCTTTGTGCTAAATCATAACCGGCCATCATGCGATTCTACATTTGACATCATTGTTGACAAGAAACGTTGAAAGACAAGGTGGAAGAGGAGAAGACTTCGACATTGTCGTTTCATAAAGGCTTAACTTCAGATAATTAATATTTAGAATCACCACCATCCTAAAGAGGGAAAATAACCGTTAAAAAAAGTGAGAAATGTGTGTTTTCCAGATTCAATATATCTTGAACGCTATAAGACGTTTGTGTGAAGATTTATAATTATCATCAGAATTATAATCATTGGATATGGATATGCAAATAAAATCCCAACACTTTTAAGGTGTTGGGATTTTATTTGCATATCCAATTTTGAACACACCCGGCACTTCACGGGACCATATTTGCAATTTCCATTATTTATAGAAATACAGGAAATACGACCATCATCCATAAAATTTACCCTTTAATTGGGGTCCAATAGGTCTATCATTTAAGTATCGGCAGTGTAATGTAAAAGAAAAATGGTGCCCCTTCCATAGTACAAGTACATATCAAGTTCAAATCAAATAGAATGGATCGTACATCGATCCATTCATATGCCAATCACCCGCACGGAAACAGATTGCACACGATCCATCTTAAACCAACTTGGATCACAGCAGCAGACGTCCTTGAAAAGATTTTTCATTTCATTAGCATCAACCTCTAAGTATGTAGTGCAGAATGCACACTCCTCAATCGAAATCATTCCGTTCTTTTGCCCTACCCGATCCTCTCCGCCTGCCAGTGGCCCATAATTTATTGCACTGGTTTACCTGTTTGTAACCCTTTCTGCAGCGAGATCAAGGAAGATCAATGCAAAACGATATTCAGACTGCACGACCTTCAAGAAACATGAGAAGAATCACGTACGTGTGCAGGTATTTTGCAGCACAAACATTGCACGGTAGGCCCTCCTTTTCTGCTTCTGCTCTTCTGCTTTTTCAGTAGTTACTGTTTGCATTCAATGACCATTACCTACAACATTCCTACTACGAATGCGCCTCCGCCTCTCAGTGATTCAGTCAGCTGAATCGACGTGTTCTGGTTTATGTCGTTAGTCGAGGATGAATACTGAAGCTGTGAAACATTGAACCCCCGGTCCAGAGCGGGCTGTTTGTTCACACTGCTTGGCCAAAACTATTCTCTCATTCCAGAAGACTGACCACGGATTTCAAATTTCCAAGGGAAATTTTACTGAACCTCTAATGGAAAATCGATGGATTTAATTATTGCAATTCGGAAGAATTTCTGATGAAAATGTGAAAGAATTTCCCAGAAAAAAATCCATTTTTCTATAGAAAATTTAAAAGTTTTTCCCATTTTAAATTTGGAAGGATTTTCCATTAAAATACGATTGAATTTCCTATGTAAACTCTTAAGATATGAATTTGAAAGTCATTGTTGGAATAATCTGAGATTTCTAGAGCTTGTCATGTAAAGCTTGATCTACTTAGTATTTGGCCGTTTCTTTCCAATTACTGCGGCGCCTCTGGTGGCCGTACCGAGAAGTAAAATACATCAGATCGTTGCGAAAGGTCTGTTTAATTCATGATGAAAGTTTCATCAGTATTGATGCTCACGTTCAAAAGTTATCGAAAATGGAACGCGAGAGATGGGAACACATTTTGTACACTCACGTTGGAAATCCAACATGGTCAGGAGGAATGATTTCAAAGTATCTAAAATTACCGAAATTGACTGTAAAGACTGTCAAACGTTATCGGGAAATACTATTGCTAGATCGCGTAGAACAAAACAACCGTAGAAATGGAACATACGACCAGAAACTACAAGTGAAAGTCTGCAGAGCAGTTCGGAACAATTCTGGGATTTCCTTGCGTGATTTAGCGAAAAGGTTCACTGTGCCGTACAGCACAGCTCACATATTCTGTCGGCGCGAGAATTTCAAGTCGTATGATGTCAGTAAGCATTCCAACAGGACCCTGAAACAGAACCTGGTTGCCAAACATCGCGCAAGAATGCTGGTCGAGCAAGTTCTGACGAAATACAATTGATTGGTGATGAAATCAATATTAAAATGGACTTTTAATTCCCGGGACACAAGTTTTACCTTGCCAAACGGAAGGGTAATGCCCCAGGACAATTCAAATATGTGTATGCAGGCAAGATTGCCCACAAATTGATGGTATGTCAAAGCATCTGCAGTTGTGTAAAGAAAACTAAAGTTTTCATCACTGGAGCGACCATAAATGGGCAAATATACAAGAAGCGATTTTTGCTATCCATTCAATCACACGACTGTCCGGTGTTGCTTTGGCCTGACTTAACAAGTTGCCATTACATACGGGATGTAATGGAATGATATGACCCGAATGATAATGACGTTATTGAAAAAACTGTCAAGCATCCAAAATGCCCAAATTTTCGTCCCAACAAAAAATTGTAGGCATTTATCAGAGTGAAACTTGAGAAATGGTACAAAACAATCAGAAAATCATTTTATATGGAGAAGTGGTGTGAAAAAATGGCAGATCAAGTTGACCGTTCTACTGCGCAAAAAATAACGAAAGGTATTGAGAGAAAAGTCTGAGAATTCGTCCGAAATGCCAATGAATAGTTTTTCGAATATTTTTCCTTCAAAGTTTACTAAATTCCCTGTATAACAAAACCTGAACCACCTTTTTATGTACTTTTTCGGCAAAATAATGTCTAATTTCGTGCGGCCAAATACTAAGTGGATCAAGCTTTTTTTTTACTTTGTTACCGTTTTTTGCCTTTCCCGTATATTTGATTCTGGACTAAGTTCAACACCGTGCTAGTCATGTAGAGGCTGGATTGTTATGGGTGAACACCACTCGAATTGTCACGAATACATATTCTGATTGTCCATAAATTAAGCAATGCTTAGAGGGAGGAGAGGTAGTTTCAAGAAGAGTGACGATCCAAACAAAATTTTCAGATGCTACATACAAAAGTATGACATTGAGAGAATGGGGGTGACGCGTTGCTTCCAAATTGAGTAGTGTGCCCTTGAAAGCGCGAGTGAATTTTGCTTTGAATGCCGGAAGGCTTGTACTTTATATGATAGCGCCCTCGAAAATTTAAACAATTGTTTAAAAAAATAAAATAAAAACAATTAATTATAAAAATTTGATGACCACAATGCGATTCGGACATAGAACATCGACAAAAAATACGTTTGGATGCATGT
Organism: Armigeres subalbatus; assembly: GCF_024139115.2. Taxonomy (NCBI): domain Eukaryota; kingdom Metazoa; phylum Arthropoda; class Insecta; order Diptera; family Culicidae; genus Armigeres; species Armigeres subalbatus. The sequence continues at coordinate 445,000,029 of NC_085140.1, forward strand.
AGATTAGGGTGTCAAAAAAAAACAATATGTTCGAAAAGTCATGGTGCTCAAGCCTTCAATGAAAGATTGTAAGTTACAATTTGTAACATCTGGAGCATTTCTGTAGAACAACCCAAAATTCTAAAAAATAGAGGTTCCGACAGAGCGGTATTTGAAAATAGTTGTTTTTTGCACTCATATATTGGCTATTTTGGTTGGTATTATGCGATAATATGATCTCTAAACCATTTAAATATCACAAAAATGCATTTTGCGAGAACTGGAAATGGCCTTTCATACCATTTCAATCTTGTATTTAATCCTATCCTTCTATTTTATATACAGCTTGATTAGTTCTAGCAAAAAAACTGTCAGAATTCGAAATGAGCGAAAAAGCTCGTATCGACATCCAATTAGAATATACCATAGTTTCATTATAATATACCATAGTTTCATAACGGCCAGCGCCGTTATCGGCCTTTTAAATACTATGTAGAGCTCTCGGATTGTGCACATTGAGGTTGGAGAGCAAATCCCACACTTCCATCCATTGTATTGGTTCCCAGTGCAATTGCGATTGTTCTAGTCAATCACGGAGTAGCAACAACGAAATGCACGGTCATCATGCTCATTTATCTCTTATTTGCACATTTTATTCTTTTATAATTTTCTCTCTCTTTTTTTGTTAAAACAAATTAGGCCGATACAAAAATTAAAATAGAATTATGTCTCCCCACCTCGGAATTTTTTGCCGAAAAATAATAATTTGAGAGGGCAAGAAAAAAAATATCGGAAAATTTTGAGAATTTTCAAAACTTTCATAAAAAATCCGAGAAGTTTTTCGATTTTTTTCCATATTTTAAGGCCGGTACAAATATTAAAAATCTATTTTGTCTCCCCCCTCGGATTTTTTTGCCAAAAAATAATATTTTGAGGGGGCAACAAAATAAAATTCGGACAATTTTGAAATTCGAAATAAAATTCGGACAATTTTGAGGATTTTCAAAACATTCTTTAACAAATCCGAGGAGTTTTTTTATTTTTTTTCATTTTATTATTTATTTTTTACTAGTCGACCCGGCAGACGTTGTCCTGCATAGTAGGCAAAAATGGGCGTTGTGAAGTCACCATGCGAAATTTCCATACAATTCTTATTTTTAGTTTTTCACGGTTTACCCAACCTTTCTCGTGATTTTCGCATTTGAAAATATCATATAAACCCGTCGGAAACTGTAACGAATATTTCTGCTGAAAGAATGATGAGAATCCATCCAGCCGTTTTCGTGTTATGCGGAAACGAACACAAACCATTTCATTTTTATTATACAGTCAAACCTCCATGAGTCGATATTGAAGGGACCATCGACTTATGGAAAAATCGAGATGGAGAATATAAAATCCTTGGACAGCTGTTTGAACGGACCATCATAGTAACCCAGAAAACATTTTTTAATATGGAATATTTTGCTTCCATGAGTCGATATCGAGTCATAGAACATCGACTCATGGAGGTTTGACTGTATAGACTAGTCGACCCAGCAGATGTTGTCCTGCATAGTAGGCGGAAATGCGTGTGTTGTGAACTGCTCATGCGAAATTTCCATACGAATGTTAATTTTAGTTTTCATGATTTACTTAACCCTGCCCATGATTTTCACATGAGGAAATATCATATAAACCCGTCGGAAACTATAATGAACGTTTCCGCTAAAGGAATGAAGAAAATCCATTCAGCCGTTTTCGAGTTATGCGGATACGAACACAGACCATTTCATTTTTATTATATAGATTATCCCCCCCCCCCTTGACCTTTCGGAGACCAGTAGGACAAAAAGTAAATTAAATATTTGTAACTGCCTTATTTATTTTTTATTATCGGACGCATATAAGTTGCAGTAACCTATGTAGAACATGTGTGCTGCTTAGGTTTCGGAGACCAGTAGGACATAATTTTTATTCAAAAAATACAAATACAACCGATTTTGTTTTTACAAGGATTCTCATACACAATTTTTGCAAAAAGAATACGCTTTGAAAACATATACGCCTAATGGCTGTAAGTTCAGATCACACATGAATATTTTTAAAATTATATAATATCGTTGATCAGCTCAACGTATTGTATGATCTCCGTGTGAAGCTCACTTTCTTATACTTACCATCTTCCAATTCACTGATGACAATTACATTCGACAGGTTCGCGGCTTGGTTTTGTGCTATTAGGTCATTAGGCCGAATGAAATGTGAGTTCTTCCTTTTTCCTTCTAGAAAACAAATAATAACGAGTAAAGATTCTTTCTCTTTCTCCACTCGTTCTTCCTTCTATTTTCTCCCTGTTTTTTTTATTCTGATCTTTTTTATTTCTTCCTTTCTTCTTCCTTTCAATTCTTCTTGTCTTTTTCTTCCATCATTTTTCTTCTTCTTTCTATTTTCTTCCTTCCTCATTCTCTCCTTTTCTTTTTTCCCTTTGTTTTTCTTCTTTTTTCATTCTATCTGTTTTAGGCTTCTTTTTTTTTTTTTTTTTTTTTTTTTTTAACTAATTTTATTTGCTAATTATCTAATACATGCATTCATCTCTTAGACTAGGTGTTCCGTGTTTTCTTAACACTATCATCCTTATTTGCTATGTTATATTTTTAGTTATTACTAGCTTTATGTACCCGGCCTTGCTCGGAATTGCCAGTTTGATTCGCAGTTTTTTTTTCACAATCGGAAAATGAATAAACCAATTGGTCAACAGGATAATTGCGTTTTCTTATCGATACTTCATCATTTGATCAGAAGAAGGCAGATTTCATTTGAAAACATTGACTGGTTTTGAAGAAGGGAGCAAAACCATAATCGCCATATTCCGGGCAAACGTTTATTTCTAAAGAAGGAAAAACATCCACCGATGCCTTATTCCGGGCAAACGTCTATTTTTAAAGAAGGGATCACATTCACCATCCAGAAGGAAACACATTAATCATTGCTTGTCACTGGGCAACCATAATTTCGATAAATGGTTAAATTGATCGATAACTAAACAATACAATAATGGGTTCAGAAGTTAGGCTGGAGCATACACACAAACATACAAACATTGAGTTTTATATATCTCGGGTACTTATTCAAAGGACGTATGTGATTTTGTAAACAAAGATGCATACGTCGATTTGTCAAATATGATGGCACTCCTACGCAAACCAACACAACGAACATGTAGCCGAAACCTCCCCTACCTGTATGTGGCGATGGTTTGCGTGGGAGTGCTATCAGATTGCAGAAATCAACGTTTAAATTTTTGTTTACAAAATCACATACGTCACATACGTTGAATAAGTATCCGAGATATATAGATAGCTAATAGCTATATGTATTCGGCTTTGCTAGGGACTGAAAAGTAAATTATTCAATTAAAATGTCCAATGCTGTAGCACAAAACCCACAGAGGTAGATCTACCGCTCATAGAATTGTTCCTTTGTATCAATCTATTTTTATATATTTGTTTGGCCCTTCTACCTTTTCAATAAACATCTTCCAAAAATAGAGAATAAGTGTACCAAATCTGGTTGTAATTTATCCTGGGAGTTACACTGAATTGCTCATTTTTTTAAAGACAACCCTTCCCCCATAACTTCCCTTTTTCCCCAATGACCCTCCCACCTCCTTTGTTATCTTCTCCTTGGGATAGAAAATGTGTACACCAATTTTGGTTGAAATCGGTCCTGGGAGTTAGGTGTTACACTGAATTGCTCTTTTCTAAATACAACCCTTCCCCTTACCTCCCTTTTTCCCAATGATCATACCACCCTTTGTTATTTTCTCCTTAGGATAGAGAATGTGTGTACCAAATTTGGATAAAATCGGTCCAGGGGTTCAAAAAATACACTGAATTGCTTGTTTTCTGAACAATACCCCACCCCAGACCCCTTCCCTCTTTCCCAAATTACACTTCCATATGATCGACTACTCTTAGTGAATATGTGTACAAAATTTGGTTGATATGGGTACTGGGGTTGGGAGTTACACTGAATTGCTCGTTTTATAAAGACAACCCTCCCCCATACCTCCCTTTTTTTACAATGACCGCCCCACCCGCTTTGTTATCTTTTGTTTAGGGTAGAGAATGTTTGTATCAAATTTGGTTGAAATCGGTGCAGGGGTTCAGAATTTACTCTGAATTACCCGTTTTCTGAACCATACCCTCCCTCCAGACCCTCCCCCTTTCAAAGATTACACTCTCATATGGTTGTCTCCTTATATTGAATATGTGTACAAAATTTGATTGAAATCGGTCCTAGGAGATGCAAGTTACACATAATTGTTCGTTTTCAAACAATACCCCTCCCCTTTTCTAAATGACCCTCCCACCCTTTTGTCAACTTCCCTGAGGATAGAGAACGTGTGTACCAAATTTGGTTGAATTCGGCCAAGTGGTTCAGAAGTAGTTAGCGAACATACATACATAGATTGATTTTTATATATATAGATTACCCGTTTTCTGAACAATACCCCTCCCTCCAGACCCCTCCCCATTTCCCAAAATCTCTCATATGATTGTTTCCTTATAGTGAATATGTGTACAAAATTTGGTTGAAATCGGTCCTGGGAGATGAAAGTTACACATAATTGTTCGTTTTCTAAACAAAACCCTCCCCTTTCCTAAATGACCCTCCCACCCCTTTGTTAACTTCCCTGAGGATAGAGAACGTGTGTACCAAATTTGGGTGGATTCGGCCTAGTGGTTCAGAAGTAGTTAGCGAACATACATACATAGATTGGTTTTATATATATAGATTACCCGTTTTCTGAACAATACCCTCCCTCCAGACCCTCCCCATTTCCCAAAATCTCTCATATGATTGTTTCCTTATAGTGAATATGTGTACAAAATTTGGTTGAAATCGGTCCTGGGAGATGAAAGTTACACATAATTGTTCGTTTTCTAAACAAAACCCTCCCCTTTCCTAAATGACCCTCCCACCCCCTTTGTTAACTTCCCCTGAGGATAGAGAACGTGTGTACCAAATTTGGGTGGATTCGGCCTAGTGGTTCAGAAGTAGTTAGCGAACATACATACATAGATTGGTTTTTATATATATAGAAGAAGATTACTCGTTTTCTGAACAATACCCCTCCCTCCAGACCCCTCCCCATTTCCCAAAATCTCTCATATGATTGTTTCCTTATAGTGAATATGTGTACAAAATTTGGTTGAAATCGGTCCTGGGAGATGAAAGTTACACATAATTGTTCGTTTTCTAAACAAAACCCCTCCCCCTTTCCTAAATGACCCTCCCACCCCCTTTGTTAACTTCCCCTGAGGATAGAGAACGTGTGTACCAAATTTGGGTGGATTCGGCCTAGTGGTTCAGAAGTAGTTAGCGAACATACATACATAGATTGGTTTTTATATATATAGAAAGATAGAAGATTACCCGTTTTCTGAACAATACCCCTCCCTCCAGACCCCTCCCCATTTCCCAAAATCTCTCATATGATTGTTTCCTTATAGTGAATATGTGTACAAAATTTGGTTGAAATCGGTCCTGGGAGATGAAAGTTACACATAATTGTTCGTTTTCTAAACAAAACCCCTCCCCCTTTCCTAAATGACCCTCCCACCCCCTTTGTTAACTTCCCCTGAGGATAGAGAACGTGTGTACCAAATTTGGGTGGATTCGGCCTAGTGGTTCAGAAGTAGTTAGCGAACATACATACATAGATTGGTTTTTATATATATAGAATTAAATTATTAATACATTTCAATTGCCTCTGGCAGTTAGAATTTTTCCTCTGGTTGAATTGAACCATGTAGGAATTACAATGTTTTCAACTTAAACTAATCTTAACCTATTTTATACTAAGGGTACAACGAGTTAATCGTTGCAATAGAAGATTGCAACGATTTTTGTCTAAAATTGGAAATTATTTTGTTGGACATTTGTTGCAATGTCTCAATATTAGAAATTCTATGAAGTTCATTGGTACTATACCACGGAGGCAACTTCAGAATCATTTTCAGAATTTTATTTTGAATCCTCTGAAGTGCCTTCTTTCTGGTATTGCAGCAACTAGTCCATATTGGCACAGCATACAACATGGCTGGTCTAAAATTTGTTTGTAAATCAAAAGTTTGTTCTTAAGACAAAGTTTTGATTTTCTGTTTATAAGTGGATATAGACACTTAATATATTTGTTACATTTGGCTTGAAGGCCTTCAATGTGATTTTTAAAAGTTAATTTTTGATCTAGCAGAAGTCCTAAATATTTAGCTTCGCTAGACCAATTAATTGGAACCCCATTCATAGTGACAATATGTCTGCTAGAAGGTTTCAAATAAGAAGCTCTCGGCTTATGTGGGAAAATTATAAGCTGAGTTTTGGAAGCATTCAGAAATTTTCCATTTTGCAAGTAAGTGGAGAAAATATCCAAACTTTTTTGCAATCTACTACAAATGACACGAAGGCTTCGCCCTTTGGCTGAAAGGCCCGTGTCATCTGCAAACAAAGATTTTTGACACCCTGGTGGTAAATCAGGTAAGTCAGAAGTAAAATGTTATACAAAATGGGCCCCAGTATGCTGCCTTGGGGACACTAGTTCTTACAGGTAATCTATCAGATTTAGAATTCTGATAGTTTACCTGCAGTGAGCGATCTGATAAATAATTTTGGATCAGTTTAATAATATACAGAGGAAAATTAAAATTCATCAATTTTACAATCAAACCTTCATGCCAAACACTGTCAAATGCTTTCTCTATATCAAGAAGAGCAACTCCAGTCGAATATCCTTCAGATTTGTTGAGCCGAATTAAGTTCGTAACTCTTAATAACTGATGAGTGGTTGAATGCCCATGGCGAAAACCAAATTGCTCATCAGCAAAAATAGAATTGTCATTAATATGAACCATCATTCTATTTAAAATAATCTTTTCAAACAGTTTGCTTATTGTAGAAAGCAAACTGATTGGGCGATAACTAGAAGCCTCAGCTGGATTTTTGTCCGGCTTCAAAATAGGAACAACTTTGGCGTTTTTCCATTTATCTGGGAAGTATGCCAATTGAAAACATTTGTTAAATAAATTAACCAAAAAGGATAAAGAGCTCTCAGGAAGTTTTTTGATAAGTATGTAGAAAATACCATCATCACCCGGGGTTTTCATATTTTTAAATTTTCTAGTTATAGATCTCACTTCATCTAAATTAGTTCCCAACGAAGGGTCAAAAACATTATCTTGATCGAGAATGTCTTCGAAGCTTCGTGTAACCTGGTCCTCAATTGGACTAGTGAGACCTAGACTTAAATTATGGGCACTCTCGAACTGCTGAGCAAGTTTTTGAGCCTTTTCGCCATTTGTTAATAAAATTTTATTTCCCTCTTTAAGCGCTGGAATTGGCTTTTGAGGTTTTTTAAGAATTTTCGTTAATTTCCAAAAGGGTTTCGAACTGGGATCCAACTTCGAGACATTATTCTCAAAGTTGGTATTTCTCAGAATAGCGAAACGTTTTTTAATTACATTTTGCAAATCTCGCCAAATAACTTTCAACGCGGGATCGCGAGTTCTTTGGTATTGCCTTCGCCTCACATTTTTAAGACGGATCAGTAGCTGAAGATCGTCGTCAATAATAATGGAGTTGAATTTAATTTCACATTTAGGAATTGCAATGCCTCTGGCTTCGACAATTAAATTGGTCAAAGATACGAGAGCATTATCAATATCACTTTTGGTATCGAGAGGAATATCAACATCAAAATTCCTATCGATATACGTTTTATATAAATCCCAATCAGCCCTATGATAATTGAAAGTAGAGCTGATTGGATTATAAATGGCTTCTTGTGAGATTTCAAATGTCACAGGAAGGTGATCAGAGTCAAAGTCAGCATGAGTTACCAATTGGCCACACAGCTGACTTGAATCCGTTAAAACCAAATCAATTGTCGAAGGATTTCGAGTGGATGAAAAACAAGTTGGGCCATTGGGATATTGAATAGTATAATATCCCTCAGAACAATCTTCAAATAAAATGTTGCCGTTGGAATTGCTTTGAGCATTATTCCATGAACGGTGTTTGGCATTGAAGTCACCAATTACGAAGAATTTTGATTTGTTGCGAGTCAGAATTTGAAGATCAGCTTTCAACAAATTCTTTTGCTGCCCATTGCATTGAAAAGGCAAATAGACTGCAATGAAGGAAAATTGACCAAAATTTGTTTCAACAGAAACTCCCAAGGTTTCAAAAACTTTGGTTTCAAACGAAGAAAATAATTTATGTTTGATACGTCTATTGATGACAATGGCGACCCCACCACAGGCGCTGTCAAGACGATCATTTCTGTAGATAAAATAATTTGGATCTCGTTTAATGGAGAGTCCTGGTTTTAAATAGGTTTCAGTTATAATGGCAATATGCACATTATGAACTGTTAGGAAGTTGAATAATTCATCTTCCTTACCCTTTAGAGAGCGGGCATTCCAATTTAGAACTTTCACATAATTATTTAGATCCATTGAAACGGAGTCCAATAACAATTTTTTGTGTGTACTTTATACCAACCTGAACAGCTTCTGGTATGGTATTTGCTTTGAACATTGCATCAATCATGTGATGCAATTGTTCAGTTAAAAAATCAAAATCGGAAGCAGTCATGCTACCTGAATCGGCAACATGACCATTATTTTCCGTTGGAACATGGGTATAAACCTCGTTTTGAGAAGAGAAATTTTGTCTACCAGCAGCGATGTTTGCATACGTGGGTACATTCGAAAAATTGGAATTTACTGAAGTGCTTGCTACCCGTTGACGAGCGGCAAAATTTGTTTGTGAATTGTGGTGGGTATGAATTGCTCGACCGGTAACTGGTTTCGAAATTTGAACGTTTGAAAAATTTCTACCCGTCGAATCTGGGATCCGATTGGAATTTCCCGTCATCAATTTTGCACGGGAATTCAAAACTTTTTACGTGAAGGGCATTCCAGAAATTGGATTTATGATTCCCCCACAATTTGCGCATTTAAATTTATTGGAATCTTCTCTCACAGGACATGCGTCCTTGGCGTGAGAGGTTCCCCCACAAACCATGCATTTAGCATCCATGTGACAATGTTTAGTTCCATGACCCCACTTTTGGCACTGACGGCACCCGGAGGGGTTTTGAAATTTCCCCAGGCCTGCGGAATTGTTCCCATGTAACACGGACATGGGACATAATACAGGCCTTTTCCAACTTTTCATATTATTTAGTTCACTTTTGTTAAAATGAACTAAATAAAATTCTTGAGAAATGCCCCTCTGGGAAGTACCAGGGTGGGATTTCTTTTTCATCTTAATTACTTGGACTGGTGAAAATCCAAGTAATTGAGAAATTTCAATTTTAATCTCATCCAGTGATTTGTCATCACTGGGGAGACCTTTCAAGACGACTTTGAACAATCGCTCAGTTTTGTCGTCGTATGTGAAGAATTTATGGCGCTTCTCAGTTAAATACTGAAGAAGACGTTTGCGATCGTCAAAGGATCCTGGCAAAACGCGGCAGTCACCCTTCCTAGCAATCTGAAATGAAACCTTGATCCCCTGAAGGTTACTCAAAATCTCATTCCGGAAGCCAGAAAACTCGGCAACAGATACCACAATTGGCGGAATCCTTTGCTTTTTCGCATGAATCGAATCACCTGGGCTAGATTCGATTTGCTCAATTTCATCATTAATCAAATCGAACTGATTGCTCAGTTCGATTGGAGAAGAATTATTTCCGATATTAGAGTTAGAAGGAATATCTGAATTCTCCAGCTTCCTTCTATTTTTTCCGCGCTTTGGCAGGACGATCTTGAAACCTTGTTTCTTTGAAGGAAGTGGAGAATTCAGAGACTCCCCCTTCCTCTTGTTTTTATTAATGCTCATTGCTGAGCGTGGAGACGTGACCTTCTAAGAGGTTTTTTCCCAGAACGGTGTCCCTGCAGGATTACCACCGCTTGTCGGAATTTTACTTCCGCAAACGGGTCCAACGTAAAACGAAGGCACGGGTCCTTGCAAAGATCGTAACGGGATCAGTGGGTACAAATAGCGCTAAGAAGCACCGTTGAAATTAAAATAGCTTCGGGTAGTATTAAAAACTTCCTTCCGCAACGAGAGAAAGAACCGCACAGCACGGAAGCACGATGCGGTCTGTGTTTTAGGCTTCTTACTTTTTCCTTCTACCTTTCCCCTTTTCACTTTTCACCTTAACTTTTCACTTTTCATTTTTCATATTTCATATTTCACCTTTCATTTTTCGCTTTCCACTTTTCACTCGTTACTTGTCACTTTTTACTTTTCACTTTTTGACTTTTCACTTTTTACTTTGAACTTTTCACTTTTTTACTTTTCTCTTGTCACATGTCACTTTTTACTTTTCACTCATCATTTTTCTCTTCTCACTTTCCACTTGTCTCTTTTTACTTACCACTTTTCATTTTTCTCCTTTCACTTTCAACATTTCCCGTTTAACTTTTTTGCTTTTCACCTTTCAATTTTCACTTTTCATCTTTTAGAGTAACCGTACCCTTAGTGGAGGTAGCAACAATAGTGGAGGTAGCGAGGCTTTAATGAGAATGATCATGATTATACATACACTTTACGATGGTTTCAATTGATGCGCCGTGCTTTAAATATCCTGTTAAATGCAACTTATCCTAAGATTTCGCTTGAAAAATTATTGAAAACAATGATTTTCCTTAATAAAATTGACTTCCTTGCACCTATAGTGGTGCAATTGTACCAATAGTGGCAAAATTAATTTTTACCGCCACTAAAGGAATAGTGTACCCATTAGTGGTACAAGCAATATTTGGTAGTTGTTGATGTTGAATGACATCAATCTCATTTTTGTAAGCAAATTTATAAGTTTATCTATTGGCTAATATCCCAGCCAGCTGTAAATTTCCATAATTATCAATTTAAAAAAAAATATTTTCTCTTGTGAATCTACAAATATCTCCACTATTGGCACCGTTACCCTACTTTTCCCTTTTCACTTAGTACTTGTCACTTTCAACTTTTCACTTTTCACATTCAACTTGTCATTGTTTTTTACTTTTCATTTGTCACATTTCACTTTTCTGTTCTCAGTTTTCACTTGTCACTTTTTAATTCTCCTTTTCACTTTTTTACGTTTGCTTTACTTTTCACTTTTATTTTTCTTCTTCTTCTTCTTCTTGGAATTACATCCCCCATCCCCCCTAGGACATTGTCACTTCTCTGTTTAGTGTTCATTCAGCACTTCCACAGTTATTTACCGCCTGGTTTCTAAGCCAAGATACTATTTTTGCATTCGTATATCATAAGGCTAGCACCATGATACTTTTATGCCCAGTCGAGACAATTTCGAAACCGAAAATGGCCTAGACCGGCACCGGGAATCGAACTCATACTCCCCCCGCATGGTATTGGTTTATAGCCGCGCATCTTACCGCTGGGCTAAGAAGGTACCCAACGGCCTTACTACGTCGTAAAAAAAATACAAATACAACCGATTCAGTTTTTATAAGGATTCTCATACTAAATTTTTGCAAAAAGAAAACGCGTTGAAAAAATGCACGCCAAATGGCTGCAAGTTCAGATCGAAGATGAATATATTTAAGATTTAAATGATATTGTTAATCAGCTCAAAGTATTGAGGTGATCTGCGTGTGAAGCTCACTTTCTTATACTTACCATCATCCAATTCACTGATAACAAATTACATTCGACAGGGAATGCGGCTAGTTTTTGTGCAATTAGTCCAAAGGTCATTAGGTCGAATGAGATGTGAGAAGCGAGAGGTGAGATCTTTCTTTTTCCTTCCAGAAAACAGAAAAAAATAACGAGTAAAGATTCTTTTTCGTTCCTTACTCGTTTTCTTGAACTTTTTTTATTTCTTCCTTTCTCCTTCTTCCTTTTATTTCTTCTTTTTTTCCATCCATATCCTTCTTCTTTCTTATTTCTTCATTCCTCCTTCTCACTTTTTACTTTTTTCCCTTCTTCCTTCTTCATTTTTCATTCTTCCTTATTTAGGCTTCTAACTTTTTTCTTCTACTTTCTCACTTTTCACTTTTCATATTCCACTTTTCGATTGCACGACTATTCTCCGAAAACCAATTCCCATGATGCAATTTCCCCGAATGCAATTTTCTCGAAAGTAACAATTCCCCGAATGCAAATTCTCCGATTGTAACATTTCCCCGAATGGAACAGTTCCCCGAAAATGTAGTGTCTCTTGCAAACTCATCTTTGGAATCAACTGTATTTGCCCGAACAAAGCAGCGTTCAAAACCACCCAGGAGTTCGCCCAGAAGCTGTTGGAATCAGGACACATCGAAGAAGAGGACATAATGGTATCATTCGACGTAGCGGCATTGTTCCCTAGCGTTCCAGTGAAAGATGCTCTGAATCTTCTAGAGGATTGGCTGCTAACACAAAGGACGGAAACAACATGGCGAGGAAAGGTGAAGATGTACCTAAATCTGGCAAGGCTATGCATGACGGAGAACTACTTCATATTTCGTGGTAACTACTACAAACAGACGAAAGGAGCACCGATGGGAAATCCGCTATCACCGTTTTTGTGCGAACTGTTCATGGCGAATCTGGAGAACAACCTACAAGAACAAGGAATACTACCCCAGAAGTGGTGGAGATACGTCGACGACATTTTCAGCATCATCAACCGAAAGGATCTACCCAGGATTTTGGAAGCGATAAACAACGTGCATAAGGACATCAAATTTACCTTCGAAGAGGAAAAAGAAGGTAAACTACCTTTCTTGGATCTACTAGTCATCAGGGAAGCAAATACAACATTGAGCCTCGAAATCTACAGGAAGCCCACGAACACCATGAGAGTCATCCCATATACATCGAACCATTCGTACCAACATAAAATGGCAGCATTTCATCACATGATCCACAGGATGCAGACGATACCCCTGAGCGAAGAAGGAAAACGAAGGAACTACAATACATCTTGGAAACAGCGAAGATCAACGGATACCAGGAGAGGACTATACGAGCGATCATCAACAAGAAGGAAAGGACCCTACGACGAAATGGACATACAACGCTGACACCGATAGAGGAGCCGCTGAAAAGAGTTTCGGTCCCATATGATAAACACATCACCAACCAGCTACGCCCTCGACTAAGGAAATTCGGCATCGATCTAGTATTCTCCAGTAGAAGCAACCAACTCAAGTCTCTGTTGGGTTCAACGAAGGATAAAGTAGAAATGTTGAATAAGGCAGGCGTTTATAAGATAAGTTGTTCCCAATGTGAAAAAATCTATGTAGGCCAAACAAAAAGATCATTAGATATAAGGTTCAAGGAACATATGGCGGAAGTGAGTAAGGCGAAAAGAGAAAACGATAAGGGATTACATTACGAATTTAGATCTAAGGTAGCAGAGCATGTGTATAAGGAAAATCACCCAATTACGGCATCAAATATTAAAATCTTAAGAAATGTCTCTTCCCATGGAAACTCGATGTAGCTGAGAGTTTGGAAATCCACCGACAGGTACAAACAGCGCTGTTGAATAAGGATCAGGGAAATGGCAGCTCTTGGCTCTTCAAGTTTCTACCTAAACAATAAAGTAATTTACTGTATAGGTAAATAAAGTAGGCAAATAAGATTAGATTAGGTACCTAGCGTAGTATAAATAGTGTAAGTTGCGATTGTTTTCTTCAAGTCGAGTCAAGTACAAGACACTGAAGACGGCCACACAGTTGTGGTCGAAATACGTATCTGCAAAGATAACGAAAATTAACTGGTGGAATTAAATGGACAGTACTTAATTCGTCTTAGACGGTTCAAAATAAGTTTAAGAGTATCTTCTTGGATATTATTAGCTGAAGATCCCTCGAAAGTATTGGATGTGCTTGGTCCTCCAAGATGTTAAATTTTGAAGATATGGATGGATATGGTGGATGGATAAACAAAAATAATGCGTTTGCCGGAAATGAGGCAAAGGTGGAAGTGATTCCTTCTTTAAAAAGAATGCCTCTGCTCGGAATCTTCTTCTTCTTCTTCCTCTTATTGGCATTACATCCCCACACTGGGACAGAGCCGCCTCGCAGCTTAGTGTTCATTAAGCACTTCCACAGTTATTAACCGCGAGGTTTCTAAGCCAGGTTACCATTTTGCATTCGTATATCATGAGGCTAGCACGATGATACTTTTATGCCCAGGGAAGTCGAGACAATTTCCAATCCGAAAATTGCCTAGCCCGGCACCGGGAATCGAACCCAGCCACCCTCAGCATGGTCTTGCTTTGTAGCCGCGCATCTTACCGCACGGCTAAGGAGGGCTCGGAATAATGCAATGGTAAATGAGTCCCTTCTTTTGAAATGGGTGTTGCCCTAGAGTAAGGAATGTTATGGAAAGCATTTTAACGACGTTAGGAAAAGGTAGATGTGGTCCCTTCTTCAAAAGTAGGCGTGAACTTTGAAGAAGGTAATGGTGAATGTGATTCTCTTTTTAGAAGTAATCATTTGCCCGCAATACGGATTAATGTGATCTATTATTTTGATGTGGGCAAATTTGCCCATAATAAGGAAACAATATTTTGAGATTCTTTTTTAACCAATACGTATCGAATATATAACATTTCACCGAAAAACTTTTGCCGACTTCATTTTCGTGGAAAAACATTTGGTGGTATGTATTTTTTGCGGATCAAACCTTTTTCAGACATTTCATTTGGCAAATTCGCATTTTCTCAGTTACAGTACAACAGCAGCAGTTTTGAAAAAATAATTGCCCTATACCAACCCTTTATTATTGCTGGCAAGCGCGATTCTTCAGTGAAGGGATTATCTATCTTCCTTCCTTTATTACGGAAAGACTTTTTTAAATAATCCCTTATCTCTTCCTTTCACATTGCACCGGGCAGGCAGACGCGGTAATTTGAAAAAGGCATTGTCTTCTTCTTTCGCTTTATTCCTGGCAAACAAATTCAGTCAAAGAAAGGACTATTTACCCTCTTTACCTTATACCGGGCGAATATGTCCATTTGAAGAACACATCATCACTTCACTTACCTTCCCCTAATACCGGGCGATACTATCATCCAAACAAAGCAATATCTCCTCACTTCGCCTTATACCAGCCAGATGCGATCATTCAAAGAAAGCATTGCCTTCTTTAATCGCTTCGTACTCTTCTGCTTCAATGGCTCTACATTCCAACTGGAACTTGGTCTGCTTTTCAACTTAATGCTTTATTGGAATTTCCACAGTGATTAATTGAAAGCTTCCCTACACACTAACTTTTTCTATTTCGAGCTCGGCAAAATTGGGCACCGCTGTAGCTCAGTAAATTTCAAAACTTAACTTCGGCAGAAAATTTTGTTTATTACTGATTCTCAGCAAAATATTTTCTGTATCTCGGCAACTGAAACGTCACTTTTACTGAGATCTCGGCAAAAAATATGTTTGCTGAAAGTCGGCGGTGCCCACCTCGGGAAAATAAACAAAAAATGCTGAGATCTCGGCGAAAAAATTTAAGTGTGTATGTTCGAAAGTTGCATATGTATGTATCTTGTGTAGTAAGTACAATAAATACCAGGCTTCGGAATTCTCACTCATATGAATAAAAACCTGCGATTAATCCATTAAGTGGAGTGTGATTTTCCATGGTCCCCCTGTGAGGAAGTATTCTCAATTTTAATCCACAAATATTCCGTCTCGTCGCCTCACCAGATAAATTTTACAAGCATATTTACAAAAATTTAGGACCTTTAAGGGATTCGTACCCAAAACAATTTTAAAATGTTCAGAGCGCAGAGGTCGGACCGAGAATCGATCTCGCAATCTCCGGATTGACAATCCTATGCCTGAAGGGCTAATGCTAACTGAATATCCATCGCTTTGCACTGCACTCAAAAAGAAGAGGTAAGCATTCGGGGAAGTATTACATTCGGGGAATTGTTTTTCACTGTTTACCTACACTTTTCACTTTTCATATTTCATATTTCACTTTTCATTTTTCTCTTTCCACTTTTTACTTATTACTTGTCACTTTTCGACTTTTCACTTTAAACAATTAACTTTTCACTTTCAACTTTAAATTTTTTTACTTTTCAATTTTCACTTGTCACAAGTTGCTTTTTACTTTTGACATTTCACTTTTCATTTTCCTCTTCTCAATTTTCACTTGTCACTTTTCACTGTTTACTTTTCACTTTTTATATTTAATATTTTACTTTTCACTTTATTTTTACATTTTCACTTGTTACTTTACACTTGAGGCTTTTTGCTTTTCACTTTTATCTTATCACATGTCCCCCTCGTAACGCTGGGTAGACACCTTTGTGTGGTGTGTTACGGTGTAAGATCTACCACGGTCACATTGCCAGCTACAAGTCCTGATCCAACGAATACCTTTCCCAATATCCAACTCCGTAGTTCTTATGAGGGTGTCGCTGAGTCGGGGGCATCTCGTTAAGTAAGTACTACATCAACACTTCCCTCCCCTCCCAAGTTACGGTGAAGATGGGCGTGGCCAGGAGTAGTAATCCTCATGCTTTTGTGATTTTTATTCTAGATTGAAATCAAGGACAACACCCACCTTGATTTCTGATAGCAATCGGAATAAGGATTTCAAAAGAAAAACATGAGTATCACTAGAGTCCAATCTACGAAGTACACCGTAACTATGCTATGCTATGCTTCACTTTTCTCTTATCACATGTCATTTTTTACTTTTCACTTTTCACATTTCACATTTTCACCTTTCACATTTTTCTTTACTCACTTTTCACTTGTCATTTGCCTTTTTTTACTTTCCACTTTTCACATTTCAGTTTTCATTTTTATCTTTTCACTTTTCATTTTTTTTCTTTTCACTTTTCTCATTTTACTTTTTACTTTTCACTTTTTAATTTTTTACTTTTCACATGTCACTTGTCACTTTTTACTTTTTACAATTGACTTTTATTTTTCTCTCACTTTTTACTTATAATTTGTCACTTTTTACTTTTCACTTGTCATATTTCATATTTCACTTTTCTCTTTCCATTTTTCATTTTTTACTTGCTACTTTTCACTTTTCCCTTTTTGCCTTTCTCGTACAACAAAGTTGTACCGGAAGGCTATCATTTCACTCCAAAATCGAACTTTTTATAGAAGTCTCGGAGACCCATGATGTTATATACCAATCGACTTAGCACGACGAGCTGAACAAATGTCTGTCTGTCCGTGTGTATGTGTGTGTGTGTGTGCACACGAAAACCGAAAAACATTAGCCACTTTTTCATATAATAATTCTTTACCGATTTTCTCGCAACAAGTTGCATTCGACGGGGGACAAACTCTAGTTGATCACTATTGATAACAATCGACCATTGCGTTTAAAAGTTATTAAGAAAATGAAATCGAACTGTGTAAGCGCCATATAAGGTTGGTGTGGTGTGAGAAAGGCAGTGTCACCACTCGGTTAATTAAGTTGGGTTTTTACTTTTCACTTCAAACTATCAACTTTTCACTTGTCACATGTCACTTTTTATTTTTCGCTTTTCAATTTTCTCTTCTCACTGTTTACTTTTCACTTTTAATTTTTCATTTTTCACTTTTCACTTTTAACTTTTCACTTTTCACTTTTTATTTTTTACTTTTCACTTTTCACTTTTCACTTTTCACTATTCACTTTTCACTTTTCTCTTGTTTCTGGTCACTTTTCATTCGTCCTAGTGATCATTCGATCTGTTGTAAAAAACCATACACTACCAAAAATCCACACATTTTTATTGGCGAAAATTCATTCTTCACGCAAATCAAGTTATAAAATATTCAAAGAAATAAACTTTATGTGTGGACACGAATAAGCAATAATTTGATTTATGTGTGGATCCATATCGATTATATTAGGGTGGCGCCATTGCAAAAAAAAAAAATAATCGCTACACACACTGTTCGAACGAATCATGTGCATTTACATCAAATATCATGCACATAATTGGAGCATGATAAACGATAGAAATTTACATTTTATTTTATTTTTGCATCACTTATCATCTCAAATTTGTGTGTTGTTTTAAATTTACATGTTCTATTTTATGCTATATAAATAAAAAAACGTTTAACATGAGAATCGAACTAAGGTCCGCAGAGTGATAGCCCGTTCTGATACCACTCTACCGTCTTCACTTATTGAAACCAACGTTGCCCAAAGAGTAACAGGTTCTGAGTTATGGCGATTCAATCATACAGTATCGAACCCGTCGTTCTAGCTAGATAATGTAAATTTACATGCTCTGAGTAAGCGCATGCGCATCGTCAAGGGGAGATATCTGACTGGATGAAGTGCAAGAATTTGAAGTTTTTCCATCGATTCAAGAAAACGCCTGATGAAGTACACCGATGAAATGCAGCATCATGGATGCTGCTTTGTAGTAGTCATGAAAAAAGCTTCACTTTAGTATGACGGTGGTCGACAACGAAGGTTTCCCTGGAATTGGATGTTTTGTTTACATTCTACCGTGATCGTCGCAAGCGTGGCCATCTTTAGTTTCGGTTCACATAATATCATGTAAACTTAATGGTTAATAAATGAATTTTCAGGGTGAATAAAGTATTATTTTCAATAGAATGTAGTAGTAATGGAAAGGTGATGTATTTATACGGTTTAATTCATGCTCTGTTTATGTGCATGATTTTCAACGCATAATTACATTGAGAAAACGATTACATGATCTGTATTTACATTAGTTTCATTGATTACATTACCAGTAAAAGTCAAATTTTTTTGGTGTGCATATACTACATATAGTAATTTTTTAGCAGTGTAGAGTGATATTGTCACTGCGGGTCCCTTTGTTCTCTTTTCCAAACATGTCGGGTACATAACTGTAAAAGCTTACTTATTTTACGTGAACATTCAGCGTCCGGTCTATCATGACTCATGATAGACCCAGTGATTCGTACTGTACATTTACAGTGACAGTTACAGTGTTGTAAGCGCATGCCATTAATAGCAATGAATGTATTACCCGCGAGTCGTTCGTATCATGTGACAAAATTCGTGCCGCCTGTGAATGTATCGCTATATATTATGATGGTAGTGCAAAATGAATGTTCGTGCAGTCATAAAAACTATGAAGCTTATAAAAAAAGTAAAAAATAAACGATTTGTTTCGTTTGGCTGCTTTGTGGCCACACATGAGGGGGGTGGGGTATGAACAAAAAACAATTTATAATGAAACCATTTTACATGAGGGAGGGGATTCAAATCCTAGAGAACTCACTTACGTAGTGAGTGTATCGTCATTTTATATTACGAGTTAAGATTTCTCGAAACAATAAGGTAATATGCACCCCGGGGCAAAACGACCCTTTGGTATTTTTGAGTATATTTGTGGCTTTTTTTTCGATAGTTCTTACTACAGAGCATGTAGTTCGGATCTCGAATTACCAACTCAGTAGTAAACATTCTGGAATGTTTTCCTGGAACACCGCTAAAAAAAGCCAAAAGGTCGTTTTGCCCCGGAGTGCATTTTACTCCAGTTTACCCTAAATCATCAAAAGAAGAGGTATTTTGGCCACAAATAGCAGAAAAGACACTTCTATCTAAGACAGGTTTAAAAATTCCCTTAAATAATTGAATATTTTAGCTAATCGAGCTAGATTTATTTTTAATCTGTACATTATTGTTTGCTTCAATAAAAAAAAATGAATTCGACTGGTCCAGTCTAAAAGAAAAGAATTTTCTAATTGATATTTTTAATTCAGTAGCAAAATCTACACACATCTTACAGAATTTCAGTGATATAGCAAAGTACTGGCAAGTATAATTGAAATTAATTTGATAAAAATACTAAGCTTTAGCCCCCACTCAACCACACACATTTTTAGTAAGATATACTATCACACGGTGTTTTATTATCACAATTTTGTGAGAAATTGTAAGAGACTGGAAAACGATTGGAAAACTGTGGAATTTTATCTACTCCCTCATAGGCTCTTACATAAACATTTTTTTTTTTAATACTCCCTCATACTTTGAGTAGGGCTGACCGATAAAGCCGATAAACAAATCATTCATCCCAATCACGGTCGAAAAATCTTTTTCTATAATTTAAACAAAAAAGTCTGAAGTCTGGATCTGGATTCAAACCTAGGTAATGTCTCAAACCTCGCTCAATGTGCTTACGGCCAAGTCTAATTGAATTAATCAAAAGTGATATGGATGAAAACCAACGTAAGGAAGCGTTTTCATGTAAAACGGATTTATACAGTGTCTGGCGGTGCAAAGGTAACATTCCTTGTACAGTTCTTGTGCAGCAGACCCTTGCAAGCAATTTTTGGTTTGGGTTTTGCATTCAAATGAACGCAGATCCATATGAATTGATGGAAGTCATGGGGTCTATCTTTCTAAAGTGTCTTGACATATCGTAAGCTTTAAATAGTGTTCGTATATCTTATGTGTTTTACTTCTTTACGTTTTATAACACGCGAGAAAGGTCACAGGTGTTTTTTTTCTTTTTCTTTTTGCAATTGTGCAATTAAGACCAGTTTTGTTCGCTGATCATCGAACTGTGCGACACAGCATCCGAGCTCATAGTTAAAGCCTTTGGACGAGTATTTTGTTTATGTATTAACGAGAAAGTGTCAGAAATAGTCAATCGAAACGAATGAAGTGGAAGGCTGGGCCCGAGAATGTTTTTACTTTTCCGTTTTCTCACATTCATACCTTTCAGAGCAAGCGTGGCCGTGAGTTGTGAAGACAAACCACGCGGCAGCAAGCAAGCGGTTCCCTTCGGTTGATTTATTTCCTTGTTTGCTCCTCGAAAAATGCCAGCGAAGGTGAGGAAAGCAATATGAAAATAAACATGCGAGATCGCTGCTCTCCGAGTTGAAGGTGGGAATATTTACATCAATGCGGATTACTGTACTATTGCTTGCGTCTTAATTTCACTCATCGGGATGGTTGTCCGGACGGTGCTGAATTTCAATAGCAAGGTGAGAAGTTCAAGAGTGGAGATGGTAAAAAATAATCCACTTAGGCTCCGGCGAGATTCGAACTCACGATCTCCTGTTTACTAGACAGGCGCTTTAACCAACTAAGCCACGGCGCCGACATGCGGGTTATTCCATATATTATCGTCAGCATAATCGCGTAGCTCACTTCACTATTCATGCCCCTAACTAAATTAAAGGCAAACATGAGGCGAACCAATCGCCCATATGAATTCAATCCATTATTAATAGTTCAATGGGAAACGAGTTTACGAGACGAAGTTTGTTCCAAATTAAAAATACGACAAGGTCACAGATAGGTTCAAACGAAGGGAAAAACCACAGCAAAATATTTTCGCTTCTACTCAGTTATTTCTAGTGGATACCTATACAGAAATATGATAACGTCAGGCGTTCAGTCAACTTTCATACCAACAGTCTAAAACAAATCAATATAAGGTAGAGCTAATCAGCTTACACAGATTTTGAATTGAGTCCTATACGAAGCGCGGCAACTCGTGATGACTGTTTTACCTCCAATCTTATAAAGACCTTTCGCTCAATTATCGACTATTAGACTATTGGCGTAAGGATCTGTTTCCTTTCCTATATCTGACTCTTGGAGCAATAAAGTCTACAATCAAATCTCGAACTCAAATGAATAATCAGCTTTACTTAGCAATGTCCGGGCTCAATCGATTCAATGTTCACTGGTTGTGTTTAAATCGTTCCGAGTGACATAAGAAGCACTCAGTGGTGTAGCTAGGCCTATTCTTGAATGCTGTATAAATAATGTAGTGAACTTTTTCGTTAGCATTAAGAATGATCGGATTAAGCATTCTGAGAATTGGTTTTATTTTTCAAATGGTCGAAATTAATTTAGATCTTGAATTTTGTTGAGACGATTGTACTTTTAATTCAAAAGTGTCTTGGGAAAGTATACACTAAGTCGTCTAGACTGGTAGAAATAGCAATATCTTCATGTTATGATACATTTAGCGATCAACTTAAGTTTGAAAAGTTTATTCTAGAAGCATTTTTTTAGCGAACTTTTCGATTGTTGAAGCTTTTGTCACAATTATAGCGGGCTTTTTACTTGTGTTTGCTCGTAGTCATTGCATCATGCGCCTCTCGAGCCTCAAGAAATTAGTCTAACTACAAACAGTCCCCTATCCAGAAACACAATCTAAATAAGTTTGCCAAGCCCTTCCTGCAATACTCGACAAGTATTGTGAATATGAGTAATGTGATCAGACAGAACTTCAATTTAATTAGAATTCTGCAATCGCTTTGGCTCTGCCCGTGCTAGTGCTAGCTACACCGATGAAGACATTCCTTTTGAAACGGATGGAAATTATTATCCTTTGCTGAACGATGACCAACATATGCTCCTCTTGAAGGCATCAGACTTCAATCGAGAGTACTTACTCTCTGTCGACGGCTGTCGAGTATCGGAAGATGGGACAGGAAATTTTATTTGCACGGAAATTAGATCGATTTATTCTTCTGTCTCGGTTGCTCCAGACGTCTCCGCTGTGCATTCCTTCGATTCGAATGTTGAATTTCAATTGATACTTCACCGGTTGGGAATTTCAATCATAGCAGCATTTCAACTTTGATCCGTTCAGGCTTACCTTGATTGCCCTGGGCGGGGTGTCTCTTAGGTTTGCTTGTGTTTTAATTAAATTTCCCATTCACTCTTCTATGCCCGCAAAGACTTCATATTAAAAGACAAATGGTAAGTTGATTTGTCGGAGGTTAAGACGTATCATGACGAATTGGTAGCAGATAATGGTGAATGGTCTCAAATGCAGTATATTGTAACCTCTCCACGAAAAAAATGAGGGAATACCATATACAGCTATAATGCATTTGATTATGTATATATACTAGATCTGTTCAAATTTCAAAAAGTTTTTTGAAATCGACCGGTCAACTGGTATTCACAATTCTTATGCTAAGATAGACTTCTGGTGAAAATTTCAGCTCAATTGGTTGAAATTTAGGTGTGCTTCAAATCGATTTAGTGTTTTTTGCATGATTTTGCCACTAAAAAAATCGTAACTCTGAGTGGGATAAACTAAATTCATTGCAATAACAACTAAATGAAAGCCATACCTATCCTCGAAAACTTTGTAGAACATTGTGTTATAATCGGAACAGATCTTCTACGTGTTTCAACAGATTTCGTCCTTCGAGATACTCAAAAATCAACATTTTTCATTGATAAAAGTTCTATGAAATCTACATCTAGATATTTTTTTGGATTGAATTTGTCGGGGAGTTGCAGCTATACATTCATTTTAGTATAGCACGGTATTAAATCTTGAGCGGGTATCAAATAAAAATTGTAGGAAATTGAGGAGTGGATTCACATTTTAATTTGCTTAATTGATTGCCTCATTACAAAGACTTGCACGCTGGCAAGCATTTCCATCGAACAAGTTACCATTGCTTTTCAATGATCGTCATCAAATAGTTTTGGTTGGGATCTGAAATGTTGTGACAAAGTAATCATTGGTGACTTGGTAGATTGTCATTCAATTTCAACATCTTACTGCAACGGCAAGCGTATATGGTGCAGTTGGTAGGGCGTTCGGCTGGTAACCACAGCGTCATGAATCGAATCGCACAGAAATTGAACAAAAATTTTGTTTGTACATACATTGTATACAGATCTTGAAGTGTGGGATTTTTGGTATCTCGTTGTTCTGGAAAGAAGAACACTAAATTAAAGGTAATTGGATTTCAATTTGAATCTCTTCGCAGGCAATGAATTTGAGAGGGAGCATAATAGAAGAAGGAAAAATCACAGAAAATCTTTAATAATGCGAAAAAAAAGCAATACAGTCGCCTCTTTACATCTCGATATTGAAGGGACCATCGAGATAGGGAGAGATCGAAGAATGGAAGGAAAATTGAAATGGGTACTAGATTCAAAAAAGCTTTGTTGCTATGAGAAACGACAACAAAACAAATGTCATTTTTTGTTGTTGATATGTTTGTTATTGTCCAAATATGATCTAGTAGCCTGAAAATTTGGCCATATCGACATAAGGAGAGTGAATCTAGAACAAAATATATCAGAACACATCGAGATAGAGAGATATCGAGATAGGGAGGTTATCGAGATGTAGAATGAGTAAATACAGGGGTTAGGCAAAATGATTGAGATAGGCAAAATTTGGCCCAAATTCAAATCCTTATAACTTTTTGAAAAATTGATGAAATTGGACAAAACCGGAAGCATTCGACGGCAAATTTAGTCAGGATTTAGGAACATGTGCGGTCACGAATACTGGCCACCGGACACCGGAGATGTTCCGGATTTTCGGAGGCCATGTCAAAAACACATTTTTTCTGCCGCTCGTATTTTTGTGTGGTTTGAAGTTACATCGATAAACACTATTTTCCTAGAAACTAGATCTTATTGAAAATTGAATGCGGGCTGTTGCGCTAAGATGCGTTGAAAAACATCCGAGATATGGCCATTTCAGTAAACCTGGTTCCGGATACTATGGTCAATTATGTATATCCTTCCAATCACGTATATATTATCCGGTACCATATCAATATTGGTATCAAACTTCAAGATTTTTTATGGAGATGCTTCAGGAAGCATATGCAGGACGATCAGTGGCCCTGACCACTCTGTGGTAGGTTTCAGGTGCCCCGGGGGAAGTGGCCAATTTGAAAAACGTTCAGAACCCAATCAATATGGGTATCAAACTTCAAGATTTTTCATGGAGATGCTTCAGGAAGCATATTCAGGATGATCAGTTGCCCTGACCATTCTGTAGTAGGTTAAAGGTGCCCTGGGGGAAGTGGCCAATTTGAAAAACGTTCAGAACCCTATCAATATGGGTATCAAACTTCAAGATTTTTCATGGAGATGCTTCAGGAAGCATATTCAGGACGATCAGTTGCCCTGACCACTCTGTAGTAGGTTCCAGGTGCCCCGGGGGAAGTGGCCAATTTGAAAAACATTCAGAACCCTATCAATATGGGTATCAAACTTCAAGATTTTTCATGGAGATGCTTCAGGAAGCATATTCAGGACGATCAGTTGCCCTGACCACTCTGTAGTAGGTTCCAGGTGCCCCGGGGGAAGTGGCCAATTTGAAAAACATTCAGAACCCTATCAATATGGGTATCAACTTCAAACTTCAATGGAGATGCTTCAGGAAGCATATTCAGGACGATCAGTGGCCCTGACCACTCTGTGGTAGGTTCCAGGTGCCCCGGGGGAAGTGGCCAATTTAACGTTCAGAACCCAATCAATATGGGTATCAAACTTCAAGATTTTTCGAGGTGATACTTTCAAATGCATTTTAGAACCAGCAGCTGTCATGACCACTCCATGACCATGACCAGTAGGTTCCAGGTGTCCTGGGGAAGTGGCCAATTTGCAAAATGTTCGAAACCATATCAAAATGAGTATCAAACTTCAAGATTTTTCATGGAGATGCTTCAGGAAGCATATTCAGGACGATCAGTTTCCCTGGCCACTCTGTAGTAGGTTCCAGGTGCCCCGGGGGAAGTGGCCAATTTGAAAAACGTTCAGAACCCTATCAATATGGGTACCAAACTTCAAGATTTTTCGAGGTGATACTTTTAAATGCATTTTAGAACCAGCAGCTGTCATGACCACTCTGTAGTAGGTTCCAGGTGTCCTGGGGAAGTGGCCAATTTGCAAAAAGTTCGAAACCATATCAAAATGAGCATCAAAGTTCAAGGTTTTTCATGGAGATGCTTTTGGACTCTCCTGTCGAATAGAGTTCGCCGCAGCACGAAGTTGACCATCTGCAAAACGCTCATTAGACTGTTCTGCCTCTATGGCCACGAAAGTTGGATGTTGCTGGCGAAGGACCAACGCGCCCTTGGAGTTTCCGAATGGAAGGTGTTGCGGACCATCTATGGTGGGGTGCAGATGGAAGACAATGGAGGTGGTGGTGGAGGCCAATGAACCACGAGTTGTAACTGTTAGGAGAACTCTTGAAAATCTTGAAGTTTGATACCCATATTGATAGGGTTCTGAACGTTTTTCAAATTGGCCACTTCCCCCGGGGCACCTGGAACCTACCACAGAGTGGTCAGGGCAACTGATAGTCCTGCATATGCTTCCTGAAGCATCTCCATGAAAAATCTTGAAGTTTGATACCCATATTGATAGGGTTCTGAATGTTTTTCAAATTGGCCACTTCCCCCGGGGCACCTGGAACCTACTACAGAGTGGTCAGGGCAACTGATCGTCCTGAATATGCTTCCTGAAGCATCTCCATGAAAAATCTTGAAGTTTGATACCCATATTGATAGGGTTCTGAACGTTTTTCAAATTGGCCACTTCCCCCGGGGCACCTGGAACCTACCACAGAGTGGTCAGGGCAACTGATCGTCCTGCATATGCTTCCTGAAGCATCTCCATGAAAAATCTTGAAGTTTGATACCCATATTGATAGGGTTCTGAATGTTTTTCAAATTGGCCACTTCCCCCGGGGCACCTGGAACCTACCACAGAATGGTCAGGGCAACTGATCGTCCTGAATATGCTTCCTGAAGCATCTCCATAAAAAATCTTGAAGTTTGATACCAGTATTGATATGGTACCGGATAATATATACGTGATTGGAAGGATATACATAATTGACCATAGTATCCGGAACCAGGTTTACTGAAATGGCCATATCTCGGATGTTTTTCAACGGATCTTAGCGCAACAGCCCGCATTCAATTTTCAATAAGATCTAGTTTCTAGGAAAATAGTGTTTATCGATGTAACTTCAAACCACACAAAAATACGAGCGGCAGAAAAAATGTGTTTTTGACATGGCCTCCGAAAATCCGGAACATCTCCGGTGTCCGGTGGCCAGTATTCGTGACCGCACATGTTCCTAAATCTTGACTAAATTTGCCGTCGAATGCTTCCGGTTTTGTCCAATTTCATCAATTTTTCAAAAAGTTATAAGGATTTGAATTTGGGCCAAATTTTGCCTATCTCAATCATTTTGCCTAACCCCTGTATATATAGATTGTAGGGACCAAGGAAACTATCGACATAGGGAGAGATTTCGAGATACAGAACATCGAGATGTAGAGAGTCGACTGTAGTTTCAAATGTACAGAAACAGAACAAGCAAAACATTACAAAACAACTGCCCTTGATTATATACTGCCGTAATCTGAAAAAGTGACGTATATGCCATTTCCGAAAATGGTGTTAACGAGTAGTCACTCATCGAGCTCTATAACAGAAAAATGGAAAACATGCATGTTGTAAATTGGCGCTTACGTCACTTTCTCAGATTACGGCAGTAAACGTTGATACTTTTAATTGCAGATTTTGAGATATAAAAAATATACAAGAATGTTTCGAAACCACTAAAATCCAAAATATGACTGGGTATTGTTATCCTAAAAGGTAATATTTACCATGTTTTCTTATTTCTGGATCAGCCTACGGTACACTTATCAATACGACTTTGTAGCCATTCCAAATCGGCGTCCAATGGCTTTGCAACCAAAGCGCAAGGTGTGGTAACCATCGTCGTCGACGTCGTCAATGATGGAGGGTTTATCTCAAGGATGTTGATTCAATTAAAAGTTCGTTTTTATTGTCGCATTGCCTTTTGCACAAATTCTTTCAGGTCCTAACGGCTAACCGTGACTGGCTGTTGTGATGGCGGTTAACTGACCCAACGAGACAAGCGCAACTTCAATGAACTGGTACCCAGTGGCATGCGGATGCATTCGCGCAAACCCGTAGCTGCACTCGTGGAATGATTTATGAGTTTCCAGAGGGATGCTGCTACCTGATGATGGCGACTCGTTAGATATAAAGGATGCCGTAGATTCCGACGCAGTATGGAGGTATTATCGCATCGATGGACGTCTGACTGTTCCAGACATGACGAGAAATAATGATGACGACAGCGACTTGCTGCAGGAACCGACAAAAACTTCTGTTGTGAACCAATTTATAAATTCTTATCTTGCATTATTGGGCATTTATCAGCATCGTTTAAATGTGTGGACCATTCGATTGCAAAAGAAAAATAAAAAAACGAAACTCTGGTGGAGAAGTCTTGAAAGTTATCTCATTCCAATATCAGATTGTAAAGACAATGTTATAGAAAATGTATTCTTCACCAAAAAATGACTCTATTTTATCCTTCAAACATGGAATGTTTGTCCATGTTTACTTATCTCGGTATATACCAAGTTCCTACAATTCTGTGGTTAAGATACTGCATGAACTGTGATAATATTAAGTATATAGGGGAAGTGTACCGGTTTTGGCCACCTTAGTGCCTAATTTGGCCAACCCTGAAAAATGCATATTTTTCAAAAAATATCGATCAGTTTCAACAGCGAAGAAGGATAAGGCATGTATCTCCTGTTAGAGCTAATAAACCCCTCGAAAATTGCTTTATTTTTGGAGTTATACGAGAAACTGGCCAAATTAGGAACATGACCAAAACTGGTACAGTTACCCTATTAGGATAAATACAATGAGAATCTCTACTGAATTGGCTTAAGCTTAATCAAATCTACCTACTAATCTGTGGAAGATGTAGCTAAGAATAGAATATAAAAAATCTCAGAATCGTAACAGAGGGCAAAATATTTTCACCTAGATCGAAAAAGTTACACAATATGCTCCTTTCTTATTCATTTTACAATCCAAATAAGTATATACATATATTGTATTATTGAAACGATATCTGATATCGAGAAAAAAAGTTTAAAACTACCCATAAATCAACCGCCAAGTGAGCAATTCACAGGCAGGGTTCGTAACACCAAAGCGCCAGAGGACAATTGCAAGCATAAGCAGATTATGTGCACGTATGCACTTGATCCAGCCACAGCGAAACCAGTTAGCCATCATCGGGTGCCATTTGAAATGCGCATATAAACATTAGATTTATCTCCGTTGTCATCCCGGTCGGCGGCGGTGATTGATGGAGGCTTACCGAGTAGATGGATTTATTAGGCTAGCTCAAAAAACGGAATATTTGAACTTACTTAGTGAAAAAAAGTCTATCATCATTTTAAACGGTCAACTGAATCCGCATTCACTTGCGAGATGATTCAAATATGACGTCCACTACTTTTTGAAATTTTTCAAACGTCACCCCCTTTCCCACTCTGTCAACCCTACCGCCTAAGTCAAGGACGTCATTTTTGAACGACCATGCGCACAAAAATAAAACGAAGGCCGTGATCAAGCGAAATGAACGAAGTGATTAGATTTGCATTTTAATTAGATTTGGATTTAGATTTGAGACGCATTTTATTCGGATTTTGATTGGATTGGATTTGGATTGGATTTGGATTGGATTTTGATTGGATTTGGATTGGATTTGGATTGAATTTGGATTGGATTTGGATTGAATTTGGATTGGATTTGGATTTTGATTGGATTTTGAATAGTTTTGGAATAGTTTTACGTTGGTTTTGGATTTGTTCTGGATTATATTTCGATTGGATTGTGAATGGAGTTGGATCTCGATTGTACTTGCAGAATTGAGAAGTGAGAAACGAGAGTTCAAAAGTGAGATGTTAGATATTGTGAATTTTGCGCCGCTTTCGGCTCCCATGCAAAAAAATATTGTCCCACCAACATATGTTCCCACCAGTTTGTCCATATATGGATGACGTCTGCACTGCATGAAAGAGCTTTTTGGGATGTGAAAAAAGATGCAAGAATAATGTTTTGGATCATGCTTTCGCTAATTTCTATCCAAATGAACGAGTGAGCATTTGTTTTAGTGCTTCAAAAAATTTGCACGGTAGTCTATTCTTCAGTGAGAAAAGCAACATAGGATACGACAAATCAAAAACAAGTTTTTTAATTGGAGAATTAATCCAAAGTCCTTTCTTTTTTCTTCTTATTCCATTCTTCCTTTTACTTTGTTGGTTCTCCCTTTATTAATTTTTTTTCATCTCATTTTTTTCTTACTTATACCTTCTTAGTTCTTCCTATATTTCCTTTTTTATATTTTAATAATGCTTATAGCTTCTACCTCTTCCTTCTTTCTTCTTTGTTCTTCTCTTTCATCTTTGTTTCGTTCTATTTCTTTCTTCTTGCTTCTACTTCTACTTCCATCTTTCTTCTTCCATTTTTATTCTTTCGTTCTTATTTTTTCTTTTTCGTTTTTCCGTTCTCCATATTACTTTTTTCTTCTAACTTCTTCCTTATTGCGTCTTCGAAAAAGAGTGCCACGCGTGAAATCGGACGTAACTTTTTTTCCTGCGTCAAATTTTTCAGCGATCCAATATAAAGAAGTTTTTGGAGTACAATTTTTCTATCGCCGATTTCCATTTCGACGTTTTGATGACCCCTATCGTGTTGGTGATCCTTGTTCGTAGAGCCTCTGCTATGATCGAGACGAATAGGAGCGGAGTAATGCTAGGGCATCAAAATAAGGTAAGAACGTGGGCACGAACTTTGGAAATGATTGAGAAAGAAGTGGACAACACAACAAGGGTGAGTACCAGATGCTATAATTGAGTTTCAAATCTCCCGGAGTGATTGGACACTATTTATTTCAAAAGCATTTCAGGCGTTTTTCCGCTGCTCGTCACAATCATACACAATATTTGAGTTGTCCCGCTTTTGACGAAAATTTATTGATTTGATGTAGGTACTATGGAACATGTTGCGTTTGCTAGCATTGAAGCATTATTAAAGATATAAGAAAAAAAGCAATTTTTGCTATTTTCGAATTGCTAAATTTTAGTCTGACGTTCATCACTTTCGAAAAATCCATTTTTGTATGCATTGTATCATACATACAGTTCTTATGTCGATGTGCATACGTCGATGGCAATACGCTAAAACCGATAGCCAGCGTATTTCTGTCAAATATTATCCGTTGTTGGGTGTCAATAGCGCAAAACTATAATTGGAAGCGAGAAATAAAAGGTGACTGATCTGATCGGAAGTTAACTGCTTTGCTTTATACTCTACTTCTTAAGTACCTTCGAAACCTCCAAAAAAACTCAAGTTTTTTTTTGCGTTGTGCTGATTTTTGCATCAATGAAGCTGTTATTGATTCATTATTGGTGTGCTTTGTAAGAAGATGAACGTGCAAATTGCTCGTTCCCTTTTTTTATGCGGATTCTTCTATTTGAAAATTGAAAAGGTCAATAACAAAAGCCTAATAACAAATTCTGCTCAGCTCTTTAGTGTGCATCGCGTGCGTGTTAAGTGTAACGCTTTTTTTCTTGAAGAAGTTCCGGTTTCAGCTACTGCTACTGCTCCTGTTACGGCATTAACGCTGACTGAATGGACGTATCCAAAACGTCCAAAAACAGAAAACGTTCGCACTATGATTTTGCTGTTGCAATTGTGCTGAAATTATGTGATATTTGGCAACATTATATTTTTGTATACCCATTCATAGATTTCTCCCGAGAAGTTACCGATAGTTTTTATTTTCCTCTTTTACCTTAGAGCTTTCAAACGACACGATATATACACAACCTAACGGTGTTTTCTGTGGTCAGTATTTCGAATCGAATTTTGGAAACGAGGCCGAGAAAAAGACCATCCACTATAACTGCCCTCTCATTGTGATTTTGATTTCAATTCTCATGCTTTCTGCATTGATTATAAACAATATTGTGTGATTTTCTCTTTCGTCGCTTCACTGGCCCTTTTACCATGTTATGAACATGTTGCTTTTTCAGAAATTCAGAATCATTAACATACCTGAATTCTTAATTTCAATTATACTCCAAGTACCATACAAACATTTGATTTGATTTTGCTCTGATCAATATTAGAGATCAAAGCAAATCACCCCAAAATGCTGAACATTTCAACTAATACAAATAAAGTCGTTGTTCCATTAGGTGCGTAAAAAGCCATTCGCAGATCTAAATCAGCAGTAAATTATTTAAGGGAGCTTCCTATTCCACTCTCCCAATCTTCTTGACTTTATCAAATTGCCTGAATATTATCCCGAAACATATTCAAATTAATAAATATTAAAATGTATCAAACTTTCAGTAAAGATAAAAATTATGGTCTTTTATCTGTAATTGAAAATAATACCGCTCTTCATATTAACACATCTTTATTACGAATCTACCAAGCACCTAACAACCATCTCTATTTTTTTATATTACTTTGCTGAAATGATTTTCAAATCTTATTTCCATTTACTCTTTGATGATGATTTTGTTGTTAGCACCGATAAAAACATAACATCCTAAAAAAAGCTTAATTTTGCTTCATTTCTTCCATTTCATTCTAATGATTTCACTTTCGTTTTTCGTATTTAACGACTCATTCTCAATACTTCAATCTCCTCGTTCTTATAAATCTCGTCTAGTTACTTCTAAATTTTTCACTGTTTTACGAGAGCATCTTCCAATCAACCAAATCCATTCAAGTCGAACTTCCTTTTTAGCAAAACATATTTTAGTAAGATTATACACTAACTTCTGTTTATAGTTTTATCGTCTAATAACTTACTTGCAAAAATTTTGTCAGTGTCAATGTAAAACTAGTAGTATGTACCCTAAAACAATAGTTCGCCGCGTTAAAAGCACTTATGTCTTTAAAATTGCTGTTAAACAAAAACAGAATAGTGGTAATTTATGCACAAGTCAAATAACCATTGTGCATTTCGTTTTATGTACTCGATGATCCTGGAGAAATCGTTTTGATTACTGAGCAGCACAAGTAATCGGTCAAGTTAATCAGTTCAAGAGGATATTATAACAACACTTAAATCAACTTTACTATTGAAGCCTTACCCTTTTTCTACTTTCCTCGCATTCAAAGAAGCAATCACCCATCTTGTGCGATTGATTGTTTACCCTTACGATGGATAAACAATAAAATATCTAAAACTAGTGCGCGTCTTATCGTGTTTTATTTAGTACGCAGAACGATCACGTGATTACCAAAATGTTCTGTTCTGCTTTGTGCGGTCGATAAGTCAGAATGCCAATAATGTTGTATGTTGTATTTTGAGAAATCCATTCCTATTAGTTTCTGTTTATCCCACCCAACTAACACAACCTCCTTCCCATGGTTATTGTGGAGATGCAGAGGCATTCTCGGTCTCTAGTAGCAACAATAACCACACACTAACATTTTTATTCCCCTATATTCAAATCTTTCTTCTCAATGCATATTTCAAATATATCTCTTTTGTCAACTATCTACCTCGCTTTCCATTTTGTTAGTAGAAAATACCTATTAGGTTTGTAAGAAAATAGATCAGAGTGCGTTTTTATTAGATATGCAGATTGTTCGCGAAAACAGGCAGAACGGTCGGCCAGTCATTACATAATTTGTTCTGCTTTGTGCGGTTAGCAGAACGATCGCCCGATCATCGAAATGTTGTTCTGCTTTGTGCGGGTGAGTAAATTAATTAGAAAGTGAAGATTCAGTTCGCGTCAGTGAGCAGAACGATCGGCCGGTCATCGAAAAAGTTGTTCTGCTTTGTGCGGTTAGCAGAGAGATCGGCTGGTCATCGACAATTTTGTTCTGCTTAGTGCGGTCGGTAATTAAAATAATTAGTGTTCGTTCGATTATGTTTTGAATTGATCAAACTACACGCTATACACGGCATACCGTTTACCAAAACGAACCTGCCACAATACCTACCCCATATATCCAACATCCCAGTGATTTCTCGTGGAAGTGCAGATGACTCGTCGGCTTCTATCAAAGCGAGTATCATGTCAACATTTTCCTACCCATTCCTTAATTGACCTGCATTCGGACACGGCCGGCGCTGGTATTGCTTATTTTTGGGCCACCAGTTCTTACACATTGAAGATGATGTTAGTCCCAAACTTCATCTATTGGTTCTCTGTGTAATTACAGCTGGCCTGGCAATAACGGAGTAGCAACCGTGGGCGGTCAATCATGCTCATGCTCATGCTCAACTTCTTCCTTATTGCGTCTTCCTTCTATCTCCCTTCATCTCTTTTCTTCTTCGTTCCAGTTTTTTATCCGTTCCTCTTCCGTTTTTTCTGCTTCTAGGTTCCTTTTTCAATCTTCGTTATTGCTTCTTCCATCTTCCTTCTTTTTCTCTTCCTTTCGTTTTTTTCCCATATTGCTTATTACGTCTTTTTTCTATTTATGCTTCTTTCCCCTTCCTTCTTCCTTCTTCCTTTTTGACGTAAACTACGTCTAAGGGGAAGACTTGGATACAGGGTGACAAATGAAAATTTCCAAATTCGAGACCGTCACGAAATCATGTAAGATTTTGAACGTTAATAGCGCATTTATCTTCCGATGGATTTTTCAGATTTACATATCAATCGACTCGGAAATTCTCTACCAATTTGTCAATTGTATTGAAACTTTGGGTTATGAACGTTAAAATAGGGTATCGGATCATTTTGGTAGCACCCTCTTTTCTTGTCCGCTAGAGTCTCGTTTCGGCCGTCGCCGTTCAGTGTGGTTGGCTTTTTACTCTGCTTTTTGTGCGGTGTTTCGTACAAAAAGTAGAACAATGGAGCCGGACCAGTGACCGCGGTCGAAACAAATGTAACAAAAATCAGAAAGGTTATGTACAAGACACAACCGCCCAACGTAAACTACGTAAGGCAGTTTTGTTCATTGAGGATTGTAGTGCCATCATGCATGAATATTTTTAGAAAATTCATTTGATTACTTATCCCGCATAATTACAAACTGTACATGGATATTTTCCCGTGCGGTCGACAACAGTATCCTTTACTGTTAACAACTGTAAATGAAAAATCTCATATAAAGTTTTAACAGTTTGTGGTACGGTTTTTTGATAAATAACAATATGTTAAATGGGTTGTTAAGTTATGTCACCATAAAAAATCGTCTGTTTTTGCGAGCAAAATTTTCGCTCAACAGTATGATAAAATGTTGACATATAATGCAGGAAATAAAGAACATTTTAGAGACAGCATGTTATATGTTGACATTTAGTGATGATGTCGAGCAGTTATGGTTGGATCGATCGAAAAGTATTCGATAACCGCAACGTAAACTGTGAAGCTATTTCTTACATCGTAATAATGATTCTGACTATATAACATGTTGTTTTTTATTATGCGGGATGTCACCCCAAGAAAACGCTTCGGTTGCTGCTTTGGTTGAACGTGTGTGAAGCTGTTCGAACAAACCATTTGACAGTTGGTGGCTCGGTTGGAAAAAATTAAAACGGTTTGATTTTGGTTTGAGTTGTCGGGGGTGGAGTCAAGGTTAGCCGAACATGTTTGAGCATTTGTAGTGAAGTTGCACAAACCCCCATATATTTTTTGATGGTTGGTGCTCAAGTTGGCGCTTCGGTCATTCGTGTGTGATATTGTTGGTCGAATAAATTGATTGTTTGTGCCGCTGTTGGTAAAACTTGGTGGATGTTTGAATAAACGAGAGGTGGAGTCCATGTTGGTCAAACTGCTTGACCGTGTGTACGTTCCATAATGTAGTGCATGCTGTATAAAAAGTTATGCAGATAGAGGCATGTTTGAGCAGCGGCGTTAAAATTTGAATGCAGAGGATTTTGGGGCCGGGGAAGGTTCTTAAAATGGTTCGAAACCCCATCTCCTCTTTGAAACCTGGCTCCTATACAAATGAAACACCAATTTAACTCGAGATCAAGCAAATGGAACCAAATCTGGCTTGTGGAGGTTTTGGAAGAGAAGATATGTTTCTGTGATGGTTTGCAACGCCTCCCCCTTCTGGAAAGAGGGGCTCCCATACAAATAAACCAAAAATTTCTTTTTTTTTCTCGAGTTATGGAGAACTAATCAGAAAATAAATCAATTTTAGGCCAAATAAAGCTCGTTGGGTCTGCTAGTAAAAAATTAAAATTAAAATGGAAAAAAAAATAAAAAACTCCTCGGATTTGTTAAAGAATGTTTTGAAAGTTCTCAAAATTTACCGGAAATTATTTTTGTTGCCCCTCAAATTGTTATTTTTGAGCAAAACAATCCGAGGGGGGGGGGGGGAGACATATTTTTTAAAAATATTTATATCGGCCTAATAATATTTTGTCCAATTAAATGCGCGTCTGAATCAGAAGGTTTTAAATTTGATTCAGGAAGTGTGAATGCACTTAAGATATTTTCATAATACGTGGGTACAATCATGCGGTACTTATTGTATACGACAAAAGCTTCGGAACGCATACGAAGACCACGAAGGATCGCAGCAATCGACGGGCGCGGTTGGCTGCAATAGTTTTTCCTGTCACGAAATTTTATAATTCTCCTGAATTTAAAAAAAATCAAAAGGCTCGCTTACAGTTCGATTAAGAAGAAAACTAAATGAATTTTATGCGAGTGGTGCGTTAGTGAAAAAAAATTTTACTACTTAAAACAGGCCAACGGTTGGCCAGATACCACCGGGCGGTTGTGTGTTTCAAAAGGAGAGTACGGATGGTGTACCGCTAGTGGGAAAATGCTTTGAGTGCTTGGACGGAGGAATAGTGAAATTCTCGCGAAGATCTTGTAGTGTGATGGAGGATGAATTCGAAAAATTTCTGCTCGCTTCATTTTTACTTACTTTATTTAATTTGTCTTCCGAAAATAAAATTCAACTTCAATGAAACCGAATGTCAATAGTGCTGTATTTATGAAGAATTGTAAAATCGTGGACAATGCCACGTCGCACACCACTTGTGCACCGCAAAGAAGTAGTTCTCCGCATCTAAAGCGCCCAAAGTTTGAACATCAGCGAATCCTAGCATCGGCACTTGGCAAATAGGATTGTGTGTATTTTCTGGATTGGCGCAACAGTAATGGTGTTCAAGCATAAAGTCTCTGATTCCCGGATTTGGTGAGATTGTTTCAAAATATTTTTTTTATAGATTATTTAAGTAATATTTATATTCCACCTCATATTTTCGCTTATTTATAACATTTTCATATTCGTTAAATTTCATTTATAACCATTACTCGTTATCTTAACTCATCAAACAAATTTTCTACATGGCGACATTGCTAGGTCGACTCGATACCAATTATACTTATTATGTTTACTGTATTTATAAATTTCATCTGTTAAAAATATTTATCGTTTTCATAACATTCCTCATATTCAAAATATTCGATAAATTCATTATAGACGTATTCATGTTTATCTAATACACTATATTCTCTGCACACAATCAACCATTTCAACTTAGAATTCATTTGTTGATCAAAATCATTATCATACCAGGGGGGAAGGGGAATTTAATTTCTTTTTGCTCTTTTTTCGTTTCAGAGAGCGAGCAAAGGCGCTTAAACCTAGGCTATTAGCCAGGGCAAGGCTAATACCTTCGCCCCATCCGAGGAAAATCATCGGCAAGGATAATGGAGTGACATAAATTTCTTAGCAAAGTCACTCCCAACGTATTTCCACAAATTTTCTATCATTTGCTTATAATGATACTCCTAAACCACATACCCTACCCACCATCCAAT
Organism: Armigeres subalbatus; assembly: GCF_024139115.2. NCBI lineage: Eukaryota > Metazoa > Arthropoda > Insecta > Diptera > Culicidae > Armigeres > Armigeres subalbatus. The sequence continues at coordinate 445,037,378 of NC_085140.1, forward strand.
TCCTTGACATCTATGAGGGCGTCGGTGAGTCGCTGGCCTCTCGTTAAGTAGATGTCATATCATCATTTCCTTCCCTTTCCTAGTAACGGAGAAGATGGGCGTGGCCGGCAATGATAGCTTTCATGTTTTATCATTTTGGACCCCCAATTGGATTTCCATTGAATCCCAAATGGAAATCCATAAGCAATTGGGGTAAGAAAGGTAAAGAATATACATGACAACTATCAGTATGCAATCTACGAAATACTCCGTTACAACCTCAATGAACAAAACTGCCTTACGTAGTTTACGTTGGGCGGTTGTGTCTTGTACATAACCTTTCTGATTTTTTCTTTAGTTTTCTCTCTTTTTTTCCTGTTCCTTTTTACTTACTTCGTTCTCTTTCTCTTTCTTTTTCTGTTCTTCTCTCTGTTTCACTTCTCGTTTCACTTCACTTTTCAATTATAATCTTTGTCTACATTCTCAGTTTTTCTTTCTGCAGCTCGGTAAAATCCGCACAGCCGTTTGCTCAGCTAAATAAAAAAAACTGATATCCCGACAAAAATAAGGTTTGGTAGCTAATTTTCAGCAATTTTGACAGAAATCTAAGCAAAAAAACATGTTAACTGCGGCACGGCTGTGCACATCCTGGTAAAAGTTGAACTAACTGCTGAGATCCCGGTGAAAATAATTCAGTGTGTCAACCGTCTAAGACGAGTTAAGTACTCTCCATTTAATTCCACCAATTATTTTCGATATCTTTGCAGATACGTATTTTAACCGAGTCAAGTATACTAGACACCGAAGACGACCACACAGTTGTGGTCGAAATACGTATCTGCAAAGATATCAACAATAATTGGTGGAATTAAATGGAGAGTACTTGACTCGTCTTAGACGGTTGAATACATTCCACTAAAAGAGCTTTACAATTTTTTTCTGAATTGAGTGTGTAAAAAAATTTCGGATTGAAAATTTCCCCGGCTCTCCTTGGCATAAAAGTATCAACGTGTGGTATACGAATTCAAAAAAGTTAAATTTATAGTTGATTAGAGTACGTTAAGGAATAGTTTCTCTCCCTACCTTGCGGTACATTTTAGACTGCAAATATATCGGAAGAAAAATTATCCGTCACCTGACATGCTCGGGCAAACTACAACCACAACATAATATGTCTAGACCAGTCTAATAAAGGGAACTCACTTCAATATAGCGCTTCAGAGTCAGAGCAGAATGATTTTATCTTTTTTCGTTCAATGGAAACCATGACTTTTAGATTTCAAGCAAGTAACTAGTTTAAAATCGAATAAATACTTTTACTTCATCAAACCCACGAGTTATAGGAAGCTAACTGTTTGTGCATCTGTGCTCGGTATAATAAATGCTTGTAATTTCCACTCATGGGTTGACTAACAGAAAGTGCAAGTTGCAATTCTTGTCGATAGACATGTAATCGCACCGAGGCTGTGAGAAAATCGAAGTAACATTTTGAATTGTGTATGAAACGATGAATGTCCGGTTATTACAAGCGTTATTAATCTTTGCTCGTCCTTGAACGAATGGGGATTTGCGCGAGAAGTTGCCGTAATTGCTGTATGTAGCAAAATCGTGAATCATCGTCTTCCTGTCGTGGCGGATCAGGTTAACGTGGACACATGTTTACGGTCTGTCGTAAAATCTTTATACTCAGAAGTAACCAAGCGATTGCACAATTCCCATCTTCAATATCTTTAGGTAAATCTACCAAGTTCATTAAGAAGTTGAAGTATTTCATTCACAAACAGTTGCCATCATTAAAATACAATTAACCTTAATTGGAACCTCAAGTAAAAGCACGGTATTACAAAAATCGAAGATCAGGGTTCGATTTCCGGTCGAGAGCATATTTTAAGTTGGACATTCTCTCGACTTCTCAAAACATTTGCCATAGAATATACGTATGCATTAGGGTGGCTCAAAAAACACTTTTTCAAATTTTTTGATGGGCCGCCCTCTTATTCGGTTCTATTTGATGCCCTGATGCTCTGGACAAAATTTCAGCCAAATCGGTCAACGTTTGGGCGGTGCTAAACTCGTTAGAAGTTTATATGAAAAAATGTATGCAGAAACATCCAAAAACAGTGATTTGCAGTTGGACGGCACAATTTACGGTAAAGAACTATGATACTCATTCAGTTCTTGTAAAATAAAATACAGAATGTTATGCTGAAAACCGCGAGAAGATTAGAGTTTATCACGCAAAGATATTAGCATTTTACTGGAGTGTTGTAGGGGTGAATTTATTTCTTTTCAAGGGTAAAAGAAACGAAATTTGCTCAAACCCCACCGCAGAGAAATGCTAATAACTTAGCCGGGCAAACTCGAATCTTCTCGCGGTTTTCTGCATAACATTCTGTACTAAATTCTCCAAGATCTGAATGAGTATCATAGTTCTTCATCGTAAGTTGTGTAGTCCAGCTGCAATTTACTGTTTTTGGATGTTTCTGCATACATTTTTCCATATAAACTTCCAACGAGTTTAGCACTGGCCAAACGTTGACCGATTTGGCTGAAATTTTGTCCAGAGCATCAGGGCATCAAATAGAATCGAATAAGAGGGCGGCCCATCACAAAAATTGAACAAAGTTTTTCCCATACTAATTTGAGCCACCCTAGTATGCATGCATGAGTTGGCATCGAAAGATATAAAATAACAACTGCGAAGGTGTGTATCTTGAGCTTGAACTTGAGCTCATCTGCATCTGGAACAACTAAACAATTAAGCAATTAAAATAATTATCATTAGCCATAAGTTTTCACAAAGTCTAGAAGAAAAGAAGAACATCATTAGCTAATATAACCTGTCAAAACAACTTGACGGCAGATTCGAAAATCAAACAGAATACAATAACGTAACTAATTAAATGATTAAGCTGATCGTGATCAACTGAATCTAACCTAAAATTACACCAAAAGTCGCTACAGTAGGCACATGTAATGCAACTCTAAATCTCTTAATAAACAACTCTAAATCTTTCCATAAAATCGTTTTCATGAACGACGACAGCTTGAATTAATCGCCAACAAATAGTGGCTAATTGAGTGACCGTTGTCGCGAATCAATCATCGCTGAACCGCGTAAGCAACGATGGTGTAGATTGCAACATCAACCGAAGCACATGCTTTCCTATTGACTCGCGAATTGCCCACATCGAGCAATAAAAGCCTAAATAGTGCTTTAGCGCTAGGTAATAGTAAATTTATTTCCCCATGTGCTGCAACGTATCCTTCAAGTGCAATAGTGTTATTGCTCGGTGTGCATTGCACTAGAAAAGAGTTGATAGACATTTACGTTAGTCTATGTATCCATATTTACTGCCTTTTGCTCAAGTGAGTACGGCGGTGTATACTCTCGTCTTCTTCTTCCTTAGCTCTACCTTTCTGACTGGAACACGGTCGGTATTTCAACTTAGAAGCCTAGATGCATGTCCACAGTCATTAATCGAAGGCTCACTACTCTATGCCTGTCGTTGCAAGAATTTGTATCTTGTGTAGCAAGCACGACACATTATGTCCAGAAGGGAATCGTTCATAGTTTTGCTCACAACGCTAACTGGATGCCCAGTTTCACTCATGCTCTCCCCGTATTTGCAATAAATTTACGACCAAGCTTTTCGCAGAGTTTAAATTTGCATACAGATTCGATTTTATAGCATCGTATTGTGAGTTCTACCCCGGTGCTTCTAAACCTCAAATACCTTGCTATTGCTACATAGGCTCGCACTTTATGTTGTCCTCGAGAGCGTTCCTCTTCGAAGTATTCCATAAATATGCAAGCAGGTCTTAGAATTGCAATCTACAAGTTTGAGCTAAACGCCGAACAACGTTTGCTGCACTACGGTCTAAAACATTTTTTATCATGTGATATTGCCGAACAGAAAATGATTACGATGCCAAAAAAATATGAATGATTTTTGTTTCATGTTATTTAATGGTGCCCTAAGTGGACAGGCAAAACAAGATTAAAACAGAATTATAACAGCTTCACTTATTTATAACAACTTATTATGTAGATGAGTTATGATTATTTGTGTACGTATTTTTCCATAACAAAATTTATAATGTTTCAAAATTTTGTTATTTTCACAATACTTTGAACCAAGCTTACAACTGCTAAAATGTTAAAATGACTATATTTTGATAGCTTCGTTTGCTCGGGGTTTTCGCCTAGTCCTGAAAGCTTTTCTCATCTGGGGCTGTCCATAAACCACGTAGACTCTTGAGAGGGGGGGAGGGGTTTCGAAAAAGTCTACGATAGTCTACGAGGGGGGACGGGGGGTTATACCAAAAGTCTACGTAGACTTTTTAATTTTTATTTTGAAAACGGGAAAGTCTTCTGTGTTGAGCAGGAAAATTCTCCAAAGTATTCTATAAAAACTTTCGATTTTTTTTTTCAAAGTCTTCACTTTGATTTTACTGCAGATTCTACTAGAATTTCTTTTGATTTTTGGCAGGAACTTCTTTGCAAACTATGGAAATTATGGCGTACTTCAACGGATTTTTTTTTTGAATTTATGTACAAAGGAAGCATTTTGGAATATTTAAATTTAAGAAAAAGTCTTTGGAATGCCCAAAAGATATTCTTTGGAACTTGTAAAGGGAATTATCCGAAACTTCCGCAAGAAACTCTTCAGAATACTCACTGGAGATTTTCTGGTAAGCTCCCGACTTTTTTTTAATTTCGGAAATTCTTCGGAATTTTCGCGAGGAATTCTTTGGACATATAAATAAAATTATTCGAAATGTCCGTGGAAAATTCTTCGTAAATTTCTTTGGCAGTTCTAATGCAAATCCTTTGGAATTATCGTTGGAATATTTTCGGAACTTCTAAATAAATTGTTGAAAACTTCCACGAGAAATTATTTGAATCTCCCATCAAAAACAGTTTGAGTTTTCACAAAAGAATAGCATTTTTTTTAAGTCTTTCTAATTTTCATGAAAATTTATTCGATTTTTTTACGAGAAGTTCACAAAAATTTCAACTGAAAATTCTTCATAATTTCCACCAAAAATTATTCAGAAAATATTTTTTGGAATGCCCAAAAGATTTATTTAAATTTCCTGAAGAAAGTGCTTCGAATTTGCAAGAGAAATAAAAAAATAACGTAGGAAACCATTCTAAATTTCCACAGGAAATATTTCGGAATGTCCGTTTGAACCTAAAATTACCTCGGGAAATAATTCGTAAAACTTATTAGAATGTAGACTTGACATTCTCGGAATTTCAACTCGAAATTTTTCGAAATTCTGAAAATTCTTCTGTTTTCACAATTTTGAACAGGCTCACAGTGGCTAAAATCGTGTTTAGCGCGTTTATTTAATAGTACCTTTATTGCGTGATTTATCGTAATGGCGTCCTCGAGACATTTTATCAGTAAGTCGATGCGCCTCTTTGGGGGTATTCAGCCTTATGATCAATCCCCTTAAAAGTGTGATGAAAAATATTTTTTTTCCATTTTACAACATGGAAGGTATATGTCTTCGCGAGAATTGAAGCAAAAGTTCTCCTGAAATACTTTGTCAAAGACACCAAGTTCGTTATTTCATTACTTTCGGAGATTTATTGCTTTTTATGCCAACAAGTTTTAAACATGTTCAATGTATAAGCATGGAGGCGCATGGTACATTGGTGCATCAACTCCTTGTGATGAGTGATTGATTTCTACCTTACATAGTAGGAAATGGTTTTTGATTAAACATTCCTTACATTCGCTGACAACTCTACAGTTAAGGTATTGATTTTAAGTTCATTACTTGTACTTGTTTATGTATATGAGATTGACTGCCACGATTTGCCCGGTGTCAAGTAGCAGTTAAATAAAATATGACTAAAAAAATCCAATAAAACTTTTATAACTTTTATTTTTTAAGTTTTTAAGTCACAATAGCCACCCAACGGCGTATTTTAATATTATCTGAAACTTTTTAGAACATGCGAGAAATGTAGAAATGAAAATGTAAAAGATATGATGAAAACCCCATTTTAAGGGGTTGTCAGCATAAAACGTAAAAAATCTCCAAAAGTAACGGAACTACGAACTTGGTGCTTTTGCTACAACTTTTATGAAGAATCAAAACTTATATGTTGTGAAGTGGAAAAAATAAATTTTACATCTCACTTTTAAGTGGATTGATCAGTAAGCTGAATACCTCCAAAGAAGCGCATAAACTTACTGATTAAATGTCACCATGTCAAAAGGACACCATTACATCAATTGCATAATAAAGGAATTATTAAATAAACGCGCTAGAAACCCGATTTTAGCCAGTGTGCGGCCTTGAGAATTATAGGTCGGATGCGTGACAGATTTTATCAGTGGCGCGCCGATGCAAAAGTGTCGGCGATGGTGGCGCACACCTCTAGGAGGCATTGAATTCAACAGTAATTGAATTAATTGGTTTTGAGATTTGATTTCAGAAGTTATGGACAGAGCATTAAATTTGATTTTTGTTTTGTTGGATTTTGTTCAGTTTGATTTTATTAAGTTTGAAATTCGAATTTTGTTGTAATGTTTACATGGAAATTGAATAGCTGAATTGCTTAAAACGTGGTTGTTTTCCATATTTTTCAATTACATATGATGTTTTGTAAAATTTGGAAAAGTCTACGTAGACTTCAAGGTTGGGGGGAGGGGTTTCGGAAAAGGCTACGAAAGTCTACTAGGGGGGACGGGGGGGTTTGAAAAAGTGAAATTTCAGTCTACGTGGTTTGTGGACAGCCCCTCTCAAGAATTGTAGACGGCTTATGCTACCGGGCTGATCCATACGCAATATTCAGAATTTATGAACATGCAGACATCATCCGTCTCGAACCGAAATTGACATTCAGCGGCATTCACCCCTGAAGTTTTTTTTTCGCTGGATGCGTGCATCGTTCGATTAGTTGTGCGGAGTTCGCCACTGATTTATTTGCGTTGAGATTAGCATTGAAGGGATATCTTGCGCTGGCGGGTTTGGTTGGTCTTCGAGCGACTTGTTTATTTACCAGTGTCGGATGGATGAGGGTCTGTTGGAACAATACAAGAGAGCGGTTTTTCATTTCCGGAGCTGCCGACTTGATGGCATTTGTTGAATAGCTGACATCGTCGAAACAGTTAATGACCAATGATGGTTGTTGGGACTTTAAAAATGCTTTCTGAGATTGTTTTACTTGACAGGGTCAAGGAATTAAACGGGATTGCATAATATTTTTCCTTTATTTAATAATGCCTCATAGTAGATCGTAGGGTATTTGCGTTCAGTTGCTGTGAGGGCTTTTGTTGCACAAGAAATTATCCTTGGTATCCACAATCGCCCTCATTGATACAAACATCATGTTCATGGAATCTCAATCTCAGTACTGCTCTAAGGTTTTCATTGTGTTCATGTTCAGTTATATCAAATACAGGAACATCATCCAGATAATTGCAATCCGCTAAAACTACCGTCTGTACAAAATCACCGAGTTCTACGTGAAAAAAATACACTAGTTATGATTAATTATTAACCTTACACTAGTTAGGTCAATTGTCAAAAACTATTTGGTAGATCGGTCAGAATGTATTCAATTGTTCGCATCCGAAATAGGCTACGAATGAAGAGCAGTAGGATTTGTTCATACTGTCTGTAACACGTTTGATGATACCAGACTCTAAAAGATTATCAAGCCGACGCTCTGTTTCCAATCTAAATGCTGGTGTGATATTGGTGTAGATTTTTCTGGACGTTGGTATGCTCTCACCGTAATTAATAATCACGAGCGCCTCGTAAAATTTGGTAAACTCTTTCTTTACTAACAGCGAGCGAATTTCACCAGGAAATATGGCATATTATTCTGCATGAATTGGAACGTCATGCCCAAGCTGCAGAACGCTGTAACGCAATGCGGTGCTTCTGCCGAGTAATACACGTGCGTTTTTTATAGCGTTGAACTTCTCCATGAGTTTACAACTATTATCACTTATTATATCAACTCTGCTAAAAATGACTTTACTACCTGATTCTCCTCTGTCATAGCATATCCCAAGTAACATTTTAAGTTTTATAACGCCCTTGAAGACCATAATTTACTCTACAAGAGTGTTATGAAACCAGCATAAAACCAAAATGTTACTAGGGATGCTTTTGTCGGTTTATCCCTACCTGCTTTTATGCACAACATATTGACTTTAGCTGAAGTGTCAATCAATCCAACATTCTGGAAAAAAATGGTACAAAATCGAGTAGTGGACGCTCGAAGCGGACTATTCAGTTTTCCGCAAGCGGTAATGGCCGCCAGCTTACCTGCGGGCTTTCAATCATGTCGTAACGTTTCTTTTTGGATAGTATATGTATGTATGTAGTATGTAGTAAGCCACCATCCTGGCTGGAGTCTTGCTCTGCATGCGGTTCCACTTAACAGTAAGGTCAAATATCAATATCATTTTGAATTCAACATGTTGCTGTATGAAGGGCCAAAAATGGGGGTGGTGGACCTGTAAGCAGAGACACTTACACGAAACCCACGGGAAAATGAGAATCTCCTTCCAGCAGAATGATCCAACAAAAAGAATAATGAAATTTGCAATACTTGACAAGCTTTCCACGGGATGGTTTGTTTGAAGAAGGGCGCGTCAACTGGTTAACAACTGTTGGAGATAAAAGTAATAGACGCAAACGACTAATACTTTCCTTCCTTGACTCCGATTGGCTACCACTTCATTGTCCAGTTGTAACTTCATTGATGCCCTGATGCACCCTCCCAATCCCATATCATATATTTACAGTGAAATCAGTAACAAATTGCAATGCATGTATAGAATTTAAATATAAAGATAGATAATAGGTAAACCTCGACAGTTCGTATATGACCTTGCTTTCTTCAATTTCAGGCCTCTCAGAAATCTGAATCTGAGCATTCATACAAAAACATTACTAGCTGAATATTCGAACTTCAGTTTGTTAGATAATTAGTATTAAGCTAAATTTCACCTGTACGTACTGTCGAAGTTCACCTGTAATATTGAATGAATATGAGGATATAACATATTTAAAACATGTAATGAAATGTACCAGGTGTCCAGGATTCAATAATATAATACCTGGAAATAAATTCGCTTCTATTTGATTGTTAAAGCTTATTAAGATCTATTAAAATTTAGCAAGCATTATTAGACAAGCATTATTAAAATTTATAAAATGACGAATAGATATACAAATTATATGAGTAATTGTCAATTATATAAAAGATTTTATGAATATGTAAGATACAATAACACATACAAATATAGGGACCTTTCATTTTGTAAACGCTGTAATCAAGGGATTTTATGCGGCATGATTTGTTTTCTTGATGGTAAGCCAGTAAAGTGATAGTGACTTACAGCTAATGAAGAGTCCTTCGAATAAAACATTATGAACCTTATGAACATAACATGTCATAAGACAATTTAAGCACTATTCTATCACGTTTCGTGATGGAAAAGTGATGGAATTGAACGGAACATTACCCAGCTTGTCCTATGACAGGTAATGACATTCCACAAAAAGAGTTTAATAATTTTCTTTTCTTTATTATTAACATGATTATTTGATTATTCGAAGGACTTTTTTTTAATCTGAAATTGTATATGGCTATAGGGAAGACAATAATAAAAATAATACATAGCAATATAAAATATATTGTAAAATGTGAAAATGGTCATCGAGGGTGAAAATGTGGAGGTCGGTTAGCAAAATTGTTCATAATTTATTCTTATAATAATATATTCTTATAATTTAGCGGGTATGTACAATCCATTCTACAGGCATTCTAAATTATTGAATCAATGACCGATTTTCATCCACCACATTGGACCCATTGTCACCTCCGAGGTCGGCATGTTATAAATACATATATTTCCTAGCTACTTGTTGGGTATAATAATTCATGATAAATACCAGTTTATATGCTAAGCTGGAAAAGAAATTTTATATATTTATAATTATTCTCATCTGCTGAATTCTTCGAGATCCTAAAATCAAAAAGGTTAATATATATAAGTGTAACAAACACGTGTGAAAATTAGACATTTTCGTAGACAATAAAATAAACATAATAATATATAATAAAATAATAAATGTAACGTGACCGATGAATTCCATATATGACAATTCCATATAAATATTGGATATAAATAATATGGGAAATATTTGTATGAAAAGAATTAACGCCAACAGACGTTGTAGTATCGAAAATTTGAATATTGAATACTGAATGGGTTGTTAAATAATGTCACAATAAAAAATTGTCATTTTTCGGCAAATCTCGCTTGACTGTATGTTACAATATAGGCATATAATGCGGAAAATAAAAACATTTCAATGATAACATGTTTTATATTGACGTTTCGTGTTAAAGTGGTTTAGTTATGGTTGAATTATCCCAAAACTATTCGATAAAGGGTAATGTAAAATGTAACTATATATCTACCACTGTGAGAATGGTTCTAACTAAATGCTGTGTTTCATTGTGTATCCATGTCACTGCTGAAAATGCAATTGTCAAATGCGAGTTGCATTGTATCATATGGGAAGATCCATTAATTACGTAACGCAAAAATTGGCAATTCTCAACCCCCCCTCCCCCTATGTCACACCTTTTGTATGAAGCCTCTAAAATTTTTGTATGAATTGTCACACTTCGAGCAACCCCCCCTCTCCTCTTTAAGCGTTACGTAATTTATTAATGTTTCCTATGTAACATTGCAGTGTTCTTCCATAAAGCACATAACGATTTAAACGTGGAAGGTGATTTCGAGAAACGTGACAATTCATACAAATAATTTTAGGTTTTTTTTTTTACAAAAAGTATGACGTAGGGACTGGGAAACTTGTAAACGACCATTTGATGAACATGACGGACTTGATGTATATAAACCTATGTTAACCATTGATTGTTGAGACTTCATTCACCACTAAACACTTAAATAGCATTCTGGGTACAAATCTTCGACAAACTACATATCGATTTGTTAAACATTTGACTAATGCGTGATTCATAAACCACTTCGTTGCTTTCTTGATTACGTCGATTATGATCGATCTTTTCAAATTAATTAGACGTAAATCAAAGTTATAGATTAGTACAAAATAATAAATTCCTGCAAAGCCATGATTATGTATAAATCTATTGAAATAATTATAAAAGAAAACCTAAAACCGAGCATACATAATTCAATAAATTTAAATACCTATATTTCAATAAATCCTGGGACGCAACGATGTTTTAATGCATATAAGGATGGAGATTGATTTGAGATTTTGTTGCTAACGACAAAATCAATTCAGTTTTCTAGAGACTTCACCCGTATATATTTTTTCACCGAGTAATAAGGGTAGGAAATTGAAGAAAATTGTACTTATCAAACTCGGTGCTCCCATCCAGATCTCGACGGTCGGCAATCACAGTTGCACATGTTGCTTATCCTCCTTCCTGCTTGTCGGAAAATTGCTTATCCTTTTTCTCCTTAGTAGAGTTAGTAGATTTTACTGCGAGTTTTTCAAACTTTATTTTCTTTTTTGACAACTACTTCTCGAACATATATTTTTTACGCCCGTCAACTACCATGGCATACTTCGCTCGTAACGTTTCTTTTTGGATAGCGTCACAAAAAGGAATCAAAATGACCAAGCACGCAAAACCAGAACAAAGCTAATGTGCTAACAATAGCTCCAAATTCGACCGAGTGAGTATAATTCAGCAGTGCTTATCTGCAGTCGCGTGCGTCGAACACGACAGGTAGAGAACAACTGACTAGGAACTTTTGGCTGTGACTGAGGAAATTACTGAAAAAGACATCCATTGAGACAAATTGGAATGGATGTACAGGAATCTGATGGCTAGTCATTGGTGGATTTGTCTGCGACGAAGCGAATTTCGCACATGTTGAACAACTTTTGACGGTTTCTCTAATCTGATACTCATTTCGGGCCAAAACAGATTAGTCCTGGCCAAGGTCCTGACCAACTTTAATGTAGCTTCGACTCCGTTGAGACTTATGACATTTCTCAATAGGCCGTAAGCTAAAGTACACGCGATCCACCTGGCACCTGATCCACTGAACTAGGCCAGCCTTGCTGGATGAAAGTGATGATGCTCTGCCTGGTAACATCGGACATTGTTTCGTCCACAATCGCATTCAAGCATCTACCAGATATGTTGAGGAAGTGTGTTAACTTGACTTATTGTATGAATTTAAACACTTTTTACACTTGCAGTTTGTTATACTCGTCTCAAGCTGTCGTCAAATGGAGCGCGAGAAAGAGCATCCGCAACTACGTTCTCCTTTCCATTAACGAATTCGATCACCAGATTATAACGTTGAAGGCTAAGAAGCATATGCTGAAGTCTCTTCGGGGCGGATAACAAGGGCTTTTGGGAAATATTGATGAGCGGCTTGTGGTCTGTCTTTACCGTTGTACAGGAATTTCCCACCACAAGCTGGTCGAAACGAACACAACCGAACAGAATCGCCAACAACTCCTCTTCAATCTGCGCGTAGCTTCGCTCCGTAGGTGAAAGCGTTCTAGATGAGTATCCGATCACTCCTTCATCCTGATACACAGCAACTTCAACTCCAAAACAGCTTGCATCACATTCCATGATTAATGGCTTCTTAGGTTTGTAGTATTTAAGAGTTTTCATGTCGGCAACCAATCCTTTCACGCGAATGAATTCTTCTTCCTCAACGTCCGTCCATTGTCACGGCACTGCCTCCGAGATGACCTTTCGAAGATTTGTCAAATTGCTACTCAGGTTTGGAATGAATCGGCTCAAATAGTTGACCATTCCGATGAAACGGTGTACCTCCTTTCTGTTCAACGGTGTCAGAAAATTCTGAATCGTAGTTACCTTCGACTCAGTCTTTCGCTCGAGCGAACATGTCTGAAAAATGTCACCGACATTTGACACAATTTTAGTTCTGACCTAGGACAATTTTAGTTCGATCTAGGATAGGATGTGACAATAGAAATGCGACTGCCTTGTTGTTTCTTCATTCGGTTGCTTCGACGAGGGGGTGGCCAGTGAAATATTTTTTTTGCAAAATCCGCCAAATAGTATACGTAAAAAAATCATGTTTTCTCGTTCATTTCTTACATTATTCGTAATAACAGATGTTACGTACAATCAGAAAAAAGTTTTTAAATATAATTAGATAAACCGTCTAAGACGAATTAAGTACTGTCCATTTAATTCCACCAGTTAATTTTCGTTATCTTTGCAGATACGTATTTCGACCACAACTGTGTGGTCGTCTTACTAAGTCGACTTACTAAGTCGAGTCAAGTACAAGACACTGAAGACGACCACACAGTTGTGGTCGAAATACGCATCTGCAAAGATAACGAAAATTAACTGGTGGAATTAAATGGACAGTACTTAATTCGTCTTAGACGGTTTAATACATTTCACTAAACGAGCTTAATATATTTTTCTGATAATTAGATAAGTTTTACAGTGAAATTGGTAAAAAGTTGGTTAATAGTGCTTCAATTCGAGTGTTTTAAATTAGCATAACCCTTAAGAACCATGCATACATCATTTGCAGTCTAGTATGAATTCATTTTACCCAAAAAATCAAAAAACAAACTTTTGAATTTTGTCATAAATTTCAATTTAATCACCCAGCAACACGGCCAAGGCAACAAAAAACTGCCCTTTTGAAAATGGGATACCACCGATCGAAGTAATCGATTGTCTTTTTCACCCAATCAGCAACCGGTACGATTTTGACAGAAAATCGGTACGATTTTTAATGACTAACTGGCACATCCTACTAGCCTCGTCAAGTTCCACGTGCCAAAACCCCTTTTATATATCGACGGTAGAAAAAACTTTGGCCTTCCCCAACTCAGGCAGTATTTTATCAAGGGTGGAAAATTGGAGATTTGGTATTTTCAGCGCTTTATTGAGTGGAATTGGATCAAGACAGATCCTAATGCTAGCGGAATCAGGACATCAGGACTACTTCGTTGTACTATCACAAGATTACTATAGTATTTGTATAGTATTACTATATAGTATTACTATATAGTATTACTATATATTACTATAGTATTACTATAGTATTAGAGTATACTCGGTGTGCAAAACTTCTTGACGATGATTCCTTCCTTCTTTAATACTTCCAATTCTTGTTTTAGCTTATTAGTCATTACGAATGGTACACGGGGCGGAGTTTTGATTGACGGTGGAATCGAACGATCAACCTCCAATGTCACAGAACCACTAAACTTCCCATACCCAGAAAAAAATGTTGCTATGATCTTTGAAAAAGATCGGCTGCATCATGTACGCAGTGAGCTTGGAGTCTGACCTACCAAATTTCACCGAGTTGCTAAATTTGATAAAACCCAGTACCGTGTGGGACCAAAATCCGTACAGCACCGAAATCCGTCCACCTTATGAGATATCAATAAATTAATGGGGGTCAAAGGTTATTAATTTAGAAACAATTTATTTTATACTTGACAGTAAGCTTCTATGGCACTGAATTGGAAAGTAGGCTTTGAAATTAAAACAACAAAAATCAAAAATAAATCGCCACCCATCAAACGCGGAGTTTCTGCCGCCATTTTTCTACGGGTAGAGCATAATTGCACCAGAAGTAACTAAGTTTTAATTGCTAATTGCGAATCATTGCACAATATAAGCGGAATACAAATCAAAGGGATCGCTTCTCAAGGTGCGTATTGAACTATTTACAGTGGTAGTTTGTTCCACGGTGGACGGATTTCGATTCAGGAGTAGTTGATTTGATTCATAATTTTCTCATGTTTTTCGTAGTTTTTAATGTGTAAATGTGAAACACTTCGTAAGTAGAAGCCTTCATGTTCCCTTGTCAATGACAAACGTTTCATTTGCATTCGATTTCTATTTTCTAGTCACTTTTTCATATACTAAGGTGGATTTCGATGCCCCACGGTACACGCGATCCCTTTGCCGATAGGAGGGGACAGTGACCCACATCCACAACCTGGATAACCAAAAGGTAACGTCGTTTTACCCGCCGACATGGTGTCTTAACTTCACTGAGCACTTTGATGTTTTCCTCCAAAACTCTGACGACGATATGTGGAACAAAATGTCCCCCGACACGCTGCGGAAAAGGATTTCTTCGGATCCTTTTTTACGATTTATTCTCTACTGCGTTCATCCTTACGATTTCAATAACGCAAGAATTATTAGACGCACACATCCACTTCTAATACCATGGTCTTTCTCTAGTTAAATTGACTAGAAACCAATTAGTAAATGTAACAACGTGGTCTTTTATTAACAAGCTGCACTCTTCGACAGAGTTGTGTTCGCGAATAACTCCCTTGAAGGCTACATACTCAATCAGAATGAGACAAAGGGGTGTAATTCAGCAGGGATGTGCTAATAATATAACCAGCGCCGTAGCGTGTGGTTGGCCGGGTTGGCCCCCGCCAAGGGCGCCTGGCCTTAGAGGGGCGCCAAAATCCAGAATTCCGCTATAGGAAGTGATGACAAATTTTTCAAAAATTCACTGGTTCAAATTGATACAAATTTAACCTTTTATTACGATTCTCTCGGGGACTACATACATAATCAATACATTTGACGTATTTCCGGAAGGCCCTGTTCCGTCAATAACTGATACAGGTTGTTACCGAATGGTATCACTTTGTGTATGGTGTTGGAATGCAGGGAAATAATTTGTCAAGTTAGTGTATAATCGTAATTTAAAAACGGGCAAAGTGGGTGACAAATGAATACGGTTATCAAAAATATGTGCTCCAGAGTCTTCGATGAAGAAAGGAATAAAGCGATCAGTCGAGGTACGAGGTACTAAGAACCTACAGCCAACTCGCATCTTTGAAGTTTGTTCCTATCCTCGTGAAACTCGGAATTTGATGATGGTAAATCAGCCCATATAGTCGGTCCGATAGTTTGACGTTCGGGAACGAACTAAGTGGGAATCCAGCTACGTGCGTGTGTGGTGATTGCGCCTTTTCGACGCCTCTCACCAACTGTAGATGTTATTACCACGAGAACGCCATCTTGCAAATCGGCGTCCTGTTGCTGGTAGTTTTCCGCGTGCCTAAGTGCACCTCCGGAGCGAGGAATCACCATTTGGCTGGCCAACGTTTGGTTATTCGTTTCCGGGGTTTACAACTGTTGGCCCCAGTTCTGCGAGACGACTTCCGTGGACCAAAGCTATCCGGTCGGCAGACGACTTCCAGTGAGCGGTGCGTAGTGAAGAAGCCGATCGTCCCGAGCTTGGCAAGACCTGCCAAGTGAGAATCACCGAGGTTGCTAATATTTTGCCCAGAGGTGCCGGGACTTCTCGTATTCCTGAGGGTACTTTTTCGCCCGGACTGACGGGCGGAACCACGCCACGAACGCCATTTTGTCATACGGAGTCATGATAACGACAGCTATTATTCGTCCCAGCTTTTCTCACGTATCGTGCCAACTAACGCCGTGTAATCGGCTTCTGTCAACGGATGAAAATTCCGGAATTTACCTCGGCCATAAGATCGTCGAGAAGCAACACCTCGTGGACGCCGCCGGGTCATTCGACCACCATCAAGCTACATGTCGCGCCAGTACCTAACGCCATCTGCGATAGTGCCACTGCTAACTGACCAAGCCATTGCCACTGTATCTCATCGTCGCCCATACCGCTGAATAAACCATAAAGGTAAAGTGTTAAGAATAAAGTCCATCGGACCTCGGAGAAAGGAGGCATGTTGCGCTCAGGCTAGGCTAGTCCCTTTCTTGGAACTCCCAGGGTCATAACATTTCAATGTATCAGAACGTCGGCATGCTCCCCTAATTTGGGAATGTCTTTTTCATAATTTACTTGGTGGAAAAGAAAGTGGAAGGAAAAGGAAGGAACAGGAAATGCAAATGGAAAGGAGCATGAAACAAGCTTCTGGGGAAGGAGCCCCAGATAAGGACTTCAATAAGCCAAAGGCGAAGCGTAAATCAAATACATATAGTTTTTGTTCGATATTTGAAAATGCAAACCGTTATCTAATAATAGATGTACAGAAGTACTGATAAGAAGTTTGTGTGAATTTGAGATAAATTCGCTCATTTTATGCCGATAAACTATGCGATCGCATTTGATCCAGTCTAATCTTTATAAACTGGTAAAGCTTTTAGCGGGAAAGAGTATTTGAAATGATGGTATGCTGAATATGAGAATATGCATCAAGGGATTTCAGTAACGATGGCTAAATCAGGGAGGGAGATCAGTAACTGACTTTCTTTAAAGTAGAAATTTATTGGTTCAGAGAGTGCGACGCTGCAATGAAATAAAGGATTGTCAATTTGGTAAAAAAATAACCATGGCAACATCGGACAGGTTCGATTAGTTTCTATATCTCTATATCTCAATCTCTATATATAAAAATGTGTTCACATTTCTTTTGAGAGCTTTTGAGGCGATATAACTCACGAATGGTTTTCTCACTAATCGATTCATCTTCACGGAGAATTGAGAATACACATTTCATGTATGAAACCACCTTCGGAATCTATATGAAGCTGTCAAAAAGGTGAGTGATTTTATAATATGCAGAATGGGGAAAAAGTACCCATCTTCAAATAGTTCTATTGTGTTAGAAATGTGAGTTCTTTTTATGCCTTTATGGTTGAAAAAATTGTTAGCAATTTTTTTGTGAAGTTGAAGAATGGCGTCTCAAGAAATACCTGTCTTTTTATTTAAAGCAATTTATTTGAAACAGATCAAGTACTAGTAAACTGTACTGACGCTGAAGCTTTCCACAATAAGTAAAATGTGGGAACCTTCAAAGATGCTAAGCGTTGAAAGTAAGTTAAGATTTTGTTTTATGAAGTTCCGGATTCTAAGGTTAACTCATTTTGTGTTTCAATTTTCATATAACTTTTCTTTGGATCGCTATAAGCATCGGATTTTTCTTTGCAACCAAATTTTTCATTTTTCCGACTGAAGACTGAAGAAAGCAAGAAATCGGAATACAAATCGGAACATCGATATTAGCGGTGCTCCAGTATGAATAAGAAAACAGCAACTGCTTCGCCAACCCGACAAGGATTTTCCAACTCTATGATTGATGCATTGTCGTCAAGTGGCCCTCCAGTTACTCCCGCTCCTGCCCCAACAATATCCGATCCAGTGGTGGGAGTGTTCAGTTTAGTTAGTTTAGTTTAGCTTCACTTAAGAAACCGGGGCCTCCACGGGTGGCTCTGTCTTCGAATAGTGCGCTCCAGCGGGGAAGATATTCAGAATGTTCGTACGAGGTTTCAACTGCGCGCTTTTAAGGTGAAATGTTCGGAAAATGTTAACACCAATCGGACGACAGTATCTGGATGGAATCATCACCTACCTGAGGTTGCTGCTAAACATCCTGTTCTTGTGGGTAATAGAGGACACAACAGCTCAGTGAGATTGACCAAAACACTGCACAAGTAAGATCCATCCAATTCAATTATTTTTCCCCTCACCATATGACCATGACTGTTCTCGTGCACAAATTCGATTTTTTTTTGTTATATATGTAATCGAAACTATTGATTCACTTTCTAATGGGATTCTAGGGTTACCTTCATCCTAGGCGGAGACCTTATAAGATCTCCATCCTGGGCGGCTGCTCGCTTTAGCTTTGACCTGCACCCAGGTCAGATTTAATTGATTTCCTTTACTTCGTTGTTGAGGATTCATTACCGCGAGCTATTTTACTCTGAAGCTATTCGGGATCATAGATTTCTTTTTCAAATAATGTCCCCAGGTTTCCATGAAATATTCTTAAAACTGATTTGTAGTTTCGATAAAAATAACTATCACTATAAGCCTATATAATTTGATATAGCATATCTGTCTTTTAATGCTTAACGACTCTATATTCCTACTGGACAAGCATTGCGCTGTTCATCTAAGTTTTATTTTAATAGGGTAACGGTACCAATAGTGGAGGTATTAGAAGATCCCCAAAAAATTATTATTTTTTAATTGATAATTATGGGAATTTTAAAGCTTTAATATCTTATTCAATAGAAAAACTAATAAATTTGCTAACAAAAACGAGATAGATGTCATTTAACATCAACAATTACCAAATATTGCTTGCACCACTATGGGTGCACTGTTCCTTTAGTGGCTGTAAAAATTAATTTTGGTTCCCATAGGAGTGCTATACATTGTTTTCTTATGAGACGCGCCATTATTGGTACAGTTGCACCACTATGAGTGCAAGGGAGTCAATTTTCATTGGAAAATCATTGTTTTCAATAGTTTTTCAAGCGAAATCTTAAGATAAGTTGCATTTAACAGAATATTTAAGGCACGACGCATCAACTGAAACCATCGTAACGTGTATAAATATGATAAATCTAATTAAAACCCCACTACTTCAACTATTGGTGCTACCTTCACTACGGTTACCCTACATCTGTCTTAATTTAAAGGCTAATTTTGTGTCCGTTAACAAATTTTTCCCTTTTCGCGTGTACCACTGCGACCAGCTATAAGACCTATTGTAGCGTTTCTCTTATGCTTAGTTCCTTTCACTGGTTTATGAAGAGGTAGATTGTACGTATTTAAACTTCTGACTCGATTTTTTTTACATGGTAGATGATTGAACATGAACCCTATAAGTTGTAGTTAATGCAAGTGCTACACAAATAAAAATCCACATATTTTTATTGAGAAAAATCTAAAGAAATTTGTAAATAAATTTTATGTGTGCGTTGTGTTTGCGCTATAGGAAAATACATATAAAGATTATTACATTATTAACCGCGCGGTTAGCGAAATGTCCGATTCTGCAGTGCTGGTGAGAAAAAATATAAGAAAATGAAACAATTAGTTTTTTGTGCTTTGTATTGGACATAAAATGATCGCGCGATTATCTAAATGTCCGGTTCTTTTGTGCGAGTGGATAAATTAATAAGAAAGTGAAACAATCAGTGAAGGTTTGTACGTGCTTTGTAGAACGTAGATCGCGTCCTTTTTTTCTTTATTAAGCAGAACGATCAGCCGGTCATCAAAATTGTGTTCTGCTTTGTGCGGTAAGCAGAAAGATCGGCCGGTCACCGAAATTTTGTTCTGCGTAGTGCGGGTGAGTAAATTAATTAGAAAGTTAAAGTTTAGATCGCGTCCAGACATGTTTTCTTCAGGAAGCAGAACGATCGGCCGGTCATCGAAACTTTGTTCTGCTTTGTGCGGTAAGCAGAACGATCAGCCGGTCACCGAAATATTGTTCTGCTTTGTGCGGCCTTAAATAAAAATTACTAGTTTTGTTTTTATCGATCAAACTACACGCTATACACGGCATACCGTTTACCAAAACGAACCCTGCTACCATATATCCAACATCCTAGTGATTTCTCGTGGAAGTGCAGATGACTCGTCGGCTTCTATCAAAGCGAGAATCATGTCAACATACTCCTACCCATTCCTCAATTGACCTGCATTCGGACACGGCCGGCACTGGTATTGCTTATTTTTGGGTCACCAGTTCTTACACATTGAAGATGATGTTAGTCCCAAACTTCATCTGTTGGTTCTCTGTGTAATTACAGCTGACCTGGCAATAACGGAGGAGCAACCGTGGGCGGTCAATCATGCTCATGCTCATGCTCAGTAGAAATTTATTGGTTCATCCAAAACAAACAGTGCCACCAAACTACCGTCAGACCGACTCCAAAAACTCATATACCTTGATCTGAATAGGGCCCGTTGGTTATTCTGGTCAATAATCAACCCACTCCAGAATTGTTTTGTTCTTGATACGACTTGGACCAATCGCTATTCTCACAATCAACCAGTTCACTCCAAAGTTGAAGTTTATTGAAAGATCAGTAGTTTTTGCAAACCAAGCCACTCCGAAATTGAATTTTTCGTCATCGAAAGGGCTAATGGCGATTCCGATGGTCATCCACTTCATATAAGGGTTCTGCTTGATGTGACTAGGTTCGATAGCAATCAAAATCGAATAGCATGCAAAAATGGAGAGCTATTTTATTTTCCTAATTAAACCCTTTTTTGTCGTGAATCCACACACTACTGGATCTATTTTTTTTTACTTGCATTAGTTTATTAAATCTTTCGGAAAATCGGTAAACTTCAGCGATTTTCTAGAGATGTTCTGGTCTTTTAATAATCCTTACTTTCTACCTAGTGGAACATATGCAGGTTATAGAGGCTTCAGGAATTCATAAAGCAAAAATTCATTAGACCCACCTCGCAAAAAAAAAAAAATTAAATCTCCCTGCTCATAGCACGTTTTTTTTAACATCTGAGTAAGGGGCGCCTAATAAAGGTTTCGCCAAGGGCGCTGGGAGTCCACGCTACGGCTCTGAATATAACAGATCCATCTCTAGAGTGCGCACTCTATCTAGTAGGTCAGCCTACGAATCACCTTTGCGAAGTATTTTTTATACCGCCTCACGATCTTTCTGGTTCAACGCGTGCGATTGAATCGAGTTTTGACCACTTGCCCTGGCAAATTATTATCGCTGAGGTCACATAGCTTTGCTACGGCGATGGCCCGCCTAACGACTTTCACATCTTTTTCTCCAACATTTTGAGTTAGGGATCTCAAATATTGACGCTGCATAAATATGTAGTCACGCGATCCGATATATGCATTTAATCGTTGAATCGCATTTGCGTACAGGTTTGTTACGATATCGGGAGCTTCCGGATGCGTGACTGTTCCTTCTAGAACATCCAACAGTTTCGGACCTGCTTTAACAGTGAATGTGTTCATCTTGGTGACTTCATCGACAACATCGGCCAGCTGCATATTCTTCCACTATTCGAATGGAAGCCAGCGATAGGTTGCTCATGGATAGGGTGACCATATGAAATTTTTTCAAAGGAGGACAATTCACTCGAATCGTAGCGAAAAAGGAGGACATTTGGTTAAAAAGGAGGACATAAAAAACATCGATTGATTTTCAGTTTTTCATATGATTAGGAATATTATATTCACTAGAGTTTTGCACACTAAAGTTTATTGGAAGAAGTTTTCATAAGTGGAGGTCATATACCTACACTTTGCATTAAGTCAAATTGAGGGAAGTGCCTATATCGTCTCCATCTCGTTAACTTATTCACTAGCATATGCAACATTGGCAGGGAATACATCATCTTCTTCTACTTTATTAATGTTACAACTCCAGATGGAATATTTGCAACAGTCAATGAAGTCTATATTAGGCACTTTTCAGTTATAAAACTGCAAGCACCTTCCTTGTAATGATAAGATTTTGGCTTCAAGTAGTTTAAAAATCAATCGTGAGCAAATCTATATCTATATCTATATCTATATCTATCTATATCTATACATAAAAATGAATTTCTGTCTGTCTGAACCTTATAGACTCCGAAACTACTGAACCGATCAGCGTGAAACTTTGTATGCAGAGGTTTTTGAGGCCGGGGAAGGTTCTTAAGATGGTTCGAGACCCCTATCCTTTTTAGAAAGGGGGGCTCCCATACAAATGAAACATCAATTTCTTCATAACTCGAGAATTTATCAGAGAATAAATCAATTTTAGGCGAAACTAAGTTCGTCGGGTCTGCTAGTTTTGAATATTATTATGTTTGCTTTTTCAGCGATATTTCACATAATTTTAACAAGAAAAGATCATCACATACAATTTAGATAACTGACCGAAAATTATGTTCTATTACGACCGTACACAAGATGATTAATAGACAGTGGAGATTATATTCTTGAATGTAATTGAAAATCACAATTTAAGCCATGTAAATGATAATGATTCCATTAACTGTATGTATCATCAAGTTTTCAATTGAAGAAATTCAAAACTGTTCAGATTTAGATTAAAGAAACACAGCTGTGCAACTTAGTTCAGATTTAAATTCCATTCTAGGTATGGCAATTCGGTTACTCTTTGCCTCACATATTTAAGAAACGTACCTTCCGAAGCATTCAAGACAATTAGATAGGTGTTTACTTGTAGAATATTTCGAAAAGGATTTGCATTTTTCCTAATCCATTTTTCACAATTCCGATTCTTCTGATATCTTGAAGATTTATGTTACTGTCACTCGCACATTTAATTTTCGATATTTACATTGATTTATTCAAAATCTCAAAGAAAAATATAGAATATAGAATGCAAAAAACGAAAATGTGTGCAACAATTAATCTCTGATACGAATGGATCTCTGTTGCAGTACATATAGTTTATTAAACTAGAAAAAGTTAATGATTCAAAAGTTTTTTTTTTTCAAAATATCCAAAAAGGAGGACATTTTAGCCAAAAAAGAGGACAACTGATTTTTAATGAAAAAGGAGAACATGTCCTCCTTTAAGATACCATATGGTCACCCTACTCATGGATGATTCAAATACGGAGATGTGGTCATTGCCCGAGCTGTCGTCTTTCATGGCTGGATGAAGACGAACGAAGCTTCCTTCGTTTACTGATGGCTCATTTTTTTTTTGTTGACAGATTTAACTCTCTTCAATTTGGCCAGCAGCGATGCATTACGCTATCTCTCCTGTTCCAGTTCATTAATTAAAGCTGAATTAATGGCAGATTTCGTTGCTTTCTTCGTTGTGAGAGCGTCGTCCGAATCCTAAACCACGCCATTGTCGGGGGCCTTTATTTTTTATATATTTTTCAACCACGTAAGCTGAAGCAGTTCTTCTTTACACAACTTCTGCGTTGCGTTGCGTTGCGTTGCGTTGTAACAGAGTTTTTCGTAGATTGCATACTGATAGCTATCATGTATTTTCTTTAACTTTCTTACCCCAACTGCTTATGGTAGTAAAAGTAGTAAAATTCTTCTTTATTGTTTCATTTTCTGTTCTACAATTATTTTTTACATGTACAGTGCTCGGCCGGCTTGGCCCTCCAACTTCAATTTTAAATTTTTATGTTTACATTGTTATTTAAGTGTTAATATGATATATCATGACGGCCTTTAGGAGGCGCTGAGGTGTTTTTTTAAATTTGATAACCTAACTACTATGTACACTAATATTTACAATAAGAAATTTGATAACCTAGATTGGAACTAGCGCCCTAATTGGAGCCTGATCCGAATGCAAGCAACGGACCCTAAACTTTTCTTTACACTCACCAAAGCGTTCATGTAAGGTTTTTATTCCGGCCAGACGGTGGACCTCGGATGTTCTTGTCCTGGGAGGGTGTTGAGGATCATCCTCAGGAATTTGTTTTGGACCCGTTGAAGTTTGAGGTGGTGGGTTTTAGCGCAGCTCTCCCAGACCGGCATGCCATATTCGATCACAGGAGGATGATTTGTTTGTAGACAGCAAGCTTATATTTCAGGGACAATGACGACCGGCGGTTGATCAAAGGGTACAGTAGTTTCAACAAGACGTTACACTTTGTCACCGTTTTGTCAACCTGTTGCCTGAAAATAAGCTTGCTGTCGAGGGTCAAGCCAAGGTAGCCGGCCTCGTTGGCCCATTCCACGGTCGTGCCATTGAGGATGATTTTACAGTCCCCAGGCGGAACAAGTTTAGGGGATTTGGAGTGGGGGAAAATGATGACCTGGGTCTTCGCCGCGTTGATACAGATCTTCCAGCTGGTGAGGTACTCTGTCAGGGCATCCAGGCCTCGTTGGAGTTTTGCCACTAGCGCTCTGATCACTCTACCGTTGTAGACGATGGATGTGTCATCTGCAAACAGAGACAGAATGCCGCCTTCTGGAGGTTCTGGCATGGCGGAGGTGAACAGATTGAAAAGCAGGGGCCCGAGGATACTGCCCTGGGGAACGCCTGCGACGATGTTGTGCGCATTGGAACTCGCTCCGCTGATTGAGACCCGGAATGTCCTTGCCGACAGGTAATTGTTGATGATTTTCACCAGGTAGCTGGGAAGATTGTAGCGTTGTAGTTTGTACACCAGGCCATCATGCCATACATTGTCAAATGCCTTCTCGACATCGAGTAAGGTCATGGCGGATGTTTTCGAGACAAACTTGTTCCGTCTGAGGACGTTGGTAACTCGGGTCAGTTGGTGTACAGTTGACCGACCGCGTCGGAAACCAAACTGTTCCTCGAGCAAGATGTTGAGATTTTCGGCAGACTCAAGTAACCGATGATGAATAGCTTTTTCGAATAGCTTGGATAACCCTGAGAGAAGGCTGATGGGTCGATAACTTTTGGGAGAGGAAGGATCCTTCCCAGGCTTCCGGATGGGGATGACTTTCGCTGACTTCCAGGACGATGGGAAGTAGCTAAGCCGGAGACACTGATTAAAGATCAGCGAGAGGTGCTCAAAGAACGGAGCACTCATGTGTTTGAGCTCGAGATTCAGGATGCTGTCGAAGCCTGGGGCCTTCATGTTCTTCGACGATTTGATATAGGCCGTCAATTCGTCAGCTGAGATCTCCAACTCCTCCGAGAAGTCGTTGGGAATCAAATGGATGTTGTTAGCATGCTCGTTGACGGCTGCTTCGTGTGGACTGACGATGTTCTGCCCAAGATTGTGTGAGCTGACGAAGTGACGACCTATTTCAGCGACCTTTTCTGCAGGAGTTATCAAGCGATCCTTAGAGCCATTATTGTTTAGTGGGATCAAAGGTGGAATGGGCCGAGGCTTGGATTTTAGAATTTTGGTCATTTTCCAGAACGGCTTAGCATAATCTGGGAGCGTGCGGATCTTATTCGAGAAGTCGTTATTTTTTAGGTCCACCATTCTGGCCTTGATATTTTGTGATTCGATTGCAGCGTGCCTTAAGCTCAGGCAGTCCAGTACGCTGAAACTGCCTGCGAGTG
This sequence comes from Armigeres subalbatus, assembly GCF_024139115.2. NCBI lineage: Eukaryota > Metazoa > Arthropoda > Insecta > Diptera > Culicidae > Armigeres > Armigeres subalbatus. The sequence continues at coordinate 445,063,133 of NC_085140.1, forward strand.
ACATTCCGCAATCGAATCAAATCTTTGGTGAGTGTATCGATGTTTAAGGAGTTGCTTACCTGCCGAGCCGTCGGTACGTGTTGCTCTCGGGCCGCCGTGATCGCCTCCTCGATAGCGCACAGCTGGCGGTCGATACTTTCCGGCGTCTCCGGACGCACCTCGTAGTCGACGGTGTTATCGACGCACTGCTGGAAACGCTGCCAGTTCACTCGGTGGTAGTTCCGCCGTAACTGCTGGTGCCGATTGACCGAGGAGCCCAGTTCCGCCACCACCGGATAGTGATCCGAACTGAGCTCCTGGTATACAACCGGCTGCGAGACGTGGTCACCAGGTTTGTTACTTAGAGGTCGAGCGTTTCGTGGGCACCGGGCCAACTCAGACGCGGGGGGGAATCCGGGCTCAGGATCGTGTAGTGGCCTTCCTCCATGTCGTTGCTCCAGATGGTGCCGTTTCGATTGCCGCGACTGTTGCCCCAGGCTTGATGTTTGGCATTCAAGTCGCCGGCAATGATATACTGGCCTTGCCTCCGCGTCAGCTTGACGATGTCCCTCCGAAGGGCAGCCGATGATCCATCGCCGGCTTTGGCTTGCGTTGGACAGTACGCCGCGATGAGTGCGATAGTGCCGACCGAAGTGGTGATTTCGACACCGATGGCCTCAATGACACTGAGCTGGAAACTTGGAAGCAGACGACAGTTGATGTTGTAGCGAAGAGCGATGGCCACACCACCTCCCCTGGTCGGCCGGTCGAGTCGCACGATGCGGAAGTCCGGGATGTTGATGTTCACCTCCGGTTTTAGGTGCGTTTCGGTGATGAACGCCACGTCTATTTCCTTCTCCTCAAGGAAATCCTTCAGCTCGATTGTTTTGCTCTTTAGCGAGCAAGCGTTCCAGTTGACCAGGCCCACCCTAGCAGCCATTTTCAATGATGAACATGCCAAGTGTGAAGACCTGGTCGAATCGGGTTTTGCAGCCGCGCAGTCGAGTGGCGAGCTGCGCGAAGATCGGCATCAGTTGCTCCGGAGTGTACAGCGGGGCAGATTCTTCCGGTGGGACGGCTTCGTTCTCCGACTGCCGACGGAACCCAGGAGGAGAAAGCGAGGGCCATTCGCTGGTGGATGGTGCCGACGATGCTGGAGCTTGGACCGATGCAGCTGCCGCTGCCAGTCGCTTGTGCGGCTGTAGCGGTGGGAGTATTGGAATCACACGACGGGGAGCCGGGATAGCTGGAAAGTTCACCTCGTTGATTACAGGAACACGGTTCTTCTTCGGAATGGTCCTGGTGGAAGCCTTCTTCCGGATTTCCAGGAACTCGGCTCGCTTTGGGCAGCCCTTTGTGGTGGCCCGATGTTTGTCGCCACAGTTGGCGCATTTGGGATCGGCCACCTCCATTTTGTCGCACTCGTCAGTCGGATGGGGTTCGCCACACTTGTTGCAGCGCGGCTTCATGCGGCAGTTCCTGGTGCCGTGCCCGAAATTAAAGCAGTTGGTGCATTGCGTGACATCGCGGTGCACTGGCCGATAGCGCTCCCAGTCAACGACGGTGTAATTTATAACGCCAACCAGCTTCAGGTCCTTCCAGGTAGTGGAACCGTGCTCCAGATGGATCAGGTAAAGCTGGTCGCGATATTTCCTCGCCTTGTCGTGACGAGCGATCTTGTGGACGGCTACTGGCTTCAGTCCGCAACTTTCAAGCTCTGCTTGGAGCTCTTCCTCCTTCATGTCGTGAAGTCCTCGCAGCAAGGCCTTGAGCGGTTTCGTGCCGGGGTGGTCATGAGTGTAGTACTCATACTTGTGGACCTCGAGGAACTCCACGACGGATTGATGATGGTCCCTGTTGGCCGGCATCACTTTCACGCCCTCGCTGCAGAGCCGAAAAGTACATTTCAGCCCCTTAGCGATCAGCTGGCGAATTTTTGGACGTAAATCCAGCGGATCGCCCTTCACAAACACGGGCGGGCACTTCTCCTTCCGCTCCGGTTGCACCTGCGGCAGCTGCGATTGCTGCTTCTTACTCTTTTTCGGCGGATTGCCGGTATCGTCGATTGGCAAACGACGAATATACGTTGCTGTGCATAAGCTGCTTGGAGGGGTTACCTGCGTCTCCAAGAGATGTGCGCTTAGGCATGTTTGCCTCGCCCGAATCGGCTACCGAGTCTCCCATGACGGGTCGGGGAGAAAATAACGCCAACGCGACAAGCGAAAACGTAAACAGCGAAAGAACGAGAAAAAACACTTCGAAAAAAATGCGCGAGCAAAAAACACGTCCGTACGTGTTGCTGTCTCGAACTGGAATAGATGTAACTGCTTATGGATTACTATTTGGGATTTAATAGCAACCCAATTGGGGGTCAAAAATGATAAAGCATGAAAGCTACCATTGCCAGCCACGCCCATCTTCTCTGTTACTAAGGAAGGGAAGGAAATGATGATATGACATCTACTTAACGAGAGGCCAGCGACTCACCGACGCCCTCATAGATGTCGAGGAGTTGGATGGTTGGTAGGGAATATAGTTTAGGAATATCATCATAAGCAAATGATATAATGCGTTTAAACGGACGTTGGGAGTGACCATGCTAAGAAATTTTTGTCACTCCATTGTTAATTGTCCTGGGATGGGGCGAAGCTATTAAACTTGCCCTGGCTACCCAAGTAGCACACATGTCCCACATAGATTACTGCAACGGATATGCGACTAGATTCGGTCACTATCAAGTTGCTGCAACCATTTTAGTCTGACTTGTGTTGCTAATTATAATTAGCCTAGGTTTAAGCGCCATTGTTCGCTCTCTGAAACGAGAAAGAGTTTAAAATATATTAATTTTCCCTTCCCGTTATGCGATCCCAATTGAAATTATGTAATCATATTAATATATGCCCTTAGTAATAAGTGAAAACCAATATGTAACTTATAAGCGAAAATATTAGGTGGAATATAACTGATACTTTATAATAATTTATAAGAAATATTTTGAAACAATCTCACCAACTAAGACCAAATCCAGGAACCAGAGAGTTTATGGTTGTAGAATAACTGTCGCGCCATTTTCGGAAAAAGCACACACAATCATATGTGTCGAGTATCGATGCCAAGAGTCACTGATATTCGAACTTTGGGCGCTTTAAATGTGGAGAACTACTTCTTTGCGGTGCACCAGTGGTGTGCGACGTGGCATTGTCCCCGATTCCACAATTCTTTATACACACAACACTATTGACATTCTGTTTCATTCAAATTCTTCTTTACACAACTTCTGTTTCAAAAACTGATCTCTCGCCACTTTTTCGTTGGTCAAAGCACTCTTTTTTTGTCGACAATACGACAATCTCTCGTGAGAGAGAAATCTCACTCATTCTTTTTCTGGTTCAAACCAATGAATGTAAAAGCTCAATTATAAACTTTTCATTTTAACCAAACTTTTTTTTTATTCTTTATTAGGGTGTTTTTGATTTTTTAAATTATTTCAACACCGGCCAACCAAATATTGATGTAAGTACTAGAGCACACTGGTTCATTTGAACTTCTACTAGAAATATATCCGTTTTTGTATTAAAACAATTTTAATGTCTTCGCTATTATTCCTATAGATGGATTGTGATTGTTTAACAATACTACAGTAATAAATTGCAGACTTCATTATATCAGAGAACTCTCGAATAACAAAATTGACTCCTACACACCGAATATGACAATTTGCGAAACTTGAACAAGATAGATTTTTTTTTGTCATTTGTTATAACTTTTAGTCAATCAAGGTCATTAAAATGTTTGAAACCCCAATCTTAGTGTAACATCAAGTATTATTAAAGAAAACAAACTTCCGACAAAAGAACATTAGGCAGATCAAGTGTATTGGCAAAGACAGATTTACTTCAAAATTTATTGTGTAGTCTTTTAAATACACCTCAACACACAAGTTAGTACTACTCTATTCACATGATTGTAACTTGCAACATTCTCATTGTCAGCCTGATGCACCATTTATTGTCACTATATTTCCAGTTCATCGGATTTGCGAAAGATTCTCCTAATTTGAACGCCACCGCTGACAGGTGTCGAGTGCCAATTGGCTAGGAAACAAAGCCCCGCAGGAGAGTTCCACTCCAGTCTCATCGGTTCATCGTCACCAGTCCGGCATGCGACGAATGAGATCGAATGAAAATAAACAGCGGAAAACCGACGATCCGAAACGGATCCGGAGAGCACTAGATATGTTATTGACCACGTCGGCGTCATTTGGTCAAAACAAATAGCGAAAATAATCGAATGAAAATCAAGCTGTGGAACAACATTGGTGCAGTTACGGCGACGAAGACCCCGTCAACAACAACGGGACAAACTATATGCCCATGGGTATGGAATACCAGGTTAGTTGCGCTTTCGATTTCTGACGAAACAGAGCGTAACAATGAAAGGGATGGAAAAGCAATTGGGCCAATTGTCATGCTGATACTCTCGAATCGGAAAATTGGGTTTCGATTTCGGGGGTGCGTCTAGGTATGGAGGGCAATCAAAGGGGTCCTGACAATTGGAACCTGGAACAAAATTAAAAGTTTGGTTATTCTAACAATTGAAGCGATCTTCAAGCGTGACAGCATCGCGTTGACTGAAGACATGTCTCTATTGGACTAACTCGAGTACATGCATGCATTTTGTGTGAATATATAGCTAGGTTTTAATCTGGTTGTTTTCTTCTTAATGAAACAGATGAAAGTAAAACTCCACAAATAAAACAAAAAATGAGCCAATACGAGACACTGAAAACGGCCTTATTGTTGAATTCGAAATACCGTTGTAATAAGACATAAATTGCTAGTCATAACTTCCAAAACTAATTCATAAGTTCTATTAAAAACAGCACACGATTACGTGTATTAACAATTTCGTTGTTCAATTAATTTCCTTACAATTTAAAAAATATACATTAAATAAAAAGTGGCAAATGTATCAATCTATAATCAAAAGTAGGAGTTATTGGTTGTTACGCCTGTTCCGAGAATGTTATACTTTTCTAGAAAACATGTCATTACCCAACGTACCTAACATGAAAAAAAAATCACCGTTGTTATCACGATTCACTTTTTCTCTACATGAAATGCTTTTGTCTCGTCCCTTCTGATTGACGACAATTGTCCGTGTTCTTATTTCTCAACACAATCGCCAAATCTTTTCGGTCGGCCCTCCGGAAGCTTGCTTTCTGTTTATAATCCGTTTTGAGGCGTCAACCACACGTTTTCGGAGATGTGCAGCATATAGGATGGCCGCGCCGTGTCTTTTGTTCCCAAGGGTTTTTTTTCTGATTACTGTGCTTCCGAAAATTGTCACCAAAATTGAGCTCACTGTATCGTTCCCGCTTTGTACGTATTGTGTCGAAAGCCGGATGGATTCATTTTTCACCAGTTCTAACGTCGATGAACAGCTGGCTGCATCGCTTCCATTATCATCAACATCATCCTCACATGAGAAAAAAGGGATCCAGATGATTTGAAGCATGAGTCACCTATTTTATAAACCTTTTTAAAAGGGTCAGAAGCTATCTTTAACTATAAACTTGAGAAAAAAAATTTTAAGCTTTTTTTAATGGAATTTATTTAACCGTCTAAGACGAGTTTAGTACTCTCCATTTAATTCCACTACGTTTTGTTATCTTTGCAGATACGTCTTTCGACCGCAACTGTGTGGTCGTCTTCAGTGTCTCGTACTTGACTCGACTTGGTCGGAATTAAATGGAGAGTACTAAACTCGTCTTAGACGGTTTGTATAAACTTGTATTTTACAAACGGTGATTCCACTCTGTAAACAATAAAGTTTGTTCAAATGATGTGAATTTCTGACTGAAATAACACACTTCGAATTGTTCATCAATTCAATCCGTTTTCTTCGCTAACTATCAAATTACTAAAAAGTTCCCAACAAAGAATGATTTTCCTAATCTAGAGGCGAAACTGGACACACGTAATCCCCGGGAACACATGACCCCCTCCTCCCTTGTTCTGGAAAACAAATTTCATTATCATACAATTAATATGTTAAGAAAATTATTTTGAGCTTTTAGTGGAATGTCTTTACTTGTTATAAGTCGAGTTCATACGATTCCAGTTAATTCCACCACTTGATTGTACCTTTAGATACGTATTTCAACCTCAGTGTCTCGTACTTGACTCAACTAGTCTTCCTGTCGTGTCTTCCTAAAGAATTTTCAATTATGAGCAACCACTTTTAGTCAGTTTTTGAAGATAAATCGGTTTCGTGTACCTTGAACACGCACTACAGAAAAATGATGATGTATGCATGCATGGCAGTATTCGACTGATGTATGAAATCACCAGCCTGATATGCCAAAGAGGCAAAAGGCAACACAACTGGAGGGTTAAAGCACCAACGAATCGAAAAGAAGCCTCAAATTTAGATTTAATACATGTATTTGGGGTTTGAGGCAATATCGTTGCTCTGTTTGCGATTTCAGGTTTCAGGCAATCCACGAATGTCGCAGTTCTAACATATTAAGATATTAAGATTGGCCGTTGGTTGCGCGGAATTTCTGGCTGATCCTGCCGTCGATGGCTTTACTGAGGAACGTGGTCTACCGCTTCTTCGAAATTTTGGATTTTCCCGGCGCGATTGATAGTTCTTCGTCCTTTAAGAGTGATCTAGCAGCTGTTGTGGCTGCCGATGTTGATATTGCATGAGTAGCTGCCTCTGTGGCTGCATTCTGGGTTTTTGCGCATTTCCGACCTGCTGGTGAACTTCTTCGGGTCGACGAATCTTGTCTACAAATCTAGGTTGCAGATCGTTTCGAGCCGTGTTGCCCGGACGCCAGGTCTTGCTGTCCAGCTTTACGAGATTATCAATCTCATGCTGCCAGTTATCACGAACCTCTTCTTCCTCTGCCTCAGAATGTTTTCTTCAACTTCCACCGCTTTGAACTCTGTTGTAACGGTGTGGTTGTTTTTGTTGTGGCAGTATCGTTGCCCTGTTTGTGGTTAACGGCGTGGCAAAGCTCGACTCAAGTAGCGTACTGTGTGGAAATGGAATTTGGCGCTGTCTGATCAAAAGCTTTCGTGTCTCGTATGTGTATCCGGTACAAACTTCAACCATTTCTTCGAGTGAACGCAGTCTTGCTGGCTGCATAGTTCTCGTTCATGTTCTACAAGGAAAAAAATTCTTCCTCCGGCATAGGCAGTTCCACAAAGCGAAAAAGCGCAGAAATGTCGCGAAAATATTTCGCGAACGTCTCTTCCCTTCTTGGAATCCAGATGAAGAATCTGCGAATATCCACTGGGCAAGAATTCTCTTCGGATCTCCCGCTTGAAGTCCTTCCATGTACGTCACAGTCGAGTCGCTGTGAAGTGGCTCGAGCATACCAGTCTATTGCATTCTCTTGAAGCAGATGCTTGATGGAACTCAGCAATGTTGTATCACTCATGCCCTCCGACCTAGCTAATGTTTCTACTCGATCGAGGAAAACGTTGAGTGATGTTATGTTCTTTTCTCCACGGAACTTGAATGGTTCGGTTTGGGTTATTGGACTATAGGCTGTAAGCCCGTTACCATACTTAAATATTATACACAAATTAATGCTACACATACAGTTGCCCTCTTAAATATAATCTTAACATATTACTTCTGTTTTCATAGTTGTGGAAATAACATCCTGTTATTCCTGTATTCTGTTCAAATCATTCATGAACCTACTAGTTGGCTCATGCTGCGTGTAGTTCCTCGATCTGAATGTAGGATCGAAGACTCTCCGACTACGAACAGTAACCGGACTAGTGTTGAAGTTAAGCCGGTTGTAAGGATATGGACTGCTGATCCGCCCTCTCAGGATGTTGCAGAAAAACACTATGTCAGCGATCTTGTGTCTGCTATTTATGGTCTCGAAATCAACCAATGAGCAGAGATATTCATACACCGGTAACTGCTCTCTCCATCCAAGATTTCTGAATGGCCAGTTATGCACCGAATTTTGTAGTCTTCTTTCTTCCTCTCGTACCGGTCGTAGTTGTTCTTGACGAATAAGACGATCCAGTTCGTCTCGTATTCTTAGGTGTTCCTCCAGCTGTTCTCTGTGCTGCATATCCCTTATTCTTGCTTCCCACGCTCGTTCTACTTCAGTTTCCGGCCCGAGCAACACACATGTTGTAAACCAGTTTATTATACTCATATAAGACTAAATTTGGTCATATATGAGTTATATCAACCAAATCAACGTGAATTGTGCTGCTAGGGGGTCATTCCAGGCTGCATGATCGCGCGATAAATATGATGGTGTGCTGCTTCGCCGGCCTGTATTAACTTCCGTCTTCCGTTTTCATGATCGTGTGCTTGGAACTAATTTTAAAACAGCTGTCCGTGTCCCTTCGGAAATGAAGTCGTCAAAGGTAGTTGAGGCGATACTGGTGGTGGAGTTCCCAGAACAACGTTGTCTAACGGCTTCTTCCGCTCCTGCGTTGACTCTTCTCACTGCACCCATTGACTGTGGTTGGTTTTGGTTCACTGTACTTCCACTTTCCGGAACTTCACTTTTCCTGTTCACCATGTTTAACAGAACAGCGACTTGCATTGTTAGCATGGCATGCGTTTCTCGTAGTTCGACCGGTGGATAAATCAGAATTAGACGATCGCGATAATGTAGAAGACGAGAGCGTATTTGACAGATCACTTTGTTGCCCGCGATGTGAAAAGCCTCTTCAGCCCTAATGTGTGTTTGGAATGTTTTAGATTTTTCTAGACGTTTCGACTCTTTTTCGAGTCTTCTTCAATGATTTTGTAGAATTCTCCCCTTGAAGAAGACTCGAAATAGAGTCGAAACGTCGGAAAAAATCTAAAGCATTCGTTTTCATTATTCAAGACTGCAACGCCGTTAGGAGTATTTCCGATACACCAAGATCAGTGGAACCCTCTGCATCATTATTGTAATTATTGTGGATTTTCAGTTGGGCGCCAGTATTGCGAGTTTCCGGTTAGCGGGTAGAGCAGGACTACCAAAGCAAACAAAAGGCAGTAAAACTGTAGGGTTAAAGTACCAACGAATCAAAAAGGAGTCAAAAATCTAGATTTTAAACATGTATTTAGGGTTTGTCCCCTTTTTTCCCTACTTTTCCTACCATCTCATCATCTCTTATCTATTTTGTGTTCTCTATCTCATCTTTTGCTGATCTCAAAATAAGTACCAGTAACATTAATCACTGGTTATGGCATTAGCGATAAAGACAATGTCGAATTTTCTATTTTCGGAAAAATCAATATTTTGATAACTACCATGAAAAAAAAATCTTTTTTTGTTATCTTTATTTTCAGCCCACGCCTGACTCATCTCTGAAAAATAAATTGATTCAAATGATGATTTTGTATAACTAATTAAATTGTTAATTAGTTTCATCTAAAAGCGTATTAGTGTATGCATGTAACAGCGAGAAATATCCAAAACAAAAAGTGGGGATCATGTTTATCTAGTTTCATCTATTTATTTTTTCGTTTTCGCATTCTATCCTGTCGCCGTTTGCATGGTCATGATGTTGTTGCTACTATCATGATGATTACCCTTGGTTCTTATATAGTGACCAGCATAATAAAAAGCCCACTAGCCGTTTTTCATACAAAATAATCAACTTTGGAGATCTAGATCTCGATTGCGTGTGAACCAATTTTGCTGAAAATTTGACCAGAGCTCAGATATAACTTGAATTTTACCACACCTGAGTTCATTGTACATATTCGCATTTATCCTATGCACCTACAGCACCAAAAAGGGCATGTACCACTTTTGAAACAGGCCGAAGGATCTCTGGCTACGCGCATAGGTCTCAAGTAGTGTAGACCATACTCCAGGTATTTCTTGGGTGACCATGTACTCATAACATGAACGCATTCTATCCTATGTATTACTTAACGTAGGTCCAGGCACCAGGAAATTCTCGAAGAATTTTAAACACTTGAACATAATGATAAACTGCCTATTACTCACCCACTTGTGGACACAAAAAGAGGTTTTACAGTATTGGTTTCTATTATACTCGAAACTGGATCCTTTGGATAAGCCTTTCTCGTATATTTATATTAATCCTAAAAAAAATGTGAATCGTCACGCATCTCGAAGCCCCCTCTCCTCTGAAAGCGTGGCGTACTGTGTGGGTATAATTACCTACAGTTATTATATTCTATCATAATAATGTACGTACAGTAGATGTATGAGTATTAGATTGCTAATGGCGCCATAAATCTCGCGATCAAAATGTTTTATTCAAGGTGCTACTTAATGTGTCAGATGTCCTCGTTTATCATCACAGTAGCCCATTTTGAATACTTGAACAAGCAAGCCAAAACAAGCATTTTGACATTCAAGGTGCCGATCTGCTGTTTATAATATGTGAAATAGTTGATGCAAAAGTATAAGATTGCTTATGTCGTTCCTGTTCGCATGACTAATATCTAGGCTAGGTATAGTTTACCTTAGTCTGGCAGCCTAAGTACCGGTACTACAAGTGTCAAACCGATTTTGGTCATAAAACCTAATATGCACTACTACATGGTACATAATAAATATAGGGAAGCACGAACAATCATCAAATCGTCATCATTTAACGCTTAATTTTTTTCTGAAACGAATATAAATTTGAAAAAGTATCACCGGCGCGTGCTTACTCGCAATCTACATGCTGATACATGTACAGTTACATCAAACAACTGAAAACGAAATACGCCGCATAAAAATTACGAGGTGGCAATGCTAGAAAGAGGCGTTCTAATACTTATGCGTCTATTTGTGAAATACAGGAATAAAAGCATATATCATAGGTTCTCGCAACCCACGCTAGATTGTATAAACATAAAATAGACTTGTAATAAGACGAGATCGTACTCAAGATTTTTTTATGTACAGGTTATCCGACTTCGTCAGTAGATGGGAATAACCAGCACGGGGGGGAAACATACATTTTCAGTGCAAAACGTAAACAAACGAGCATAAATTCCATACAAAAATCCAAGATGGCTGAGTTGGGAATATTGACAAGTCGGATAACCTGTACATAAAAAAATCTTGATCGTACTATCCCATTCAATTCCACCACTTGGCTGTAACTTTAACAGATACTTATTTCGACCTTAGCTGTAAGGCCGTCTTCAGAGTCTCGTACTTGACTCGCCATCTTGTGACAAGTGAAGACATTTCACTAAAAACTCAAAATAATTTTCTTATCATTAAATATAATTGTCTTCTCATCACTTATAATCATAAACTAAGATCAACAGTTACCGTGGATCCACTAGAAGTATTCTGATTTCACAATGAAAAAGTGAAATTCCATGGAACCGGTTCTATCACAGAACATTGATCTCTAACGGCATCACTCGTAAAAAGTACAAATCATCATCTTTTGGTCGAAGTTTGGCTTTTGTAATAAACTCTATCAAAGCCCTCAAACGGCGACGACGAAAGACATCAACGGGCCCTAGAAGCTGAGCCACAAATACAAATCCCCATCCGACATTCTTCCTCTCGGTTCGTTCTCACTTTCTCATCTGCATATTTTTTCAGCCACAGCTCGTATTTCTTCGAGACCAAATTCTCCCCATCCATGCTTCCTGATTACTATAATCAGCGTCATCAAGAAACACTTTCATTCATTCTTCTTTATGATTTCAATGCGTTTTATTGCCTCCCTACGGTTTCATTCTTCCGTGTGCGTGTTCTCCATCAACGTTTATTCAAGGGGAAAGATTCAGGGGCGCCCCAAGTTAGGTATGGGTCTGAAGAATAAAACTCCCTAAACGGAAAGACACTTTGCAGAACTTTTGGCTTGAGGAGGTAAAACTGAAATCGAAATGTGGGTATATGGAAAACTTTCTCTTTCGGAGCTCGCTCGTTTCACGAAAAAGGGAGGGGATGGGGACCTGCGATGAGATGGTGGTTGATGATACATGACCGCAAATTTGGCCCGAAGCCAAAGAGATTAGATGGTGAATGCGGATTAGTCAAGCAGTCAAATGGTTGATTACATAAAGTCAGACATGCAAAATCGCACTGAGGCATGCAAACCGGACTGATTATCTTTTTTTCTTGGGAAGAATATAATAAAAAATAAAAGATTTTTCATAATCTGCATCTCATTCTCACATCTGCCACTTATTTTTGTCCTGGAGGACCTTACTATGACAACAAATATCTAAAAATAGCTACTAATGTTGCATCCGCTAAAATATGATTTAGTGCGAAGTTTTACAACATGCATGAAGAAGTCTCATTATAAATGAAAACCATTTGAAAGTCCTTCTAAGAAAAATATTGTTCAACATTTTTCAAAGGTTCAAATTACGTAGGGTATTTTTCACCACGCTCCTACCGTTTTGATTCTTGAACATGACTCGTATTCCAAACACTTTCGCCCCAAAGAGATGTTTTAAAAATAAGATGCTGTGTTTAAAGGCAAACGAACTATCTAGATTAGATTAATGTTATATTCCCTGTACCATATTTCGCATATGCTCTGTTTGTTGAGCACATCCCACCAAATATAGCATAATAGCCGCAATAAAATTAATTATAACTTGGAAAAATAACTACGTTCTTTCCCACCAGCCAAGTTTCAGCTTAACTTATGGAGAGAGATATGTAGCTGCATCATAATAATGACGAAGTCAGCGAATTTCCTCAAATTTCAAAGTTATGTTTCCTCCCCGCCCCAAGACAACGACCATTTAAATTTCCAAACCATTATCGTTGATGTTTCCCTACTACATTCTTTTGACTTACCTTGAACCACGAGAAAGCAAAAAAAAAATCAAAACTTTAGATGAAAAATAACGTTTGCCCTTGCACACACCCTGAATTTTGCGAAAGGTAGAAGACGTATCATCATTTCCATCACATATTTGTGGTTTTTCGTCTCAACTCGTGGCTGGATCGACGACCAAGGATGGACGTGCTCTGGTTGCACTGAATACGATATGCATCGTTCATGGGGAATTATTGCGCAAATACACCCTCTGTTCATTTGCCCTAAGACGAGTGTTTCGTAGCTGGAAATTCGAGTCAAGTACGAACGCTGAAGACGAGCTTACTGTTGAGATCGATAAACATGTACTAACAGCTCTGGAATGCAATGAACAATTTCTTCTAATTTCGATGAATGACAGTCAAATAAATTCAGCCATTGCGCTCAAATATTGGAAGCCTGACAGGATTTTGCTCGATTTTGGGATTTTTTTACACTTTTATTGTTATATTTACTTCAATATAGTAAACATATGATTACGCTTGAGCCTGCCTAGATTCTAAAGCCGAGCTTGGAAGGTGATATATCTCTCTGAAAGCCATAACACATTTTTTACGTGTGACACAATCTGCCGAGATCGTCGTCTGGAGTTTCGAATTTAATTGCCAATCTGGAACCGAATGCGACGTTAACTTCCCCAGAGCTACAAATCTCGAAGATTTTTTTCCTACCTTTTGGCGAGACTACGGGAAGTGGGATGCCTACACCAAGGAAAGAGCAGCTACTCTCTTGAAGTAAATCAAGGTGGAAGCCAACGCCTACGTAGGAGCCCAGGATATTCTGAAGAAACGCTTCGACCGGAGAGACAAGATCGTCAATCATCACATTCAACGATTATGTGAAAACCCAAGTACGGTTAATCCATCAGTGGACAGTCTACGCAAGCTTCACGAATTGGCCGATGACGTCCAGCAGGCTTTGCAAGTCATTCAACGTGAGAAACGAGACTGCTCGTTAATTTACCTACTCCTATTCCGAAACTTGACAGCAGTGGTCCTACAAGATTGCTTCGAAGTAGACTCGTGTCAGATTGCGGAAGGTTGTCGCAATTGCAAGAAATGATATCATACATTGCTTCATAAAGTTGACACGAATGCATCCCTGGTGGTGTGAAGTGTCTCTAATAAACGAACAAAGAACAATCAAAACTGCTACATAAAGGACTGCCGCTAGGATCTATCTCGACACAGGGCAGCTACGTCTCATTCAGAGTCACCTGTCAACCGCCTTACAACGATTGTTTTGCATCTGTGTTCCTCGCCACTGCCGTTGTTGTTTTGCTAGATGTAAATGTCCAGCCAATCACCGTTTGTACATTATTAGATTCTGTGTCACAAGCCATCTCATCAGGTTAACTGGCCTTTCGAACGAATTTTCGGGATTTTCACGAATTTCTGAATTCTTCTTCTTATTAGCATTACATCCCCACACTGGGATAGAGCCGCCTCGCAGCTTAGTGTTCATTAAGCACTTCCACAGTTATTAACTGCGAGGTTTCTAAGCCAGGTTACCATTTTCGCATTCGTATATCATGAGGCCAGCACGATGATACTTTTATGCCCAGGGAAGTCGGGAGAATTTCCAATCCGAAAATTGCCTAGACCGGCACCGGGAATCGAACCCAGGCACCTTCAGCATGGTCTTGCTTTGTAGCCGCGCGTCTTACGGCTAAGGAGGGCCCCTAATAATTTCTGAATTACAACACCCGATTCGACTGGGCCATGTTACCAAGGATTGTAGATACGACCTTGTATAAATTCGCCGACATATCCTACTGGCAGACGAGAGTTTTTGGCATCCCGGAAGATGTAGACATGCTTTTTGGAACCAGAGTTTTTTACGACCTGTTTTGTACCTTACCCGTATCACTGGGACCAAAGAAGCCGACCGTACAAGAAACCGACATAGGTTGTATGGTAGCCAGATATAAGTCAATCTTCTTAGTGAAAACAGAAGTGTCTGTTGTGTTCCGTGTTCAGCGTAGAATCATGAGAACCGTCGTGGAACAAGTTGATCGAAAAATTCTGCGAAGTTGAATACTTTCAACCCGGCAAACAATCACGAGGGTAAGTTTTGCGAAAAGCATTACACCCAGGTTTTTTTTTACACGGTTGCAATTCATTAATTTCTCGGTTAACCTGAACTTTTACAGCTTTTCAAATACCCCCTGAATTTTCTTTGATTTTTTGTGAATTTTTTGGTGGGGTTAAATCATTGCTTCATTGACGCTGAAGGTCTTAAACGACGAAAACCAAACCGTGTAAAAAAAACCTGGGTGTACGTGCTATACAGTGAAGTTTCAACTTAAACTTGTTCCAGTGACGATCGGAGAATTTGTTATTTGAACCCTAAAAATACTATCTAGAGGTGTGCGCCAACGCTGACAATTTCTCATCGGCGCGCCACCGTTTGAAATCTGTAACGCCGCAGAGCCATGCCGATTCAAATTTATAGATTTCCGCAAAATTTTCCATGGAAACTCCGAAGAATCAGGGGAAATTCCAAATAATTCAAAAAAAAAATCCTACGAAACTCCGAAAATACTTCCGTTCAAATTCCGATTGAATTCACTTGCGAATTTGGAAGATTTCTGTAGAAGAGCGATTCCAAGCAACAGCATCAAAATTTAAGAAAATTTTTAATTCATGATTTTCTATTGAGTTGAAACTTTGCACAGTTTTTCAATTTCATCTAAATCGTCATTTTTCGATATCAAATCTTCATATTGAGTCACGACTAACTTTTCAAAAGGGTGTATGTGAAAATGGTTCAAAAATATTTAAAAAGCTGCACAGCAAAAACGGAATGTTCGATTGTTATGATTTTTCAGCAAAGTTAGACAACTAAATGGTGATTCTTAAGAAAATGTGCACAGTAAAAAAATTTTTTTTGCCTTTAAAAATATCATTTTTGTCACAAAAACTCAAATATCTCAAAACCCTATCTTTTTTCGAACGTAATTTTTTTAGGGAAAACGGTCCATTATATTAGCTATCTACCATAAAAATTTGGTGATGGCAAACTAATAAACAAAAAAGTTATGACATTTCAAACATTTCACAATTTTCACATATAGTAAACAAAAAAAAATTCCGTGTATTTTTTTTTCAAGAATCGCAGTTTGATGCTGATTTTATTGTTAAGGGCCTTGCGTGAGTTAAACAAGTTGTTTGTATGATATTCCATATTTATGTATTCATCGATATTATGTATATTATATGTATAAATATTATATGTATAAATAAATAAATGAATTAATATTATCCTAAGTATTAAATTAAATGTGGCAGTTACACAATGTTGTTATAGAAACTCTAAGAGTTTTGGGTTTGAATTTTGGTATGGGTTATGATATCATGAAAACAGTTTATTAATACTTATTTTTTATTTATTTTTATTCAACTTTTTTAAAATATCGAACACTCTTGAATTATTATCAGCACAGTTTGAGTATAGTTTTGCTTTAATTTTATTTTCCGACAATGGAATGAAACAGTGAAATTTTTGGGTTCCTTGGATCGTTTTCGCGTTATTAAATTGCTCGCTGAGCTCTGAAGCCTTTATTTCGTACTCTTCAGTAGTAGTAAAACAAAATGATAATTTGGTTAAATCTTTTTCTTTTCTACGATTTGCCCAATCAAAAGTTCTTTCGCAGTTTTAATTGGATGCTCACGTTCTTTGGCTAAACTTGCTCTTGTGGCCATGCGCTTTATTGTTCCTCCAATAGCATCACAAGGACCTTTGCCATGTGATGTAGCAAAAAAATTCTGCATCAATTCCGTACATTGATTTAAATTGACATAGGCTCGAAAAATTCTTACGATTTTTGTACTGCGACGCTGCTCCATCAGACATGAAATATATCTTTTTGACTTCTTTATGCTTATCAACGCGTAAAAAGTTAATCATTTTTTCAATGAACAAGTTTACGGATACTGAATCGTGTCTTAAATCTTCGGAAATTATAATAATTTCCATTAAAATAAATAACGAATGGATGAATTGTAGCTTGTTGTACGTTCCAGTGATGGGACTGCACTTCATCTTGCAATACAAAGCTGTAATTTTCAGAAAAATCACAAATGACTAAAAATTCTCCATTTTGTAATGTATTTTTCGTATTTTTTAAAAAGCTGGATTGTTCTGTTTTAATGAAATCGTGAGGGATTAAACTTTCTAATTTCAAGCAAAAATATGACACAAACTCATGTACAGGTTTTACAATAGTTTCTATGTCACACCTATCCGTGGTCACCCATTGCTCAAATGATAACTGATAAATATATTTTCTTCAAACTCAGCGAATAAAGTATTTTCCAATGATGAAGAATCTGGACAATCCGAACAAGATCGTAGATAGCAATTTGATGTTGTATTTTCACACAAAAGACTACCAGTTAACATTTTAATATCCTTTGTTAAATTGATTCTTTTCAAACTATGTAAAATAAGATTAATATTCTCATGGGTTGTGCACACACACACATTATGTGTTCCTGAATTGGAAAGAAGCTTACATTGCCTTGGCCGAAGGCTTGCAAATGAGGAAAAACCTATTTTAATATTATCGTGAATTTCCTTGAAGCGTGTGTACGCTTCTTTCAAAGTCGTCATCATTAATCGTTTTTGGATTGCTTGACGCTTTCCATCTTTTTACTGATACATAATCTTTTGACCAGGCATAGCTCGACTTACTTCATCATCTTCAAAATATTGAACTACTATTTCTTTTGTCTCATCTGTTAATGCAGTACTAGACCTAGTATTTTTGGTTGAAAGACAGTTATTCTTCAATTGTTTTGCCTCTTTACTGTATTTCTATTGATTTTGAACTCATCAATGGCATCCTGAATAGACCACGAACTTGGCAGCATCGACAAAATCAATAATTTTTCTTTCCTTGTCGTGGCTGCATTCGAGAACCTTTCCTTCATATTTATAATTACCTCATCGTAGTCTGTATTTTCCACATCATCAGGTCCTAATTTGAAGAGGTTTCTTCGTACAGCTTCGTTTATTTCACGGTATTTTTTCTCCGGGTAATAAACGTAGTCCATCTTACTCCATTTAATCGGAGTCACTTTTATCCCAGCTATGCCCTCGTTAAAGCGTTCGATGTTGACCTTTTGGATACACTCATCTTCCGATTGATTTGTTGAAACAGATTTCGCTGATCAATATTTTAAACGGAGGTGCGCCGTTTGGCCTAATCCCTAATGTTTGATTGATCAGGTCCTTTGGTCGAAAGTGTACGAGAAAGACAAAAGGTCGTTTGGTCAAAAATGCCCTTTGGCAGAAATGGTCTATTGAAAAATAAGATCATTTGTCCGAAAGGGTTAACGTTTTTCAATATCTTTATTAGTAGGTAGGTTCATATCGTTGAGGTCGATATTTTTGGCCATACCAGCCTATGGTATTATCGGCCGTATGAACCGTTTGGCCAAACCACTATGGGGCGGCTCCATACAAAGTGGTGGCCAAAAATATTTTTTTGGTTTTTCCGCATTATTTTATAGTATTCTAGTAAGATTAGCATATAATTAATCATATTTATGCATTTTCATCGCATCCGGAAGGTGTAACTAGTATTTAACCCAGTAATGAGCTACGTATTCCTAAACAATAAACTTGAACGATTGTTTTTAATTTTAGGAGCAGTTCAAATGCAAATTAAAACTAGAATAAGGTTGCTATGTATAAGATTAAACAGGAGGAAAACCCCCCCTCCCCCTAACCAAGATTTGACCCCTTCCCCATTTTTTTTTAACTATGTCGTATAAGAGTATTCTTTTATCAATCAGGTATTTTGGTGAAGAATTATTTGTCTTCCGAACCTCCCCCTCCCCCCACTCAAAGTTATCTGCCCCCCCCCCCCCTATGGAAATATTTTTTTCCGTACAAATAAATCAATCAAACTAGTCGAAAGGATTATTTTTTAATATGTTTCCGTTATTTTTACTGAACATATATCAACATCTTTAACAAAGTTGATGATTTGTCTCCATTTTTCATACTGCAGGGATGAATATAAAGGAGCTGTTCCGATCTCCATCTCATTGAATATATATTTATCTCATCGCGAAACAAAGAAATACGGCATCAATTTAGTCGCTTCTTTTTGTCAACATGCGTGTTCACTGCTGCAAAAAATCACAAAAATAAGAAATAAATTTCATTGCTTTGTACAAAATAAAACATAATTTTTATTGATAAATTGTCATAATAAATTTTAATTATTAACTTTCTCTTAAAACTAAATCAAATTGACAAGCAATTCTACTCATTTTCTACATTTTCATCCAGAGCAAAATCATCATCAAGTTGTTCCACATCATCCATTAATTCGTTTAGTGCATTGTCTTCAGTGTTTACATTTTCAGAGCTGTAAAGATCTTCGAATACTAAAAGTGATTTTACAACATCTGGATATTCATGTGATATTTTCTTTCGCATTCTGCTACCTAGATTTATTGAACTTATCAAAGGATCAGATGAGTTCATAGCTTCTTCAGCTAACATGCCAAGAGGAGCCGGTGAATGAATTATTATGCTTCCAGCGTGAGCGAGTACTTTATGCACTGTTGCTGGAATTTTATGCCAATCTTACAATTTAATATATCGCCGATATGTTTCTTTACAATAGTCATCCATTTTTTTAGGATTGATCGGATCTTGACAATTGATTACTATTAAAATATTACGAAATCTAACAATAAGATCTTCGTCAATGTCCAAAACTTTGGAAAGTAATTCAGGATTTGAAAATGCTTTTCGACACACGTTTCCTGTTGTGCTGGTCCCTGCTCCACGATTTTTGATAACATGGCCATTCAAATTTACCATATTTGAATCGCCATGTCTAAATGCAATTTTTCTTGTGGCTAAAAGAGCCCTCTCTATAGTGTCAACATTAGCGCCGAACATTTCATCGGTTTTCCTTCGCTTACTTCTATCACTAAGTTCATCAAATTGTTTTTGTGGACGCCCACGGCCAGTTGACGTTGAAGGTGTTTCTGCGATGTACTCTGCAAGCTCCAAATGACCGTCGAGCCAATCCTTATTGTACTTCTCTTAGCGCTCTTGTTTGCGGTGAGCCTTTTGCCACGCATTGTAAAAATGTTGTGCTACGTATTGCAACTTTTTAAGAAGTTTTTCTTCTTTGGCAAGATCAATATTATATTTTGTTTTGATGTATTCAAATGCTTTTGTTGCATTGACTATTTGAGATTTTTTTGCTTAGCTTAGCTTAGCTTAGACTGACTGTACATATCAATGGTTGCTACTCCGTGATTGATCAGAACTGGTGCAAATTGCACTACGATCCAAGTGAATAGTGGTTGGGATTTACCAACTATTCTCGAAGTGCACGTTTCAGCAGCTCGCAAATGTTGATCAATAACGGCGCCGGCCAAGTCCTTACAGTCAGTTGGGAAAGGGAGGGAATGTGAGTGTGTGGTAATTGTTGCTACTAGAGACCGAGAATACCTCTGCATCTCCACATTTACCACGGGAAGGAAGTAGTGTTAGTTGGGAGGGGTAATCAGTTACATAATTCGGGATTCACCATGGAAAGTGATGTGACCTATGAAACTTCTACACAGTATTAGCATTTCCCTAATTTGTTCAATTGTTCATTCTTCGCGAGAATAAACAATCAATCGCTCAAAGTGAGCAATTGTTCATTTGAATTTCGGATTAGGCGCCCGCGTTATCATTTCATTAACGTAAGAAAAGTAAAAAAGAAACGAAATTAAAATTGAAAATAATTGATAGTAATCGGAAAGCTAATGTTATTTAGGGTTGCTTTATCTCTATTTGACGTTAATTAAGAATGTAAATTTACGTTCATTTTACATGCCGTTTGTCGCGCGCGTGTGTGTGTCACTTCCCTTGACCAGTATACCGTAATCAGGATCTCACTGGTATTAATCCTGATGTGCCGGTTGGCACTCGTGTTGGGCTTGTGCGCTTTGAGCGGCACACGGTCGCTTTCCAATCTACATAAAATCGCACATGGTGCAATACAAGATGCTAAATTGGAGACGATATACATACATGTTATGTGGAAAAGTACCTCTATCGCCTGCACTTCAGCATCCTACACGACACCATATACGTTCATGTGTTGACTGGGTTTGATAGGGCCTGCTTATGGACACATGCAGCTTTTTGTATAGGTTTAACAGAGCCCACTGTCAAACCCCACCACATCCTAGGCAGGCCCCCTAACTCGCAGTGGCCATGGGGAGGGGTCGTCAAGCCCTTGGACATAGTCCCTGCTGCCCCTTTTGTTGCATTGACTATTTGAGATTTTTTTGGATCAAAAAGTAACACGATGCTCCTATGTTCCATATTATCACAAACAATTCTTTTCAGATTTTATTACCCGTTGTTAGCGTTAAAGCCGAAAACAAACTCATGATTTGAAAATGCTTCCCCCGTTCTTTTTAATGCAAGTAGGTAGATAATATTTATTAGGAAAATAAATATACCTGAGTATAGTTGGTAAAAATTGTAAAATGGCACATGAACATAGAATTATAAACAAGGTTATCGTGAAACCATTGAAAACTTTTTAGTCCAGTTGGGTAGATCAAGTTTCTATATGGAATGATAATTTTCGGTTTGTTTTTACCCATTTTCACAAAAATAATAATAAAGTGGGTAACATTTTTAAGACTAAATTTGACATTTAACAGTTCCACATTTAAAGCAGTATTTGATTTGTACGATTTTTTTTTGTTTGTGCTCGATAATTGTTATTAACAAAAAAAATCTTTTTTTTTTCGACTTTGTGCCAAAATGACGCTCATCCGCAGCTATGCGCAGCTGGATTCTCGTTCCGCAGATAGTATAGACACCAATCTAAACTGTGGTGGTGGTCTCTTGAGACTGCTCGGCCCTGCTTGTTAGATATAGTCCAACTTAATAATTACCCATTTTTGACTATTTTTTATCAACTGTGTAAGCTCAACAGCATACCCATTTTAAAGTTAAGACAATTATCTTTCCAACTGTGTATTGAAATCCAAAATTGGACCGTTATTCGCTGAGAAATTTGCATTTGTTTGAGATGCATTTTTTACAATTTTCACAATTTTCCTAAGTTTGATGTCTGTGGCACAATGAGTTTTCATCACAGAGGGCTGAAATTTTGGGAATCTAGGTTTGAATTATCCTTCTTTCAAATGGTATACAAGACACGTCATTCAAAGCAAGTCAATTTTTCGATTTTTGGCCACCACTTTCCCCATAGTGCAAACGTACGACAAAGAAACTTTTCGGCCAAACGGAGATTGCGGAAAAGATGAAGGAGGATCCAAGTGGACTGCGCGTGTGTTTATTTTGTGTATTTTTTGACGTTGGACAAAGTCTTACCCGAAGGTACTGGGTGTCAAATCAATATCTAAAATTGGGGACCGCCACGAAATCATGTCAAATTTTGAACGTTAATAGAGCCTTTATCTTTTGACGATGACGTGAAAATTGTCATCGGAGACGCTAACGCTCAAGTCGGTAGAGAGGACTTTTTCCGTCCCATAATCGGTAGGGAGAGCCTTCACTTCGCTACCACTGACAACGGCCTACGGCTAGTAAATTTTGCTGCTGCAAGAGGGATGGCCATCAGTAGCACCTACTTTGCACGAAAGAATATCCGAAAGCACACCTGGAGACACCCAAATGGTGAAACCTGCAACCAGATAGACCATGTTCTGGCGGATGTTATCGATGTGCGGACATTCAGAGGTCCGAACATTGACTCTGATCACTACCTCGTTGTCAGTAAAATTCGATCACGGTTGTCAACTGTATCGAACGAAAGATCACAGCGAACGATGCGTTACAATATCCAGCGATTGTTGGCGGAAGGAGTATCGGCTGAGTATCGCCAGAAGCTCAACGAACGGATAAGTGCAATCAACGTTAGCGACAACATCAACGATCTATGGGAGTCGATCCATGGAGCGGTGAGCAGAACAGCACGAGAAGTGGTAGGCACTGCACAGAGGCGACCCAGGACGGGTTGGTTCGATGTGGTGTGTCAGAGAGTGACAGACGAGAAAAACGTTGTCAGAAGCCGGATGTTGGTGTCGGGGGCCGATCGAATAGAAATCGGCACAAGGAAGCAAGAGCAGTCGAAAAACGAACCCACCGCAGGAAGAAAAAAGAGTACGAAGAACAAGTTATTAGTGAGGCGCAGGAAAAAATGGAGCAGAACGATATGCGGAGGTTTTATGAGTCTGTCAATGGCGTGCGGAGAAAGACAGCGCCATCTCCCGTCATGTGCAACAACAACAAGGGAATTTGCTGACAGATAAAACTGAAGTGGCTGCCAGGTGGAAGCAACACTTCGAGAGTCGAGACTTTGTTGAATGGAGGAAGTGACGATGCATCGGTGAACAGAATAAATATTAGCGACGATGGACAAGCTGTGGAGTCACCTACACTAGATGAGGTTAAAAAAGCTGTTAAAGAGCTGAAAAACAATAAGGCTGTGGGGAAGGACCAGCTCCCGGCTGAACTTCTCAAACATGGCAGTGAGCAGCTTTATGAAGTTCTGCACCATATTATGTCGAAAATATGGGAAGACGAGGAAATGCCTGCTAGCTGGTTGGACGGTCTCATTTGCCCTCTCTTTAAGAAAGGGCACAGACTGGAGTGCGCCAATTACCGAGGAATAACCCTCGTTGATTCGGCGTACAAAATTATGTACCGTATTCTGTTCAACACATTGATACCGCTTGAAGAGTCCTTTGTCGGCGAATACCAAGCAGGTTTTCGTGAGGGCCGATCAACAACGGATCAAATGTTTACCCTGAGACAAATCCTTGATAAATTCCGGGAGTACAACTTGCAGACACATCATCTGTTTATTGATTTCAAGGCGGCGTACGATTCGGTGAAACGGAATGAATTATGGCAAATTATGCTTGAACATGGTTTTCCGGCGAAACTGATACGGCTAATTCGTATAACGTTGGACGGATCGAAATCAAGTGTAAGGGTTGCGGATGAAATATCGACGTCATTTGTTACCTTAGATGGATTAAAGCAGGGTGATGCACTCTCGAATCTACTGTTCAATATAGCGCTCGAGGGAGCGATTAGGAGAGCTGGTGTGCAAAGAAGCGGTACCATTATCACAAAATCGCATATGCTCCTGGGATTTGCGGACGATATTGATATTATCGGAATTGATCGCCGTGCCGTGGAAGAGGCTTTTGTGCCTTTTGAGAGGGAGACAGCGAGGATTGGACTCACGATCAATACCAGCAAAACGAAGTACATGGTCATACGTTCATACGTGCAAATAGTGTTTTGGTTGGGCAACTAAATAAGATTTCTTTGAAAATAAAAAAATCCCGAAAAATATATTTAGACGGTTCTGGTTTGACTCGGCGATGACATACCACTTAAGGAAGACATTTCACTAAAAGCTAAAAAAAATTAAATAGGTTTAGGCCATACAAGGATACGCAAAGAGCATTTTGAACCACCTTCTCCTTATGCAGTTTTCTGATCTTCATGCATGTCGGAACGGTGGGAACATGTGCTTGATTCGAAGGAGGGATTTTCGCTTTTCGTTTCGTTCGTACATAATATTCGACTCCGGTCGTGGGCATGTTTCCTGTCGGCTGGCCGGTTTTTGCACCTTCTCATTTCTATTATAGAGAAAAATGATACACTGTTTTCAGTTGCATTCGGGTAGAACGATCGACCGGATGAACTGGTGACACAGTTTTGGAAAACTGATCGTGGAATGTTCGTCGTTGGTGTTGTTGACGCTAAAGAATTTTGTGATGATACCAAGATCACGTTTCAATAACAGGTGGACAAGGTTGAAAGAGATTATTTCACTTATTAAAAAAAAACAAGGTAGCAAATAGGTTAAATCGACTACATAGTGCAAAAACTCGATTTCCCCAAACAATCATGGGATGCTGTTGCAGTTGCACCTGAACATAAAGTAGCCATGCACATTGTTTCAATTACGCTCCGGAGAACAATGCCAGTACCGTACTCAACACGGTCGATAGTGGAAACAATAGGAACCCCACCAGGACCCAGGAAGCATACTCATGTAGCTGTCAAACCATGCATGGGGAACACGGAATGCCATTTATATTGTTGGCAAACTGGCGGGCCAGCAGGTCCAGGTCCGACGAGCCAGAGGACATTCCCATGCGGAAATGGTCCGTTTTCATATCAGCGAACAGGAACGCACCGGAGGGACCACCGCGCGCACACTGATTTACGACCACCGCCGTTGAGTCCAATTTAAGCGATAATTAATTGGACGTTGCATTGTTTGCTTTTGAATAGTTGCCTGCCTACGTGTGGCACGCGGTCGGTGATGGTCCCTGTGCAGTGACTTTCCAAGTGCCAAGCAGATGCGCCGAATGGCCAGTTTTAATGCGACATTTGCGGTCATTAGTGTCGTCCTTTCGGTGGCTGTCCCCGTCGACGGATGTCGTGGACGTGATCTGATGTAATTTTTATGGGAGTTGTTCAAATTGAAGAACACTGTGCAGAATTTGATCTTTTGATTACTTTAAAAAATATTGTCATTTGATACACATCAACAGTCGGCTCTCCAATAAATCCACTTCATGTTTATAAAAGGTTTTTTTTTTTCTTCTTTATTAAAGAGGCTTTCAGCTCTTGGCTGGTTCACCTCTGATTTTATAAAAGGTGTATTTGGGAACCCTATGGGGTAACCTTAAGCCAACCACAAGCAGAATCAATACTCAGCGAAAAGATCAAAACACATTAGCAAAAGTAAATTTTTCGTAAAACGAGTTCAATATCCTAAATCGATTGCAGTTTTCCCTTGTCTCATCATGATGATGATGATGATGATGATGATACTACCATCTATTGTAGCAAGGCACCTGCCGATAGCACTGGCCATATTTGACAAACGATTTGATCATGTTTATATTACTGTTTGTATTTCATCAAACTCCTGTATGAAGGGCCAAAAATGGGTGGGGTGGTTCCATAAGCAAAGACACTTATGCGAATCCACGGGATAAATAGAGAATCTCCTTCCAGAAGAAAGTTCGTACATACAATATTATAATCTAGCCCTCGTTTCCCAAATTGACCCAATAGATGGGGAGAAGAGCCCGCCCTTTATCCACGAAATGTTAACAATAGGAAGTTGGCGATTCCACTCTTCCTATCCAAATCGCTTCAATCGGGTGCCCTGATGGTTCTTTTTTATACATATATGGATTTAATATAATTTTCAATATATACAATGGAATTTTCTCACCAAATTTTCATCCGAGAAAACTGCAGCTCCCAGCTTTGACCTGAATGGACGAGATCTTTTCTTGAATATCAGTATATTTTGAAATGAAATTACATCCAACGATATTATTCTTGAATCCTTAAAAGAGGTGATGAAAAAGAAGAAAGGCAGTATCAAACATTATAATAAATATGGTGTTATTTTTAAAATAAACCATCATTTCGCATATAGTACTATGTTTTAAATTCACACATATATATATCAAAAAACAAACCATTTTAATTGAATCATATTAAAATTTTATTATAAGAGACTATTTCAATGTGCACCTAAAAAAATAAGATAAATCCGATACCAGGGCGATGACACCAAATACAAATAATTGAATGGATTTTACAGTCTGTTTAGAAACAGAGCTTTATGGCATATGGTATGTTGAGAAGTGAAGCATATTTCAACAAGTAGCAGATTCGATATCTGTAATTCATGTCAAACGAAGCAAAGATTGCAATACGAATAGGTTCTCAACCACAGCAATAGATAAATTATTAGAAGCTGGGAAAAAAGAATGTTGTGAATTCGTACTATCGTTGACTTAACTTATTTACTTCAGTTTTCCCTTGTCTCATCATGCCCCCAAAATGTGTAAGTCGTATAGGCATTCGACGGAGCAAATTACCCGTTCAGCGGCCGGAAGAGGATGTTTTTCATGCTTTTAAAATTATTTTCAGTAGACGACTCTCGTTTCGACCAGGCGCTCACTGTCTATACACGCGTGTTTTGGTGGCCTTGATCTGGGAAAAGCAATCCGACGCATTTCAGTGCTAAAAATGTTTTAAACAAAACTGATTGGTTATTTCGGTCTTGTCACTCTTTAGACTAATTCGATGAGAATAAAAATAACGGATTTTCTCTATACACAATTTAAACAAAATGCCAGTTATTGAGCCCTAGAATACAAAACCTTATGAAAGATTGGCTTTACTTATATAATATATCGGTGCAGCCGGATCTTTGCCTTTGGATGCATAACACTAAACGATGTTGATCGTCGAGTGTAATTGATGAGGACGGCAAACGACTCATGAACAGCTTCCTCTATAAATAAAATGCAGACATCATTATCATAACTGTCATCACTTTTACGAAACCTTTCCCCCCTTTCTCCGGTTTGTTTTGACTCGCCTGAGGATGTTTAGTTGCACCGACGATGCGATGGTCAGGATCGTATAAAGTCGAAAAGCAAATCCAGCACTGTGTGTAATCGTGAATAAAACGCGCATCTTGCGTTGCAATCCCATCCAGGAAGCAATGCAGACGACGATATGACGACGAGGTCCGATGATGTCTTAAAGTGGTAATGTTTAAGCGAAAAAATGTCTGGATTGCTCTTCCTCGCTATGTAACTGTCGCGATGCTAGTGTAGATAGCCTTTGTTATTTAGAGAAAAATTAAATGACATTTTTTTGCTTTGTTTGTTTGCGTTGCGCTCGAGCTTCGTTGATCCATCATCTTGCTAAAAATGAACGACCATGAACATGAACAGAATTCAAGAAAGAAATTAAGAGTGAACATATTTTAAGCGTTTTTAATCATTACCAGAACCAGAATAATTAGATAACGTCAGCGCTGATTTCCATACAAAATTGTCATATTTCGATTCCTGTCTATAAGATTGAGGACATCATACTTTCATACATTATCGTAAGTCAACAGGCATGAAATCTTATCCAATATGTCGGACACTATTGTCTACTTCGAGCCAATATTTTCTACTATTCTGGAAGTTATTTTTCGAATGTAACGGAATCGTCTAACTGGGTCATTGTGTTATCAGATTTCCATGCCAGGCATTTCCAAGCACGATTTCATATTTGTGGATTTTAGAAGAAATAGCAGCTGTGAGGATGGCCTTATGGGCGAGTTAATATCTTAATGATGTTCCACAAAATCATCATACCTTTAACAAATAATTCTGTCGAAAGGAAGCAGCATGTCACAGTACTGAAACTGCCCCAATGAAAATTCACGACGACATTGCATTGCCCGAAATGTATGTAGATAGGAACGGAATAGTAATTTTACCATTGTCGATTTACCATTGCTCAAGGATTCGATAGTGTTATTCATAGCAAGCTAGTCAATAAATCAGCCAAATCATTTGCAAATCTCATAAGTACCTATCTTACTTACTTGATTTTTAATGGGCTACATCTCCTCCTCGATGAGCCTAGAAAAAGTCCAGTTTTTTTCACGTCAGAAAATTTGTCAAGCGCTGTGTTGTTATAAAAATTTGAGCATGAGCATGAGCATGATTGACCGCCCACGGTTGCTACTCCGTTATTGCCAGGTCAGCTGTAATTACACAGAGAACCAACAGATGACGTTTGGGACTAACATCATCTTCAATGTGTAAGAACTGGTGACCCCAAATCAAGCAATACCAGCGCCGGCCGTGTCCGAATGCAGGTCAATTGAGGAATAGGTAGGAAATTGTTGACGTGATACTCGCTTTGATAGAAGCCGACGAGTCATCTGCACTTCCACGAGAAATCACTGGGATGTTGGATATATGGGGTAGGGAGTGTGGCAGGGTTCGTTTTGGTAAACGGTAAGTAACGGTGTATCGTGTAGTTTGATCAAGGTAAAAAAAACACATTCGAATGCGCTCTAATTAATTGGCTTACCGACCGAACAAAACATTTCGATAACTGCGCGCACCAAACTGTTTTAGGGATGAATCGATACAAGTAAATACGAGTAAATACTCGATACTTTTGAGTCGATACCAAGTACTTTTGGAATCGATACTTTTATGCCCGATACCAAGTAAGTATCGAATTAAAGTAGTTGAATCAATTAAGTACACCATTAAAAATCCATTAAATCTAACAAAGATAAATAGTTTTTTTTTTCGTAATAATCTATTACTAAAATTTAACAGTATTTAAATCGAATACACCCAATATTTTTTTACATGGTTGGTATTTCTTAATCTCTCGGTTAACCTGAACTTTCATAACTTTTGAAATACCACCTGAATTTTCTTTGATTTTTTGTGAATTTTTTCGTGGGGTGAACTCATAGTTTCATTGGTGCTAAAGGTCATAATCGACTGAAACCCAACCGTGTAAAAAAAATAACCCATTGTAAATACTTTCAAGCTAAAAACTTATTTCTCTTAACTGCTATAAACTATTTGAGAAACGGAAATGTGGCCGATTTTCAATCAAATTCAATTAGAATTTAATAAATAAATTAATAATAAATTAATCAAATATCTTGGGTAATCTTGGCTTTGCACTAATAATTGCAGCTGTTTTCTACTAGTCCTATTGAAGAAGCATCAGAGATTTACATCGATAGGAACATGAATTTAAAATACAGTAACTATTAATGTTATGATTAAAAGTTACAATTGGTTTACTTTTAAAATGTGTTTCGCTGTTTATACACTGTCGAGGTAAGTTAATTTTTTTTTATTAAATTGATTTTTAAATTAAAGATTTCTAGGTAAGTTAATTATAGAATAGATGGACAAAAAGTAATGGGAAAGTGCTTTAAGAAATGCCTCCCGGAATCCAAGTTTAAATCTAATCGCGTTCTGTTATTTTCATTATTTCAGATTTTTGCATTATAGCTAAATTATGGATAACTACTTGTTAGTGACTACTGTTCCCATCCAGGAAGCAATGCAGACGACGATGACGACGAGGTCCGATGATGTCTTAAAGTTGTAATGTTTAAGCGAAAAAATGTCTGGATTGCTTTCAGATTTTTGCATTATAGGCTAAATTATGGATAACTACTTGTTAGTGACAAAACAATTTTACGTCAAATTTATGAGTACTCATATGATACGAGTAGGTATCGATACTTTTAATTCGATATTCAGTGGTATCGATACTTTCATTCGATACTACTTCAAAGTAAAAGTATCGATACCATAGTGGTATCGTTTCATCCCTAACTGTTATTTGTTAGTTAATTTACTCACCCCCATATAGGGTTTCTCACCCCATTCCCGGCCTAACATGCGCACGACTGCATTATTTAATTGATATTTATGACTAGGGGCAACTTTTCTGAATTTTGTGGGCCGTGTAATATTGCGATGGGGTTCACCTCTGCTTCAAAAATAGTTATTCTTGCTAAACACCGCTTGAAAAAGCTTTTATTTGATTTAAATTAACATGGTGCAGCACTCATTTCAGTCATAGGCGATTGCTTATCCGGCATACCCCAAATCTCCTCGGCATACGCAATATTTTACTCAATCTCTCAACATCTTACTCTCATTTTCTCTCTCGGGACGGTAGAAAATGCGACGTAAACAAAAATATGCACGTTCCACAACAACAAGATGCCAGATGGTATTATTCATAATCATTTTTATTTGGTTGAGAAAATATATTTACTCATCCAAATTTCTTCCAAA
Source organism: Armigeres subalbatus (assembly GCF_024139115.2). Taxonomy (NCBI): domain Eukaryota; kingdom Metazoa; phylum Arthropoda; class Insecta; order Diptera; family Culicidae; genus Armigeres; species Armigeres subalbatus. The sequence goes on from NC_085140.1 coordinate 445,093,611, forward strand.
CACTTAAAACAATATCTTTTCCACCTTTTTAAATCGAGAGAATTATAAATAACATGATAGCTTCAACGTATTAGACAGTTTTCCTATTAACGATGAAGGATTATCTTCATACTAAAATAAGACTTATGGCCTTTTGGCAGCACTGTACAGCTACAAGTTCTTGGGCCGAGGTGATTTTTTGTACGGTTTGAGGATACATTTTTAAATGTATTCCAATATGTTTATATAAAATCTAGTGATACGAACAATTACAAAAGATTAAAGTGCGTGAGTTTAGCATTATTGTGTGGTTATAAACAGCCTGAAGCAATGGTTGTATCGAGCACTGTGACGATTTTCAGGTAGGTGTTTATTTGATGATACCGTATTGTAAAAGTGGAAAGAATCACTTCGGCTCAGTGGTGTTGCAACGAAGAGCAAAAGTTTGAAATCTACATTTTTATTTTCTATAATTGGATCGATTAGGAGTGAAATAAATGGTTGAAAAATATTGAGTATTGTGCGAGATAAATAGGAGACTTTTTTTAAATGATCAATCATAAACCTACGGCTACTAAACAGTATAAATCATTAGCTTTCTGTGCAGTGAGCCGGGAATGGGGTCCATAGGCCCAAGTAGTGATTTACCCTAGTAGATAGCGCGATCTCTCCGCGTGCCAAACGAAACACGACAGGACGCGCACTCTGTTCAATTGTCCATCCATCGCGAGGATAAACAATCAATCGCTCAAAGTGAACGATTGTTCTTTTAAATTTGGCTGATGCGACCGTGATATCTGTTTCTTCAACCCGAGGATATTCAATTAACATTTTGAGTTTCATAACAGTCTTGAAGACCATGATTTAGTCTACAATACTCGATACCGAACGAGGGGCGTAGTACGAACTCTTTTCTTAAGCTCTCTTTTTTGCTCAGAGCGTGGCCTGGAAAACGTATTAATTTGTTTTATGGCTCTTACCGATATTGTGCTATTTCTCTAGTTCTCAATCTCACATCTATCATACCAACCCTCTAAAATCCGAGTTTTTGTTTTCGCTAAAAATCTCTTTTTGCTTTCTAAAATCCGCCTACACACGTTTTGGGAAATTGCAACTTTTATTTCGCAATTTCATCAATTTCATATTTTTATTTTTTCTGATTTTTGTTTCTTCGGTTTTCAGACCACTTAAATAGTTTATTGAATCTATCATTGTTTTTATTTTTTTTTTGACGTATGAAAGTTTGAAAATTACCATTCAATGATGAAATATTGAAATGTTAAGGCCTCCGTATGAGATGTTAGAGATATATTTTAGAGTGTTTCATTTTAATTTTAAGTCTCTCTTAAACATGCATTGAAGTTTATATTATTGACCAAAATCGAAAACTTTTCTATTTATGAACAAATTAAAATAACTGCCCTTGTCATAAGACGAGTCTGCACAATCCCACTGAACTCCACCACCCAACCGTATCCCGACAGACACGTACCTCGACCCCAACAGCAAGGCCGTCCTCAGTGTCTCGCACTTGACTCGACTTCGTACGAGACACCGAAGACGGCCCCACCGTTGAGGTCGAAACACGTATCTGTCAAGACACAACTAAGTGGTGGAACTCAATGGGACTGCACAAACTCGTCTTATGACAAGTGAAGACATTCCACTAAAAAGCTCAAAATAATTTTCTTAATAAAATAACTGGAAAAAAATAACAAAAGTGCCCCGTCTAAAGGTGGTCTTGGGCATTAGAGGGTTGAAAACAAAATAGTGAGAATAATGGACCGCAGTTTATTATTTGTCGGATATTATTTATCGAATAAAGATAGTCGACAAAGAGAATGCCATATTTGCAAGTCTTCATGCACAAGAATTATAGGTGTATTATTAGATAGAACTCACCAAATGTATATTCCCTGGAAAATAAAAAATCCTGAAACTTTCGAATGAAAATTTGATACTTCCTCGTCGGTCGATAATCGCATATTCGTCGTTGAAAGCAAACTGTAGAACGTTCTTCGTGATATTCTTTGGTAGTAGTTGATTCCTTCTTCATTTTCTTCGAGATACGTAGCTTGATAATGGTGTAGATTGTTGAGCATCCATTTGTAGGACGATGGAAATACGGGTTAACAACTTAAGTTGTTTTTTTTTCTAGCAGTATTACATCCCAGTACAGTTAGGCACTTAACAAACAACATTTTTTTCGTTTGAACCGTTGATAGAAACTGGTAAAAAAGACAGATCGAAAAAAAAACACTCCCATCTCCAACCATGGCACACTCTACTCCGATTATTCCACTAATAATAAAGAATCGCTGTGTTGTTATAAAAATTTATTCAATATAAAAATGCAAGATAACTTAAAATGTAATCTATCAATCAAGTTGAATTGCTGTGTGCACGGATGTTATCGATCATTTAGTAATCTGCGTTCGATCATTTAGTAGTTTGTCAATAACTCATTCCAGAGGCTAAATTTCAAAATGTGTTGTATGGTGGACTTTTAGTGCAAAGGTTTTTCTACAACTTTCCTAAACAGGTCGATATTTGAATTCCACTGCTAAAGGAGTTACGATGCTAGTTACTATACTTATACTAAATGATAACACAATATGCAATCATTTAGTCCAAATTCCTGCTACTAGCGCTATAGCTTCGTTATTAGTGAAATTCAAACAACGAACTGTTAGGCAGAGTTGTAGATAAACCTTTGCACTAAAAGTCTACCATACAACACATTTTGAAATTTAGCCCTTTGGAATGAGTTATTGACAAACTACTAAATGATCGAAGGCAGATTACTAAATGATCGATAACATCCTTGTGTGGAATTTGTTGCTGCTGCTACACTCGGCGTTTTCCAGCTCCCATTCATCATTTATTGCATCGATACTGGCGGATCTTCAAAAGATGATTTACGTTGAAGATATACATCTAAAACCCGCTGTTGATAATACACCGTCAAAAACCGAATCTAGCTAAATCAACAACGATAAGCAGCGGGACTGGACATTCTAGCGCTTATGACTCCGGATGATAGTTGTGGACTGCTCCGAATGCAAGTGTGGTGGTTTCATTGGTTTTGAAAAATTTAAAATAATATTGAATTCCGAAGCTTAACTCCGGCAAGCTACCCGAGCAAAGTTTGAATTCAAATTGAAATCAAAATTTGCTGTTATGATGTCAATTATTTGATTACTCCAGCTGATCTCGTTTTGTATGGATTAACGGTTAACACAGCAGAAATGAGAGCATATTTTTACACTGTAAAATCATACTGAAAACAAATTTTGCTGTCAATGAAATCAACATGATTACTAAATTTGATATCATAAGAATTTTAATTTGATATCAAAATGAGTATTCAATTAGATTATTTTTATGTGCATTCATAACAACAACAGCATATTTTGTTTGCAGATTGCTTTTGATTTTCGTAAAACAAAGTTTAGATAATCGACAGCATAATTTGATGTAAAGCTGCTATCATTGTGATAACTGAGGAATGCATATTGAAAACATGTTGCGATATCAATTTGTATTAACTAACAATTGACATCAAATTTTGTTTTCAATATAATCTCAACAGCAGAGCCTAATATCATTATGCTCTCATTTTGTTAACCGACTTTGCTCGGGTATTGTTCTGGAAGGAACTGCCCTTATGCTGGACACCGGGGATACAAACATAATTGGCGAGCACGTTCCGATTTCTCCTTATTCTTTTAAATGATATTCACTTCAAAATTTACTAACTACTGTTGTTAGTTGTTAGCTCTCTCCATCTTCTCAAAGTTATGTGTTATTATCGTTAGCTAATCCAATTGAACAGACTTGGTGAAATCCTTGAGAAGAGTGAATATGTTACCTGGACTCGATCCTGTACCTAAAAAATGTGTTTCAAGAATTGCTGGAATGCATTCTAATGAACGCAAATTGGTATGAACTAGAGGAAATAGTGGAGTCTATCCCCCTTAAGTGCTATTTCGACCTTTCATATGTGTTTTTCTCATTTTTATAATGCGCGAGAAAGGCACCAACAACGCTAGGTGGATCATTCTGGATTTTTTAATATAAATATCAATACAAAAGTTATTTCGGCCTCTTTCTAAGCCTACAGCAAAGTGACTTAATCGAAAATATGAGTTTCAAATATTTATACAGTAAATTTAATCTACTTTGAGGTTCAATGATGATTGTTATCCAAATTGTTTCATCACATCCATCCTCCTTTTATTGACAAATCGTTCAATATCACTGTGGTTTTCACCTAACTTATTTTAACTATATTTTTGATGCAGGTTTTAGAATTGTTTCACCAAAATTTTAAGAAATATATAGTTTGATTTTTTGTTTGTTTCTGGGCATTTTTAGCCGTTTTTGTCTTTCTCGTACAACAAAGTTGTACCGAAAGGCTATCATTTCACTCCAAAATCGAACTTTTTATAGAAGTTTCGGAGACTCATGATGTTATATACCAATCGACTCGGCTCGTCGAGCTGAACAAATGTCTGTCTGTACGTGTGTATGTGTGTGTGTGAAAACCGAAAAACATTAGCCACATTTTCAAATAGTAATTCTTAACCGATTTTCTCGCAACAAGTTGCATTCGACAGGGGACAAACCCTTGTTGATCACTATTGAATTTGCATGCCAACCTGGAGATTCTTGCGTTCTTCAGCGTAAAATAGGTTGTTCGGCATCCTAAATGTTTTCCAAAAATAAAAGAGAACACGTAATAAAGGCTTTTAGAAAAGTCGTAAAAATATCGATTTCAAGTGTTTGGGCAAAACGCCCCACCTCAACCAAAGACGTTTCATCACGGGACTGACTCCACTGCAGTTTGTTTCGTAGCCAACATTGGAAATTCCGCACTGACGGCCATAAGGATAATCACGGGAAGGAAAGAGATAGGTGCGTTCCACACCGACAGTTCCATAAACGAAGAGCAATAGAAAAGAGACTGCATATATACTACGAAAACACAATCAAAACATCAGACCCCCGCGTTTCATAGCTCATTTTATTAGTGTTTTATCTATCCCATGACAAAAAGGTTGCAAACCCCTATGTACTTAAGCAAGTTTGAATTACCGCCTAAGACATACCACCCGGTATACCAGGATTTGGGCACCAGGACCCAATTTTGTGCCTAATTTCTAAAAACTCTTAACGGTCCACGGGTGGATTACGGAATGCTTCAACTCGGTACCGATAACCCCGGGCAGCTACCGGAATTCATCACTAGGGATGTCACTTATTTTCTGCCGAAGAATCGAAACACTTAGAACCAGTCAAGTACAGACCAATGATGTATCTTTCGAGTCTGTACAAAGTGCTGTCATCGGTAATAGCGAGGAGGGTGCAGAACCATTGCTACGTCAACAAACTGATGACCGACGAACAAAAAAGGTTGTCGACGCAACACTCGAGGCAGCAAGGATCAGGTTAGCATTGATGCAGTCGTAGGACAGGTCACCCACATGCAAAGAAACCTGAGCATATTCCATATTCCAAGACGATAATACCCTTCGTCCTCTATGGTATTGCCTAGCCATGAACCCTCTTACCAGAGCAGTCAACAAACACAAATATGTCTATATATCTATAATAATAATAATAATAATAATCACTGCAAGGTGGATTAACAGGCACTTATCATGACACTCATGGTCTCCTCATAGCATATAATTCCAAATAAATCCTTTTCTTTCAAACCTGAGCAGTTTTTCCTAATTTTTCTCCATTTTATCCGGGTTTTCAAGGGAGCACACAACCAAACCACAAAATTGAATTGTGAAAAATGTTAAATGTGCAAAATTGGCAATATTTCAAATCGACGAAATCAAGCTAAATTTTTTGCTAGTAGTAAGGTTGTTTGTCTAGCTCTCTATCGGTATACTAATTTCGGCTATTATATCCACTAGGGCAAAAGTTATGGACCAAAACCAAACCTCTCCCCTTATCCGTCTTATCCTATTCTATGCTGTCTGTTGACATCACGGTAAACGACACATTGAGTTACTAAACATCTAGTTGGTAAGGGAAGTTTGCTGTACTTGAATACAACTGATTTTCGAACATTGCTGCAACTGGTATTATACGTTCATACTCAACCTAGTTCATAAATCTTCGTTTGCTGATGTTGGGATTTGACGAACGTTCCCATAACTTGAGCCAAGAATGACGAAACAATGACACAATGTTCGATGTTCGCGTGAACATTCCTCACAATCGGCTGACCATGGGTGATGCCGAAGATTGTACGCCCTTGTTGCTGCTGATGTCTACGTCGGGCGAACGAGGACGATGGATATTTCCGTCTACGTGTACATTGGAAAAGGTTCGAGGTCTCTTTTGTTATTACGCCTATTATGACGTTGTGTATGCGATGAAAACTGTCTAGCGATCCAAAAAGGCGATAGCAAGTGGTGGGACTTCTGTTCTTGGTACCCATATTGAGCAATTTTCAAAAGGACGCGTATTCAATGGCTTTGTTGGTTCTGATGTTTGACATTCATAAATTTAAATTGGGTGCGCGTGTGAGTTTCAATCGAAACACATAGCATACAGCGTAGATGTATTTAGATGTCCCACTCATATATGTTAAATCGTCCTATGTCATGATTGTCCTAATTACAACAATTCATCTTTGAAATACTGAAAGAAAAGTCAATATGAGCAATATCTATACTGCCCATAAATTAATAACATTGTTATGAAACTGTTATGAATTTATGGGCAGTATATGGCGAAAACAATTTCAATATACAAATCTCACAGACTAGACGTTTTCTTTGTATTTCTATCAACAAAACCTTGTTTACGGTTAATCGAAACACTAATAATCTAGTTTCAGGGTATGTAATTCAGTTCGGAAAATATAAAAATATAAAATATGAAATATCTTGATGTACCCAAAAATCACTGCTGCTAGATTTTAGAATTCTACAAATTTAGATTGTCATATAGGACAGTTATGTGCAGAAAAATAATGCCTATAAGTGTGTTTAGCATCTTTCCACAATTTTGCACGTCTATAAGTAGACGCTCTTTTGTAAGTCTCACCCTTCGATTGGAGTCGATTTTGAAAATGAGATGCGGTTGTGGCTTTACGAGCCGACATTGAAACCGCAAACGTGGTGGTGGCTGTTGTTTTGCGCCATCGCCCATCGACAGGTTCTGTGCCAGTGAATCGTTCCCACTCCATCCCAATCCAACCCCATACAAAATCCATTATTCTAGTCAAAAGCGCACTTCTTTTATGGACGTTGTTTAGGATCGCTTCTCTGCTAAAACATCGATAGGTAGGGCAAACCTACCTAAGGTAGACCCCGTCAAGTTGCACACATTCCAGCAGATGTTTTTCTTTTAGTTAATGTAAATTTTGAAGATGATATCCCAGTTCTTCTCCAAACATCACCTAATAATGTAAACGGAACGGTTGGTACAAGATGTCCCCTGCATAGTAGGCCTGGTCGCTTTTATGTTTGAACCTGGGACGTTTGAACTACTACATTTATGATGTGCTGCAAACATATATATTGACAAGGAATGTGATAGATGTAGTCGAGTCTTTCATGAACTGGCTGTGTATGTGTAGACTAGACTAGATTAGATATCCCAGTTATTGAAGTCATTCTTGCAGTTTTCGAACTGGAAGTGCCCCATGGTGTTGAGTTTTGTCCAAATCTATTGATATGTATCGGAAAAACCGAAAGATTTGTTGCCAATTTGTTCAAAAACAGTTTTTCGTAGTTTCTCGGAATTTTGTAAAATGGATATATGCAGTTTCTCAAACAAATGATTCAAATGTGTTTGAATAATTTTTTTACATGAATATTAGACTGGCCATTATTGCTTCAATTACCTAACAGATTTACATGACGGTTGTGATTACATCAAATATACTTTATTTGTGCATTACACATTGTTTTACATATCGTTTAATTTTCATTATTTTTTTCTGTTCAGTTATCTCTGCGCTCAACAATCGTTTCCATGTAAATATTTGCAATATTTTTTTAAATATAGTCCACTATTGGTTAAATTACTATACCTGTGTGCTGATCATAATGAAAAGAACCAACCTGAACCAACCATTGTCATTGCTCAGAGAGCAGCGCTGTAATTCCGAACGAAGCAGCATTGATGAGTTTTTTCTAGCACCGAACTTGTGTCTCTACAGACATCCTCTATTGCTGTGGAAAATTATAGCGAATGCTGCAAATAATTTCAAATTTGTCTCTTCATGCTATCTTCACATAAGATAACTCAAGGAAGCAACAAAAGAAGATAAGATTTTCTTTGCGTCTTCGATTCAAAGAGTTAAGAATGTTACGGTAAGGTACTCTGCGAAACCACCTTTGCGGCATGCAGTCACGCTAGCGACCACAATGGAAGCCATTCATAATGGTTTTGAATGGTTATTTACCGTTGCCATAATTGGATAGAAAGTATGGCGAATTTTACTCTTTTATAAGTAACGAAGTGATACCTGCATCGAACAAAAAGCTTACAATTTTAAATTTGATAGTTGGTCTTTTACGCTTGAATGTTTATGTTTAGGAAATTCCGACAGCTGCTCAGCCCTTCATTGCCGCCAAAAACGTTGAGATAGAGGGTGAAGTTCATGTTAATGATGAAACCCATGTTAGGGGAACGCTACTTTATGAGTAGTCTCTCGTAATTATCGTGGTTTCAGTATGCAGGTTCTGTCCGTGACTGTCCGTGATTGATCAAAACTGGTGAAAATTGCACTACGGTCGAAGTGGATAGAGGTTGGGATTTACCATCCAGACCAGAGTGTTCTTTGTTCAAGGTGTATGAGAAGCTCTCGAAATGCACGTTGCACAATGTTACGAACTCGTCTTTTGACAAGTCAAGACTTCCATTAAAAGCTCAAAATAATTTTCCTATCATACAACAACAACCATTAAGAGCTCTAGTCTCTTCATTTGAAGGGAAAAAATAAAATTGGAAAATATAACCTCGGAAAAACCCTTTCATAGAAACAAATCACACACTGCAACAATTATGAAAATCACCGTTTTTTTGTCAAATCTGTAGTGAAATCTATTCGATATTAGTCCGTAGAAAGTTCAAAATACTATCTAATACCATTCCAGTACAATCTTTTGCAGCCAAGACTGCAAAATGTCGTGATCATCATAAGAGTAAAACGCCTTTTTCTATCTCAGGCGACCAAATGAAAGTATCGTGGTTTCTTTGATCAATTTTGAATGAAAATCAGTCATTAAGTGATGTTTTGCTGCGTTTGAAATTAAAATTTCTCAATTTTTTAATAGATATATGCAAAGAATAATGACCAATTGATAAAATAATCATATTCCCATCATACTTACTGTTGTAGATTTAATAGTAAAGTTAACATGCATTCTTGTAAGTTTCAACAAATCGATAATAAATTGACATGAATACTCTGGGTTTTCGATAACCTAACTTTTTTTAATAATAGTTCACCAACAACTGTGGCAGAATAATTTTTTTTAAATAAATTTTTCACAGATTTATTACAAGCGTTTCTTCCATACATCGATGTCTTTTTCCACTTTCATACAGCCTTGATCAGTATCACTCCAAACGTATAGAACAATCCGTAATCAGCATTCGAAATGACAATCTGCCCTGAACCTGCAAGTTTTTCACACAGTTTGAGGTCATCGCCGTCCATTTTCAAAGGTGAGTTAGGTCATTTTGTCCAAGTCCGCATATTTATCTTCTTGTTGAAACGGCTTAACTTGAAAAGACGAACAGGATATTTGAATTCAACTGCAGCCTTTCCGCAACATTCGCATTGTTTGATTCAATCTGGCGTATCTGCAAGGTACGGTTGGTTTATATAAATAAATGTTACAGTTATAAATGTTGCAGTTACAATGGGCAGATTGGATGCATCCATCCTTTTTCACAAGTACCGTAATCCGGGGAACTTTGATCGCCGGGGTAACATTGATCAGTTTAACCTTTTTCAAGAAATGAATAAATTATTATTTTCTGTTATTACAAGTACTTATTGAAAGTTGGGTATCTAAATTTTGACTAAATTTGATGCTGAATGATATAACCTTCGGATCAATTTGCATATATTTTTCACCAAAATTTAAAAAATAAAATCATCAAAAAATAAAAGCACTCAAAACAAATATAATAACACAATTAAGGTGGTTCCTATAATTGTGTAATGTGTAATTAATCTTATTTTCTTCGGTTATCCATATTTTTTGTTTTAAAATTTTAAATTTAATTGTTGAAAACCCAGATAATTCCGCTAGCGGTGATGATGCCTTTCTCAAAACAATCTATGCACATCGCTTCAATGTAAGAGATCTCAACTATAATTGCCTACCTTAAGGCGTTTACGGACGCTTGCTTTATAGATAAGTGATGGAAACGTTTGATGATCAAAGTTATCCCAAATTGAAGAATCTAAAAACTCGACAAAAAGGTTTTTAAAACAACCATCTAAGACGAGTTTAGTACTTTCCATTTAACACAATGTCCAATATCCGGAGGACCAATTCCAAATTTGTGAGAAACCTACCATGCGACACATCAAATGATATTGTCGCGACGCGATATGACCAATGGAGGTTCAATGGAACCGTTTTCATCCCCGTTTTCATCCCAAACACAGGTTCCAGTGCGCCGGTGTTCGGTTCCGGAGGACCAAATCCAAATGTGTGAGGACCCTACCATGCGATATATCAAATAACACTCCCGCTACGAGATATGACCAATGGAGGTATAATAGAAACGTTTTGAGCCCATGTCGTCGCTCTAGCGCTGGTTCCGGTGCGTCGGTATTTGGCTCCGGAGGACCAAGTTCAATTTTGTGAGAACTGACATATCAAATGACGATCAATTCCACGACGCTATTCGGATACAACAGAAGCGTTTTGAATCCGTGAGACCCCCTAGCATAGGTTCCAGTAAGTTGATTTCCGGTTCCGGAATACAAGATCCATATTTGTGAGAACCTCAAAGGAACTGTTCACAAATCACGTAACCCAAAAACGGACAATTTTGAACTCGTCCCTCCTCTTGGCAACACTTATTTGTATAAAATATTTAATACTTTTGCATGATTCGTATTGAATAAACTAACCCCTTCTCTCCCCCTATACCCGATCAAGAATGCATAACAAAATTATAACAAATGGAGTTATTTATTTTAGAAAAATATTGTAACAAAATGTATTATAAATTTTGCTGGTTAGTTGTTAAAATAACAAAAATTATATAAAAAATACCTCTAGCTGTAACATAATTAAAACAGAGGTTGATACCTTCATATCAACATTATAACAAACGTTGATATAATTTTTCTGTACAAAAAACTACTTTCAAGGTAATTGCCTACATCACGGATGGAAATCTGGTACGCTACCACGCCGGATTTCCATCCATAATGTAGGCAAATAACTTTGTTCCAGCTATGTATTAATATTGAGCGGGTTCAAGTTATACTAAAGGTGATTACCTCCGATTTTTTCCTATGTCTACAAAAAATGTAGGCAATTACTTTGTGAAAATATTCATAACTAATGTTGTTATAATTTTGATATGAAATAAAACTGGCCGAAGACACATTTTAGGTGTTTATTATTTTTTAAAAACATTACAAACAAACTGATTTTCAATGTAAAATTCTTTTATTTTATTCGGAAGTATAAGTTTCCACACATTTAGACTATAAATAGTGATCATGCAGTTGAAGCAAGCTTATTCATGACATACTGAACATTCTTAGGGTGTCCGACAAATCTCACGTTTTGAGCATTTTGAACAACGCCACCGTCTTAATTCATTGTTGGTGATACGTGATAGTTTACTGGTACCAGGTTCTTTACATTTCCTTTTAAAAAGTTCAGTGAACAAAGGGTAGCTGTTCATAGTAGCCATGCTCATGCATTCCATGCCAATTTTCTTTGACCAAACTCGAATTCTTCTTTGCACCGCATACTTTCGAGCGAGTTGGTCCCCCTGGTCTGCTCCAGTTTTAGTTGTATTGTAATGCTTTACAACAGTGGTCTCCAGCATGTTCACTATCGAGGGCCGCATTGCAATTTCGAACTGGTGAAGCGGGCCGCAGTATATTCACAATATTTGTTTTTTTTTTTCAATTTCATTTTAGTGCAACATGATTTTTATAAATAAAATAAAAATTTTAACAAAATAGTTTATTCCCGTAAGGAGGGACATTCAATTTTACAGGATTTATCGCCGTAGCTGACTGACCGTTTCTGCTCTTTAAGACTTTATATACGAGAGAATTCTTTTGCAACACAATCTTTTCGGTTCAGTTAGCAAAAAATATTCTGAGCTATTTGTTTCCAAATGATTATATGACCTTATGTATTTATTTTTAAGGATATATTGTTCACCATAAGTTGTCGGGCAAATGACAACGACCTAAATAAAAAATGTCTCTAAAAAAATCGAAATTTTCTATTAAAAATAAGATAATTGCCTATGAAGAAATCAGGGTATGAGCAATAAATAAATATTCACTTTTCACAAATAATTGATAATTTTCCACAAAACGAAAATAAATTAGCACTTTTAAAAACAAAAATTGCAATTATGCAAGCAGAATTTTCCATAAAAAAATCTAAATATTCCACGGAAAAAAATACAAAAGATAATCATGTCAGCAGTGTTGAATAGAAATCGAATAAATCTGCATTCCGAGCCTTGCTTTCGTGCAAATTGATTCATCAATTCATGAAACCTTTTCTTCAACAATATCGGAGATTGAAAAAACTATATTTTCCGTAGCTTAAAATACGTTGGTGTGACAAGTGATAGTTAGCTTGTTTTCTGGAGTTAATAATCCAACAATTTTCCAGTTGAACTGGCCAAACCCTAACTTATTATAAGAGTAACATCATTCTTCTTACGGAGCAGTATTAGTCAACATTATTCTTACATGAAGTTCAACACTGAGCTCGTTTAAATCTTCGAAGAAAAACACACATTTGCTATTTTTATAGCCCGGGACAATAATAATGAAGCGTATTTGCTGTCGGGCTTGGCCTACATAATATTAATGTAGTGATCAATTTAATTAATCATGATAATAATACGATTCATGCTTCATTTATCAACAACGGTGCAATCTTGACAGAATACCCTAATGCAACGAAACAAATTGCTCAATGAGAAGCTTCTTTGGTCATATAACGCCTAACAATGGGCCACATGTAGTGTATTCTCTGAAATCCTTCACGGGCCGCAGAAAAAAGCTAGGAGGGCCGCATGCGGCCCGCGGGCCGCACTTTGGGGATCACTGCTTTACAACCAGCGGTTTGTCAAGTTTGGCTGATGTGATGATGATGCTTTCGGAAGCTCTTTAGAACTAAGAAGTAGAACCGACTTTTTTCCTTTCTTCTGAAACAAAAATACCAGTCGTAAGCCTTCATTCCATCCCCCTATAACAGTGCCGAGTCCACGATCTTTGGCAGATAGAAAATCGGACGGAATCCACGGTTTGTTAGATCTCACAGTACCGACGTAGGTTGACTTCCTGCCCACCAGTTGATTGACGACTTACAATGTAGTGAACAGATTATCAGCTGTAATTTCTCTCCAATGTCCAGTTAACAGTCCCGTCAGATCTAGAACAACGCACATAAAGCTTGTCCTCACTCAGGCGTTTCGATAATTTCTCCGGGGTACACCTGAAAGTTTGGCATGTATCCTGAAAGCGTTGCCCATATTTTTATACCATATCGGCAAGGCTTCGGCCTCAGGAATATTTTGAAGGGACATCGACCTTAATATCAAACAATATTATGAAGCATAAATCTCTGAAAAGACAAAGACGTTCGTCAACAACAAGCGAAACTGGTTGGATATAGTTGTTGCGGCATCGTTCTGAAAACATCTCCAGTAGACTGCATGCTGGCTCTAGTTTATCACCAGCAGCTGAAAATCTATTCGGACGAGTTCTAAAATTGTCAAACGTACACACTTAACTCATTTCACAGTATTCGGTAAATTTTACCGAATTCGGCGATTTATTTTAAGTGTGTAGGTTTGCACACGTCTAAGCGACTCGGAAACTCCAGCAATTTGTCAATTTCATTGAAACATTTGATTATTTACGATAAACTATTGAAAATTTCAATTCTTGTCTTACCTAGTAAAAATATCAGAACCAACCAATCCCGTTCATGCATTCCTAACACGGACATCGGAATGATGTAAGTTACGGGCCTTGTGACTCACCGTTTCATTTTCTCCGGGTATAAAATGGCCCATGATTCGCGTTCGTGCTTTATTTCTTTTCTATACGATGATCCACGGTGAGTATTCACAAAGAGCGGGAACGGAGAGCGCACATAACGATGACGTTGGTAGCGGCCCTAGCATGGATAGTGGCAAACTATCGAGTGGCTATCGTCGACGTCAGCGACACTCCAGTGAAATTTTCTTGCATGGTTCTGGAACTGGTTTTGTTGCAGGACCAATAAATTGTTCTTTTCAGGACTATCATTTTATACAAGGGAATGTTGTTGTGTGAAGAATTTCGTTTAAGGTGATTATACAATCAAGCCATGTGGTGAATTTCAAATTCACCACACGGTTTTCTACTCCTATTATCAAAAGTTCAAATCTAGCGTAATAATTTTCGTACAATGCTGAAATTAAAGTCGATTGTTAAGCATGAGTAAGCAAACGATCTACGGATGTTTCATCCCCATGGGCATTGTGGTTCTCTCAATTCGTGCTCTGGAAAAATCACTAGAAAAAGCACGTGGTTTCCAAGATGGCCGATTTGTGGCTTTGTTGTATAACCACCTTAAGTTGCCGTCTGTAGCAGAATCACGAACGCGCGTCTGAGGGAGATGATACAAATATTTATTCGCATGGATGACTTCAGTGGCAGCCAAGTGAAATTTTCTACTATACTGATTTGGTGTTGTTACTGTTTGAGACTGGGAAGGCGAATTATTGAAAATCAATCGTTTATTAAGTATAACACTTTTATGGAAGCAAAGGTTTAGCCGAGACGAATTTTATTTAAAGTGCAAAGAAAGTTTCCGTCGGCAGCAGAACCAGGAGCGCGCGTCAGAAGAAGAAGCAGATAGTAAATGGATAAGTAGCAGACTACCTACAAAAAAATATAATCTTGAGGGGAAATATTACATGACTGCTACTGGTGCTATCCAGGCGATAGTTATTAATTGAAAGCTTTTCTATGCCCGCCATTGCATGGGTATGTATCTTGTGTGGCAAGTACAATGGATACACTATGCCTAGGGTGTCGAGAATGTTTCCAACCCGAGAACATCCTAGACCGGACCGAAAATCGAATACTCGCCATCTCCTGATTTGCAATCCTACGCCTTTGCTCGCAAGGCTACTGGAGACCCCTGACATGGAAACTATTGAAATGTAATTCAAACCTGCCTGGTTTTATAATGTCAAGTACATAAGAGTTTGTAACCTTTTTATTATGCGATAGATAAAATATTGATGAAGAGCTATGAAACGTCTTTGGTTGAGGTGAAATCCATTTTTCACGACTTTTCAAAAAAGCTATATTACGTGTTCTCTGGAATATTTTGATATGACTAAATACTCACAGGCAATGCAAACAAACTCACAGGTCGCAAACCCTTTGGACTACCAAAGTTTGGATAAATGCGGTGAAAAGTAAAAAGCTATCATAGCTATTGCAACAGCGAGCCTTAATCTAAATTTCAGAAAGACACATCTTTTGTAAGATATTTTCTGACTCCAGAAGTACACATCTGTGTGAACAACTCGCATCAAAAACAAAAGCAGTAAAAGTAATTTTTGATCTTCATTATCTGCTTGAACAACTCTATCACCGATTGTGAAATCAATATACGCTGAGTATTGGAGAGATGCCCACAAATTCTATGTAGGGGAACTGTTTCGTTTTTCATCTCGCTGAACATATAATCACCTCATCTCAAATCAGAGAAATACAGCACCAATTTTGTCGCTTCTTTTTGCTAATATGCATGCTCACAGCTGAAAACAATCACAAATAAATAACAAAATAAATACCTTTTCATTGCTTTGTTTTCGATAGGAGGGAAATGGGAGATATGAGATGAAGTGCCGAACCGTTCCTCTACTATTACGTAAGAAGAAAAAAGAAAATAAGTACCATATAAAAGACGCAATTAAATCGTGTTTATGCATTCTGTAATTTGTTTTGATTATTTTTTTTACTTTTCGTGAGACGAATTTGTACTATTCCATTTAATTCCACTACTTTATTGTATCTTTGACAGATACGTATTTCGACCACAACTGTAAGGCCGTCTTCAGTGTCTCATACTTGACTCAACTCTACTCGAAATAAATGGAATAGATATGACAGATGAAGACATTCTACTAATAGTTTTCTTATTCTTTCGTCAGTTCTGGGAAATGGATGAAATATTCGAGTCATCAAAACCTGTGTCCGATCAAGATGATTGTGAGAAAATGTTCCAGTCGAGCCATCGTCAAGGTGAATCAGGATGATAAGGAAGTTTGACTTCCATTTCATAATTCGCAGAATCAACTTGAGAACAACCGAAACTTGATCATGGGTAGATTTCTTTCATTGATTTAGATTCATGAAAAATCCGGAACTGAAGGAACAATATCATCGAAACGGTATAAACAAAAGAGGCACTGTCCAGGAGTAAACGATTCCGTAAATACCAACCAAGGTGCTTACTACACACTCTATGAAGCCGTTCAACAACCAAAACCTGAAAAGTCGTTGAATGACGTTCTTCGAGTCGGTTCAGTTTTTTCTCTATTGCTCTAGCGATTCATTGCTTCAATCATGCAGTCATTACACAATTTTTTCTATCATCGTACGTAGCCGTTCTCCTTCATCTTGAAATAAAGATATTATGTCCATGTTTGCAACCTATTTTTAAGACAATTTTTCATTTGTTAGCATAATCAAAATATCCAACGTACGATGGCAGTAAATTTATCGGAGAAAAAGGGAAAAATATATCGATATTAATGTACCTTCGGCCTTGGCAATACATCGATATAGTAGGCAATACAATTACTTTTCATTAACACTAGTTAGTCTACGTTATTCACACTTAATCAAAAATTACATTTCTAGCCTTCGGGAGAAATGCAACGAACGAAACTTTAAAAAGCACTTCACTCCTACATTCATATCCAACAACGTAACGATGTCGATCCAATCGACAAAGTACCCCACTGCTACAACCTACGCTCGTTGTGCAGTAGTTGCATATCTTTGCGCCCACCATTAAGTGGGAACCCATTGATTGGCAACAATCCTCCACGTACAACCACAAGAAAGCACAAAAGCGCAAGATTAAGCTATCTCCCGAGGGTACGGGCTCCCTATTTCCTTGGTTTCTTCGCACAACCCCTCACACTAACAATTTGGTGGGTAGAAGCAAGGGATTATTGCAATTCAATGCACTTCAGGCGAACTTCATTGCTAGATTGGCGGTGGTCGGAACAAGTCCAAGTTTGACCGTAATGAAAAAGTATCGCATAAATATTAATGATAATGTTTCGATTCACACATTAGAAATCAATTTTATTCATTACGGTCTGGAACTTGTATATTTGCAATAGTGAACTAGACCAGACTATCAGCCAATAATGCTTGTCTGTACTATTTTTGTTTGTTAGGAGTTGGAAATTCAAATTGGCAGTCATTTTAACACTTGTTACGACATTATTATCATAACGCAATTTTAGGAAAACAGATCTGAATTCAAAGCTTATTTATTATTAAAAAAATTCAGCGAGCATTAGTAAAGCTGTTTAAGCTTCGTCAGCTTATCAAGTAGCGCTTGCTCTTTTTTAATATTCATCAGCACAATTGAAAATACCATTTATCCACCATCTGTTCCCCATCTATAAATATCTATCACGTTCGCATAACTTTCCCCGTTTTTGTTACCCTATAGGATAAACACAAAACCATCATTTTCAACCAGATGATGCCTTTCACTAATCCAGCATCGCCATTGCTCTAATGGGATTGAGTGCAGAAATGTCGATTCCATCATCTTGTCGCACGTTTTTCCACATCTCAGTCCGATTCCCCAGTAAATATCCGCTCAGCCTGGATGACACTCGAAATAATGGTAGCCATCGCGCGCCGCATATATTACCTCCACACTGTGCACCATCGACTAGGTACTGCACAGTCGGAGTTGAACCAACCGACGGACGACGATCGCCATTCGGACAGGAAGCCTTCAAAAACTCGTCATCAACATTCTGTCGCCTGCCCATCAGCAGCAGCACGCTGCTCGGCAGCACGACGGCCAACTATGATGAAAAGATGAGCGGCTGCGATTGATGGCGAAAAACGCGCGCTTGCCAGTCGGACACTTTTTGTAACCACTTTAGCCACCACCGACCGAACCAGGAGTCATCATCATAGCCCTCCAGCTGGTTCCCTCGAAGCCATCAATGCCGCCAGATTCTGTTTTTCCCATGATGCATTTTAATTGCAAATGCAATCATACGTAAATGACAAGTGAATGACAATTATTGCGCGGTGGTGACAGATTTCTCAATTTTATCATTCAAATGATTGTTGCTGCATTGATAGCTACAATCAGGATAATCGATTATGCATGTAGTGTGCATATCTGAAAGTAGTCAATATTAACATTTCTATTATGTATCCCATTAAGTATCTCAAAGCTACTGTTTTTGTTTTATTTTGTGGGCTCTTAAATTACAATTTTTGGTTTGGTTTGGTTTGGTGCACATTTTTCTACAAAATTGCTCATAATAAAAGAACAAAAAAGTACATCTTTTTCAAGCCCAAATTTGGTATGAAGAATGATTAAATTTCAATGGTAACCATAATACTGATAAAATTTGTGTATCCTATTTTAATCTTAATTTAAATGTGAGATTCAGCACATGTCCAACAACTAGATCCCCCATCATCATCGATCAAATTAAATTAAATGCTGAATGCCAGATCAACCATATGTCAATCATTCTTATATCATCTGATCAAAAAATGTTTGCTGCTGAAAAAAGTTCAATTCAAATCAATTCACTTGGGTGGTCCCTCCCAACATCACTAGCTCTACTATTGGTTTCATATTTTCAGTAAAACCTCGAGATGTCACCCATCGAAACGGAATTCATCTGGCAAAACAAAATACAAATTAAGACGTCTTCCGTCCGCACCGTGTCCGTGTTCATTGTTCAAAATAATTTTTACTCGTGGCACGTGTGGGTATCTCGCGCAGCGTGACGGGAAAATCATAAAGCGAAAACATCTGTCATTGTGGTATCGATTTCACTAACCACAATCTCGTACCTCGTTTGTGAAAAGATTGATGACGGCTTTTGGCTAATGTGTTGAAAGTTTTAACGATTAGAATGTCAAAAATTTGGTACGACATATTATCGTCAAGATGGTCAACGAAGTGGGGCGTTGCATCAATCAGTTAAGATTTTGACCATTCGAAATTTAACATTTCAAGCTAACTTATTCGAATCACGAAACAGAAACTTTAGTAAGACAGGACATTCCGTACAAACAACAATCAAGACATTGCCAAATATTTACAGAAACAGTGCCCAGTGCAAACTGTATGCAATGCAGTCGTGGGAATTTCCCCACAGCAATTGTTCCAAAACAAAAGCCAAAGAAGCTGCACCAGAATAAGATATTTCGCTGCACTACATTTAAATACCGGCTCGCCCGCGCCAAGTGATATCGGTGGTTAAAAGTTTAACATTTTTGGAAATAAAACAAAACACGTCGACCGGTCACGATATTTGGCTTTTTGGTTGTAGTGCACCACTTTCCACTTGTGCATATTCCATTTTCCTCTAGTAGCGGAAAAGAGTAATACTGTCTGGAAGTGCTAGTGGTTTAATATGCACCATAAAGGGTGTATTTACCACTGTTTGTACCAGTTTCTGTGTCCACAGTTACTCGTTCATTTTAATTGTTATCACAAGCTGGAAGATGTTCGCCTAAATTTAAAATCAGCAATTTACCCGTAATCATTCTTTATGCTAGAAATTTGGGCTAATAAATAGGAAAATTTCTTCAGGTACTATGTTTCTGGTAAATCTCATGTCTCAATTTCTATCCACAATCATACCGAGATGTGCTTTCCCTCTAGTTTACTGTTGGTGGGAATTCCACTTCCAGGTATTCAAGCTTTTCACTTATTTTCATTATTTGCATCAGAATTTTTGACCAGTGTCCCCTGCCGCTCACAATGGAAGTGGGTTGCCTGCGCGCTCGTTTTGTATTTCTTTGAATACAGTTGTGAAATTTATCGCAAACCGGAAAGAAAACAGCTTTTGTTTTCACGAGTAAATCTTTCCTGTGAAGCAAAAGTTGAAACTTGATTCTATTTTAAATTGTAATTTTTATTCCGCTCAAGCACTGGAACATCATTTTCTTTACTGGCATAAAATTCCCTACTGAATATTGCAGCCTCACAATATTTTATCTACAGTGCAGTATGATACAAGAAATTTGGCATCCTATGGATTTGATCTGATTGTTTCTTTATTGAAACTACTTCTTTAGTTTCCAAACCAGAGCTAGATAGCAAGTTTCATTTTCGCTCACACATAGAATTTGAATGTTTGATATCAGATATCAATTTCTAACGAATGATATAAATAAGAAATTTTCCATGAAAATTTTAAAATTGCCGATAAATAATTCACACAGAAAAAAATTATGAAAAATAATCGGCGCGTAAAAAATAAAAACGGGAAAAATTACACTATTCATGGCATACATGGATTTTTCCCAACAAGTTCGCCCTAAAAGTAAGCAATTTCCAAAGCATTATGACACTAAATCATATAAATAGTGACATAACACAGCAAATAATTTTGAAAATTCAACGACGTGTAAAATAGCAGCTTATCCCATCGAACGAATAAACATTCGATATTCTATCAAATTTGATTGAGAGATCGAAGTAGGTGATGATGTGAAATGAACGCGATTTTTTTTTCATCCGTCATTTTTCCGTTTTTTTCCGCGAGTGCTCTAGTGTGAAGTGAAAATAATATTTCAAGGAAAATGGAGATATTTTTCGTTGACCTATTCTTCAAATATTACGAAGAATTCATCATTGTGGCAGGTTCAAGTTCTCAATATGTGACTCTAATCCAGGGAATGACTGATTAACTACGGCATATGAGCAGAATTGCCTCGCATAGGAAGTGATTGTAGAAGGATGTTCTGACTTGAGAGAAATTAGCGCAGCGCAGACTTAAGGAAAATTCGGTGAGATCAATCCAATGTATTCTGTATGTTGTGTTATGTATAATAATAATGTTGCTTGTGTTTTCGTCAATTTTTTATTGAATTTCTTAGAGTTAATTCGGTACACTGTATACAACTACATATAACTAAACCGACTCCCGAGGCCAAAAAGTTATAGGGTAAATCACTACTTGGGCCTATGGACCCAATTCCCGGCTCACTGCACATAAAACATATGATTTATACTAGTTGGAAGCCGTAGGTTTACGAATGATAATTTGAAAAAGTTTCCCAATTATCTCGCACAATATTTAATATTTTTAACCATTTATTTTACTCATAATTGAGCCAATTATAGAAAACAAAAATGTAGATATCCTTGCTCTTCGTTGCAACACCACTGAGCCGGAGTGAATCTTCCCACTTTTACAAGACTGTATCATCAAATAAACACCTACCTGAAAATCGTCACAGTGCTCGATACAATTATTGCTTGAAGCTTAACTTTATTGCTTAACTCATTAATTATTTATTTATTAGCTATTAACTCACTTGTCATAAGACGAGCTTGTACAGTCCTATTTGGTTCTTGGCCACTTGGTTGTGCCTTGACAGATGCATGTTTCGGCCTCAGCGGTGGGGTCGTCTTCGGTGTCTCGTACTTGACTCGACTTACAGTCGATAATACAGTCGATAATATTTTATGACTTTCAATCCAAATTTTTTTGAATAATACACCCAATATATTTTTTTACACGGTTGGTATTCTTTAATTTCCTGGTTAACCTGATTTTTCATAGCTTTTCAAATACCACCAGAATTTGGTGAAATAATTTGCTTCCATGAGTCGATATCGAGCCAAAGAATCGACTCGACTTGACTGTATTGACAATATGCACTTAATTCATAATATGTTCCCAATTCACATTCAAAGAGTAAATTGATTAACAAATACAGAACGATCACGTGATCTGCGAAGTTTTTTTCTGTTTTATATGGGTGAATAAATTAATTAGCAAATGAAATATTAGTGCGCGTCCGATCGTGTTTCATCTTATAAGCAGAACAATCGCGTGATCATTGAGATACTGCTCTGCGTTGTGCGGGTAATTAAATTAATTCACAAATAAAAATGTTGTGCGTGTTCTATCGTGTTTGTATTAGTACGCAGAGCGATCGCGCGATCATCGAAATATTTTATTCTGCTAGGTGCGGTTGATAAGTCGATTAATTAGTACGCGTTCGATTGTGTTTTTGCTTAAAATTCATCAAACTACACGCTTCACACGGCAAACCGTTTACCAAAACGAACCCTGCTACAATACCTACCCCATGTACCCAACATCCCAGTGATTTCTCGTGGAAGTGCAGATGACTCGTCGGCTTCTATCAAAGCGAGTATCACGTCAACAATTTCCTACCTATTCCTTAATTGACCTGCATTCGGACACGGCCGGCGCTGGTATTGCTTATTTTTTGGGTCACCAGTTCTTACACATTGAAGATGATGTTAGTCCCAAACTTCATCTGTTGGTTCTCTGTGTAATTACAGCTGACCTGGCAATAACGGAGGAGCAACCGTGGGCGGTCAATCATGCTCATGCTCATGCTCTATCAAATTTGATTGAATTTTACAAGCAAGCATCGATTACATTTATTTCGATTTAAAAGAATAGTGAGATCGATTGAATGTTACGTTTATTTGCATGCTCCAAATATGTGCATGAAAATACATTTAAAATCACAACATATTTTTATCTGTGAATGCAATGGAAATTGCATACATTCAGGTGATAAAATCGTTTAAATTTACGCTAGAAATATTATGTAAATTTACGTTTATTTTGATGCACATATTTGAGCATGAACCCGAGCAAAGCTTGAGAGCAAATCGATAACTAATTTTGTTGTTGTGAAATCGCCTAATTTTGATAACGCAGGTTGATATCCTTTTGGTCGTTTTAACGGTTAAAAGATCAAAATCTACAGCAGAAAAATCTTACTGTGATATCAAATCGAAAACTACTCCTGCTATCGATGAGAGCAAATCGAAAGCTAATTTTGTTATTGGTTCCGATAACAAAATAAGTACACAGTTTGATGTCAGATCATACAATTTAGAAATCAACAGCAAAATGAGATCAAAATATGTAATCAGTCATGATGATTCATTTTTGAAAACAAATTATGATTTCAATTTGATATCTATATCAAAATATGTTTTCTATATGCTCTCTTTATGTTTTTAGACTTTGCTCGGGAAAATAAACGCAAAAATAAACGAACGCGTAGTAATTTTAAATCTACATGAACTTAAAATTACACGATCGTGTAAAAATAAAGCAGATTTGATAAAAATTTCAATAAATATAGATTTAAATTTACATGACAGTTGCATTTACATCAAATCACGTTTATTATTACATTAGATATCATTTTACATGCCGTTTAATTTTCATTATTTTTTCTGTGCATTCAAGGAATGCATGAGGAAATCAAAATTTCCTTTCGAATTAAACAAAGTTCACATAATAAATATTTGAAAAGTTTTCTATGAATTTATTTTTTTTAAACGAATTTTCTGCTAAAAAATCAATAAAGAACAATAGAAAAATAAGAAAATTTACATGGAAAAATTTGAAAAGTTTTAAAATACATAAATAAATCAAAAAGACTTTACCCCAATTTGACAATTAGCCGCCAGACATTCTAAATACTCACGCTCCTCTAATATGAACGTGTACTATAGTAACGGGCTGGGCGGGACGGTATAGAATGCGAATTCAATCGCACTCTGCTGTGCCAAAGGCTTGCTTGGCTAAAGCATATGATGAGTTTGATTGCCTTACGTAAGCGGTCGCGTGTACTCAGACGACTAATGACGGTGAAAGACCGACACTTGATTACAATTAATTGCATATTATTCGGCAACTCGGCCTCCAAGACACGTGGATTCTTTTTCGCAAATTTCATATCAATTTGTCCATTTCGAAACATATGCTGTGCATATGCACAGCCAAGATATTTAACAAAAAAATTGTTTTCGTACGGCCGAGTTGCCGAATAATATGCAATTAATTGTATTTATTATTTCCAGGTCTAGCGAGTTTCCTATCATTCGGTAAATCTTCGTCAGAGCTTGCTGGAAGAATTGAGAAGGCGCGATTTCTTGGCCGAGATGCATTACCATGACCGTGGGACAGACAAGGAACTGGGATACGTGATCGATCATTTGACCCCTCGGGCTTTGAGTCTGGTTGCATATCATCAGCAGACACTTTGCTGGCAAGGACTTGTGGACTTGTATTTAGACCAACATCCCAGTCATCGAAGGCATCTTAAACGGAACTGTTCAGCTCATTTCCCTTACAACTCGGTGGATAATCTGGGATCAGACGTTCCCATCGCTGATAGGAGCTTTTCGTCGGGTTATTTAAAACGTTGGCAGCAAACTCGGTTACTAGCTTTCTAGCTGAACCTGGTTTCAACGACCTCATGTTTGACTAGCTATTTTAAATAATGTCAACGATTGAATCAATTGACGATTTTTCTGACTACGGTGAGAATTAGTTTTGTCATTGTGAAATTGGTTTGAGTTCAAAACCTGCCCGATGTTTTTGCCAGCAGTCGAACGTTTTTCGGCATACTGATTTTTGTCTACCTGAACTGCCTTTTGGCTTAAATTCAGCGGATCGGAATATCTTTGCCCATTGTCCTCTGTCGAGCTTTTAGCGGTGTTTGTCGCTACAAATACAAGGCCACTGTAGGTGAAACCGGCACCATTCCTTCATCGAGCTGGAAAGAATTAGGAGTAGGAATTTATTATTAATTAATTTCATTAAAAAAATGTTACGTCACGTAAAAATCGTTCATTTTCAACCTTTGAACACGTGAGGTAATCTACAAACGTTATTCATTAAACTTACAGCTTCCAATAAATATCCCTGGTTGCAGAGCTTTGCACGTTTACGAGCGTCTCGGGCAAGATCACGGGCGGATTTATTTGCTGCTCCCGCTGAAAATAAATATGAGGGATTTGTTTTCTATCTAATTTCAAACTGCGGGTATTTACTCACCGTTCTTGGAGGCATTATTTTTTTCTTCGGAGGCATTTTGAAAAAAAATATTTTCACGCAACTATGGTTGAGGATGTCACAACAAAAAATGAACTTCGTCAGAAAACATACACGGTTAGAAAAAAGTACCTAATATTAGGAACTTTTCACTCAAATCGGGAGTTTAGTGTATGAACCCAAAATTTTTATTTCTAACAGACTGTTTATAAGGATGGTTAAATTTGTACAATGGGTCGATTAATGTGCCATCCAGACTACGAGCTATATCACTTGATATATAGAATCTTGACATGAGATGTCATATGCATTATTTGCAGTGAAAATAAGATATGTGAACTTTGATGTCAAGCTACTCTATATCAAGTGGTATAGCTCTTAGTCTGGATGGCACATAACATTAAAAATGTAAGGTTATCATGATGTATGATTTAAAAAAATGTTTTCCTGTTCATTTTTCTCATTCCTAATAAAAATTTGCCCAAACAAAAGAAAAACAATATATTGAAAATGTTACAATAGAAAACAAAGTTTTAGTGTTGAATTTAATATTCTAGAACATCTGATGTACCCATTCAATAACTGTATAACCTATTGTTTACTATATAATGTAATGTAATTGGATTGTTCCCACATAATAGTCAATGGTATATTTTTATCCGGGGAGGCATTGGATTTTTGCTTTAAATTTGATAACATAAATACTATGTACACTAATACTTACAATGAAAATTTGATCCTAGATTGGAGCTAGCTCCTTAATATCGGCCTGGTCCGAGACTAAGCACCGGGCCCTAAACCGATCTTTACACTCACCAAAGCGTTCATGTAATGTTTTTGCCCCAGCCACCACCTCAGAATTTTGTGTCCTGGGAGGAGTGTTCAGGATCATCCTCAGGAACTTGTTTTGCATTCGTTAGAGCCTCAGATGATGAGCTCAAGCCCAGCTCTCCCAGACCGGCATGCCGTATTCGAACACGGGGTGGCTGATTTGCTTGTAGACAGCAAGCTTATTTTTCAGGGACAACGACGACCGACGATTGATCAAAGGGTACAGTGTTACACTTTGTCACCGTTTTGCCAACCTGTTGCCTAAAAATAAACTTGCTGTCGAGGGTCAAGCCAAGGTAGTCGGCCTCATTTGCCCATTCGACAGTCGTGCCATTGAGGATGATTTTACAGTCCCCAGGCGGAACATGTTTAGGGGATTTTGAGTGGGGGAAATGATGACCTGGGTCTTCGCCGCGTTGATACAAATCTTTCAGCTGGTCAGGGCATCCAGGCCTCGTTGGAGTTTTGCCACTAGCGCTCTGATCACTCTACCGTTGTAGACGATGTAGGTGTCATCTGCGAACAGCGACAGAATGCCGCTTTCTGGAGGTTGTGGCATGTCGGAGGTGAACAGATTAAACAGCAGGGGCCCGAGGATACTGCTCTGGAGGACGCCTGCGACGATGTCGGCCACATTGGAACTCGTTCCGCTGATTGAGACCCGGAATATCCTTGCAGACAGGTAATTGTTGATGATTTTCTCCAGGTAGCTGAAAAGATTGTAGCGATGTAGTTTGTACACCAGGCCATCATGTTATACATTATCGAACGCCTTCTCGACATCGAGTAAGGCCATGGCGGATGTTTTTGAGACAAACTTGTTCTGTCTGAGGACGTTGGTAACTCGGGTCAGTTGGTGTACGGTTGACCGACCACGTCGGAAAACAAACTGTTCTTCTAGCAAGATGTTGTGGACTCAAGTAATCGGCTGTGAATCGCCTTTTCAAAAAGCTTGATGGGGATGACTTTGGCTGACTTCCAGGACGATGGGAAGTAGCTGAGACGGAGACATTGATATAGGCCGCCAATTCGCCAGCAGAGGGCTCGAACTCCTCCGAGAGTCGTTTGGAATAAGATGGATGTTGTTAGCATGCTCGATAACGGCTGCTTCGTGTGGACTAACGGTGTTCTGTCCAAGATTGTACGAGCTGACAAAGTGACCTTCTCTGCAGGAGTTATCAAGCGATCCTTAGAGCTATTGCTGTCTAATGGGATCAAAGGTGGAATAGCTCGAGGCGTGGATTTTAGAATTTTGGTCATCTTCCAGAACGGCTTAGCGCAGTCTGGGAGAGCGCAGATCTTATTGAAAAAATCACTATTTCTGAGGTCCACCATTCTGGCCATGATTAACGGAATCAACACCTTCTGAATCGAAATATGTCCATCGTGGACGGATTTTGAATCGAAGGATCAAAATGTGCACACCTGTTTTTTTGGCCTAATATTTAATCAATAGAATAGACTTCCACTGTATATAGTTCAATACGCACCTTAGAAAGCGATCTCTCTGATTTATATTCTACTGATCTAATTTTATTTATTATGATTTGCATATAGTCACTTTTGGCAGAATTATGGTCAACACGCGAACATATTTTTCGTTTCCGATTTTTGTTGTTTCCAAAGCCTACTTTTCACTTCAATGGCCAAAAATCTTATTGTCAAGTGTTGCCAAATGTTGAACGGCTAATTTCTTCTTCGTGCATTTCTTATGGGCGTTCAGCAATAGGCAAGAATTTCAGCCGTTCAACATTTGGCGGTTTCCCCTATATGAACAGGATGATATAAATCAATTATAAAAAATACCATAAAAACATCAAACCAAATAAAAGAGCGTTCACCTTTCAGTTATTGATTATTCATGACGTGGACGGATTTGGTGCTGTACGGATTTATTAATTTCTTGCAAACACCATAGGCAGAATCGTTATCTCTGCACTAACAGGACTAGTATTTTCCACCTTACTGATAATACAAGTACTAGTATTATTAGTTGGCAAATTTTTATATGCAACACAGTACTTGTAATTTATTAACTATTAACTTGTAACTTTTAGCTAATATGTTTACTTGTCATAAGACGAGTTTGTACAATCCCCTTGAATTCCACCACTTAATTGTATCTTGACACATACATATTTCGACCTCAACAGTAAGGCCGTCTTCAGTGTCTCGTACTTGAC
The DNA here is from genome assembly GCF_024139115.2 of Armigeres subalbatus. Lineage (NCBI taxonomy): Eukaryota > Metazoa > Arthropoda > Insecta > Diptera > Culicidae > Armigeres > Armigeres subalbatus. Next base: position 445,121,954 of record NC_085140.1, read on the forward strand.
TCGATTCGAGTCGAGTCAAGTACGAGACACTGAAGACGGCCTTACTGTTGAGGTTAAGGGTGCCAAATCCGAGCTACACGAATCGTACCTATTGTTTAAAAATAGTGAAGCTATTTAATACATTTTATATGTAATACTGTCAACCGAAGGAGATCTCCTGGCTTTTCATTCCACTTGATGCCCTAAACATCGCTGGTTTCTGAAAGACTGTCAATAGCACCAAATGTTATTTCCACGTGATTTTAGGTTGTGTCATACCCATCAAGGCTTGCGTCTAATATCGATCGTAATCTCCAAATAAGTATTCATAAATTTCAATAAACCTATCTAATATAACAAATAATAGCTTGCTGTATCGCCGGAAATAAAGCCCTAATTTTAACTGCACGTATTAAGAGTACAGAACAGACAGACAAATCACCATCCATCATTCTTGCAGTAGTCTACCCACGCTATTCTGACAAGTGCATAATCATCTTTCCCACCTTTGGCCCCAACGATACTGAAACTTTGAAGTTGAAAAACACCCCTGCGGAAGCACTAGCCGGCGCTCTGACTGTTTCATGAAGTTGTTTATAAACCTTTCTTGAAAGTTCTTTCCTTCAGGCATGCCGCTCTCTTGGTCTGCCTACGCTGCCGACGAGGAAGACGATGAACGGTGTGCTTTCGCTGTGGCTGTCAGCCACCGACTTCCGGAACAAAGTCTGGCCACCAGTCAAGCATGCAACCAGCGAACCGTCCATCAACATCAATCCCGTCGAATGCTGTCTGACTGCTCGAGGAGTTGCTAGTGTTCGTTTTCTTCGTTGAGTACCCAGCGCCATCATCTCTTGTCACCACACAGAGGTGAAGCCAATCGGATTGCGAATTGAATTTTTTAAGGCACAGAATTATTAGTAACACTAGTTTGATGAACGACAATTTAAACAACCGTTTGGTAACCCTACACTCAACAAAGACGATGAAACAACGTTAGGAAGACAATGTTCCTTGGCTTTTCCACTGACCTATGGGGAAATGCAAAAAGCCGGGTGAAACTTTTACTCAGCTGCAGAGTACAATAAAATTGCCTTTTCCTATAAGATTTCACCACTTTGATAAACTCAGAAAACCAAATCCGCAAGGTGCATTGGATCCGCCCGAACTACTCGAGCCAAGTTTTTCTATTTTATACTCTTGACACCTCCTATCCAAAGTAAGTTGAACCATTTGTAAGAGAGAAAAAAAACCACAACATGAACTTTTATACCCGTCAAGGGTTGTAAATGTTATCGAAGGGCGGTCGCGCAAGAAACGTGACAAGTTTGCGATGGTCCCGCAATGATTGTGGCGAAATTGTTTCAAGTCTTAGTTCCTCGTATATAGCGGCAATTGCTCGTCGTGATTCCCCGCTGCGGTGGTGCGGCGTGCGTTGTCGTCAGTCAGTCAACCACCAACCGCCGCCATCCATGGTTGGGTTTTGCTAGTTTTGTTGACATGTTGACGATGAACAGGATTGAAGCAATCGGTTCACTTGTACAGAACGGCAATGGGCTGGATGATCTTATCGGATGGAAGGTGTAACAAGAAAGTTAACCTTTTGAGAAGAGAAAGCTTGCAGCTGTTGGTTTTTGCAAGAGGATTGATTTGAGCATATTTTAGATCTTCAAAGGCTAACGCAAGTTATTCCTAGAGGGGTCAAGAAATTTCTAAATCAAATACATTATGTTCCAATCCTGAAATGGGTTAATTTGGAAATAATAGTTGCACAAGGGTAACATACAAAACATATTACTAGTGAATATTTTTATAACACTACTAGTACCAAAAAACGTGTAACGGAAACTTTGCTCCGATATATCTTAGCTGATTTAGTCCAATTGTCATGATCCGTTCAAGTTACAATCTGTGGCATTGCAGGATTCCGTTAGGGTAACAGATTATAAATGCAAGCATTGGTCATTGAGAACCAGCCAGAATATTGCTTGCCAGTCGTACTGCACTGCTTGTATGAATGCCGTTCAAATGCTACATAAAAATCAATAATATGCTTTATGATTATAGGTGTCTAAAAATCCAGTTCCGAAAAAAACATGAGCAAATAATAAACAATTTTCGTGTACCAAGAAAACGGGTTTGGAAATAATGTGTGTAGTTGATAAGATTATGGTCACTGCACTGGAGGAACAAAGTTGAATCGCGGCGCATGCACGGAAAACCGTAATCTGAACTGATTAAGATGATTTAATAATCGCGATATTGATAATAAAAATTGGGCCCTCCTTAGCCGTGCGGTGAAATGCGTGGCTATAAAGCAATACCATACTGGGGGAAGCTTCCACCAAAATTTGTTTTTGCTCGCAGCACCTTATGCGTGTGGTCGCTTCGGTATTGTCTCTGATCATGTGCGATGTCAAACTACAACTTTGATACTGCTCAGATTTGTTGTTCCTGTTAAGCGTTGAAAGTTATGCTGGGTGGCCCACAACCGGAGACACTCCCGTACTTCTGGAATTCCGTCCGAAATTCTATTCTCCAGGAATTTATCTTGGAGTTTCCCCAGGAATTGCTTTGAGTTTCTCAAAGTAATTCCCCTGGGGTTTCTTCAGCAGTTTCTCCAAAAATCCATCTTAGAATTACTCCAGGAACTCTGGACTTCCGCAGGGAATTTCTTTAAAAGTTTATCCAAGAATTCCTACCGAAATTACTCCAGGAATTCCTCCTCGAAGTTCCACAAGAAATTACTTCTAAAGTTCGTCCGACAATTTCTTCTAGAGTTGCTGCAGGAATTCCTTCTGCAATTCTTCAAAGATTTCCTGCTGGAATTCCTCCAGAAATTTCTCCTGAAACTTTTGCAGGAATTTCTCTTGAAGTTCCTCCAGGAATTCCTTCAAGAATTCATCAAGGGTATCAGGTATCAGAACGTTGGCTCAGGAGGCACGTTCTCCTCAATTTGGGAGATTTGTGCCATCGCCTTCACTGGCCTTTCTCATCATTTACCTGACGGAAAAGGAAGTGAAAAGGGGAGAGATAGAGGAAGTGAAGTTGTAAAGGAGAATGGAACCATTTATAGGAAAGCCAATTATGTAGACTCACACGCATTTAGCTAGGGATTAAAGAGAGGTGTCACACAGAGTGCACTGTGAAAAACGCATAATGCGAATCCATATAGGTGACAATCACAAAGTACATTGTAAAAATCGCATAATGCGAATCCATATCGGAGGCAATTTGTTGAAAACTAAGTAAAACACATATTCATAACCCTATTCTTATTGAATCTCACGTTGAGATTGAACAAAAGTAGCCGATCCCGAACGTCAAGAACGAAACACAGAATACACTGTGAAAAACGCATAATGCTAATCCATATAGGTGACAAACACAAAGCACATTGTAAAAAAAAATGCATATTGCGAATCCATATGGAAGTTTGTTGAAAAACTAAGTAAAACACAAATTCATAACCCCACACTCACGTTGAGATTGAACAAGAGTAGCCAAAGCCGAACGTCAAAGACGAGACACAGAGTACACTATGAAAAACGCATAATGCGAATCCATATAGGTGACAATTTGTTGAAAACTAAGTAAAACACATATCCATAACCCCACTCTTATTTAACCTCACGTTGAGATTGAACAAGAGTAGCCGATTATCTCGGAGAAGTAAAAAGTCAACTATGCCATAGCTCCGGTTAGCGCAGCGAGAGCTAAAATACTGTGAAGAGGGCCCTGGTGCTTCACAGGCTCCGTTTGCGGTTAGGTTCTTAATAGACCCCCCTAACCATTCATTCGTAGGCACGGTAAGCATAAAGCCGCATCACACCGAGAATTAGGGGTCACCTGTATGGTGAACTTTTACCACTGGAACAGGCAATCCGTAATGTTATTCTTAGCCAGATAACCAGCTGCCGACACCACACGGCTATCTAGGCTGTTCGTGGAGAGAAGTTGACATCGACTTTACGTCAACTCTCAATGTGGCCGAACAGCCGTGAATTCCTTCAAGAATTCATCGAGGGACTTCTCCTGGTGTTCCTTCGGGAATTCCTCTTAGAGTTCATCCAGAAGTTCGTCCAGCGATTCCTCCTAGAGTTCCTTCAAATATTTCTGAAGAGATTCTTTCTGGGGTTCCTCTAGGAATTCATCTTGGAGCTTTTTCTAGAGTTCCTTCAGGAATTCAACTTGGAGTTACTCCAACAATTTATCCTGAATAGAAGGAATACCTTCTAAAGCTGTTCTTGGAGTTCTACCAAAATTTTATTCTTGACTTCCTTCAAGAATTTCATCCAGGGTTCTTCCAAATATTTCTCATTTAATTTCTTCAGAAATTTCTCCAGAAATTCTTCTTGAGATTCCTCCAGAAATTCCTTTAGGCGTTTATCCCGGAGTTCCCCCAAATATTCCTTCTATGGAGTTCTTCCAAATATTACTCCTTGAACTCCGTCAGAAGTTCCATCCAGAAATTTCTCCCGGATCTTCTCCTAGAATTCATTTTAGAGTTCTTCCAGGAATTCATCTTAAAGTTGCCCCAGGATTTTTTTCAAGAGCTTCTCAAAGTTATTCCCCTAAGATTCCTTCAGCATTGCCTCCAAAAGTTCATCTTGGAGTTTCTCCAGGAATTTATCCTGGACTTCCCCCGGGAATTCCTCTGAAAGTTAACCCAAGTTCTGCAAGAAAGTTTCATCTGAAGTTGCTCCAGAAATTCCTTCTACAGTTCTTCTAAGACTTCCTCCTGGAGTTGCTCTAGAAATTCCTCCTGAAACTTTTCAGGAATTTCTCCTGAAGTTCCTCTAGAATTTTCTTCTGGAATTCCTTCAAGATTTCATCGAAGGACTTCTCCTGGTGTTCCTTCGAGAATTCCTCCTAGAGTTCCCCAGGGAGTTTACCCAGTAATTTATTCTAAAGTTCCTTAAAATATTTCTAATGTTATTCTTTTTGAGTTCCTTCAGGAATACATCTTGTAGTTTGGACAGGAATATTTACCTTGGAACTCCTCCTATAGTTATTCCAAGAATTCAATAAGGAGTTCCTTCAGTGATTCATCTTTGAGTTACTCCAACAATTCATCCTGAAGTTTCTCCAGGAATCTCCCTCTTGGAATTCCTCCAGAAATTCATCATGTAGTAAGCTCAGTAGTTCCTCCTTGAGATTCTCCAGGAATCTGCTTTAGGAATTCAGATGTTTGGGAGTTGTTACATGGAGCTTCTCCTAGAGTTTCATCAGAAATTCTTCTTGGAGCTCCTCCAAGAAATTCTCTTTCTAGAGGTTTTGTTGTTTCACGTTTTGCCTTCTCTGGATTTGCAATCCTATGTCTTTGCTTGCAAGGCTAGCTGGAGAGTACTGAAACAAGTTTTTATTACTAAATAAGCATACCGTAATTTTTACTCCCAAACAACAAACTGTGTTACATGGGGACCAATATTTGGGGGAACTCTAAAAAACTTTAAGGAACTTCTGGGTGAACTTCAGGAGGAATTCCTGCAGGAAGTCCTTATATTTTATTATTATGGAACGAATTGCTGGAGGAACTCCATGGTTACTTCCTGAATAAACTACCGAAGAATTTCAAGTTAATTTCCTGGAAAAACTCAAGGAGGAATTCCTGAAGGAAAACCAGAAAGAATCCGAGGATAAATATTTGAAGGAACTCTAGAAGTAATTCCAGGAGGAAATGAAATCTAAAAGGAATTCCTGTAAGAACTCCAGGAGAAATTATTTGAAGAACTCGGGGAGGAATTCCTGGAGAAACTAGCAGGAGCTCCTGAAAAACTAATTGGAGGAGCTCCAGGAAAACTCCAACAGTAATTCCTGATGTAGCTCCAAGGAAAACTTCAGAAAGAACTCCGGGAGAATGTCTTGGAGGAACTCTAGATGAAATTTCTAAAGTAATTCCGAAAGGGATTCCTGAAGAAACTTCACGATAATTTCCTGTGGTTAATGCAGGAGGTATTCCTGTAGAAAGCGTTGGAATTCCTTGATAAACTCCATTAGTAGTTCTGAAAGAATTCTAGAAGAAAAAGCATCTGGAGCAATTTCTAGAGGAACTACAGGAAGGATTCGAATACTTCAGGATGAATTCCTGGAATAACTCTAGAAGGAATTTCTGGAGAAACGACAAGTAAAATTAAATGTCCAGGAAGAATTCTTGGAGCCTGGAGGATGGAACTCTAGGATAATTTCCTGCAGGAACTCCAAAAGGATTTGCTTGTGAATTTTCAGGATGGATTCCTAGAATAACTTCAGAAGACATTCCTAAAGCTACTCCAGGAGGTTTTTTTTTTGTTTATTTGTTTATTAGATTTTAATCAACAGCACCAATGATTATTGAGGCAATTTTCGTATAAGAAATTGTCTCGACTTCCCTGGGCATAAAGGATCATCGTGTTAGCCTCGTGATATACGAATGCAAAAATGGTAACCTGGCTTAGAAAACTCGCAGTTAATAACTGTGGAAGTGCTTAATGAACACTAAGCTGCGAGGCGGCTCTGTCCCAGTGTGGGGATGTAATGCCAATAAGCAGAAGAAGAACTATATCCATTGCGTCCCTTGGAAATCAACAAACATCGTAAGATAGTTTCGGATATTCTGGGTCATCAAAACTACACTTTTCTTCGGGTCTACAAATCTACAGTTGCTAAGACATATTTTATCAAAGTTGCCATATGTATGTGAATATATATTGGAGCTTTGAATGACGAAAACCTTAAGTAACCGTTAGCACCATATTTCGCCTTTTTGACATAGAAAGCTTTTACAGAGCCAGTATAAAGTGTGTGCACTGTGACAGTGTTATATAGTCACACGAACGGCTTTCTTGAATGCTTACGGTTATCTAGGAAATCTACTGCTGTGGCTGTAGATCGCAAGTTCTGGACTCAAGGACGGTTTGGATGACCTAGGATATCCCAAAACCATCTTAGCATGTCTTCTGGTCTTCTGGAATATGTTTTGGACATGGTTGATTACGTATCCAAGCTTCTAGTGACGAAAAAAGCTAGTGCCGTAGCAAGTTTTCAACTCAAGGACGGTTTGGATGACTAAGGATACCCCAAAACCATTTGATCAAATCTTTTGATCTTTACAAATATGTTATGAACATATTTTAATACATATCCAAGCTAGGAATGGCGAAAAAGCTACTGTCGCTAGTGTTTACTGGGTATTACCGTTCAGAAATATTTGAACCTGAAAGGATTAAAAGGTGGCCCGCCAACGGGTAGGTGCGGGTGCCATTGGTGCCGAAATAAATTCCTGGAAAAATTGCAGGAGAATTGTTTGGAGGAACTGCTGTAAGAATCTCGAGAACAATTTGTGGAAGAACTTTTGAAGACATTCAAAGAGAAACAAATGAAGGAACTCTAGAAGAAATTTATGGAAGAATTCTAGGAGGAGCTGCTGGAGGAATTCCCGAAGAAACTTCTGATCAAATCCCATGAGTGATATTTGGAAAATTGCAGGAGAAATGTTTGGACGAACTGCTGTAAGAATCTCGCCAACAATTTATGGAAGAACTTTTGGAGAAATTCAAAGAGATACAATTGAAGTAACTCTAGAAGAAATTTATGGAAGAATTCTAGGAGGAGCTCCTGGAGGAATTCCTGAAGAAACTTGTGATCAAATCCCATGAGTAATATTTGGAAAATCCCCAGAAGAAATTCTTGAGGGAAGTCCCGAATAAATTCCGGGAGGGACATGAACAGGAATTTCCGGAGGAACTCCAAGAGAAATCCCTGGAGCAACTGCTGGTGGATTTCCTGACCTAACTCCAGGAACCTAACTCTAACTCTATCCAGTATCTCCAGCCGACGTTTTGATCTACAGCATGAATTCCTGAAGGAACAGCAAGAGGAATTTCTGGAAGAACTCTTGGAGGAATTCCTGGAGAAACTCAATGATAATTCTTAGATCATCTTCAAGAAGATGGCCTGGAGCAATTGCGGTACGACTTGCCTGCAATATGCAAGATGGCCACAAACAGACTGCAAAAAACGTTGAATGGAACCATCCAGCTGATTCACAATAAAAATACAATCTGCCTTCAGCATCCAATTTTCAGACATCCCACAGATTCTATTGATAAAATCAAGGGGTTGGATTGAAAAACGGCTCAAAGTTGGCGTTCCAGGTTTTTTGTGTCGTTGATACTTTACGTAACAAATCATGGCTCGGAGTTCACAGTGTTAAAGTAATTATAAATCATTGTAAAGACTCTTATAGGATATAAAACATTAAAAACGACCTTACGCCTATGTCAAGTAAAGTAAGATTCTCACATTGCAAATATTAGACTTCAAACAACGTACTATCAGACAAACTTCGCCGGTTTTTTCATATCATCCAGCACATTTGAAAATTAAGCCTATGAAATGAGCTATGGACAAATGATAAATGCCATGTAGCTCCTTTAGTTGATGCCCCTTAAAGGGTCTCGTTTCAAACATATAAATACATCCTACTACTAGTTTACCTAGTTTGAATTAATCTAATTTTTCAAACTCCATGAATTTCGATTTAACACAAATACCGCATCCCCTCACAACTGTTGCCGCAATTACTCAACCTTTAGTGGCTCCGGGTTCATGCTATTGCTTGGATAACGCTCTGTTCGGTCCGTCAAACAGACAGACAGGTTTCACTTTTCACAAAGGCACGCCATATTTCCACATGCAGTTTTCTCCGAGGTTACGGCATGGCGTAACTGCCTTGACTTGCTCACTCCCAGTCCCAGCTTCCACAGCGTCGATTACCTTCGGCTTAAACGACGATTGTACCGGAGATTTATGACCGAGCAATCGAAGGCGCAAATGAACTGCAACGAAATTTTCAAGAGGGGTGCATATTGCCTCTGTGAATGCATTGGCTGCACCGGCTACCAGCTATAAGTCGGGATGAAAAATTTGCTACAGATTAAAGTCTGGCGCCATGCAGAAACGAGCAGCACTTGGAAACGAGACAAAACCGCCACGAGTCATATGCGCAGCGCGGCGGCGGCGGCGTGGGGCGGCCAGTTGGAAACCGAAAGTCCTTCGCATTTTTGCCAGCTCCTCGTGCGTACGCGCCGCGCAGAGATTTATCTGCTACAAAAGGGGCCATTTAGCTGGTCGTAAATCTCCGTTGCCCATCGAATCGATTGTCGGTGCGTTTTGAATGCAATTATGGCCGCATGCCATGCACGCAATGAAAGTATGTGCAACTCGTTGCGAAGAAAGTGCAATTATTGAGCTGTTTAAGTCGTGTGAATCTGCACGGTTATGTCATGAGGCAATGACTTGCTGTTACAGCGCAGTAAAAACTGGTTGATGGTAGAGAGGAATGTAACTGAAAAGATATAAGTTTAATTTAACTGCGGTCGAATCGGAAAACTCCAAATATCCGTTCGCAGAAACAATACATCTGTAAAAATAATCCATCATCAATCGAGTGATGTTAAGGAACAACAAAATGCGTTGCGACACTACGTAACGTATACCGCATCCCCTTGAGACATAACTTCAACTATCTCTTCTCATGTGGTAATTATCAAACCCGAGCTGCTTGGAAAGGGAAATTCTCATTTCAGTCGACAATGACGACTTGCGAGGAAGGTAATAATAACCTTTTGTAATCCGCATTAAATTACACTTTCGGGAGATTCGTGCTGCGTCAGTGAACATTCATTCCCTAAAGAGCCCAAAGATGATGTTTGTGATTTATGCTTTCGACAGTAGATGGAGCATAATGCGTGAATGCCAAGGAGAATGTGAGATGGCAGTAATATTTAGTTAATTCCAACCGCTTCCTCAATCTATTGTCTAAAATTCAAATTGTCGAGAGTTCCTCCCCTCCAGGAAAGGTTTTGTGTACTTAGTCAAATCAGGTCTGATGTTCTGTACGTTTAGGCACAATCAGTGTTTCTGCCAGACCAGATGATTTAATAGCAGAAGGAAGTGCTGTTGGCATTTGTTTGTTCTTGGGCTTAATCAAACGCAACATGGCAAGCAATTTACAAATCGGGACCAACAAGTTCAAAGGAAGGAAATTCGGAAGGGAGAAGAAATTCTTTCAACATGAGGGTAGGTGCGGGCGCGTGACTAATGTGTTTGCGTTCCAATGTAATATATGGACTGAATGTTTAGAATCGTTTTCCGTGCACGGTATGTAGATCACTGGTCACATTAATGAACGACATTCCGACTTCTTAAGGGACAATTGCAAGACTTTCATTTTAGCATACTCAAAAGGATTAGGTCTAGGACTAGAAAATTAGTCGAGTCAAGGACGAGACACTGAAGACGACCTTACTGTTGAGGTCGAAATACGTATCTGTCAAGGTACAATTAAGTGGTGGAATTAAATGGGACTGTACAAACTCGTCTTATGACAAGTGAAGACATTCCACTATAAAGCTCAAAATAATTTTCTTAACACTAGAAAATTTAATTGGATAGACAGAATCTCTAACAGTACGGTTTTAGCATGTTTGCTTCTGTTAAAGTTTTGGTTGAACATATTCTTTGATTGTGGAAAATTCCTTTGGTTGAATTTCTTTTCTTTCTTTCTATTGGCATTACATCCCCACACTGGGACAGAGCCGCCTCGCAGCTTAGTGTTCATTAAGCACTTCCACCGTTACAGTCCAAATTACAGTAATTAGAGAACATAACAATACACACGTAAAATATGAAGAGCAGAAGACTTATAAATTATGTACTAATAATGTTAACCACCGTTACTACTAGATATATTTATACTCCGGTATGTGCGTCTTTCTAATTAAAACTATAGCCTATTTTAGGAATACATAAATTATGTTAACAATTAAATAAATAATATCCTGTTATTTTGTTACGAAATTCCAACATGGATACCATCCAACTGCTGCAAACCCTCCTTGATTTTAAAGATTTATTTTTCCACTAGGTATCACTTCGAATAAATTCCATTACCGTTTCCAACGGATTCCGCGGGATGGCATCGCCCATTAATAATTGAAAACGTAAGCAAATTTCATCGATAATTGTTTTAATATCCTGCGGCGAAGGCACATGCTCCCTATCAAAACATGCTCGTAATACAAATTTTCAGAATATGTTATACCCATTTGTAACTCGTGCATTGACTTGGAACCCACCCGCACTAGTTCAATGCAGCGCCGCACAAACATTCACGGTTGGGTGCAAATATTGTTCTGCCAATTGTTTGCATCAAACGCAATACACATTTTTGTTAACACTCCATTGCTATATTCTAAAACTATGCGGAAGAGGGTCCCGGTCAGTAGCTAAACTAATTTGAAATGGTTTTTTGGCCGAGATTTATTTTTTCGTGCCCTACGTTCTACATGGCCTATCAATGTTCAGATGGGGAAGTTCATTCCTCGCCGGTGTATGAACCGTCTACCGGCCCGCCACATTAGCATATATTTGTTTGATGTGGTAAACTGCTGTTTTAATAAAGCGCGCAATTTCCACTTTTCATACACTTTCACCTCTGTTGGCTGGCTGGCTGGCTGCCACGGTAGGATCAGAGCTAAAACCGACGGATCAGAGGGAAGATGGGAGAGCTTTTAGGATATATGTTCCATAATACATAATATTGAATTGTCGAAAATTATAATCGCCGGCCACATATTCCTCTTCATTTGGCTTGTTTAAAGTGAATGCCAGATTTCCACACAACATTTCGTAAACACATAGTAAGCAATATATAAAGAAAATGTTGAGCCACTCAGTTTTGCATTTCTATGATGAGTTTCTACTTTATTGAAGATTGTTTGTGTGAATGCCTTTCCTATGAGAACCAACCTTTCAATAGTTAATGAGTATTTATGTTTTAGCCGATGCTGTCAGAGCTTTATGCATTCCAACTAGGCAGAATGGTCAGTTGCTGCCATGCCACGCAGATTATACCGGGATTTGGCTTTTATTCTCGATGAAAAAACGGTTTAATTATTTAAAAAATTCTCATCGTTCGATCCGCATGCTGAACTGGGTAAAAATTTAAAAAAAGTGAAGCATTCAGGCAGTCAGCTTTTTGCCTTTTTTCGTACATCAATGTGTACATCGCTATGTAGCTTGCAGTGTTCCTTAAGCACTTCTACAGTTGTTAACTGCGAGGTTTTTAAGTCGAGTTACCATTTTTGCATTCGTATATCATGAGGCCAATACGATGATACTTTTATGCCCAGGGAAGTCGAGAAAATTTCCAACCCGAAAACTTCCTAGACGGGACCTGGAACCGAATCCCCCAACCTTCAAGGTTTGTAGGTTCGCATCTTACCGCAGGGCTAAAGAAAGCCCTTTATGTGAACTTATGTAACTTTTTAAAATCACTATAATAAAGTTTAAAAAACTCAACTCGACGAATCAAGGTGATGTCTGTGCGAACAAACTTACTCGCTTGTAATGCTCTTATACTAAACCGATTTGCTCGCAATAAGCATTCAACGTGGAATCCTGTCCATTGCTATTGAAAATTGGCCAGATCGGACTATGGACTCAAAGTTATGACCAAAGTATTTTTTTTTATAATTTTCAATAATGCTTTTTTTTACCTATAACCAATTATCTATTACTAATTGCAAGATTCTCATCAATCCCACATTCTTCGTATCAAACATAAAACGATGAAAAGTGTTTCCGCGACAAGAAAAAAAAACGAATAATATCTTATTATTTAGATGCAAGATAAAATGAATGACGATCACGAATATCACAGATAGGACATTTAAGTAATCGAATCAACCGTTATATAAATCACAACGAAACACTCCAATTTTCAAGGATGTTCACATTATGTTTATTAAACACTAGCAGATCCGACGAACTTCGTTTTGTCTAAAATTGATTTATTCTCTGATTAGCTCTCGAGTAAAAAATAAATTGGAGTTTCATTTGTATGGGAGCCCCTATTCCCAAAGCGGGAAGGGGTCTCAAACCATCTTAAGAACCATCCCCGGCCCCAAAAACCTCTGCATACAAATTTTCTCGCCGATCGGTTCAGTAGTTTCCGAGTCTATAATGTTCAGACAGACAAAAATTGATTTTTATGTATATAGAAGAAGAAGAAGAAGATTTAATGAAAATATGAACACGTATAAAGCATGGCTTAAATATATTCCATGAACAGCTTATTCGTTCTTTGGAAAGATGCAAAAGTGAAACTTTACCGTGTGACATCGAAATCCGTGCACCTTGGGCTTGGAGCCTATCAGAATGGATAGTTTTTCTATGGAAAATTGTCAAAACATATGCAAACGCATCCATGCTACGTGGCTTTTGCACATCTTCGATGAATGGCTCTCGAAAAACAACTCAAAAGTCAAAAGCACACTCCATCCGGACGCATTTGAGGCCTATATTAAAAAGACAAAATAAAAAAAAGATTGATAAATTTCTACACCCAGGTTTATTTTTACGCGGGTATACGTACTGCCATTTCGTAACTCAAGTTGACCGACTACCGGTTTGCCAAAATGACTTAAAATTTCCAATTCTCAAATAGGGTATCTGTTCCTATATCAATAACAATAAGGCAATGCGCATATGAAATGCATTGATTTCTCACCCAATAATCAAGAAACATGAGAATAATTATGCTCACCTCACGTAATTTTTAATTGAGAACAATTTGGCAACTTCAAAAATGAAATTATTATCACATTCTAGAAGTATTTAGCTAAAAAACATCATCACCGCCATGTACCTATTTCAATAACATTCAAAAACAGTTAATCCTATGCTTGTACCTATATCAATAATACTGTTTCCAACATAAAATACGCACACTATTACTTGTGTGTATACGTAACGATATGATTGCAGTGATGCCGAATTCGTCAATGTTTTGTATTTGAGTTGAAATATAATTACAAAATTGCAGTTTTTGTTGTAGTTTTTCAACTTATCAGTTTAATTTAATGTTTTTAATAGATATTTTTTTTCGATATACCTTATTTTACAAACATAAGAGTTGAATTTCACAGTGAAAGTTCATTCAAGCATTTTTGAAATAAAAATCTAGGTCGGCAACCCTTGAAAGTACTGCAAGCCATGTAAACAGTTTGGAATACGGACAAGGATAATTTAGACGTTGTTCGTAATAAACCTATATCAAACTATAGGAAATCGCGTTGGTTTTTCAAGTATAATTATATTTATAGTTAGAATGTGATGTGCTTTATGTGTTGTGTAGTGAATTTTGGAAGAATACATTTGTGTTGACTTGAAATTAAGTGGAAAACAACGGCATGAAAACCGATGAATCTGCTAGTAGCAATCGAGCAGTTCATCAAACCATCAGTTCAGAGGTAGGAAAATGAAAAAAGTGCTTTTTAATTTTATTTTTTAATAATTTGATTCTTGTGAATTAGAACATTACATAAACAAAATTTTGAATAATATTCCAAACATTGAAGAATGTGTTCCATTCATTATTGTGTACATGCGATGTGAGAGATTGTAATTAAATTGATTTTTTATTTGGTTCATCGACGGTTGAGATTAATATACGGGCTGTTATTAATATGGGAACAGATACCCTATCTAACTTTCTTTTTATACTCCCTCCGTTATCATAATATTCTACCTCTAGTAGCGCTATGCACTATGATTTACCAACAAATGAATTACCGTGGGGGACCGAAATCCGTACAGCACTGAAATCCGTCCACTTCGTGAGATATCATCAAATTAAAGGGGGTTTAGGGGAATTAATTTATAAATTATTTATGTTATCATGATCTTAGGGCAACTTTAGTGTAGCTATAAATTGTATGAGAGGTATAGATTTGATTTGATTTATTGGACTATAGGCTGTAAGCCCGTTACCCTACTTATACATTATACACATAATTATTGTCACATATACAATTGTCCTCTTAAAAATAATCTTAATCTATCACGAATTACTTCTGTTGTCATGTTTGTAGAAATTACATCTTGTAGTCTGTTAAATTCAGTCATGAACCTGCTGGTGGGCTCGTGCTGCGTGTAGTTCCTTGATCTAAATGGAGGATCGAAGAACCTCCGACGACGAACAGTAACCGGGCTAGTGTTGAAGTTGAGCCGGTTATAGAGATATGGGCTACTAATTCGCCCTCTCAAGATGTTACAGAAAAAGACGATGTCAGCAATCTTGTGTCTGCTACTGATGGTGTCGAGGAAAAATAACGAGCAGAGATTCTCATACACCGGTAACTCTTCTCTCCATCCAAGGTTTCTCACAGCAAATCTTAAAAACTTTCGCTGTACTGCCTCCAACCGTTGAATATGAACTTTATATTGTGGCCGCCACACCACACTCGCAAACTCCAGTTTAGTCCTAACGAGGCTAACATAAATTGTGAGAATTGCATGTGGATCAGTAAGCTCACGTCCAAACCGTCGGGTGAGAGCAAAAGTTGTTGTGTCCTTAATGAGTATGTTTATGTATTCGTTAAATGTCAGTGACTGATCCATTGTTACGCCCAAATCTCGAACACTATCTACTCGTTGCAGGATTGCATGACCTAAACTGTAGGTAAATGATATCGGCCGAACTCTTCTGGTGTAGGTAATGACCGAGCATTTGCTTGCATTGACGCTAAGTCCAGTGGGAAACAAATCTTTCAAAATTGCAAAGATCTTTTTACAGCAAGACACAGTCATCAAGGACTTTTACTGGCATACAAATTTTTACGTCGTCGGCAATCGGCATAAATCAACACTATCCCGTTGGTCATAAATGACGGGAGTTTATTCATGACCATGACAAAAAGCAGCGGGCCCAAATGGCTACCCTGTGGAACTCCTGAATTAACATCGAAGGCAGCCGACGTATTGTTGCAAACTCTCACATACTGAATTCTGCTCAACAAATATGTTTTAATCCATTCGAACAACATTTCTCCGATGCCAAAATCGGCTACCGCGCGCATTATACTGCACGGATACAAATTTCATCCATTTGCTTCAAAAATATACATGTTTATTTTCAAAATGGTAATATGTTTGAATCAAACATATTTATTTTTAAAACCAAATTTAATTCCTGTTTGTTTTATACATACACTAGTGGACAGCCCCTCGCTCGCTCTTGCAAAAGTAAACAAAAACTCGAGTTCGGATCGGATCCGATTTGAAGTCAGCAGAGGAGCAGGAGCAAAAGTAGAAGCATGCTTTCTTGCTTCCAAATTGATGATAGGGATGTTTTTCAGGTACAGAAAGGTAAGTAAATGAAATATGAACGTTTGGAATTGTGAAATCTGGTAGTCAAATGCTACCGGAATATGAAAATTGGTAGAATTGATAAGAAAATTTTATGAGGGGTCGAACCAAAACAATAATATCCATGTTTGCTTCAAACATTTAACTGGTTAAAACAACTTGAAACGCACATTTGTTTCAATAAAAAGTTTTTGTTCGCTTCAAATGCCAAAATATGTTTGTTCCAAACAGATTTATTTTTGATGCCAGAAGAAACTGAATTTATGTTTGGATTTACCTAGAATATGTTTGTTTTTAACGTAGTTTTTTCTGCGTGTGTCTATCCCAACAACATCGAATGCCTTACTCATATCCGTATAGACACAGTCAACTTGATAGCCTTTGGACATATAGTCCGTAACCATGGAACAGTCTTCCCAACGAACATCAAACCCGCTCGGTACAAGAGTACGCGTCCTCTTTTTGTACTCTCTCCTTTCGTTCGAACCGCAACGCACAATAATGAACTCAAACCCGAACTTGCGTTCGAGTTCATTTTCAAACCCAAGTTCAAACTTCGGTACGGTATGGGTACAGCTGACGTGTTGTGTTTCACACTTATGTTCGTTTATTCCGAACGGTATACACGGGACAGAAGATGCAACATTTGCCACCGCAAATAGGGGAACTGGGGGTAGGACGCCCACGTTAAGGAAAATGCCATTTTTATCAATGAAAACCACCATTTCAGCCAGTTTTCATCAGCGCATACTGAAGAACAGCATATCTGCGACTGACTACCGATAACAGATATCTAATTGTCCATTTTATTGCACAGAAATTTGATTTTTAAAAAGCACCCGAAAAAAAATGATTTTGAAACCATGCGGGTGAGATGCGCCAGTGGATGGGTTAAAACGCGCATGTGCTTATCGTACTGATTTTCATTTTAATTGCCTACATTAAGGCAATTAACCGAATGTTTCAGCTGCTTCGGTCATACGAAATGAGCATGGGCGTAATGCCCCACACCGACCTCAGAAGTTTGAAGGCCCATAAAATCGTTTTAAAACCATTTTTGACGACGATTTCGTGTGGAACATAAAGAACACGAGTAAGCAGCATGGCTCATGGCTCAATTATTAATTTATCAATGTATAACAGCGACAGAAAGACTAAATTCCACCGAGCTAGAATTGCATCAAAACACGCAAAAATCGTTTTTTCGAGTTTTTCATGTATAACTAGAGAAAAATCATGAAATATATGTATCCAATGGCAATATTTTTCATTGCTTTATCGTATAGACTATTGAAAATAATCAAAATGGGGATATTTAACCTTATTCAGGGGTGGCGCGTTTTAACCCCTATGGGCGTGCTACCCCCACTTCCCCTACGAACAAGTTGGTGATGCCGTCAATATCAAACAGCAAGTAAATATTATTGAGATTTATGCAAGGATTTATATTACATTTTTGTCTTGTTTTTAATGTTTTTGCATATCTACTTTATATTGCACAAATTATTACACAATTTTTGCAATTTAATTTTGCAAATTGAAGACGTAAAATATAGTTAGGCATAAGGTTTTGTTTATTGTTAATAATATATGTAAATGTAGAAAAATCTAGCTAGAAATTTATGGAATCTAGCCGTGGAAAAGTTACTGGATTCCAATCATATTATATGTTTATATTTATTTAAAAATTATTGTAAATGGAGATTAATTCAAATACTGCCATCGGGGATGACACCAAGAGGTCGATAACAAAATCGTTCAAAAAGGACTTTCATAGTTAATTAGCCTTCTTGCACTAAAAACATTCTAAGCTGCTGAAACAGTAACCTATTCTCAACCCCATTTGACCCATTGTCACCCCTCGATAACTGTATCAAAATGATCGTAGAGTTTGAGTTTTATCCAAAAATAATGAGTTTGTGGACTTCAACATAAATAATTTATTAATTTATTATTTCATTTCTACGTGGGTAATTTAAAAAAATATATCACGTTGCAGGATTTACTTCAAAGTCGGTCTCTGGAAACTTGCGTAAAACTGATTGAAGTTAAAACCAAAATGAAGCAAGAATGCAACTGCACTTTTTAAAAATGAACGATTCCAGTGCAAGTTTACCTACACCGGTGCGAATAAACGAAAACGACATTATTCTTTTTGATTCTCTGCTGAAAATAAAACAAATACAAAAAAAAAAAAATTTCTTCCGACATATAAAAAGAATGCTGGATCAGAACACTAGCATTCAGCTCTTATCTTTACAGCCTCTCCCATTCTCCTTTCGCTTCTTTTCGTCGAAGTTTACAGTCATACTTCGTCTTTTGTTCGGATATAGCTCGTCTGTGTTTGGTGTACCACAGTTCGAACCGAAGTTTTGTACTTCAGTTTATACATGTATCGCTCGGTACACGGTATACACCCGAACCTGAGTACCGTAGCGAAGCGGGTTTGGTATTGAACGCAACTGAAGAAAAATATACTCAAGTTGAACTCAGTTCAGGTTCGTGGGAAGACTGATGGAACTGAATTCACACAGGTTTGTCACAACAGACTTACCTTTCAAGAATCCATGCTGAGCTGTCGAGACCTGTTCGTTGAGATGGGAACAAACTAGTCGTTCAAACAATTTCGGCATCGCGGATTGAATTGCGACACCACGGTAGTTTTCCGCATTACAACGAGATCCTTTCTTATGTATAGGAGTTATGTGCGAGATTTTCCATAGTTGCGGGATGTAACCAGATGACAACGAAGAATTGAAGAGAAAAGAGAGGGGTCCTGTGAGTTCATCCTTGAGTTCCTTCAAGAGCTTAGATGGGATTTTGTCGGGCCCCGCCGACTTGCTTATGTCTAGCTCCAAAAATCCTTGTTCCACTTCATCGCGTGATAAATCCATAGAGTCCGTGGCAGCGGCGTCTGGAGGATTAATTTCATTCACGGGATCGCTTCGATAAACACTCTTGAAGTAGTCAGCGAAAAGCTCTGCGGTGTCCTGTCCATTGGTTGAAGATTTGTTTCCATACTTCATCTCCTCCGGGATGCCGGCATTCTTCCGCCTACTATTGACAAATTTCCAGAAAGATTTAGGATTCTCCTTAATTCCATTTTGAACGCTAGCAATGTACACCTGGTACGCTTCTCTGTGCAATACTTTGAAAGTAGCTAGAAGCTCTTTATAGGAGGCAATATTCTCTGGAGTAGGGTTTCTCCGCTTTTTCTTACATGCTTTTCGTTTATCTTTGAGGACTTGGATAAGAGTAGGAGAGAACCATTCTGGGTATGGATTCTTTCGAAATGGACGATCTTTTGACAATGGAGCGAACCTTGTGAAAATACTAAATAATGTGTAGTAGAACGATACAACATTATAGTCTATGCTATTCGTCACAGTCACTTGTCCGCAATTCAAAATATCAATCGAATGAAGAAATTGCATCATCGACACCGCCCGCTGCTTGTATGAGTCCGGTTCGTGTTCAAATTCAGTTTTTGAGATGAAGATGTTGCTCCATAAAACATCTATCAAAGCAGCTTTAACCGAAGTGACATCAATTAATCCAAGATTGACATGCTTTCTGGGCACCCCTACTTCTAACTCTCGTAATGCATCAGTTGCGATCGTCAGTTGCATAGCATAGTGGTGAACTTCATGCTTTACTAACGGTTCAGTCACGGCGAGTTGGCAGGACTCAGTATCAGTGGTGAAAACGAGGTCCAAATATTTGCTGTTTTGATTTGTTAAATCGGTTAAATCGCACACTTGCATAAGTCCAGCTGACAAGAAACCATCAACAATGGCGATTTCAGAGGATGACGAAATACGATCAGGTAAGAGAAAACAATCTTTTCCCTCATTAAAACGCTTATTCCATGTTAAATTCGGCAGGTTAAAATCTCCCAGTACGATCGCCCTATCACCCAGTACTGCGCACTCAACGCAAGAATGAAATTGAAACTGTAAAAATGCCATCTTCAACAGACGTTATAGTTTTAAAATATCGAACAGTTTCGTTGGGAAATTTATAACTGGAATACTGCTCAGTTGTATTCTGGCACGAATCTGCAACAGAATTTACACGAGTTTTATTTCATTCAAAACAATAGAAGATGACGCCATCAGCTACAAAAAATACTGTTTTTTTGTGCTCATGCTCACTTCAGAATTTGACATTTGAAATAACTATAACTGTAACATTACTAAAGATGCCCTTATACTTGACAGTAAGCATTCTGGCTATTGAAATGAAAAGTAGGCTCTGGAATAAAAAATAACATAATTATAAAACAAATCGCACCACTCCCCCCCCCCCCCAAAAAGCGAAGTTTTTTTACTTCCAAGTTGTATCGTATAAAAGTATCGATACCACTAAATATCGAATGAAAAGTATCGATACCTACCCGTATCATATGAGTACTCCTGATTTGTGCTTTGAAAAAATCGTAACTGTCGTATCTGAAAAAATCGTATCGTAATTGTATCTGTCAAGATACAATTAAGTGGTGGAATTCAATGGGATTGTATAAACTCGTCTTATGACAGGTGAAAACATTCCACTAAAAAGCTCAAAATAATTTTCTTATCAAATATAATCAATTTGGAGAACAAATAGTTAAACTATTGAAACAGTCAATTAACTATTGATTTACAATCAAAAACTTTTTTTTTCGTTTTCCACTAATTTAAGCTATGCCAAATAAATTTTGTTCTAGCATTTTTTTCAAAGATGATTCCTACCTATTGAAATCCTTGAAAAAAGTCGTGAGCGGGAAAGGGTTAATGAAACTAAATAGAAACAAGGTGCTAGAAAGATGTTGCGTGTGCTACTTGGGTTTCCATCGATACATTAATATTCAAAAACGGTGGTTGCCACCCAGGCGGCAAAATAGTTTTCAAAAATAAATCCAATTCAATATGTCCGCCTCTATTTTTATTTTTGAAAATTGAGGATACACTCTTCCTCTTTCCAACGATATGCTGATCTCTATGATCCGTTGAGAAATGTTGGAGTTATGACAGTTTTGGTGAGACAAGAATTGACAAAAATCGAGGGGTCCATAAAAATGAATTCCTGTATAACTAACGAGGAATTCATCTTTCTGAAGAATTTAACTAGGATCCTTAATATACTAGCCGAAAGCTTTTGAGTGAATATAAATTTATGCATTTTTAAGCACCTCGGTGGCAAGGTCTCAGCGAGAATTACTCTACTATAATTTTTACTTGGAGATGTTGGCTATAAAAACATGGAATCAGATCTCTGTACAAACTCGAATTGAATCATTTGTTTGGGAAACTGTTAATATCCATTCTTCACAATTCTGAGAAAACAACAAAAAACTAATTAATGATTTTGTGTGTGTTACTTCTACGTGAAGTTAAACGATTTACAATGGATATGGAAATGCTAATATATCATCTTCCAAACTTAGACGTACATGTTCATGATAGAATTAGAGGACTTTCGCCTCGAGCTATTCGAAAATCCTATTCGATTAGATGGTAATGTCACATTAGAAATTTGGAGTCAGTACTCGTCGATAGAAAATCCTTCCGCACGCGATGGCATATGAGCAAATCAAACCACCTTCCTTTTGTGCGGTGGAGTGAAGATATATCAGCTTCCACACTGATATTCTTCCCTCTCCCTTCATACACGAGAGCTTGGCAGAAGGAAGGTCGTGCGATATGTGCCATCACATAATATTGCCCTCCGCTCGCTTTCAAATCGACTTCTATAAAAACATTCTTCATGCCTGCCGTATTCTAACGGAACTATCAATTCTATACTTTCGCTTCTAATTCTATCATGAACATGTACGGCTAGGTTTGGAAGATGATATTAGCATTTCCATATCATTAACAAAAACAAATTGGCCCGAATCTTTTGATTTCTTCGATACAGATCAAAAGTTTTTGGCAAAACTCAGCATCCTGAGGCACTTCCAGTTTGAAAACTGCAAGCAGTATTTCATAATTGTTCTTCAAAGTGGATGTACGTAGATTCTCAAACAAACGAAAAAATCTTCATACATTTCCGAACAAAAATTTTTTTCGTATTTTTTGCCAGAATACGTATTTTTGGACGAGGATTCAGAATATATGAAAATCTCATTTTGGCCAAGAATGTTACATATGCAGTTTCTCAAACAAACGGTTCAATTCGGAACTCATAAGAAGAAGCAAAAATATGTTTAACTTCTAATATCTGAATTAAAAACGACTATTTTATCTCTTCTCAAAAGAAATGGAGCAGAAAGACATGCACTAAACAAATGACACGGGTATACTACAAAAGTTCAATGTAATGGACACAGTGACGACTTCCACTCAATCTTTGCTATTTTTATTGATATCATGCGTCTCACCATTGAAAAAAGCTCAAAAAGAGATACAAAGCTAGGGGAAACCGCCCAATGTTGAACGGCTAATATTGTCGCCTATTGTTGAACTTCCATAAGAAATGCACGTGCGAAGAAGTTAACCGTTCAACATTTGACGAATTACCCTATTTGCGCACCAATTTTAAGTTTTCGATTGTTATTGATTTGGGTACATGTAATTAATTTAAAGAGCACCCTATGTTTTTGATTTTTTTCCTAGTTCACTTATAAAAACCCAGATTAATCCACCTAGCGATGATGTTGCCTTTGTCGTGTATCATACAATTTATTGAAAAAATCACATTAGAAAGGTCAGAAAAGCATTTTAGGGAAATAGATCGCATGTTTTCTATCATTTTGCATTAATTAATAAGTATTGATTCCATCCATGAAAAAAAATCGATTTAGAATTTTTTTCCAAGGACCGTCCGATTGGGCAAATTATCAATAGCAAACAATGGGACCGCATTTCCCGTCGAATGCAACTTGTGCGAGTAAATCGGGTAATGCTAAGTTCCAAAAAGTGTGTCTACAAAATTTGTACACATACACACGTACAGACATCACCTCGGTTCGTCGAGCTGAGTCGATCGGTGTATAACACTATGGCTCTCCGGGCCTTCTATCAAAAGTTGGTTTTTGGAGTAATCATATAGCCTTTCGGTACAACTTTGTTGTACAAGAAAGGCAAAAATATTTTATTAGTAGAAGCATAAGTGCTATTATAGAAACTATTTTATCTAACATATGAGTTATCTATTACTGAAACTTTATATTATATTAGTATATAGTATATTATCATGATGTGGACGGATTTCGGTCCCACACGATAACGACACACAAAAAATGGACATCCAGATCCAGATGCAAAAACAACTCGCAGCGCCACCACTGGACGTACGATCCAATGGCAGTAGGCTAGGTGCTTCAACGAATACAGAACAGAAGCTCCGACTGTGCCTACTGGAACGCGAATTTTCATAAATTTCTCGTCACCGGAATTTAATTTTTTTAAATGCTGTGTTTGGTATTTTTGTACACATGCTGCTTGCATGAACGAACAGCATCTACCTACATACAACATGAGTCGTTCGTACTATATGGAGCACATGCTTGGTGTGAGGGACTACCGAAACATGGTCATGTTTTCGAAATAAAGCAATGCAATATGTCGCATTCACTTCAGTTGTTCTGGCGACAGCATTGAAAGGCAAAAAGTGTATCATGAACAAGAGTAGGAAAACTCATGAATGATTTATTTACGTAGGCTTCATCAAGAATTTCGTTCAGAAAAAAAGTACATAGAAACACCACAATAAACTCTTTGAAAATCAAATTATTATATTGGGGTTCACCAATCATAAGACGAGTTTAGTACTATTTCATTTAATTCCACCACGTACGGGGAATCGTTCATGGGCTGAAAATCTCCTTAATAAAAAAAAATCCACCACGTTATAATCTTTACAAATACATTTTTCAACCTCAACTGTAAGTCGGGTCAAATACGAGACACTTAAAACGGCCTTACATTTGAGATCGAAATATGTCTTTGTAAATATTACAACGTGGTGGAATAGAATGGAAACACTAAAATCGTCTTCATTGCTCATTGGAGCGCAGCATTTCCGGAAGGCCACATTTGAAAACATTCCTCTAAAAGAACTTGATAAATTCCTTTCGTTATTGGAATCAAAATAATATGAAGATTGGATTTCAAGACACTTTTTTAATCTTAATCAAGGAAGTAGGACAAAAGGAATTTCCATTAAATGAGCAGAAAGGATGCATAGATCGAATATGGAGATAAGGTTTGCAACTGTATTAAAAGTCTTCAACAGTTTTTTTCTCATGATTTTGAAAGGTCACCTTTCAATCTGAAAAATATCTTCATCTTACCTCACTCTTCAATCTGTTAATAGCATGGAACCATGCTCAGCTCGTGGTCCTACATGCCATAATCAACCATCGCCCATAATTTGAATATCTATCTCCTGCTGACCAGTGTGCCCGTCCTGTCAGCTGATGTTAAATTCTCTTTCATCGATGTGCAACTACGCTCGACATCTGGGAAAGGTGATACCTGGACTTGGACTTCGTTTCACTGGATCAGCTATGATGGTACATATCATAATCAAGCACAGAGGGTGCACCCTTTCACATTGAACTGTACCGAACTGCAAATATGTTGAGTCGGGTGAGGCATAGGAGAAAAATCAAATTAAATTAAGATGATTGCTTCCATGTGCACAGTGAGTGGGTTCCGTATATCAAATCGGTTTGGCTGACAGCAAACACTATGGTCCTTCGTTTACTCACGTTACAGTCTGCGGTGGTGGCATTTCTCGCGTTGCAATGCGTGACGCCCTTATCCGACCTCAAGATGTAAGTCGTGACCGAAATGCGTCGTTCCGTTGCCGCACGCTTCTGCCGCTCAGCTGAGGCCGAAAGCGTTTGTTTGCGTTGGCAGACGGCGTCAATTGTGCTGCGTATACTGCTCGGGTACTACATAGAAGAAATTGACTTATTGGGGTCGATCGGGGCCAGATGGACTTTCACTTGGGGGTGGAGTGGAATTTTGTCGGTGTGGTTATGGATTGAGAATAATTTGAACAATGCGGCCGATGATGTAGATCGCTCTGAAAGACAGGCAAAGCTGTTTTCCCCTTCATTATCATTCAACCATTTAGCTTTGATTGGTTTTCATTTGGGCGGATAAAGCACATGAACGTGAAGTTCCTTTCTAGTGGGCAATGATTTGACATCTGATTTTTGCAGAAAATAGTGACATAAAAGCTGCATAACCAATAGCGTAGAAGTATGATAATTGTTTATAGCCTTACAATACAAGGTTACATTGTTTTTTTTTAATTGAAAACTGACTCGGTTGGCTTGAATTTCGTTACGGTTTTAATGCAACGTACACACCAGTCAAGCAGTTTGACGAACATTGACTCCACTCCCAAGAAAACGCTTCGGTTGCTGCTTTGTTGGAACGTGTGTGAAGTTGTTCGAACAACCATTTGACAGTTGGCGGCTCGGTTGGAAAAAATTAAAACGGTTTGATTTTGGTTTGAGTTGTCGGGGGTGGAGTCAAGGTTCCCAGATCATGTTTGAGCATTTGTAGTGAAGTTGCACAAACCCCCATATATTTTTTGATGGTTGGTGCTCAAGTTGGCGCTTCGGTCGTTCGTGTGTGATATTGTTGGTCGAATAAATTGATTGTTCGTGCCGCTGTTGGTAAAACTTGATGGATGTTGGAATAAACGAGAAGTGGAGTCAATGTTGGTCAAACTGCTTGACTGTGTGTACGTTCCATAACGTGTTTAGTTGTAAAATGTTTGATATCCCCCATCGTAGCTTGTGAAATTGAGGACGTGATTTCTAAGACAAGAAGACTAGAAGACAAAAAGACTAAAAAACAACAAATTTGGAACTATTCCATGAGAAGCTCTGTTGAGCATCGAGTGGAATAAGCCACAAACATGTCAGTCCAATACCCAGATCATTCCGTAAACATCGTGTTCTAGGCTTTGGTTACGTCTGGCGATGATGGACGATCCATTTTTTTTCTCCTCTCGCTCTCCAACTGAAGCAGCTATAACACTGCAACCCAAGTAATTGCTAGCCAAGCAAATTGTTTGTCCACCCCATCAATTGCGGATGCCCAACGTCCATTCCATGTGTGGAAAGCTAATCTTCTTCTATCTCCCGCAGCGACTGACGGCCCGCAATTCGCCGCACCGTCTCCTGTGCTTCGAAAATGCCATTCCGAACAAATCGTCGAGACATAAATAACCTATTATTACCTCAACCTTCTTGGTCCACGTGGGCTCAGTCTCAGCATGTGTGCAAGTGAATTCCAAACGGAAAGGACAGCCGACCCACCCATGGACGATTGGGAAAAGCGGGATTCTATCTCCACTTCCCGATAAATCTAACGTCCAAAATCCGCAAGATAAATAAATTGATTTTCGGAAACTGTGTGATAGGGAGAGGAACTGCAAAAAATATCCTTTTCAGGGAATCGTGGTCTCGCCACCAACCGCAGCACTGCAATTGACAGTTATTCTATTAACTGCGGAAGGTGAATCAGGCAAGGATGGGCAGCGGCAGCCACCGCACCGGAGTGTTCCGGGATGGTGGTGGATCCAAACTTCAAACTCCACTGACTGTCGGTCGGGTGGGCTTTTATGTCGATGTCATTGATGTTGCAAAAGGTCGTCGCCGGTATATGAAGTGACGATGGGAAAATTGAACTGCCAAACGGGACAAAGACGAGCCCGACAGAGGGTAAATTAAGCGTGCAAAGACAGGACCATGCTCTTTTGGTGCCGGCCTTTGTTGTCAGGAAAAGTGTCAGAGTTCGCCTTTGAAGTTGCAGAGACTCGTCGCTTCAATTATTTTGCTGGAGCTTTGCAGGGCTCAATATCCGTTTACACTTGATGTTTAATTTATTCTCTTTTCATGATGTTGTAACACTGCAACTCAGGAGTAGGGCCGAAATTCGTTAAATATTTGATATTTTTGTAGCTCAGAGCTTTCATACAACTATAGACTTAAATAGCAATATAATATTGAACAATGAACAGATTGCAACTAAATGCCATATAAAAAAACAATCCACTTTACTGTCGGTCACAGTGATTATCTTGCACCGTGGTTTAAACATTCTAAGGTTAAAACTACTCAAATGTTATGATTAACAGTGCATCTGTTACAAAAACGATTTTAATTTAAAATGATCGCAAATTGCAAAACTCAACTGTTCAATGTTCAACAAAATATTTCCGAAATCTAAATTGGACACTCCATCCTCATTTAATTAATTATGCAAAGGAGTACGCATGATGATGATATGACGGAAGAGGAAAACTAATGTTTTTCCAAGCCGTATATAACTAATAGTTCAATCAAAGTTTTCTAATTAAGTCAAACTTATGCAACATTCATGAACAGTTGTTAGATGAGCCCCCGGAAAAGGAAATTTGAATAGTACTTTATCAAACCAAAACGAGCATCCTTTCTCTTTATTTCGAACAGGTGCGCCATGTCTAGCAAGAACACCCAAATTGGGTGAAGGGAACCTTTCTTCGATGTGCCGAGTCGAGTCATTTGCTGTCTGTCATGTTGCGGACGACAGGTCAACCTCAAGTGTTTAACAGTAAACATACTTGCACACACCTTTTGCCAGCCGAAGGCAGCTAGACCGAGATCCGTTTTACTGCTCCCGAATAGGGAAATGGTTTGCTTTTCTAGGAAGATACCTTCTGGTGCACCCCAAACAAACCACATCCCATCCAAAAAACAACCACTTTTTAGAAAACCGCAGTCAACTGCAGACACTTGCTATTAGGTGGTGTGACTTCTATCATTCTTGAATTGCTTAATTCGAATCACGCCATTTGAGGAGATGTCGACTTGATCCCCCTGACAAGGCAATCAAATCCAGAAGCAAAAGTACTTTTTCCCACTCATTTGAAGTCAATTAAAACATGTAGCTACAGCTTTAGGGGCCCTCCTTAGCCGTGTGGTAAGACGCGCGGGTACAAAGCAAGACCATGCTGAGGGTGGCTGGGTTCGATTCCCGGTGCCGGTCTAGGCAATTTTCGGATTGGAAATTGTCTCGACTTCCCTGGGCATAAAAGTATCATCGTGTTAGCCTCATGATATACGAATGCAAAAATGGTAACCTGGCTTAGAAACCTCGCAGTTAATAACTGTGGAAGTGCTTAATGAACACTAAGCTGCGAGGCGGCTCTGTCCCAGTGTGGGGACGTAATGCCAATAAGAAGAAGAAGAAGAAGAAGCTACAGCTTTACTGACTGACGGGATAGTGGTGCAGTGGGCACATGACTGACATCAAATTACCTGTGACCAACTTGGTTTTCCGTTAGGTTGAAAGAATGTTTGCAAAGAAAAAAGGTTCAAAGAACTCTCAAGCAAATGAACAAGCACTCTCACCCTAAGTTCTTCATGGATGTTAAGCAGCAGAAGAAAAAAAATCATCTCAGGAAGGTAGGTGCTGCACTTGTTAGCACCTGATTCCATCAAATTGCATCGCCAGTCGGTGCGAAACTTTTCACTTAACACCGTCATTACCGGTACCGGCGACCGACGATGCTGAATGACTTGGCTATTAGCGATTATGACTTACTGGTTGTGTGGGAGGATGCTGACGGCGAAGAAGGCAGTCCGTTCTGATTTTACACAAAATCGATGATCCTTTCACCTAATGCATTTCAGTCTGAGTGAAGGAAAAGTGGGAACTGAACTGGTGCTTATTTAGCAGGTGTTATGGGGAATAAGACGCAACAAAGGAAATGAGCTTTGCACCTTTTATGGAAATGTTCTGAGCTTCAACCAACCACTGACTGGTAGGTAACTATACCACGTTAGAAGTGCTGGCACTTCGAAATAATATTCATGTAATCATTCTCTCGACAAATGGAGGTAAAAGTAGGCTTCGGCTAAGCAAGACAGTTTATTTTTTTTGCCTCTGTCATTTTTTTCGTTCTTTTCGAATTCAAAGTTTGTGAAAATTTTAATATTCGGCGAACTTAATATTGAGTCAACCACCTCATATGATGATGCCGACTCTGGACCTATCTGCAGTGCAAATCTCACATGTCCGGCTCGACTCCTACCCCAACGGTAACCCAGGACCTCTTCATCAACCATACTAGCACCGGACACAGTACCATGAACCAGCTCTTATCAGCAGCAGAGAAGAAGATACTATTTCTGCTATAGAAGAAATGATTGCGACGGTGGCAGTGGCATCGAAACCGGAACAAGGTACAAGTCCCTTTCCTAGCTAGGAAAGAGAACGAAGGCTTCAAGCGGCCGCAATAATCAAGATGGCTAATGTGGCGGATGTTGCCGCTAGATATTATCACGGTTGCCGACCTGTAACATGTAGAAATAGATGCATGAAATCACGATTACATTATTCGAAGGTTGAAGATTTTGTAGAAGTATTTCTTCCGAACGACAAGTTTGCCATGTTAATGCTGTGAAGTGGAGTTCTAAGTATCATCTTATTTTCATATTCTCATTATATTACTATATGTTTCATTTGTTTTCTGTACAGCGAGGTTGCTTTTAACGTGAAGTAATTTCTTGTCTCATTGTTTCATAGATTACAAAGGCCTTAGCGTGCAAATAAGAATGACAAACGTTATTTCTCTGTCGCGTCTATCTGTGAGGTAGTGAACACATGCAAACATTTGAAACATCACCCTACTCTAGCGCATGTCAAAATTGCCAATCTATATTGCAGGTTAAGTTATCCAGACCATCGCTTAATAAGCGACTTCAGTGTATGTTCTTATTTCCTATTTATTCAATAGTTTTTCTTCATTTTCTCTTTTCACATAAAGTGAGGATTTTCTTCTGATTTCCTATATTCAACTATACCTTTCAAATTTTGCAGGTCCTAAAATTTAAATCGAGTTTGTACATTTCCCCGACAAGCGTTTTCAAGCCTTTCGTTTTCGACAAGCGTTTCTTTCAATAAATGGCTTGACTCAAACTTTAAGAAAATAAGGGATACTTTAGTTTAAATTAATCATGGTCACCCGTTGATAATGAGGAAAACCAAATAACATATTGATTTTTAAACAAAATCACTCATGTTGTAATGTGTGATGCTGCCTTCTGTCTTTTTATCTCATCTTTTCAGAATTCAAGAATTATGTTTTCCAATATTTGAACACTTCCTACTTTCAAATGCTCGAGGATATTGACTCAATACTGTGAACGCACTAGAATCAATTTCAATGCGGCAGTAGCCATTACAGTAACAGCAACCAGGACTTCAAAAGGCACTAACCCAACGAGAACTTTCGCAGCAGCCAAGCCACAGTTGGGCCAAAGACTAAACGGAAGCAAAGGGGGATCATAGGTGCAAAACTCTGGATAAACTAAATTGGTGAGCACGTTCCAATTCTTCACTTTTCTTATTGCTTCACCAATATATGAATTTTAAAAATTGAGCACTAAATACGTATATGGCATAGTTTGCTGCTATTGCTGCGGATATTGTTGGAGTCTCAGATATCCTGTTCAAGCTTTAGTTAGCAACGGTGGCTCTTCTCGACCTTCTACTCCCTGAGTAGTTAGTACGAATAAGGGCGTCCTTGTGAAGTTTTGCTGTACCTGTTATGATCAACTAGTACATCCCATCCCCTACACTTTCTGAAGCAACATTTCTTGCTTCAGAAGTGAATCCTTTTTGTAGTACTAGTCTTCTTAACAAAAAGGGCACCATAACGGAGCATGAGATCTGATCAAATTATTCGTAGTACTGCTTGATCAACGCCCCCGGCTGGGTGAGGGATAGAGGATGAAGCACACACACACAATCATTCTCTCGACAAATGATGTTACAACTTCGATTTGTCAGTAGCAACCATAGCAACAGTTCAATAACTACATATCTAGACCAACATTTGAAAAGGGCGGAATTCCATTAACATGAAACCGAGAAAATTGCTCTCCAAGTTTCGAGCTTGTAAATCAATTCCTATTTAGTGAATACTCAATAAAAATTGAACTTTTTGCATAATATAGATGAAAACTACCTTTCTCTTCGATGTGCTATGCCAAAATATGCAGCTAAGTGTATATTAGCTTCAGAAATGAAAATTACATGCACTACGCCCAAAATCAAAGTCTTACTGGAAATACGCCATGGAAATTAGTCTTGTTACCAACTGCCTGTGTTGTTCCGCCCAACGTTTCACCGATAAATTGCCTACTTTTAGGTTATTTCTCTACAGCTTGAATTGCGTAGCACGTACCAAGAAATAAATCAATTAAAACATTAATTTTTAAGCTTTTCATCATAGATTAGGAGAAAAACAGGGGGCCACGTATGTATTTTCTATATTGGGGTACATTTTACGATTGCGAAAAATTGAAAAACTTCACGAAAATATGATGGACTTGAACGTTAATATCTCAGCCATTTCTCTATGGATTCTCTATTTTCTTGGACCATTCGATCAAGGAAGAGTCAATTCATCATATCCAATGTATTAAATAAAATATATTGATAATTATTTACTATTGATAATTTTCTAACAGTTTCGCAATGGGTTTCGTTGAATTAACCAAACCTATAAGTGCATCGCCTTGAAGTCAAATTAATGCAACAATAAGTTTAGTTCTAATCCTCAGTCTGCAGCCGTAAACCTTCAGCATTGATTACGGTTGTTGGAAGCGGTTGCTGTAGAAAATTCAAACGCAACGATACCGAGGGTTAATCCTGAGACTTTGAGAAGAGTAAAATATCATTGTACTAAAGACACACAAACAAATAATACTCATTACATACATGGTTCTCCATCACCTTTGCGTACAACCCCATTGGGCTGCACCTTTAAGTTTTTATATCGTTTTACAATCGATTTTACTAATTCAAATTAAACTAATATAAACAGCATATGGTAAATCACTTCTGGGGGTGACTGATTCTTAAAGAACGTCTCTCAAATAATTGGTCTTAAAGCTTGCCTCAACTCGGCTAGTACTGATCCACTCACTGAAAGGCATTAGTAATGATGCTAATGTTTCATTTTACATGACCTGACTGAAGTAGATTTGCTTCCAAATAGTTTCATGTTACATATGCGCAAAACTGCTATTAATATACATTTTTTAGGTTTCATAACGAAAATGCGCTTTTGTTAGGTTTCCAGTAAGGAACCAAAAAAGAAATTAATAAAATCTATTTAATTATGATTTTTATGCATTATTAGGGTTTAATAGAAACAAACGTGGTATCTAATCACTTCTATGCTATTCCAGTGTACACATTGAACAAAAATTTAAAGGTACAGAGCTCTCGCGGGAGCCTGCATCTAATTATTTTCGAAAGGCGTATTTCCACTATAAACCTTTCAACAGGCTGATGTACGCGCCGTAACAGCAACAGCTCCAGCAAAAGGTAGGAAATCCTTGTTTCGTATTTCTCATTAAAATATTCATTATTACAGCAAATATAAGTGAAAATGCAGTAAATATTGACTCAATATAAAGGATAGAGTAAACCCTACCTTATTCACACAAATTTCGCTAAGTTCCTATGCTTTTGAAAGAATAGCGTAAGAACCATGTTTGGTGAATATAACCAGGATGGAAATCCGCCATTTTTCAAGTATCTCAAAATAACTTTTACTGATAGAAAATTTTATTTTTTCATTACTATGGGCTAGTTTGCACCATATTCTATGTATTCAAAGAAAATCTGCAATGTTTACATTTTGGCTGATCCGCCCTTTTCAAATGTTGGTCTAGATATGTTATGTCGCTATTCTATGTCACGCGTCAATCATTTTATGTCAGAAGCATTTTATGCAAAATTGCACCGTTGTGTAGCTGTCATTCAATATTACTGTCTTCATATACCTATGATGGATTGCTGACCAATACATTATGGCAAATTGTTGAAACCTTCCGAAAGGTACTGTTACGGTGGATAATGCCGAACCCATCTAGGCGGTGTAACGGGATGGATTTTTGACAACCCGGTCACCGCGGTGGTTAGTGTATGTACTTATGAGAGGGAAACAATAATCAGATTTGTTTTGATTGAAAGGAGATTGAAAGGAGATAGAAAGAAGAGACGAAATTAACACGAAATTTAAATTATACGGTTTAGGAAGTGTGAAGTAGTTTATTGCGTTAAATTGGATTTGTATCCCATTATCCGTGAGTATTGAATTCGATTATAGTGATATGTACTAAATTTGGATATTTATGTAGGGCTACGATTTGTATTATTACGCTCACGGCGAGGCATTGGAAGAACATATTGTTAGTAATAGGGTGACCAATGTGAGTAGATTTAAAGTTATTTTTCTTGAATGATTCCTACGGTCGCACGGTGGAGTAGCTAGAATAAATGGCTGGGCAAAAACCCTTTCTCGTTTTTCGAACTTTTGCATGGTATTACATTATCAGAATATTCTTAAATATTATATCCATTATGTATCATTGAAATTTTTACGTTTGTTCCTTATTAGTATTAATGACAACCTATCAAAAATCATGTTACTTTGATGGTTTTTAGCGTGCCGTAAGACAAAGATTAGTTACCACTGCTGACTAATCTAAAAAACACACATAATATTAGGTTTATAGTACACAAAACATCATTTATGCACTGCCCTAGGACCTCCATGAGTTTAAATGAATTATATTTAACATTAAAATATTTTTTCATAAACATAAACAACATGGAGTTTTTGACATTTTTTAACAAACTTCATTATTAAAAAAAAGTAGAAGTACTCCCTCGTATTCCGCTACGAGATTGTACACACATGAAAATATAGGCTTTCATCTTTCTATTGCGGGTTAAAGATCATCCGCACTCGTCCGCAAACGAATTTGCGAGTAACTTCAAAATAGGTTGTTTTCATATTTTCCGCCATTGTTTTCAACAGTATATAGGCAAAAAAATTCCGCGGATAACTTTTTCTGGTCTTTGAGGCATTTGACACATAGACATGATTGAATACAATAGTAACATACTCTGTTTTTTGTTATTCATTCGTTCATTTGGTAGGCTCAAATGCTGTAGGGCGTTACGGAGCCGATTAAAGAAAAACTTTTTAATACAATTTTGTAACCTAACGCTCAGATAATTATGTTAGTTTGGAGTATCTGCTACTCATTTAAATCTCTACAAAGCATGGCGCATGCTTCATTATCTTTTATCTCCTTTCCACTAACCAATCTTATGAAAAATCAAAAAATCAAGTGTATTGAATTTGGCGATTGCATTGACAACAGATATGTAAATCTCGATATAACTTAAATACATCATAGTTAATATTATATATACAAGTTGAAGCATAGAAATAATATGGGGTAGGGGATAAAACAGGCAAGTGCCATCTCAAGCTAAATAGAAGCAATTCGAATTTGGTCTTAAGTGAAGTAACCACTTGAGGCAACCTTGTACATACGACCAAAACAGGAAATAGAAAGAAACATTTCCTCTCCAAAAATAATCGATACTATGTTATTTGTAAGATGAAGATGATTTAAGCAAAAAATTTAAGAACGACCCATAAGGGTGCAAAAACAATTGCCAGACTTTTGTTTAATCAATTTCAAAGTTTCCGATGCAGCTGATGTTATGCGTGAGTGATCAGTGGTGATTGTACGTTCTGGGTAGCTTTCGCTGCTAAAAATATAATAAACTTGTGAAATAGGAGCTAAAAATCTAATGTTTTGTTTTGAATCGATTAATGTTTACCTTTCTGTCATAGGCCCTTATCAAATGCCACGCGAGATTTTTTCATTTTTCACGTTTCCCATGCGAATTAAGGACAAAAGTGAGTAAACAGATGAACTGTCATGGAGCTGTCGCTTCTGTATCAGTTTATAATAACGCTGCTCATTTTTTGAACGTATCAAGAAAGGTAATTTATCACTGGTAGGTGAATTTGCACCTGTAAAAATGTTCGAAAATCGATTGTTAATATGTTTTTGCATCATATATGCAAAACCTACCAGAAAACGCCGAAATATAATTTTGGCCAAGATTTTGGTCTAGTTACCCCTTAGTGGGTCGTGGAAAATCCCGACAGCAGGTCGTATAAATCGGTTAGTTCATCCGGCAGGACCAGTTCCAGTGCTCGAGCGAAGAGAGCACAACTACAAATAGACAAGCTGGAGACACAGAAAGCTCTAGCTCTGAAGCGTTTGGAATTAGAGAACAAGAAGCTGCAGTTGGAAGAAGAAATGCTTGAGAAGCAGTTTCAGTTGCGGGAAGAGATGGTGTCGGACGATGGAAGCGATACACGGAGCGAGCTCTCGGAGCGCAACTCTCGCAGGAAAGTGGAGGATTGGCAGAGGAAGCAGAATGATGTTCTAAGCTCGACGATCGGTGTGACTACACCGAACAAAACGGATACCGGCATTCCGATTGAAACCACGACGACGTCCAGAATAGAAGAAAATCAGGGCGGCGATTTGCAGCCGACTGGAGTCATTTTGGACAGGGCGTTAGCAGGTATTAATCTTGAAGATAGTGCTAGGGCAGTTCCGTTAGGAGGTATGATAGGGAGAACATCAGAGGTCGTTAAACATACAGGCGCTATTAGAAAGTCAATATTGCCCGTTGCTCCCCCTGTGTCTTCATCACCTATTGTGAGCGGGAACAAAAGATACTCTCTTGAATTCGTTTCTCCACCTCCCCTTCTTGATAGTGCTCTGAATAATCTCAACAATAACATTACGAATTCCCGGCCTATCTCCAGTCAAATTATCAGTGGACTTACGATGTCGAACCATGCGCGAAACGATTTAATCGCGATTGATAGTGTAAATCATGATGGTACTTCTAACACAGTGGCTGCAAATCCGCCCGTTAGGGAAAGGCTTTTGTCAAAACGGTTCGAGCCATTGTCCAGTAGTCATCAAGAACTGCCGCCGGCGGTTCTTCAGTCGGAGCGATACCATGGGGAGAGGATGTCAACCATAGCAAGGCAACCAATCCTGGATCCAAATATGGGCCCTGCATCGAGCGGCAGGCCGAATGGCTGGGGTCCAAGTCCACAACAAATCGCAGCCAGGCAGGTAATATCCAAGGATCTGTTGACATTCACTGGAAACCCGGAAGACTGGCCTCTTTTCATCAGCTTGTTTATCAACTCTACCGACGCGTGTGGGTACTCAGACGCGGAGAATCTGGCTAGGTTGCAAAGGAGCTTGAAAGGAAATGCTCTTGAGGCGGTGCTCAGTCGTTTACTGCTCCCGTCTTCGGTGCTCAGTGTTATTGCTACACTAGAGACTCTTTACGGTAGACCAGAGCTACTAATATACACGCTGCTGCAAAAAGTACGTGGAACTCCGGCTCCGAAGCAGGATCGGTTGGAGACTTTGATTGGATATGGGATGGCGGTGCAAAGCCTCAGCGATCACCTAGAGGCAGGAGGGCACCAAACCCACCTCGATAACCCGATGCTGCTGTTCGATTTAGTGGACAAGCTGCCGCTAGCATGAAGCTAGACTGGTCACTGTATAAACAACGGTGTACGGTCGTGAATATACTGTCATTCTCGCAATACATGGCAACCTTGGTGAGAGCAGCGACGGACGTAACTCTACACTGCGAACCGAAGCAGCCACAACAGTTGCAGCAACGCGGAGAGAAGGGTAACAAAGATAGGAATTTCTGTGGCGCGCATTCCACTGAAGAGGCAACTAAAGTGCCGCGGAAAGAAGATGTCATCTGCAAAGACAAGACGGAGTCACCGTGCCCCCTCTGCCTAATCTGTAAGGACCCTAATCATCGAGTGAAAAACTGTACCGTGTTTGTACCGTGGAAAAGGTTGGACGAGCGTTGGAAACTCACGGAACTTCTGGGATTGTGTCGTATCTGCTTGGGTTTGCATGGCAAGCGTCCGTGCAGAATTCGGCAGAAGTGCGAGATCGATGGATGTCAGCTTCGGCATCATTCCCTCTTGCATTCGAAGCAGGGGATAAGCGAAAGTAAGCAAGAGGAAATGGAATCGAAACCAGGCCCGTCTAGCGCGATTACAAACCACCACTTTGTTGGGAAAGCGGCACTATTTCGTATTATTCCGGTGGAGCTGCAAGGCAATGATCGGTCTGTGACAGCCTACGCGTTTCTGGACGACGGATCGGCAAAGACGGTGGACGAGGAGATCGCGAAGCAGCTGGGAGTGACTGGTGAAACGCTGCCGCTGTGTCTGCAGTGGACTGCCAACGTAAAACGAGTCGAAGCGAATTCACAGCAAGTTGCATTAGAAATATCAGGCGAAGGCGGCGAAGCTAGATTTCCCTTGAGAGACGTACGGACGGTACGCAAGCTGGATCTGCCACGACAATCATTGCGTTACTCGGAGTTAGCGCAAGTATTTCCGTACCTACAGGGATTGCCGATTAAAGGATACGAAAACGCTCTGCCTCGAATCCTCATCGGAAACGACAACGCGCATGTTACAGCGATGCTGAAGGTTCGGGAAGGCCAGCCAGGAGAACCAATCGCAGCTAAATCGCGACTCGGGTGGACCGTCCACGGATCCCAAATCGGAGGTGTTACTCACGCGCACAGCTTCCATGTTTGTGAATGCCGGGATGACAAGAAGACGCTGCAGGATCTATTGAAGCAGTACTTTGCGTAGAAAGCCTGGGGGTCGACATTGTGACATATCCGGAGTCGGAGGAAGTGCGACGAGCGAAGCAGATACTGGAAAATACCACGAAACGAGGCAACGGTTCGAGACCGGACTGTTATGGAAGTACGAATGTTTTGAGTTCCCGGACAGTTACGCAATGGCGGTTCGACGGCTGAAATGTTTGGAGCGGCGTATTAGTAGAGACCCAGTGGTTGGCGAGAGTGTTCTGCAGCAGTGGTCCGAATATCAGGCAAAGGGTTACATCCATAAAGCGACCCCGAGGGAGCTCGAGGGAGCAGATCCGAAGCGGACGTGGTATCTACCGCTAGGAATCGCTATTAATCCTAAAAAGCCTTCGAAAATTCGAATATTTTGCGACGCAGCGGCTAAAGTAGACGGCATCTCGCTAAACACGATACTCTTAAAAGGACCGAACCTACTGAACACGCTATTGGATGTCCTCTTCGGATTTCGAGAAAAAAGAATCGCTCTCTGCGTCGATCTGAAGGAAATGTTCCATCAAATTCAGATTCGGCCGGAAGATCGCCACTCTCAACGTTTGCTATGGAAAGAAGATTCAACTAAATCACCGGACGTGTACCTTATGGATGTCGCGACGTTCGGAGCGGCATGTTCACCCTGTTCGGCACAGTTTGTTAAGAACCGAAACGCCAAGGAGCATTCGTTGAAGTATCCGAAAGCGGCTGATGCCATAGTACGGAAGCACTATGTGGATGATTATCTCGATAGCGCGGACACGATCGAGGAAGCAGTGAAGATAGCATTGGAAGTCAGGCATGTTCACTCTCTCGGGGGATTCCACTTGCGAAACTGGCTGTCAAATTCCAAAAAGGTTCTTGAACGGGTCGGGGAGAACGATACAGCAATTCAAAAGAGTCTCCAGTTAGACAGCAGAAGCGCTACAGAACGAGTGCTAGGCATGTTTTGGAAACCGGAGAAAGATGTGTTCACCTTTTCGACGAAGCTAGCGATTGAAACGCAGCATCCTACGAAGCGGCAAGCATTGCGCGTCGTGATGAGTCCGTTCGACCCAGCCGGGTTATTATGCTTCTACCTTGTTCACGGGAAAATTCTAATCCTGAAGCTATGGAGAGCGAAGACCGATTGGGATCATCAGATACCGATAGCACTAAAAGAAAATTGGACGCGCTGGACAGACTTGTTTCAACACCTGAAGAAGTTCGAGTACCTCGCTGTTATTTTCCGCATCATGCGCTCGAAGATCTTATTAAGCTACAACTGCACATTTTCGTCGATGCCAGTGAAGAAGCGTACGCATGCGTAGCGTATTTCCGGGCGGAGTTTCCAGGTGGAGTAGAGCTAGCGTTAGTTGGAGGGAAATCAAAAGTAGCACCTCTGAATACAGTATCGATCCCACGACTCGAACTGATGGCTGCAACGATTGGAGTACGGTTCCTGAAATCCACTCGGAAAGGGCATTCGCTAAAAATCGACAAAGCAGTTTTATGGAGTGACTCCAAGACTGTGCTGGCATGGATAAATGCAGATCATAGGAACTATCGACAGTTCGTCGCATGTCGCGTGGGTGAAATACTATCTAAGTCGGACGTTGAGCAATGGCGATGGGTGCCGACTAAGGAAAACCCGGCCGATTTGGCCACTAGGTGGGGAAAAGGTCCCTGCTTATATCCTAGTGGCTTATGGTTTAGAGGACCAGCTCTCTTGTGTTTGCCGGAAGACAAATGGCCCAATGAAGTGAAGCCGTCAAAACAGACGACGGAGGAAGAGTTGCCGCCATGTCTCGTGCATACGGAGACGACTGTGGATTTGGTGATCGACTGGGCGCGCTTCTCCAATTGGACACGTTTACTACGTTCTGTGGCATTTGCTCTCCGATTTTCCCAGAATCTACGGAAAAAGGTGAAAAAGCAGGCGACGACGGCTGGACCGTTGACACAGCAAGAGATAGTGCTAGCGGAGCTGGTTATATTCCGCATGGTGCAAAGCGAGCAATATTCCGACGAAGTAGCCGTCTTACACAAGGAGCGAAATTAGCAGATGATGCCGAATTCAGCAAGTTTGGAGCGTACGAGTAAGATCCGAAATTTGACACCGTACATAGACGACGACGGAGTGCTTCGGTCGGAATCCAGAATCTTCGCTGCGACGTTCGTGTCACATGATACCAGATTTCCGATCATCTTTCCGAAGGAACACTTAGTGACCCGACTGCTACTACAATGGTATCATCGGAGATTCCTACACGCAAACGGTGAGACGGTTGTGTATGAAGTGAGACAACGCTTCCATGTGCCGGCCCTCCGTGCTCAGGTGCGCAAGGCGGCCAAATCTTGTCATGAGTGCAAAGTGAAGAAGGCGGTTCCAGAAGTTCCCCGAATGGCTCCACTTCCTGCGGCGAGACTAAAACCGTACGAGCGTCCATTTTCTTACGTGGGCCTCGACTACTTCGCAGTTCGGGTAAACAGGAATACGGTGAAGAGATGGATAGCATTGTTTACTTGCCTTACCACGCGTGCCGATCATCTGGAGATAGCCCATTCGCTTTCTACCGAGTCTTGCATGCAAGTTGTGCGACGGTTTATCGGTCGCAGGGGCTCGCCGGTAGAGATCCGCAGCGATAGAGGAACGAGCTTTGTGGGGGCGAATAATGAACTGCGTATGGAGATGTCCGCGATGAACGGGCGGCTTGCCGAAACGTTTACGAACACGACTACACGCTGGGTGTTCAATCTGCCGGCTGCGCCACACATTGGTGGTTCTTGGGAACGATTCGTTAGGTCTGTTAAAACGGCGATGGCAGCAATCAAAACTACTGAAATCCCGAAGGAAGAGGCGTTAGCTACATTTGTCGTAGAGGCCGAGAGCGTGGCTAATTCCAGGACACTGACGTTCATTCCTTTGGAAAGCGAACAGCAGGAGGCCCTTACGCCGAACCATTTTATCCTGTTGAGTTCTACTGGAGTGGTGCAACCACCGAAGATGCCGGCAGATCCAGAGATTACTAGAGGTCAGCAGAGCAGACTGGCAACTCTGCCGGTCCATGGTAGACCAGTTTTGGAGAAGATGGATACGGGAGTACCTGTCGACTATTGCACGGCGGACCAAGTGGTTTGAAGAAGTGAAGCCGATAGGAGTAGGGGATTTAGTGATCGTAGTTGAAGAGAAGGTACGTAACGGACGGCTACGTGGAAGAGTAGTGGAGGTCAGCGAAGGACGTGATGGAAGAGTAAGTGACGCGGTAGTGCAGACGACAGCCGGTCTTATGCGGCGACCGGTGGCGAAGATTGCGCGACTGGATGTAGAAGGTGGTAAAGCTGATTAGTAGCTGTTTAGCAGCTGAACCAGCCTTATGGGTTGGGGAAGTGTTACGGTGGATAATGCCGAACCCATCTAGGCGGTGTAACGGGATGGATTTTTGGCAACCCGGTCACCGCGGTGGTTAGTGTATGTACTTATGAGAGGGAAACAATAAT
Source organism: Armigeres subalbatus (assembly GCF_024139115.2). Classification (NCBI taxonomy): domain Eukaryota; kingdom Metazoa; phylum Arthropoda; class Insecta; order Diptera; family Culicidae; genus Armigeres; species Armigeres subalbatus. The sequence continues at coordinate 445,163,140 of NC_085140.1, forward strand.
CAGATTTGTTTTGATTGAAAGGAGATTGAAAGGAGATAGAAAGAAGAGACGAAATTAACACGAAATTTAAATTATACGGTTTAGGAAGTGTGAAGTAGTTTATTGCGTTAAATTGAATTTGTATCCCATTATCCGTGAGTATTGAATTCGATTATAGTGATATGTACTAAATTTGGATATTTATGTAGGGCTACGATTTGTATTATTACGCTCACGGCGAGGCATTGGAAGAACATATTGGTAGTAATAGGGTGACCAATGTGAGTAGATTTAAAGTTATTTTTCTTGAATGATGCTAATAAAATATGTTTAGCTTTTAGCATATCTCCACCAGAAAGCACAGGTGTGTGAGGCTCAAAAGACCCCGAAAATCTCCCCAACAGGTACTTAGATATGGCAATGAATGAGAGTTCGTACCACAGAAAATGACATAGCAAGCGAGATCATGCAAGGAAGTTCAGTTGAGAAATATTAGGGCAAGGTGGTCGGTTGTCGGCACCCTAAAACCCATAAAAACGACAAAATATGAACTGGGAGCGTTATGGTTGAAAATATTATGTAAGGTACCCCGGGGCAAGTGAAAATACGGGGTAAGTGGGTACTATGGCTGCCGATTAATCGGTGAACATTTTTAACCTTTCCGTCCCCAACGTCTGTTTTTAAGGGCTTTCAAAAATATAAACTGCTGTAAAAAACGCATTTCTTGACCGATTCTTTCGCAACAAGTTGCATTCCATCCGGAAGGATCCCAATTTCTGATTTATACTAGTTTCGAGGCTATCCACACTATGGTTCCAGAATTATTCCAGATTCCGTTGGGGTCAGTTGTCCCCGGAATAAGTGGCCATTTACAATTTTAAGTCAAAACAGGTCGTGCGACACCTCAAACTTCATGATTTCACAAAGCTATGATGCGAATGATATTTTTAGGGTTCCTGGCCCACTCGGACTCAATCTGGCCACATCGGTCACAATCCGGGGACCAACGGAATGGCCATTTTTTAAATTGTTTCAAAATAGGTCGTGCGACACCTCAAATTTCATGATTTTACAAAGCAATGATGAGAATGATATTTTTAGGGTTCCTGGCCCACTCGGATCCATTCCGGCCACAATCCGGAGGACCTACGGAATGGCCATTTTCTAAATAGATGAAAAATAGGTCGTGCGACACCTCAAACTTCATGATTTTACAAAGCAATGATGGGAATGATATTTTTGGGGTTCCTGGCCTACTCGGATTCAATCCGGCCACATCGGTCACAATCCGGGGACCAACGGAATGGCCATTTTCAAAATTGATTCAAAATAGGTCGTGCGACACCTCAAACTTCATGATTTCACAAAGCAATGATGAGAATGATATTTTAAGGGTTCCTAGCCCACTCGGACTCAATCCGGCCACATTGGTCCCAATCCGGGGACCAACGGAATGGACATTTACTAAATTGATTCAAAATAGGTCGTGCGGCACCTCAAACTTCATGATTTTACAAAGCAATGATGAGAATGATATTTTTAGGGTTCCTGGCCCACTCGGATCCATTCCGGCCAAAATCCGGAGGACTTACGGAATGGCCATTTTCTAAATTGATTCAAAATAGGTCGTGCGACACCTCAAACTTAATGATTTTCCAAGCAATGATGGGAATGATATTTTTAGGGTTCCTGGCCCACTCGGATATATTCCGGCCACAATCCGGAGGACCTACGGAATGGCCATTTTCAAAATTGATTCAATTCATGATTTCACAAAGCAATGATGGGAATGATATTTTTAGGGTTCCTGGCCCACTCGGATTCAATCTGGCCACATCGGTCACAATCCGGGGACCTACGGGATGGCCTTTTTCTAATTTAATTCAAAATAGGTCATGTGACACCTCAAACTTCATGATTTTACAAAGGTATGATGGGAATAATACAAGGGCGTGGCCAGAGTGGGCAGGTTGGGCTCAAGAATTTTCCTTGAAATCCTTGAAGTCCCCCTGGGAACTTCCAAATTCCTCCGGAAAGTAATCCACAAATTCCTCTGAAAATCGTTCGAAAATCTTTCTCATGTAATTGTAATTTCTCCTTATCTAGAAACCCCTCACTAAATTTGTTTTTTAGGAAATTCATGAGGAAATTCCTTGAAGATTTCTTTTCTTCTCCAATTTTTCCTTCTAGACATTTCTTTGGCTATTATTCCAGAAAAAACCTCCGGCATTTCCTTCAGGAATACATTCGTGAGTTCCTTCAAGAATACAAACGGAATTTCCTTTCAAAATTCCGCTAGAAGTTTCTTCAGAAATTTATGACGGAAATCCTCCAATTTCGCTCCACAATTTCACTTGTAAATCTATAAGAAATTCCTTCGGAAATTCTTCTAGGAACTTCTCCGGGTATTCCTCCAGGAACTCTTCCTTTAATTCCTTGAGGATAACTTTCAGGAGTTTTTCCTTTAATACCTCCATAAATTTCATAGCGATATCCTCTAGGATTTCATTCTGGAATTCTTACCGCTATTACTTCAGAATATCTTTCAAGAATTCATCTAAAAATTTCTTTAGAAATTTATCCAGGAATTCGTCCATATATTTCCTCGGAAATTCTTCCAGGTATTTTCCCGGGAATTGCTTCAGGTACTTCTCCAGAAATTCCTTCAGGAATTTCTCCCGAAATTTTTCCGTGGAATTGTCCTGGAATGCTTTCCGGACTTCACAATTCACTCCAGAATTTCATTCGGATATTAATTTGAGAGTTCCTCCAAGATATCTTTCAAGAGTTCTTCCAAGTATTTCTTCAGAACTATCTCTGGGAATTCATCCGGTAATTTCTTCAGCATTTCATCTGGGAATTTCTGCAATAATTTCACCTGGTATTTTTCCGGGAATTCCTTCATATATTTATCCAGAAATTCCTTCATGAACTTCTCCAAGAATTAGTTCGGGACTTTCTTGTGAGAATTCTTCCGGAAGTGCTTGTGGGACCTCCACCAGGAGTTTTTCCAAGAGTTCCTCTCTGAATCCCTCCAAGAACTCGGGAAATCGGGGAGGATATATGGCAGGAATTTCATGGGAAATGGAATTTCGGAAGTTCCTCTAGAAATTCAGCTCCGGGTATTCCAAAGACTGTTCCTCTGAAAATTTCTCCGGGAGTTCCAGCAGTAGCTCCTCCGGGAATTCATTCGGAGAATTTCTCTGGGAGTTGCTCTGGAAGATCTTTTGAGAACTCTTCCAGGAGTTCCTCCTGGAATTCTTACGGAAGTTCATTTGGGAGTTCATCCAAGAGTTCTTACGAAAGCTACTCTAAAAACTCTTCCTGTAGTCCTTTAAGAAATTCCTCCAGAAGTTCCATCGGAAGTTCCTCCGAAAAATCCTCTGATAATTTCCCCGGAAATTCCTCCAGAAATTCATCCAGGAGCTCCTCCGGAAATTACTCCAGGAGTTCCTTCTTAGAGGAACACTCGGGGGAATTGCCGTAGAAATATTCGCAGGAATGCTCATAGAAACTGCCGGTGGATCTCCTGGAGGAATTCTCATAGTAGCTGCCGAAAGAGCTCCCGGAGGAATTTCAGGAGGAGCTCCTAGCAGAATTCCTAGAGGGACTCCCAGTGAAACTATTGGAAGAACTTTGGGAGGAAATTCCAGCTAAATTTCTGAAAAAGGACTAAATGATTTCCTGAAAAAAGACTGCATGATTTCCTGGAAGAGCTACTGGTGGAACTCCCGGAGGCATTCTTGAAATAACTTCCGGAGGAATTTCTGAAAAAACTCCCGGGAGAATTTTCAAATGAACCCCCGAAGGAACTGCCAGTGAAACTACCAGAAGAATACTCGAAAAAAATCTTGGATAATTCATCTTATACACAAATCTCGTCTAGCTGAAACTTTTTAGGGGTATATAGCTGAGCTGGATCATCATCTTCATCAGAGGACCTCCCGGAGATTACCTTCAGGAGCTGCCAGAGAAATTCTCGGTGGAGCTTCTGGAGGATTTTCTATATAAATTCTTGAAGAAGCCTAAATGAATTCCATAAAGAAAGCTTGAATGAATTCCCGGAGGAAATTCTGGAGAAATACTCGGAAGAGGAACCCCCGTAGGATCTGCCGATAGAACTACAGGTATAATTCTCGGAGAAAATCCTGCAGGAACTCTTTGAGGAACTGCCGGTGGAATCCCAGGAGGAACTCCGGGGGGAATTTTCAGAAAAACTCCTGGAGGATGTCCCAGTAGAAATCTTGAAGTTTCCACCGGAATTCTAACAGGATTTCTTTGGGAATTAATCTAGGAATTCCTCCGAAAATTCCATTATTGATTTCATTTACGGTATAATTTCTGTATAAATTTTCGGTGGAAACCCTGGGTGTCTGGATTGTGACCGATGTGGTCGGATTGAATCCGAGTGGGCCAGGAACCCTAAAAATATCATTCTCATCATTGCTTTGTGAAATCATGAAGTTTGAGGTGTCGCACGATTTATTTTGAATCAATTTAGAAAATGGCCATTCCGTAGGTCCCCGGATTGTGACCAATGTGGTCGGATTGAATCCGAGTGGGCCAGGAACCCTAAAAATATCATTCTCATCATTGCTTTGTGAAATCATGAAGTTTGAGGTGTCGCACGACCTATTTTGAATCAATTTAGAAAATGGCCATTCCGTAGGTCCCCGGATTGTGACCGATGTGGCCGGATTGAATCTGAGTCAGAAACCCTAAAAATATCATTCTCATCATTGCTTTGTGAAATCATGAAGTTTGAGGTGTCGCACGACCTATTTTGAATCAATTTAGAAAATGGCCATTCCGTTGGTCCCCGGATTGTGACCGATGTGGCCGAATTGTACCCGAGTGGGTCAGGAACCCTAAAAACATCATTCCCATCATTGCTTTGTAAAATAATGAAGTTTGAGGTGTCGCACGACCTATTTTGAATCAATTTTGAAAATAGCCATTCCGTTGGTCCCCGGATTGGGACCAATGTGGCCGGATTGAATCCGAGTGGGCCAGGAACCCTAAAAATATCATCATTGCTTTGTGAAATCATGAAGTTTGAGGTGTCGCACGACCTATTTTGAATCAAATTAGAAAATGGCCATTCCGTAGGTCCCCGGATTGTGACCAATGTGGCCGGATTGAATCCGAGTGGGCCAGGAACCCTAAAAATATCATTCTCATCATTGCTTTGTGAAATCATGAAGTTTGAGGTGTCGCACGACCTATTTTGAATCAAATTAGAAAATGGCCATTCCGTAGGTCCCCGGATTGTGACCAATGTGGCCGGATTGAATCCGAGTGAGCCAGGAACCCTGAAAATATCATTCTCATCATTGCTTTGTGAAATCATGAAGTTTGAGGTGTCGCACGACCTATTTTGCATCAATTTAGAAAATGGCCATTCCGTAGGTCCTCCGGATTTTGGTCGGAATGGATCCGAGTGGGCCAGGAACCCTAAAAATATCATTCTCATCATTGCTTTGTAAAATCATGAAGTTTGAGGTGTCGCACGACCTATTTTGAATCAATTTTGAAAATAGCCATTCCGTTCGTCCCCGGATTGGGACCGATGTGGCCGGATTGAATCCGAGTGGGCCAGGAACCCTAAAAATATCATTCCCATCATTGCCTTGTAAAATCATGAAGTTTGAGGTGTCGCACGACCTATTTTGAATCAATTTAGAAAATGGCCATTCCGTTGGTTTCCGGATTGTGACCAATGTGGCCGGATTGAATCCGAGTGGGCCAGGAACCCCAAAAATATCATTCCCATCATTGCTTTGTAAAATCATGAAGTTTGAGGTGTCGCACGACCTATTTTTCATCTATTTAGAAAATGGCCATTCCGTAGGTCCTCCGGATTGTGGCCGGAATGGATCCGAGTTGGCCAGGAACCCCAAAAATATCATTCTCATCATTGCTTTGTAAAATCATGAAGTTTGAGGTGTCGCACGACCTATTTTGAATCAATTTAGAAAATGGCCATTCCGTTGGTCCCCGGATTGTGACCGATGTGGCCGAATTGTACCTGAGTGGGTCAGGAACCCTAAAAACATCATTCCCATCATTGCTTTGTAAAATAATGAAGTTTGAGTTGTCGCACGACCTATTTTAAATCAATTTTGAAAATAGCTATTCCGTTGGTCCTCGGATTGTGACCGATGTGGCCGGATTGTATCCGAGTGGGTCAGGAACCCTAAAAATATCATTCCCATCATTGCTTGGGAAATCATGAAGTTTGAGGTGTCGCACGACCTATTTTGAATCAATTTAGAAAATGGCCATTCCGTTGGTCCCCGGATTGTGACCGATGTGGCCGAATTGTACCCGAGTGGGTCAGGAACCCTAAAAACATAATTCCCATCATTGCTTTGTAAAATAATGAAGTTTGAGGTGTCGCACGACCTATTTTGAATCAATTTTGAAAATAGCCATTCCGTTGGTCCCCGGATTGTGACCGATGTGGCCGGATTGTATCCGAGTGGGTCAGGAACCCTAAAAATATCATTCCCATCACTGCTTGGAAAATCATGAAGTTTGAGGTGTCGCACGACCTATTTTGAATCAATTTAGAAAATGGCCATTCCGTTGGTCCCCGGATTGTGACCGATGTGGCCGGATTGAATCCGAGTGGGCCAGGAACCCCAAAAATATCATTCCCATCATTGCTTTGTAAAATCATGAAGTTTGAGGTGTCGCACGACCTATTTTGAATCAATTTAGAAAATGGCCATTCCGTAGGTCCTCCGGATTGTGGCCGGAATGGATCCGAGTGGGCCAGGAACCCTAAAAATATCATTCTCATCATTGCTTTGTAAAATCATGAAGTTTGAGGTGTCGCACGACCTATTTTGAATCAATTTAGAAAATGGCCATTCCGTTGGTCCCCGGATTGTGACCGATGTGGCCGGATTGAATCCGAGTGGGCCAGGAACCCCAAAAATATCATTCCCATCATTGTTTTGTAAAACCATGAAGTTTGAGGTGTCGCACGACCTATTTTTCATCTATTTAGAAAATGGCCATTCCGTAGGTCCTCCGAATTGTGGCCGGAATGGATTCGAGTTGGCCAGGAACCCTAAAAATATCATTCTCATCATTGCGTTGTAAAATCATGAAATTTGAGGTGTCGCACGACCTATTTTGAAACAATTTAAAAAATGGCCATTCCGTTGGTCCCCGGATTGTGACCAATGTGGCCAGATTGAGTCCGAGTGGGCCAGGAACCCTAAAAATATCATTTGCATCATAGCTTTGTGAAATCATGAAGTTTGAGGTGTCGCACGACCTGTTTTGACTTAAAATTGTAAATGGCCACTTATTCCGGGGACAACTGACCCCAACGGAATCTGGAATAATTCTGGAACCGTACTGTGGATAGCCTCGAAACTAGTATAAATCAAAAATTGGGATCCTTCCGGATGGAATGCAACTTGTTGCGAAAGAATCGGTCAAGAAATGCGTTTTTTACAGCAGTTTAGATTTTTGAAAGCCCTTAAAAACAGACGTTGGGGACGGAAAGGTTAATGGTAACAATGATCTAGAAAGATGAAGCAGAATTATCAACGAAATCGCCTGACGCAAAAAAATTGGAATCAAAACCATTTGCGGCACTATACTAATGGTATTGTTTAATCATGACTTTAAACTACCGGCAAAATCTATCACTTTTATTTTAATTCAATGGATTTCTAACAAAATAGTCGTTCCTGAAATCATTGACGTGGAAAGTGAATATTTTGAGCAATTAAATAATTGTGTGACATCAAAAACGATTTAAAAGTTTTGATTAAAGCCAAAATCTGCGATTTTCACTTTCCCTTGATTTTTAACATACATGGGGCAAGTGGGACATATTTGAACAACATTTTTGATAGAGCCATTTTACCTGTTTTTAGACTGTTGTCTAGTGAAAAATAACTTCGACACTCATATATCATATGGATCTGAATCAAATGCAGTTGATATCGTTGGTTTAGTTGTAAAGAAGTAGTGTACAGTTAATTTACCAAATGTGTATTATACTTTCTGAAAATTATCTCCGTCATGGAAAAGAGCAATAGTTATACCTATGCAAAATTTTCCGTTTACAGTGCACACAATCTACTTATTCTACAATAGATCAACAGGTTTTGTCTTGTGTTTTGTTATTTTTAAACTTCGCATCAGATTAACAGATTTTAAGATAAATAAAGTGGTTAAGACATAAATTGGTAATTTCATTCTATTACAAATTTACAACACTGCCTGAATAAAAACGTTCCTTTTGAGGTTCTAATTTATGTAATAATTTGTGTTAAACAGAGAAACATTCATTCGAAAAGTGAACAAAGATTTGCTTATCTCTTTTATCTAACACATTCGGTAAGAAAGTAAGCTAATGTAAAGCCAGACAACAAACAATTAAACGGTAAACCGGCTGTTGTCTTGATTTTATATCCCTTTCTTTTGCCAAAAACAAAAGTCTGACAAGTAATAGACACATTCCAGCGTAACGCGACACCATGAGGAGCCGACTTTCAGCGAGAAATTAGGTCTGCATTCGAAAATTAGCCTCGGGGACATATGATTAAACAGGTGTAAAAATATCCTCACTAAATTTCTTTTCTGATAGAATATTCATTTTGAGATTTTTCGCTTTGAATATGATAAATATAGCGCGCTGCATTTCGTAACGCGACACCATCGCTGAATTGCACTTTTTCGCATTTTGAAATGCAATTGCGTTTTTCAGCTCTGGTATACGGTTTGGAGTCTCAATTTATTCTAAGCATTTCTCGTATATATCAACAGAAATGAGGCTGTGAATAAAAATCGCAGGAAAACACGAAAATTATAATGAAAATAACTGAATTGATATGAACACCGCCGCGTTACGTTGATCGACAAACAGTCTCCTGCAAATGGTGTCGCGTTACGCAAACGTGTTTATCGTTGATAGAATACGTAATTTCAGCCGATTTCGATGCGACATGTTATATTCGACACAGAATATTATCACATTATCTATCGTTGAATGTAGTTCGAGTTGGCGGTTACGATCTGGAGTTTCAGTTATTAAAGTTTGAGGGACTAACCGGCACAAATATAGAACTGAACCAATTCTATTCGTATCATATATTCAGTTTAAGAAACAAATTAAATGGTAATGGGTTTTCCTATTTTCATATTAGTCACACCCAAGTATGACCCGGATCGGTTTTTAAGTACGTGGTCAGACGATCGATCCCCCTAGTAGTGAGTTTTTTTTACACTGAAAAGTTCTATATTGCCTATTTTCTACGTTAACCTTTTTGAAAGGTGATGATGGCCCAAGAAGCTCAGCAATGTTGAAGAGGAATATTTCTGTCGTTTTTTATTCTACGTTTCTACTGGAACGTTGTCTGTTTTCAACTTTTCATTTATTTCAGAAAAGATTGGAATACGTCTCATGTCTCAACCAATGTTTATCACAAGAACGTATGCGTCGTGCCCTGAGTGCACTACTTTTAACTACATTTTCAATCTTTACGTTATCATCAACACTACTCAGAAAATAAAAGTTAAATCACGGGGATTCGAACATGAGTTTTTAAAAAAAGAACGTCTACTCTAAATCACTGTTAAACCAAGAATGATAATTATATTCAATTCTACTTAGAGCTAACCTATGTAACTGAATACTAGCTGACCTACACTTTCCGAAGCCTGTCCAAGGGTCGATCACTGTTGTCGTCGTTGTCCGGATGTTATTTTGTTGATGCCGCAGTTTATCGTCAAAAGGTAAATGTGCTGTAGGCTGTTATGCGTTTGCCGGTCGCTCACGTGGTTGTTGGGGTTGATGCTTTTTGATGATTCGGGCCAAATAGTGTTTGTAGGATGTTTGGTGTTTTATCGTTGCCAACTTGATGTGACGTGGTGGGTTGGTTGGTAACTGCTCCCCCTTTAAGATCGTATCGTCCCGATACGATTATTGGAATGGTTGTTGAACGTCTCCTGATAATGATGTATGAGGTAACAAGGAGCACTGAAAGGATACTAAAAGTTGAAAGGCCTACACTGGTGTAGGTGTATTTGATATTCCCGTTTTCTAAGTCAGAAAGTTTCTGACGATTATGGATATGCAACTCATGTAGCTTTTTGATAGTCATATCTGGCTCGAGGGTAAATTGCTCGATTTTGATTCCATCCAATGGGATAATAGTTTGGTGTGGTTTATAGCTGTACGCTGAATTGCTGTATGTACAGTTATTTAGGGTCACTGAGCAGTTGGAGAAATATATCAAAAATGTGCCCTTCAAGGTTCTGTTGGAAACGTTGCAATTTGTTGACATTTCGGTTAACGATGAGTTTTTCACAACAATGTAGTTTTCAGTAAGCCTTTTAAGATCCTTGTAGTTTTTGGTGGGTTTGGTAAATGAGCAATTACCTGGGATTCCTCTGAGTATCTTGGAAAAGCAATCATCTTGAGATACATCCGCTAAGTTATCCTTATCGCATAAAGCGTTTTGTCCTACAGTACGGCATTCCGATTTGAGTAGAAAAGTCTTGTTGAGTCCGATGAGTGCAGATGATGAGGGCAATTCGATGATTCTTCCGTCGATTGGTATAGGCTCCATAAGGATTCGATTGAAAACAGTAGATTCTAACTGTGGAATAAAGATTATGAAGTATAACTTTTGGTTCCTAAATACTGAGCTAATCCCTAACATTTCATAAATTTGATCAGTGCTTTGAAAGGTAATGTTATGACTCTCGAGTTTTTCTCTAATAAGGCTGAGTTCTGATTTTCCTAAAATGTTTTTAGAAATTACGTTAAGGTTTGCTAATTGAGAAGTTTCAAAAATAGACTCTAGCTCTTTTTCTATTTGCTCTAATTGGTAAGTTGTTTTGAATGTTTGGATGAGAAAAGATACGTGATTAATTCCTGTGTTATTATTGATGCCCCGTTTAATATTTATAAGTTCTCTGGTTATAATAGTTTGTTGGTCATTAAATGTTTTATCATTTTATTTATCTGATTCTCGAATTTCCTGTTTAACCTAATCTGAAGATTGTTTTGAGATATTAAACTATTTCCACTAACTTTCAGATTCTGGATTTCTTGGTCTATTTTACAAGGTCATTATCATCAAGGTTACCTGTTAACAATTTAATACTTGACCCTAACAAGTTAAATGCTCCTCTTTTAATCTCCTATGGGGCAGTAAGTTTTCGTAGAGCCTCAAAATGTCATCAAATTTGTTGGATAGCAAAATAGTCAAATCTTTGAAGGTGTCGAAATGCGTGAGTCCTCGTATAATCTTGTCGATGTTATCCAACAACTTTTGGTATTGGTCGAGATCTATTTCATGATATAGTCTGTCTTGTCCTTTGGTTATGAAACAATGTCCTGTTGTTATTGTCAGTAGTCCTGGATTGTTCGAAAGGTCCTGTATTTGTATAGTCTGCGTCTGCGTGGTCTTCATAATGGACAGTGGAATTATGATGGTTAAGATCAGCATGGTTTTCCTAAAAATAGAAATAGTAAGCATTATTTACGAATTCTTTTTAAATTATTTTTATGTAATTTGCGATTCGAGTTATCTATGAATGTTTTGTTTCTATTCTGGATAACTTGAACCGCGTCAAATTTTTTCTTGGTTTTACATTTGATTCCTTGCACTTTGTGGAACACTTTCTCGTTCTCCTGCAATTCAGGTTCCTCTTCTCTATTTTGATTGTGTTGATCTAGATCCTTTTTCTGGGTTCGTTCCAATTGCATGACAACGTCATCGTATATCTTGTTTCTATTTGCCAAAATTTGATCCATATCGAGTGGGCGTTCTTCACCATCTTTTATACCAAAGAAAATCTCTCTGGGCTTTAATTTTGTTGCCGTGTGGATTGTTCCGTTATACAGAGTGCAAGCAATCATGTAAACTTCTTTGCTACTTAAGTCATTATACTTATCCTTGATGCACCTGTAAATCTCAGCGAGAGTACTATGAAATCTTTCGACTATACCGTTAGTCTCGCTACGATTTACTGGTGTGAAATAAATTTGAATCCGTAAATCTTCTAACAGTCCCCGAACCTCAATGGATTTCATTGCTGGTTCGTTGTCTGAGATGATTAGCTGTGGCTTACCGTGGGTGCTGAAATATTTTAAAAGCGTTTTCCTGATGTCCTGGATATTCCTACTAGCTAATGGCAATATGACTGCAAATCTGGAGAATTTGTCTACTATTGATAGAAACATGTTTGGTTGGGATATTAGTATGTCTAGATGAATGATTTCTAAAGGTGCTTTTGGAATGGGCGATTCCCCATGTTTAATCTTGTATGGTTTACGCTCATATTTATTTTTGTTGCACGTTTCACAAAGTAAAATGAATTTTCTAATATTTTGCTTCATTTTAGGAAAGTAATATTTTCCTGCCAGTTCCTTAAAATTTTCCCAAATTCCTCTATGTGAAAGTTCGTGAGTTTTTCTAACCAACTCGTTTTGCTCTTCCAAGGTTTGTACGTCTTCCAGTAAAATTTGAGAAATCCTGACTTTAAGAATTTTATTCCTGCTGAAATAGTTTTTGTACACGACTTGAATGGTAGGAATGACTGACTCTGGACACATAATGCAGTTCACCTGTTTGGGGTTCATGTATTCTTTGAAGATGTTGATTAGAGTAGGTACGCCAAACGTGATTCTCGAAATTGTTCGCCTAAAAATGCGTGGAAAGATTTCTTCTACCTTATTTTCATCATGGTCACTAATACGGAGTATTATTTGATTAGAATGTACATTGAGAGGGCGTATAGTCATTGGAACGAATTCGCTATCATCTGTATCTGCCGAATGAACGGTTTCGTCATCTGACTCGTCTTCTTCGTTTAAGTTTACTTCATGCGGAATTCGAGATAAACCATCTGCGACAATATTCTGTTTGCCTGGTCTATACTTAATTTCATAATCATATTCCTCAAGTTCGAGTCTCCATTTGATAAGTTTACTATTTGGAGTTTTGAGGTTTAGTCCATACGTTAAAGGTTGATGGTCTGTGTATAACACAAATTTTCTACCAAAAGGTATGGCCTAAAGTACTTGCATCCCCATCGAATAGCCAATAACTCTTTTCGATGGTGGAATAGTTTTCTTCTGACTTTGTTTGGGTTCTTTTTGCGAACGCTATTGGCTTGTCATTTCCAATAGTACCTTGGGAGATTACTGCACCAATTGCGTGGTTAGAAGCATCGGTTGTTAGTATGAAATTTTTGTTGAAATCTGGGTATTGCAAGATACTACTACTAGTCAAAATGTTTTTGCATCTCTCGAATGCATTAACAAACTCAGCAGTGTGCTTAATTTTTCACCTTTTCGTAGGCAGTTGGTGAGTGGTTTTGCAATTTTAGCAAAATCTTGAATAAATTTGCGGTAGTAACCTAGAATACCTAAGAACCCGCGAAGTTCCTTATCGGTCTTGGGTATGGGCCATGTTTTGATTGCACTAATCTTGCTTGGATTTGGTTTAACACCCTCTGGTGTTACGACATGTCCAAGAAAAGCGACTTCTTTGCGTAGGAATTCGCTTTTATCTAATTGAATCTTCATGTTATACTTTTGCAAACAAATGAAGATCTTTGTTAAGTTTTCCAAGTGTTCTTGGAGACTAGTAGAATACACAATTATGTCGTCCATGTAAACTAGACATATTTTGCCAATGTATTCTCTAAGTATATTGTCCATTACCCTCTGAAAGGTGGATGGAGCGTTTCGCAATCCAAAGGGCATACGTAAAAATTCATAATGCCCATGTTCGACACTGAATGCTGTCTTTGCAATGTCCTCTTTTTGGACTTCAATTTGATGGAATCCAGAGGCTAAGTCGAGGTGGTGAAGTAGAGACATTTCCCTAGCTTATCTAATATATCGTTGATATTAGGAATAGGGTCTCTGTTTTCAACCGTTTTCTCGTTCAGTTTTCGATATTCGATTACTAAACGCCATTTCTTTTGACCCGAGGCATCCATCTTTTATGGCACTACCCACACTGGGCTGGACCAAGGACTATTTGAATGTCTGATAATACCCTGCTCAAGCATTTTCATGATCTGCCGTTGTACCTCTTCTTTGTGACAGAAAGGATACCGGTATGATTTAGAATGTACGGGTACGTCATCTTTGGTTTTGATAGAGTGTTTAATGCCATTAGTGAACGTAAGAGTTTTATCTTCTTTGTGAAAAATATCTTCGAAATTACGAATAATCTTTAGAAGTTTTTCACGCTCTTCAGTATTGAGATGGTCTAATCGTAGTTGATTAGATAACTGTATCTCTGTCTTTTCCTGACTAACTTAGTCCCAATGGGTTTTGTATCAAAATTATTCAATTCTCCAAACACAAGCCTGTTTGGATTTATTTTAACAATGTCCTCCGTTTTGTTCTCTATTATCACTGTCGTTTTGTTATTTTTCGCGTGGTAAATTCCCGGGAGTACAACTATCTCATCAGTCAGAGGTAGTTCGTTGTCAATGAAAAAATCCCCGTTTGTAACATCAGTGGACAATGTAATACCTATTTGTTCGTTGGAATTAACGCAAACTGTGTATGAATCAGGATATTTCTTTTTCAAGGGTATAGTGCAATTTGGAAACTGTAGTTTGTTGGAGTGAGTGATAATATTAGCTTTTAGATCGGCCAAAGATTCATACCCTATAAGTCCGTCAAAAGGAGTGAAATTTGTGGAGGTGAAAAGTTAGTGGAAGTCTCCTTTGAAAGGAGAGAATTTTATGTATTTGTCTATCTTATGATGTCCGTTGATGCTCTTTACTACCGATGGGTTTGACATTTTATCCATGATGTACCTACTAATGATGGATCAATATAATTTTTGTTGGCTCCCGTGTCAATGAGGAGTTTAAGATTACCAAATTCTGTTTTAAGTTCGATATAAGGCAGAAAGTTGTTGCTTCCTATTTTCTTCTATTAAGTCGGAAGTTATTCGAAAATTTACGTCGTCAACAGGGGTTTCCGACGATTCATTGGGTGCAAGGGATTCTGATGATTCATTGGTTACACAAGCAGAGTTATCAATGGTGTTTCCTTGTTCATTATCACTGTGGAGATGGTTGCTAACATCGTTAGAATAAAATGGATTTGTTTCTAGGTAATATTCTTCTGGGTACTGATATTGTTCATATGGATAGTAGTGGTTGGCTAATTCGATGTTTCTTAATTCTTCAACATGAAATCTGTTAGCTTGAGGTGAAAAATGATTTCGTGGGGAAATTGGTTGTAATTAGGTAGGGTCGATTCATGTAATTGACATGTTTGCTCATAGTAGAGGGTCGACATCCATCGGGACGGCCTTTGGAATTGGTTTTGGGAATGGTCTTGGGGCCATCGCTGGTGGAAAAACATTTCTAGGAGGAAATCTTTGAGGCATGTAATTATTGGGATAAAGGTGGTCGTTGTGGACGTGGTCCTGGTGACGGTGGAAATCTTTGAGATGAGTTGAAATGAGTATGTGTTTGATGGCGCGGAGCAAATGTTGGTTTAGCTGGGGCTGGTGGTAACGGCTTGAAATTTGGTTTCGCATAATTATAATTTTGTTCCTCCAGACACAATCGAAGGGCATCCTTCATTGTATCTGGTCCGCGTGCCCTAATTATTGGACCTAAGGGTTCTTTTAACCCAGCCAAAAGACTTTTAGCCCCATCTGTTGATAGAACTCCTTTTCGAGGCAATAACTGCTGCATTATTTTCAATAATGTTTAAATTATTGATCAGTAATGAAATGGTGTGGGACACCTTGCTGTAAAACTCTTCGACGTTGTTTGTTTGATAAATTTTGAAAAGATCACGAGTTAGAGACACTTCGTCTCGTCGATCGCTATAATGAGTAATTAGATTTTGTTTCATCTCGTTCCAATTTAAATTGGTGCCATACAACTGAGTATGTTGTCTGCGTCACCAATAATTTTTGTGCGAACCGCTTGGATCCACACATTGTGCACGTTACTTCCCTCCGCTTCATTTAGTAAAGGCATTATGTTGTCGATTGCCCTGATAAATGAGTTTAATTTCACTGGGTTCCCATCGAAACAGGGAAGATCCCGTATAATTTGTGGGGTTTGGAGAGATTTTAAAATGCTCTCTGTTCTCCCAATATTACCAACGGTTGGTGCTGGGGGCACATTCGCATGTTGGTGGAGCGCTTGTTCGGCTTGAGCTCGAACGTGCGCTAGCTCTTCGTCGCGATTAGACACGTGTTGAGCTAACTCTTGGAGTTGCCGTTGCAGCTCCTCAATTTGTTGGTCTTGCAAATTTCTCGCCATATCAAACCGATTATTACTTCTTCGGGCAATTTTCGCACTATTTTAACACTGTTAAGCACTGAATCACTTTTTATCTTACACTTGTATCTTTAAGAAATTAAAAATTCACTTACCTAAGTTTGTTATCGATGTTCCTTCGATAGTAGAGAGGACGTGTCCGATTATCCGTCGATGCTGGTCTCTCTCGGGATGTCGATATTCCTTCGACAGATTCTGGTTCTTTATGATTATCCGCGTTGGCCTTTTCTTCTCTGGGATGTGCTGCAAGTCTTCGATATTCCCTCGAAGATGTCTTTTCGACGAACACACTCACTCGCGAACTAAGAACTCGGACGCGGATCCTACCGACTGCGCCAGTTAAATCACGGGGATTCGAACATGAGTTTTAAAAAAGAACGTCTACTCTAAATCACTGTTAAACCAAGAATGATAATTATATTCAATTCTACTTAGAGCTAACCTATGTAACTGAATACTAGCTGACCTACACTTTCCGAAGCCTGTCCAAGGGTCGATCACTGTTGTCGTCGTTGTCCGGATGTTATTTTGTTGATGCCGCAGTTTATCGTCAAAAGGTAAATGTGCTGTAGGCTGTTATGCGTTTGCCGGTCGCTCACGTGGTTGTTGGGGTTGATGCTTTTTGATGATTCGGGCCAAATAGTGTTTGTAGGATGTTTGGTGTTTTATCGTTGCCAACTTGATGTGACGTGGTGGGTTGGTTGGTAACTTAAATACTGAAGTTTTTTGCCTGGCGCTATTCATTATATTTTCGACTACCGGTGACCAACACTCTTAAATTATTTCACCGATATTGACTGTGAAAATCTCTGTTAACGTTTTTAAGATGAAATATCGACTAAATTGACGTATGTTCACGGCATCTTCTTTGAGCGCTGACGAACTCGGCTGTGACGATCTTGGTCAAAGAATAAAAAATGCCGAGCTAGTGAGAGCGAACGAAAGGAAAATTAACTAAAATATTAAAAATCATCAAATTAAATGGAGAAAAGAAAACACGAGTCTTTCGGTTTCTCAAAGCTAAAAATATGTTTAAAAATCAAGCTAAAACTTGTATTAAAAAAATATAGCTGCGGCTCCGTAACGCTTCACGTCAGATGAGTCTTTCTAATAAACGAACCATTAAAAAAAATATAATCATACTTGGCATCCACAAACAAGTTTGACGGTTCGTGACATGGTAGAAGGAAACCGTGTTCGTCAGCAAACTGTTAGTTACGTTTACTCATATGAGTGGCATGATGATATTGCGTGGAAAAGAAAGAGGATTAAAAAAGCCTCACAATTTATTCGAAAAAAAAACTCAGTTTCACGTGACTTATTAAGGTGAATCGCGTTGGAGTCCAATTAAAAATCGACATAGCGCTTTAAAGGGCACATAACTCGAAAAGTAAACGACAGGCAAAAGCGGGAAGTAGTTTTTCACCTTTGCTCACTTGCAGCACACACGAAAAAATGGTTTACAGATGTGCTAACCGCCTAAATATTCACATTTGTGCGAGCAAAAACGTGAGGTGTGGGATAGCACGGCCATTGTGCCTGCCATTTTTGGACGCCGCCGTAAGTCACCTTAACGGACGACCCCAAAGGGGTCACCAAACACCAAATATTTGTAATTTCCCACCACTCCGTAACATTTTTGTATGGTAACCTATTTTTTGTAGTATGGAGAGTTACCAAATGACACACCCCGTTACACCACCAATTTTGTTACGCTATTCATGTACAAGCCCTAAATTACTTGAAAGAAACCATTGTGAAACTGTATCAATTAACCGAAAGCATTTTATCCCTTATTACAGAAGCACATTCAATTCGCGTAACGCGACACCATATTTTTGTACCTAGTGTAACTTCATGGAAAATGGTCCGATTTTGGATCTTAATACACGAAAAGAAAGCTCTTGACGAGTACTAAGAGAATCCTGATCGAACGCAAATTACTGAATGATCGTTGACATTCTTTGGGGTAGACTAGTCCAACCCCTAGACTACGCACAGTAGCTGGAAGTAGCGCTCCCAAGGGAAATCAGCACTACAAAGAGCACCTGAATAGCGATGTGACAAGAAACGAGAAAGATATGGTGACGAACCTGAGAGCACGCTCGCAACACACCCGTTTTCCAGCTCCGGATCTCCAGGAAATCTAGGAGGAGATTGGCCGTCTGAAAAACAGCAAAGCCCCTGGAGTTGACCAACGACCAGAGAGCACGGTGGTGAAACACTGGCTAAAGCGCTGCACTGGGTGATTATCTTCAAAAAGGGGTCGTTCAAAAATGATGTCACAGGTTTCAATTCGACATGCACTTAAACATTAAGGATACGGGTAACGCTACAATAGATCTAATAACTGGTCGCAGTGGCACACCCAAACAGGGAAGATAAAAAAGCACCAATTGCAAGAAAGTTCGCGAGCAGTATCAGCCTGGATTCATGGGCGATCGCTCTACCACGGACCAGGTGTTCGCCGTACGCCAGATATTGTGGCAATGCCGCGAATAAGTACAACGTGCCTACACATCATCTAATCATCGACTTCAAAGCCGCAAATGAAACAATTGATACGAGCGATTATCGATATGAAGGAAAGGACCTAACAACGCTGACACCGATCGATGAGCCACTGAAAAGTGTTTCGGAACCATAGGATCCACACATCCCAAGTAACGACCCAAGTCCTAAGTGGTCATTTTTCCTCACTCCGTCATGAATAAAGCATCTTTTCAACATTCTTTCTCATTCCACGACGATGCTCCTAACCAAACATAGTAAAAGGTTGCAAAAAAGTTGATAATAGTGACTTTTTCCGAGAAAAAGTAACTTTAGTGACTTGAGCTCGAAAAAAGTGACCAAGTCACTAAAAAGTGACCCGCTACCAGGCCTACTTGTACTTTGTTATGCGCATGTGGTTGTCTGCCATAATTTGCTTCTCGTCAAGTTGCAGTTATATTAAATACTGTGACTAAAATAAAAACTCCATGAAAACTGTTCTATCTTCAAGTTTTAAGTCGCAACAGTTACCAAATGCTGTATTTTAATATTATCTAGAACTTTCTAGAACATGCAAAGATATAGAAAAAAGATAGAATAAAAAACTGTTTAGGGTTATCCTCATAAAACGTGACAAATCTCCAAAGGTAATAAAATTATAAAAATTGGCTTCCCTGACAATTTTTTTGGAGAACTTTTGCTACAACTTTTGTAAATACACAAACTTCGTATGTTGTAAAATGGAGAAAATAAATTATTTATCTCACATTTAGAGGGATTGATCATTGAACATTATACCACAAAAAAGCGCATTAACTTACTGATAAAATGTCTGGAAGACTCTATTGCCCTAATTCGCATAATAAAAATACTATTAAATACACGCGCTAAAATTCATGAGGTTCAGGTCCGGCGAACTCGCTCTTAGCTCAAAATAAACCTAATTGAGTTTTCTTCACTTTTTGAGCCGGCGTCCTGTCGTAAGAGCCAGCTCCTGGTATCAAAATAACGACGTGCCCACGCACAATGGTCGGAACCCGTGATTTGATGAACTTAATTGTTTTGTGCCCAAACGGCTGATGTGATCTAAATAGTGTCTTCAGAGAAAAAAATCACAAAAATATTGCCCATATTTGAGTGGATTTTATTTTTCAATAGTACCTACTATTGAAAAAGTTGAAAATCTAACTTTTTTCACGAACGTGATAAAAAAAAAGTTTCTTCGGCAAAGTTGTAGATCTAGCAAAAATATAAAATTTTGCCATAAAAACTTTTTTCCTACGATAAATACTTTTGGAGATATAAGCGTTTTTTATGGAAACTCCCTTAAATTTAGAATTTTTAGTATGTATAACTTTTTTTCTAAACAAAACTCAGATTTGTGATGTTCTACAAAAATGTGAGCACTAAAAAACTACGCGTTTTGATAAATATAAAACTTTACTACGACAACTATATCAAAAGTTATGAAGCTTTTAAAGTCAATTTCACACTGATTTCAATTGCGTATAGGGGAGAAGGTGGCAAACCGAATCACAATGTCAAGTACTCTTCTGAAAGTTCAGACTTCATACTATAAAGTAGTGAAAGTTTCGTGAGTGCCATTTCATAAACGAAGAATTGGCGTAATTCAAAAGTATGGAGTTTTCTTTAGAAAAATACACTATTTTTCAATAAGATGCGTATAGGGGAGAGGGTGGCACACCGGGACACAATATTAGGCACATTTTAGAAAGTTTTCATTCTATAGTTTATAGGTGTGAAGGTTTGGTGAGTGCCTATTTACACATAAAAAACTAGAAATGTAATAACAGTGTCTCACCTTTGACAACTTGTGCTTATTCTGCGTCTCGTATGAGGTGAAGCGTTTCGAATGAAGTGACAATTGTCGATACCTCCCATCTGAAATACACTGTCGTTTTAAGTGAGTTGTGTCGAAATCGACAATTCACGGGTCATTCGAGACTCAGAACAAGCACATCTACTTCGTTAATTTCATATGCGTATATGCGTATATGCGTATATCGAAGAAGTTATGACCTTTCTCGACCTATAGCGGTTAGATGTTTGACTGCAATGTCGATATGGCTGGGTTCATTTGTCGGTCTGGTCAAATAAATTTTCTCATGGCATAAGAGTACTATTAAGCTAGTTTCCTGGATATACAAATGCATAAATAGTAGAATGGTATAGAATCCTGGAAATTGGTAAATATGAAATTACTTAATAAACATTGAATAAGTAGTTATGTGTAGTAGCGGATGTCACAGAAGAAGACAGGGAGAGAGATGGCAAACATTGTCGAATAGTTATGTGATAGCTTGTGCTGCAGTAGTGATAGTTATTTCGTGGGTGCTAATTAAGTGAATAATTAAGGGTGCTAATTAAGTTAAATATTTATATATTTTTAAGCCACATTTATTAAATTGTCAATTAGAAGACAGATGGCGCTTCAACTTTCTTGGGAAAATAATATTGATATCATTGATTTTTTAGTCAATGCCTGGAATGGGAGATCAACAACATCCCATCTTCCAGGGCCGGATTTAGCCGGAAGGGGGCCCCGGGGCCGACAGCTTGTGGGGGCTCCAAAATGTACAAAAAAAGTTAGTTTTGATACATAATATTTGTGGGGGCCCGGGTCCATACCCCCCCCCCCCCCCGGCCCCCTTCTAAATCTGGCCCTGCTTCCATATATGCATATAAAATTACGGAGAAGAGTATAATAATGTCCTGTGAGGGAGAAAAGGTTTAAAAAATGTGCGTGTTAAGCTGAGCCGAGATCTAGCTGACAGTCCAAGCCAATTCTCTAAGGCAACATAACAACGCAGAACAAAATTTGGCCTTTCAGGTGGCGCACACTTTGATTGTTATTTTCTTGTTTTAATTTTTTTTTTTTTTTTTTTTTTAGTTTTAATTGTTGTCTGACGACAGTATTTATTTAATTTTATGCGTTTCGAGAGCTTCTCTCAGGTACTGTCGAAGCCGACCCTAGTGGTTTGTGTGTGAATTGGCACTCACTAAACCATCCCACCTTCAAACCATAAAGTCAAAACTTTCTAAAATGTGCCTGACATTGTGTCCCGGTGTGCCACCCTCTCCCTTATACGCATCTTATTAAAAAATAGTGTATTTTTCTAAAGAAAACTCCATACTTTTGAATTACGCCGATTCTTCGTTTATGAATTGGCACTCACGAAACTTTCACTACTTTATAGTATGAAGTCTGAACTTTCAGAAGAGTACTTGACATTGTGATTCGGTTTGCCACCTTCTCCCCTATACGCAATTGAAATCAGTGTGAAATTGACTTTAAAAGTTTCATAATTGTCGTAGCAAAGCTTTATATTTATCAAAACGCGTAGTTTTTTAGTGCTCACATTTTTGTAGAACATCACAAATCTGAGTTTTGTTTAGAAAAAAAGTTATACCAAAAATTCTAAATTTAAGGGAGTTTCCATAAAAAACGCTCATATCTCCAAAAGTATTCATCGTAGGAAAAAAGTTTTTATGGCAAAATGTCATATTTTTGCTAGATCTACAATTTTACCGAAGAAACTTTTTTTTTATCACGTTCGTGAAAAAAGTTAGATTTTCAACTTTTTCAATAGTAGGTACTATTGAAAAATAAAATCCACTCAAATATGGGCAATATTTTTGTGATTTTTTTCTCTGAAGACACTATTTAGATCACATCAGCCGTTTGGGCACAAAACAATTAAGTTCATCAAATCACGGGTTCCGACCATTGTGCCACGATTCGACCACGTTAGAACTAGTTCGCAATACGTATTTTGTATAATAATATTATTACTCACTTATGTAGCAGTTATGTAGCAATTGCCGGGCCAAATATTTTATTGCCCAATTCCATACTTATCTACTGAAGTAATTTATCTGATATTCTGAAAACTAAATTGTGGCGATTTTGTATCATTTTGTCGTTCCCTACCAGAGACTGAAAAACTCATGTTTGCATGTTGGTATTTTTCCTGTCGATTAGTTTTCCATTCTTTAGTGAGTCCAGCTGGACAAAACCTTCCTACACTATCGCGACTTGTTGGAAGTAGAATGGTGAAAATTTGCAAACATTTCAGTCAAGCAGACGACAAACGAATCGGCGAAACAATTTACCCTCATTCAGCTGTTTGCGACAAAGTCCTATTCCTGTCGTTTCTTTTTTTTTTCGGAAAAATTGCAACACGTTTTCACAGCTTCTACTATCGTTTTCCTCTCACAATTCAGAAACAATGTTCCACAATCGTATTCAGCAACACAACGAAGTCTTTGTCCATTTCCGAAATTGTTTGCCAACAACATTGGTCTTGTGTTGTTCCATAAAAGTGCGACGGCACCGTGGATCACAGTATCGAGCTAAATTACCTTTCTCAAATCGTATGGAGATCCCGCTGCTGCTTTCCACGTTCATCCACCCGATTCTAAAGCAACGAGCATTTGAAAATGTAGCAACATTCACATCTGATTGCCAAAACATTGGAGGCAGGAATCCAATTCGCGAATGGTAAAGTTTCTCTTTGCATGCCTGCGTGGGAAGCAAACTGCATCCTACACTATACAGAGTAGGTATGCGAACAAATGGTTGCGCGCTTGCTTTATCGATCGATTTCCTCTAGTGGAAACTTTTCATTGGAATAGACCGAAATCATCAAACCGTAGCAAATGAAGAACGAGATGCATCTCTTCCTGGTAGCAAGCACTGCTCGTCAGATACCGAGGATGCAATTCGATGCTATTACTCGACTATAACAACTATATCAAACCGTCAAGAGCCATGCGAAGAAGGTACCGTCTATGCAAGGGTGGAATTTGAATTTGGTTAGAAACCAGAACGTGTTCATGTTCTACCCTCATCGAGGAAGTAGAACATCTGAAATGTGAATTCGGAATTGATTTGTCGAATCAGAAATGCATTTGGTTCCACTGTTGAACATCTTAGGAAGAAGTTTGACTTTCCGGTTGCCAAAACAAGCGACAGCTGCGATTTCTGGTTGAATGCATTCGAGAAATTGGCTTTCTGTGTTATATGTTTCGTGATTAGGTTAGTTTGCAAATTTATTGTGGCATGTTGCATAGAAGCTAGCATAAAACAAAAGTGAGTTAAAAACGTATTCATACACACATGAATAGTTATCATGCACTGAGAATGAGGTTGTTGTCACTAAGAGTTATAGGAACTTTTTCGATGTTACTGTAGTGTAGTTCAAATTTCACTACAACATGAAATTGCCAAACATCAACATCTATAATAATTAAATTACATACAGTACGAAAGAACAGAGTGATTCATCGACTTCGAGAATAATAAGTTACACCACGTGCCAAATTGATTGTGTACTTACATTAATCCAGCAATACTTACAATTGAATTTGAAAGAAACGGAGATTCTTCAAAACGTGGGCCCAAACAATTGCGCTTCACCGGGTTTGTTCTGTTTGTTTTGAATTGTAGAATTTATTTGGACAACGACAGTAGCGTTTCCATTTCCACTACATAAGGTACCCTATACTAATAATTATTAATCATTATTGTTCGTTTGTATGCATTCGAGTCTGCTTCAATTTTGGTCTACTGCTTAGAAGGTGCTTAGAGCGTCTAGTTAGGTGTTGGTGTGTAAAACTGTTATTATTGTGTATTGTAGCGCACTAATTCGAAGGTTGTTAATGTTCACATGATCTACAATCTAGTTTGTTTGTATATACGCGTTTATAACCATGCTGTTTATGAATACATTTTTAGCGACATTCTTTGTTTTTATTTTCATTTTCCGGACGTTTAAAAGTTAGTCATAGCACGTGTTACATTTGTTCTTCATGATTATATACTTTCTGTTCCGCTCATATTAGTCCTACACTAATTATTTCGTCCAGGGACTGCAAATACTGTATATGTATGAATTGATTGAAGATGCGTTCAGTTGATTCTTTCAATGAAAATCGTTTCTAAGTGAAGCGTGAAGATTATCGATAGTGAAGGGATTTAAATTCATCTAAGTTCCAAGAGAAAAAGGCGTATAGTGGAAAGATTGAAATAACTACTGAAGGAGTTGATTTCGCGTAGTGAGTATATACTGATAAGAGTTTCGTTTTCACGACTAGTGAAGAGACAGTGGTGTTTTGTTACAGCTTCTAAATGTATTGTACTTGTTTCGACTACTGCAGGATCATTGGCTGAGAATATGCCTTCAATTATGTTATCCATACGACTGACGTCACCGGTGGGCCCTTACATTATTGATCGCTGCCAAAGAATTACAAATCGGTTTGCTGGCGCTGCTAGCTGCTGTTTGTTAATTTCGACATTATATTAATATATTTCTCTAAAACACCTAAAATCCCGAAATACTAACGACTGTTTAAAATGGTTCCAAAACACGTCCGAAGAATGATCTGACTTTCGTCCTACACAATAGCTACATCTCAAAATATTACGACCCTACTAAGTTTGCGAATAGCTGATTCTATTTGTTCTCGTTTGGTCTATACTAAGTGTAGTGTTTGCTACATGTTCAGTCGGTTATCATAGCAATTCATGCATCATTGGCAGAGACATCCTTAACTTAAACAGAAAACAATGAATAAATATTACAATATGTACATAGAAGAAAGATTAACATATGCAACGGTAGAGGTAAGTAAGGAAAGGACAACTGCAATGAGTTTGTATTCACAAACTCATCAGTGAGCGAAGAAGGAAAAATATTAACCTACTAATTAAAGCTTTAAATTTTGCTGATAGAAAACTAATAGTTGTTTAACGTAAGCGATCACATTTCAGAAATATACAGAAAGCGCTGTAGGAAACGAAGCAGGTGCTTTAATAAAACAAATATGTACAAGATAAGTTAACATAGGATATTACCAATTTTGTCAAGTTTTTCTTCATCGGATTGCAATTCTTTAATCCAATCATCAATCTTTCTTGTTTACATACATGAAGCTATACTCATATTGGCAGTATTGTTGTAAATGCGTTCTAAATTTCTCAAAAAAAAAAACTGCTGACATTAGTGGAAGCATCTAGCCTACCAGTCAAAGTTCGATTCCTTTTAAAATTCCAATCTATTCCAACGTCGAAAGACATCCCAGGCCTTCTTCGGTCGAACGACCAAACTGCGTTACCTTGTGCGTGACCGCTTCGCTGTGATCATCGGGGACCTAGCAGACCGTTTCCATGGGCACCCGGTTGGTCTGGGAGTTGGTCGTCGTGGTCGTATTGTTGGTGCAGGTGTTATTCGTAATGGACTCTCCCATAGATGGCAGCCCATGGGAAGAGCTCGAGTGCTGCGGACCGTGGGTGGTGTTGGTGAACGAGCGGCCCGTCTTCGAGTTCCAGAGGCGCTTCATCGCGGACCAGACCTGTGGGTGGATGATTCCGGAAGAGAAATGGACAAGAGCGAAAAAAAAAACGAGGGATGAGATTTTGTAATAAATTTCAATTCGGATGCTGCAATCGTGCTTGCTTGGGTGTGGTTACACTGTAGACGGGCAACAGTGTCACATTATGGCAGGCAAGGAAGCAACATGTGTGCTCTTGTTATGCATTATTTAATAAAAATGGGTTTTTCATGTGCGAAAAATTAGAATAATTGGAAATAATGGCCGTTGGTTAAGGGTTAGGTGCCCGTCACCGGAGTTATGGCGAAAGAGGTTTTGAAATTTCCTGAGCGGTTTGCAATTGATGCTAATTGAGCAAAAGCTGTGTGCTTTGTCTCGAATATTACTCAAAGTTCTTGTCTATGAGTAGTGTCCCTGTAATGCTACACAGTTAAAATGTATGGCAATTTCAAAAGTATGCACATATTGCCATATAAACGCGACATACAATCGAACTTGCTGAAATCTTAATGGAGGACAGAAAGGGTGCTTGTAAAATTATTTAATTATAATGTAAATAAATCGAAAGTAGATGTTTTAAACGAAAATTATATTTTCTAATGTTGATAATTGTACAATTTGAAAGATTCGTATCGCCTTCATAAGATTTTTGAATATTATTTCTATTTACTAGTTAAGTTAGTTAGATTAAACATTCAAAAACGTTTGATGATTAATGTAAGCGAGATAGTGATCAGTTGAGAAATGTGTTTAATCACAAATTCTACTCATATGTCACTCAATAGTAAACTCTTACGTAAATCATCAAAAACTTCTTATTCTAAAACTTCTAAGTTTTTTTTTGTTAATATTGCTACAAATTGTAACCGGATTTTCCTACGCGAATTTTATTAGCATGTCCTTCATATAAATATTACTTTTTCATTCTATTCGAAAATATCAATAATCAATATTCCGACAATTCCGACAAATTTCGTCTTACCCGCCACCAAAATTCACCCCGCCAAAATTCTTTCGAAAATTTGTTGGTTCATGGATTCTTCCCAGGAAATCTTTCATAATTGTTTATAAAAATCTATCGTATATTTTCTGGAAGTTTCATTTTGAATCCCATTGGTAAATTCCTTCAGAGATTTTTCTTGGAATTCGATCGATATTTTTTCAGTAATTTTTATTTTGGTGTGACCAACAGATAACGAATTTTAATGAGTGCATTTCAGATAGTAATATATTTTTGGTTGAACTAAAATTCGCTAGCTTTTTTATATTTCCAATTGTTTCGATGAACAAAACAAAGTGCGAGCAGCAAAAAGTATATTTTCTTGCCATATTATATTCTGGACGCATTCGCTATCATAGCAACCCGAAGGGACTTTGACATTTCGAGGCGAAATCACTTACACATATCAGTAGGTACACAGCGACTGTGCGTTTCTTATACAACATTTTCACACAGATTGAGATTCTGTCGTGGCATCGCTGTTAAAAATGGTTCATGCGATTTGTAAATGACTTTGAGCGTGTAACCCTTTAATAAACTCCTTATGGAACTCGGAGAGTCGTTTAAAAATTCCTTCAGAAAATCCTTCAACAATCCCATACGACCCCTCACACCACTGGGAGATCACGCTTACGTCGTGATAACAATGATGAAATTCCTAAGGTCGAGGAGAAGTTGGTGAATCGCCGCCTTTGAGATAATCTAGAAGCAGGTGGGAGACTGGGCTCCTTACAGCACACGTTTCGCTCTGGATACAGCACTAATTTAGCTGGCCTAGGACACATCTTACAGGACGCCTTTCAGCAGAGCCAGCACGCGGGTCAGCTATCCCAAGAGCCTTCACCCACAATCTCTTCAATCGAGGCGAGTTCTGGATATAAGAAACGACTGGGGTCTAACCTTTCGCCTCGGGTATACCCCGTTAGGCATAAGTACGTTAGGCATAAAGACGTTAGGCATAATTACGATAGGCATAATGGACGTTAGGCATAATGGACGTCAGGCATAAAATGACCCAAAGAACAGCCCATAACATAAAGAAGGCAGAATTATGCCAAACGTCCATTATGCCTAACGTACATTATGCCTAACGTCCGTTAGGCCTAACGTCCATTATGCTTATCGTACTTAAGCCTAACGACTTTATGCCTAACGTCGCGGACCCTTTCGCCTCACATCCGAGCTGTAAATCGAAAACAAATCTAATCAAGACTCCGTCGCACTGAGGAGCATTTCAGTCCAAATCCTGGCCAAAAGTCAAACACAAAATTTTAAGATATTTGCTTATTATTTTTCGTTTTTGTACTCTTAAATAGTAATACTAATTTGCCATGGGATTTTTGAAACAATATTGATTACTTGTAAGCAATGCTGGCTGCCAAAAATTTACCAACATTTACATGCTAGTTTTATCGCAATTGTCCATGTAAAAATGTTTACGTTTTATCGTGTTTTTCTAGATTTTTGAAGATTTTTATGATGAAAATTTTTATAGGTACCAATAGCGAGGGTATGTAAAACGTTTTTAAGCAAGATTCGATTCAAAATTGCTATAATTGCTAGCTTTTTTTACAATAATATGTCTTACAAAACAAAAATTTTGATCAGGTTACAAACCAGATCAAGCAACAAAATTGTCAGTGTTGGAAAGATTGGAGTTTACTTAATAAATTCCACGAAAAACATTTCACGCATCCTCACGCAATCGTGACTTGTTTTTGTTTTAATATAGTAAAGTTTGATACAAAAGCCCAGCAAAAAACAAATATATATGATTTTTAGCGACAAAGCTTACATAAATAGTTCGCTTCCAAAGAAGAGTTAGATGACCACACCGATCCATAAAAAGCATACGCATTTTTCGGATGCAAAACGATGTTAAGAAATGAAGCTGTGGATTTACACTTCGTATCTATTTTATCTGCTCCATTGATTGTAATATCAATACAATATCCAGGGGCTTTAGCATGATCCGATGACAAATTTATGTAGTCGAAGTGAAAAAAACAAAACACATCTTTTCGGAATATTTAGTAAGTACCTAATAATTAAAGAATTAAGATTAACATTGAAATCATATATGAGTATACTCAATGGCGGAGTCAGAGAGGGCACGAATCGTTGCAAGCACGCTGTAGTTCTCAAAGGCAGCGTTATTGCCCCCAAAAGGTGCTCTATCGAATAACAATAACTGACGCCGCCAATAGTCATACGTCACTACTAGATAAACACAAAAAGCACAAAAAACAAAAAAAAATGCTTTGTTGTTTATTGAATGCATTTACAGACGACGATATGATTGACATAGTTTTGGCCACGCTTTTACACTGCGTTCTCCTATGTGCGTCGGCGAAACGGGCAGTCCATTAGTGACAGTAGTCTGCTATACGGCTTGACCCTAATTTGATACCTAACCGAAATTTTATTACCGACCTTCAACGAATACGTCTCCTGAGCAGGAGAAAAACAACTCAATCATACCTAATTCTGATATTCAACTTCTGTTATCGAGGTTGCCACTCCTGCTCGGGCTGGTTTGCTTCTGAATTGTTTCCATCTATACCACGGAGCGAAGAGTTGGCACTCCTCTACAGCCACTATCAACAGCTCCATAGCCCTACGTTTCAGAGGGGAGGATAATTCGGAGGCACTCAGAAAGTCGTTAGCAGAATGGTTCAATGCTGAATAAGGAAAACACGAACACTGGATGTATCTATTTCAAGCCGGTGTCATTGACCACATAAACTTTCATCAAGTTTCATAACACGAGAACTTATTATTTTATTTATTTATTCAGACTAAGGCCGAAGTGGCCTGTGCGGTATATAAGAGTCTTCTCCATTCGGCTCGGTCCATGGCTACACGTCGCCAACCACGCAGTCTACGGAGGGTCCGCAAGTCATCTTCCACCTGATCGATCCACCTTGCCCGCTGCGCACCTCGCCTTCTTGTGCCCGTCGGATCGTTGTCGAGAACCATTTTCACCGGGTTACTGTCCGACATTCTGGCTACGTGCCCGGCCCATCGCAGTCGTCCGATTTTCGCGGTGTGAACGATGGATGGTTCTCCCAACAGCTGATGCAATTCGTGGTTCATTCGCCTCCTCCACGTACCGTCCGCCATCTGCACCCCACCATAGATGGTACGCAGCACTTTCCTTTCGAAAACTCAAGTGCGCGTTGGTCCTCCACGAGCATCGTCCAGGTCTCGTGTCCGTAGAGGACTACCGGTCTAATTAGCGTTTTGTAGATTGTCAGTTTGGTACGGCGGCGAACTCTATTCGATCGGAGCGTCTTGCGGAGTCCAAAGTACGTACGATTTCCAGCCACTATGCGTCTCCGAATTTCTCTGCTGGTGTCATTTTCGGCAGTCACCAGTGAGCCCAAGTACACAAATTCTTCTACCACCTCGATTTCGTCACCACCGATGCAAACTCGCGGTGGGTGGCTCACATTGTCTTCTCTTGAACCTCTGCCTATCATGTACTTCGTCTTCGACGTGTTGATGACTAGTCCGATCCGCTTAGCTTCCCTCTTCAGTCTGATGTAGGCTTCCTCCATCTTCTCAAAGTTACGTGCCATAATATCTATGTCGTCGGCGAAACCAAATAGCTGGACGGACTTATTGAAAATTGTACCACTCGTGTTAATCCCTGCTCTTCGTATTACCCCTTCCAAAGCGATGTTGAATAGCAAACACGAAAGACCATCACCTTGCCGTAACCCTCTGCGGGTTTCGAAGGGACTCGAGAATGCCCTGAAACTCGAACTACGCACATCACCCGATCCATCGTCGCTTTGATCAATCGTGTCAGTTTATCCGGAAAACCGTGTTCGTGCATTAGCTGCCATAGCTGGTCCCGATCGATTGTATCATATGCGGCTTTGAAGTCGATGAATAGATGATGTGTGGGCACGTTGTATTCGCGGCATTTCTGCAGTACTTGGCGAATGGCGAACACCTGGTCCGTGGTGGAGCGTTCGCCCATAAAACCCGCCTGGTACTGCCCCACGAACTCCCTTGCAGTTGGTGCTAGTCGACGGCATAAAATTTGGGAGAGTACCTTGTAGGCGGCGTTCAGCAATGTGATTGCGCGGTAGTTGCTACAATCCAGCTTATCGCCCTTTTTGTAGATGGGACACACGACACCTTCCATCCACTCCTGCGGCAAAACTTCCTCCTCCCAAATCTTGGTAATGACCCAGTGCAGCGCTCTAGCCAGTGCCTCACCACCGTGTTTAAATAGCTCTCCTGGTAGTTGGTCAACCCCAGGGGCTTTGTTGTTCTTCAGCCGGCCAAACACGAGAACTTGCATGTTGTAAAAAGTACAACAGTCAGAAATTAAATGATCAGGGATTGAATCCAAACGAGAGACAGTTTTTTGCAAGCTGTCATGATAAAGAACAGTTCTTTACTGTTACTGATTCTGATTCAGAAGGCTATATATACCTCATGATAAATTTCTTTTAAAAAGCTCCAAACGCGGGGAGCACTGGTTCTGATGACGCATTTCAAATTGTTCTACACAAAATGAGCGAAAACAAAGCGAGAATCAGGATGCCTTTATTGAAGGCCTCGGCAAGAATCATCACTTCTCTGTGGGAGCTGCCTATCCGATTCTGCTTTTTTCGCACTTGTTATCATGGATTGTTATGATTCGGAACAGTTTTTGCCTTTCTCTTATCGTTATTCGTTATCTATTAAGCGCGATTTCTGCAAACCCAGTCCGTTATATTGAAACCAATTGAAATGATATCGACGTGATTTTTGTTTGGAAAATCATAGCGGGTATAGGGCAACCGAACCCTTAGTGGAGGTAGTAGGGTTGGTTTTATTGCGATTTTTCATAATTATACACTTTACGATGGTTTCAGTTGATGCGTCGAGCTTTAAATATCCTGTTAAATGCAACTTATCCCAAGATTTCGCTTGAAAAGATATTGAAAACGACTTTTTGTCTTTCTCGTACAACAAAGTTGTACCGAAAGGCTATCATTTCACTCCGAAAACGAACTTTTTATATAAGCGTCGGAGACCCATAGTGCTATATACCAATCGACTCAGCTCGACGAGCTGATCAAATGTCTGTCTGTCCGTGTGTATGTATGTGTGTACACAAAAGCTAAGAAAAACATCAGACAACTTTTCATATAGTAATCCTTAACCGATTTTCTCGCAACAAGTTGCATTTGAAAGGTGGTAAAGCCTAGTTGATAACTATTGAATTTTATAACGATCAACCGTTTCGTTTAAAAGTTATTAAGAAAATGGTAAATCGAGCTATATTAGCTTCATATTAAAGGTTGGTGTCCTGGCTCGCTTCTTTTTGGTAAAAGAAAAATCACAAAAACAAGAAACAAACCAAATTGCTTTTCATTGCTTTGTTTTTGATGGGATGAAAATAGGAGCTATGGGATGAAGTGCCGAACCGTTGCCCTATGAAACCACAAGTTTGGTTCGATATCTCGGTATCTATAGGATTTAGAAAGTTGCCGTTTTTTACGAAGGTGTTCGGGGGTGAAAAACCAATATGTTGATAAACTGCTAAGTTTTGAACTCATCCGCAAGGTGGCGCAAATGTATATGACAAATCAGTTTGATAGGATATCTCGGGATCTTTTGGATTTAGAAAGTTACCATCTTCTACAAAGCTGTTCGAGGATTGGAAATCAATATGTTGAGAAACTGTTTAGTTCAGAGTTCATCCGCGAGGCAGCGCTAGTTTATATGAGAAATCAGTCTGATGCGATATCTCGGGATCTATGTGAATTAGAAAGTTGACGTCTTCCACAAAGTTGTTCGTGAATTTGAAACCAATATGTTCAAAAACTGTTAAGTTTATGATTCATCCGCAAGACGGCACTAACGTATATTAATTTTCAGATTGGTTTGATATCTCGAGGTCTGTGGAAGTGGTATACAGAAAGATTCCGACTTCTGCGAAGTAGTTCGGAGATGATAAACCATCTAGATGAGAAACAGTCTAGTTTTGAATTCATCCGGAAGGCTGGTTCTATCACAAACGTCTGAATGACCTAAACCCGAGCTCCATTTGCCTGAATAATAAACACCCGAGTAGACCAGATGTCCGAAAAGACCAAACACCCGAATGGACCATTTGACCGAATCAAGTTGGGGGTGCTCAATACGCGAAATTATTAGGTTTTCGAAATTGATTTAAAATAGTTCCCGTGAACCAAAATTTATGAAATTTTAGACTTAAACTGAGTCTAATAATAAATTCAAAATCTTCTTCTATATAATAAAAATGAGTTGAAATTTCCTTCCTGACGATTTAACTCGCGAACGGGTTGACCGATTTGTAAGATTTTTTCCCTAATTGATTCGTTTTTGGGTCCGCAAGGTTTGTATATACAAAAAGTTGGTGGATTTAATGGGGAAATGTAAAAAAATCATTAGAATACAATTTTGGGCCAGCTGTTGAGGAAAACAAAACAAACGCATGGAAATTGATCTAGAGTGCGGTGCTGCAAATAGTTCATTGTGACGTTTGCAACACCCGGGCAAAGCTGGGTTTCTTTCGCTAGTAAGTAATAATCTCAATATCTCCAAAAACCCAATTGGAGATGCAGGAAAAACGCGTTTCTTGTTCAATTTTCAATAGGAAACAATGGGAAAGCATTCCCCGTCGAATGCAACTTATTGCAAGCAAATCGGTCAACGCTTTGTTCCAAGAAGTGTGTGTATAATGACTAGACATGCCCAAAGAACAAAAATATTAAATAAACTCATTATTTCGAACAATTATGTCAAACTAATTATAAAAACTGCCTTAAAACGTTATTAAAAATAAGTTAAGGGACAAGTAAAACGATATTGAATGATTTATCAATAAAATAAGGGTGCCCATAACCGAACCAATAAAGGTGCCCACAACCGAATTTCGCAGCCTTTTTGGAACAAGAAGAAAAAAAAATTCGTGCTTAAATTTTGATGGCCATCGACATTGGGCCTCAAAATAGATTAAATTTACTGTGTAAATACGCATTAGAACTCACTTTTTGAATTAAATCCTTTAATTTATGACACTTTGAAAAAGGCCAAAAAAAACTTTCGTGTTGTTTTTCTTGTACGAAAAATTTATTTGTTTCTAGTTCAAAGTAGAGATGCCCATCCGGTTTGATATTGAGCACAAAATATCATGCTATTATAGCAAACAAATGACGGTTGTCAGAATGACAGCATCTCTTATCTGTCAAAAGATACATAGGGGTGCCCATAACCGAACGGTGCCCTTAACCGAACCTCCTCCCCTACTTATGGCTAACGTCGCAGACCCGTACGAAATGACAATTTTTACGGACTTCCGGATCATCTGGAAGGTCGTCTGGAGGCCACCATAGTTTGATAAGTACTGCGAACTAACTCCAAAACCACAATCAGAAATAGTTTAAAAAAATTGCGCTGCTATAGGACGAACTTCCAAAACGACCAAAACGACATTCCGGATTATACCTAATGTAAAGCGGAATCCTATTCTACCTCAACTAGTCGTACTACGGCTGGAACTCAATTTCACTAAATGAAAAATACACAGGATTCTGTTTTTACATGATTTTTTTCCCTCGTATTTTTGATCGTGTGACTTCAATTTGCCACCAAAATCTTTGCAACATGTTTAAAAAAATCCTAAATAATTCAAAGAAAAATCACATGGTAATTAATATGCGTTAATCATTTAGGATGGGTGCAAAATTGAAAAAGTGTAAATCGTGTAAAAACAGAATCCAGTGTAATATGATTGCCAAATGTGAACCACGATTTGTAAACCACTAACCAACAGGCTGTGACACGATTTATCTCAACAATCCATAGCAAGGCTATACTAAAATCGTGAGTAGATGTTAATTCTGTGATAATTATTATTTGCTGCTGAATTGGCATCAAACACTCTATAAAAAAATCTCTCGGATTTAACAATGCCACTGCCCCAAAAAATATTAATCGTTTCAGTCTAGTGGTGTGGTAACAGCACAATATGTACTGCGACAAATCCTCGTTGGTCAGCACCTTTAACCCCATCGGACTCCAGCCCCACAGCCACCAAATTACAACTCTAAAAAAGAGCACAATTTCGCCTTACTGACACTCCCCAGCGCAACAACGAAAAAAAGACCAAAATACAATTCCCTCATTGGGACCTGACTAAATGAGATTTTGCGGTTGCGGGCGGTCGGCTTTGTCTAATAAGAGAAGGGTTCCAGGTTTCGGTCTGCAGCAGCCAGGAATGGGAATGGATATAAATTTGCACACTAGTTTATATACGGTTGCAGTCAAAAGATAAGAGGTGTGCTTGGAATAGAAAAAAATCTATTTATTCACCCAAAACGGTGATGGTACCTGTCTCTGCTGTTCGGCAAATATATTTTTTGGAAGAGCTACAATTTGTTTCATCACTTAACAAGGGGCTGTTTAACTAATAATGCAAATGCCAATAATAGTTGTAACTATGAGCGATCTTGATTGATTCTCTATGAGCGATGACTTGATTCAAGGAAACAAGACAAATACCTCAAAACTAACCTCATTTGTTATATAAAATCCTTAATGATTTAGTGTATTCCCAACATCTGATGCATCTTATAGTATTTCAATCTCGATGAGCCTCTCAATAAAATTAGTTCAATTAAGCATTCAATTCTGAGGACATTCTGTTTAACACAGACTGTTATGGGTGATTAAGAATATCTCTAATTGCTATTGAAAGGATGACCTACTTCACAATGTGTTAATATTAAAGGCCAAATTCACAATACATAACTTGGTATTCAGAATAAAATTGTACGTATTCGTACTTTATAACTATTAAAAACATACTAAACAATCAACTCATACTCATGTCAATTTTCATAGTTGAAAGAAAAATAAAAACTTGCACGAACGGCACAACCGGGAGCCGGCACCAGTTAATTATTATGTGTCCTGGGGGAATCATTTGGGGATTTTACAGAGTTTATTCCACTCCCGCTGCTAGCTTAGCGAAACGGATCCAGCGCAAGTTTGTCGGAAAATTGTCATCACTATTCGGGGAGTAGTTCTGGCTTGGTTATTGAATATGACCCAAATGAGAGTTATAACTTGGGGGTTACATAAAGTTATCTAAATGGCGTTTAGATTTTAAATGTTTACGGTCGGTAAAGTGGAACGAGATACAGTTACTTGATAGCAAAATACAGCTTCTTGAGGCTTATTTTAGCCACCTGATGTCCCTCAAAGCGAAGCAAATAAAGTTTTCTAGATTCCGACTACAAAACAGTCAAAAAAATACATATGTCGGATCAAACTTGAAATAATGACATAGACTTAGGAGTAAAACCTCACTCACCTGCGGTTGACAGCCCACGACGATGAAGATGAACACCCCCTGCAGTGCGTTGATCAGATCCGTCACCAGCCAGATGTAGTCCGGTCCGCCGAACACCCAGCTGGCCACATCGGCGACCCAGGTGACCCCCATGACGACGACCAGCTTCATGCAGACACGACCCAGGGCAGCGCTGTAAGAGGGAGAAGAAACCAGACCGCGGCTAGTTGTGAGAAGAGGACCGTGTGCGTGGGTTGGTGGTTGGTTGGTTGGTTGAGGATGGAGGGTGAGTGATGTCCACCATCCGTCCGCCATTGCGTTGTTACACGTTATCAGGCAGGAGAAACATAAAAACGCATAAAAAAAGAGGGAGAAAAGAACAGAAGGCAACAGAACAGAAACGGCGATTAGTAGCTAAGCTCATGCTAACATGCGGGATAAGTGTTGTCAGGTTTGAGTGATGGAAGGGACGGGTTGACAGGAATTAGACCGGTGTTGGGTTGGATGCAAGGATGTACAGTTAGGTATTGTGAGGTTAGGATCTGGGTACGAGCATTTACTAGATTCGGCAATTTTATTATGTAAAAACATTTGAACAACGAAGAAATAAATAAATAAGGAATGCTATTACCGCCTTTCTTTCCCCTATACAGTCAGTCCTCCATGAGTCGATACGGAAGGGATCAGGGAAATATCGAAATGTGGAAATCTTTGGAAATAACGAGTCGAGTCAAGTACGAGACTCTGAAGACGACCGTACAGTTGAGGTCGAAACTTCGTATTTGTAAAAGTAATACGAAGTGTTGGAATTAAAATTTAATTCGAAGTTTTTAATGGAATTGTTCTAAACTCGTCTTATGACAGTGAAAACATTCCACTAAAAAAAGAGTTAAATATTTTTTTTTGGAAATCTGTTTGGAGGGACCATCACAGTAACCCTATTTTTTTAATATGGCATATTTTGCTTGCATGAGCCGATATGGAGTCATAGAGCATCGACTCATGAAAATTTGACTGTACCGGGGACTCAAAACGAGGGGCACGTGACCCACAATTTTCCGGAAATTTGAATACATACGCCAAAATTGGTCTAAAAAACTGATTTTCAACTATTTTCGATGAATCCTGAAAGAATTCCTGGAGGAATTTTTAAATACTGGGAAGCTAGATGAATTTTTCGAGATTTCCATTAGGAATTCCTTCATAGATTTCTTTGAAAATTCCGATGAAAAATCCTTAGGAAATTCTTTTAATGTTGTTTTTGTTTTTTTTTTGCCTAGGAACTTTCGTAGGAATTTCTGGAGAAACTCCCGAATGCATTTTTGGTAAAATATAGAAAGGAATTTTCAGAGTATTTTACGAAGGAATCACTCAGGGAGTATCCCGTAATTAATTCTATGTAATTCTATGCAAAATTTTCCAGATTATTGCTGGAAGAGCTTCCTGGATGAGTTCTTATAATCTCAGGAGATTTCCGGAACAATAAGGAATTACTATGAAAATTCTAAATATATTTCCGAAGGATTTTCTGGATGAGTTGCTAAAAGACACACCCATGAAATGTCTTAAGGAACTTCCACAGAAATTTCTGGAGCAATTTCCGTCATAAATTCCTGGAATATTTCAGAAGTAATTACTGAAAGAATTATCAAAGAAATTTCTGGTGAAATTCCTCAAGAATTTTTGAAGAAATAGCTTATGGAACTCCTAAAGAAATTTCCGAACGAAAACCTTCCTAATTCCAAAATTTCCAAAGGAATTCTTAAAAAATTGTTCACAGAATTCCTAAAGATATGCCTAACAGAATTTCCGATGGAGTTTACAAATGAATTTTAAACGAATTCTAGCATGATTTTTTAAAACGTCGTATGTCCAAAAGAGAGACTCTTTCATTACGCTCTCTTTCACTAATATCAAAGCTAATTTTGCATATTTTACAACATTTCCACCTCAGCACGCTAGACAAAGTAAATGTTAGTATGGCTTCGTAATAATCGAAAGAGAAAGTAAACAAAGAGAGCCACTCTTTTGGACTTACGACGTTTTCAAAAATGGAGAAATTTTGAAGAAATTTCCGAAGAAAATCCCAAAGAAGTTTTCAGAACAATGCCTCAGGGAGTTTTCTAAAGTTTTCCAAGAGAGAGGAATTCCTGGAGGAAGTTCTGAAGGAATTCTTGAGAGACTCCTAAGAAATTCTGAAAATTATTCAGCAAAAGAATTTTTGGATTTATTTCCCGAGCAATTTCAAGAGGATTTCTGAAGGAATTCCCGAAGGAATTCCTGGAAAAATGTCCAAAGGTAATTTTGGAATGAGTGTGTTTTTAGAGAATTTCTTAAGGTATTTACGAAAGAAGTTCTGACAGATTTTTCGAAAGAATTTCTGGATCCTTCAGTAGACCGGATTGAGTGTAATTCATCATGAAGTGTGATGAAGTAGGATTTTAAGCCATCCTAACAGAATTCCGTCATATGGACCTCGGCGAAAGTTCATTCGGTAATTGGCACATTTCGCGAAATGTCGCATTAGCAAAATGGTAGGGGAAGGTGGTCGGTTGTCGGCACCCTTTTGTTTTTGTCCTTAAATATCGTCCAATTGCACAAAGTGGTGATATTTGCATACTAATGGAAGCATATAGGCATAAGCTAATAATTAGTGGAGAGATTTGTTTGTTTTCTATTCTATTCTATTCTATTCTTTCGAAAAAGGTGGTCGATTGGTGGCATTCAATATTGAACCACAAAATAGAGTAAATTTGATTTGTAAATACGTAATACCATTTCGATCGTTATAGTATGGTTTATAGCACTAAGCAAATGACCAAAAAAATTTTGGAGTGGGTTTTCACTTGACAAAAAAATGTTTTCTCTGTAAAACTAAACAAAAGTTTCTATATGCTTCGGAAATGGACACAACAAGATCGTGCTTACATAGCACACGTATGGAAAATGTCAAAATGACCACATCTGTTTTCTGTCAAAAGTTACGACGGGGTGCCGACAACTGACCAGTGCTGGCAACCGACCACCTTCCCCTATACAATTATCATTTACACTTTTGACTTGTTTTGCGAAATAACTTGCCTCAGAATGAGCCATCTACGATTAGACTGATAAAAAAATATCCACATTCATGTCTTAGTCGATGAATGATATAAGTTTGAGAATTATTTTTCAGGTGAATGTCACGTTTTGAAAAAAGTTCTTTGGTTAACAGTTTCATTCCGGCAAACGGAGAATACTGCCATGAATTGGAATGATATCGCAAATCATTTCAAGACAAAATAACCAAGTTTGTAGAACAATAATTAGGCAGTTGCTGCGTTCAAGTTATTTGTCATAAATCTTGTAATGACACAAAGTGTAGATTACCCACGCTTTTTTTTTCTTCACCCACGTAGACTATCGTAACTTTCCAATTTTTTTCTGAATTTCTGGGTAAAGTTTTGACATTCCGATTACAATTTCAAGAATCGAATATATATCCAACATCAAAATGATTAAATTTTGCTGATATTTTTTCAGCCATTTCATGCAAAAGTAATACACTCATGTCATTAATTATCTTGTAGTACTTTAAAATGTGTTTCATTGAAGTGTTGCTTTGATTTTTATTAGGTCTTGCTTTAGAACACAATGTGGGAATGAAGTAAGCCTGAATAAATCATTCGCATTTTTTGATTAAATTGATAGATAAAGTAAAATGTATTTCTTATTTCATAATAAAAATAAATAAACAAACTAAAATATTTTCAAATCACAATAATAAAAAAAAGATAACAAATTCGAAATTCAATCGTAGAAGAAGCATATAAGAAGCTATTGAACAGAAATTTGAAATTCAATCGTAGTAGGCTGACAGGAAATTCTAAATTGTGCGAAGGGTGATAGAATACCTACCCTTCACCCTATGTCACCCTTCGCACAATTTAGAATTTGCTGTCAGCCTACTGCAATTGAATTTCAAATTTCTTTTCATTAGCTTCTTATATATGCTGGCATTTCAAATACCTACTACGATTGAATTTCAAATTTGTTATCTTTTTTTCATTATTGTGATTTGAAAATATTTTAGTTTGTTTATTCATTTTAAAGGGTGTACGGAATCAAATTGCATCACTTTGATCTACTCGCCAACAACTAGTCTATCAACCAATTGTAATGAATTTTTCAGGGACCGAAATACAATATATAAGCTTTGACGCTATAAGCGTATAACTGTTTCACTTTAATCCTTAAATACATCCAAATGTTGAAGCTTTTTCCTTAAATGAACTCATAAGATTTTGTACATGTTCTTAACTAACATTTTTCATCCTGCAATCCAGCCCAACTAAAAAAAATAACTAATTTTATTGTCTCAGTCGATTGTTTAACTTTAAAAAAGTCAACTTTACCAAAGAAACCATATTTTTTGACGCCTATAACTATTACAAAAATCGAAAACAAAAACTCAAAAAAGTGCTGTAGTGTGAACCGGCCTGAACAATGAGATTGAGGCTCTCCCAAAATCTGACAAATATAAGTCCAAAATCGGATTTCAGCGCTTTTCTGATTTTGGTTTTTTACTATAAAAGCAACAAAACAGAAAGTTTTTTGGAAAGTTTACCTGTAATAGTCGGATGATCGAAAATGTTGACGTTGGAGTTAGAAACCAATACGAAATGTTGACGCGAAAGGCCAAATCAACACTTTATGTTCCGTAATGATCAATTTCCGAGGCTTCCGAAGCTTGTGTTTTCATTCCAGACCAGTATCTTTCGATCGGCCGCAATTCTGGTGATGTTGGGGTCAAAGGCACAAAATTGGATTACTAACATCTTTTTATAAGATGTGGAATATGGAGGTGAATGCGCAAGATTTATTTACACACATCCTGTTCCTTCGGCTGTATTTTCGAAACTACTGGAAAATTCATAATGAAATTCACGCAGTGTGAATAACACATGCTGAAGCCGTCTTCCACAAAATTTCGCTAAAATCAGCCCAGGAAGCGAAATGTTATCGACTTTTGGAAGTGATGCAATTTGATTCCGTACACCCTTTATTATGAAATAAGAAATACATTATATATATCAATTTAATCAAAAAATGCGAATGATTTATTCAGGCTCACTTCATTCCCCACAAACAATTTTTAAAAATCCTTCAAGAAAGTTCGAAACTAAGCAAATGACGGAAAAGCCAATACGCGATTCATTACTGGGCAGTAGGCCTTGCCACTTTTATGTTCGAGCTGCAGACATAATGCGCTTCAAACATAAATAATGACAGAAATATAGTTTTTCAGGAAAAAGGGACGTTTGGCCGAATAGGGAATTTGACCGAATAGGACATTTTGCCGAATAGGACATTTAGCCGAAAAAGACATTTGGCGAATAGGTCATTTGACCGAGAAGGACATTTGGGCGAATAGATCAGTTTAAAAGTGATAAATGAGGAGTGCGAAGTGAGACGTCTCACTACTCACTTTTCATTTCTAACTGCTCATTGTAAAAAGTGAGAAGTGAATAGTGAGACGTCTCACTTGTTTTTTAAGATACATTTTGAGGACTGAAAGATTCTATGGCAATTTATAGCAGGTTCCGGGTGCTTTTAGAAAGTAACATCGGTCCAGGACGTATGGCCAAATTCCTGACCGTTTTTGGGGAAATGGTCATATCTGTGGGTATTCCTGCCGGATTCTTAATCTGCAGCCAGCATTGCAAAGTGGTGCGTTTGGCTAAAATCGTGAACTTTTTATTTTACCACTTCAGGGTGTTATTTTTTTGCATCGGTGTCTTCGGGAATAAATTTCACAAAAATATGGCGCATCGAATGACGGAAGTAATTTTTGCCACAGGTGGCGCTGCAAAATGTAGCTTCTTTAATACACGATTTTAAAACATGGTGTCTTTGGAAAAGTTGTAGTGTAATTTATTATGAATTTTATTGCTGACGACACCGAGTGTCTATCATCGTTTTTGCAATAGGGGTGTTTTTTATGGACAGACCCTAAAAAAACAGTATTTAAAGATATTTTCGAGACTAAAAGTTTCAGGTCAATACAATGTTCTACAAAAATGTATATATAATCAAAATAGACCACTTTCTGGAAGAAACCAGGGATGTTTTTTGCAAACATGACTTGTTATCGGCGATTTAGGGTCGAAAATAGTGATATTTGAAGACTTCATATGCAACAGAGGGGCAAATTGGGGCAAGGAAATTCCCACAGGATTTAAAATATCTGGTCTGTAGTTTCATATGCATATAATTATGTCTGTCTCCACGTGTATCCAAACAAGTATTTCTAAATTTCATAAATCGACATTTTCAACTGATATTTATATAATAATTGAGATTTCACCACACTGCATACCACGCTGTTGAATGTTAATGTTAAAAGAAGTGCAGCGTGAAGCTGGTTTTCTGTTCTCTTCATCCAATCATTTCACAAAATGCAAATCTGACGTCATACGCTCCTAGAGATGTCGTAAAATCCCGAATAATCGATTACTCTTTATTCTTGTCGATTATTGAATCGATCCATCGTTGGGCAGTAATCGATTTAAAATTAATCGATTATCACAACGATGAATCGGTTAATCGATTAATTTGCGACTTTTTAGAGATGTCGTTAATTCCCGATTAATCTATTAGTAACTCATCAATTATTCTCGATTCTTGTCGATTATTGAATCGATTAACCTTTGGTAAGTAATCGATTCAAAATAATTCGATTATCTCAACGATTAATCGATTAATTGAAATGTATATATATATGATAGCACCTGAATGCTGGCAGTTGGTGTGTAGAAAACCAGCTACTGCTTGGGATTCATTGTTAAGTGTATAATGTTAAAGTGTCAACCCATTCATTCTCTCGCTTAGCGTTAAAGAGATGTCGCAAATTATTCGATTACTTCGATTATTCGATTCATCGTTGTGATAATCGATTAATTTTAAAACGATTATTACCCAGCGATGAATCGATTCAATAAGAATAAAGAGTAATCGATTATTCGGGATTTTACGACATCCCTAGTAGCGTATGACGTCAGATTTGCATTTTGTGAAATGATTGGATGAAGAGAACAGAAAACCAGCTTCACGCTGCACTTCTTTTAACATTAACATTCAACAGCGTGGTATGCAGTGTGGTGAAATCTCAATTATTATATAAATATCAGTTGAAAATGTCGATTTATGAAATTTAGAAATACTTGTTT
Source organism: Armigeres subalbatus (assembly GCF_024139115.2). Taxonomy (NCBI): domain Eukaryota; kingdom Metazoa; phylum Arthropoda; class Insecta; order Diptera; family Culicidae; genus Armigeres; species Armigeres subalbatus. The sequence continues at coordinate 445,206,809 of NC_085140.1, forward strand.
GGATACACGTGGAGACAGACATAATTATATGCATATGAAACTACAGACCAGATATTTTAAATCCAGTGGGGATTTCCTTGCCCCAATTTGCCCCTCTGTTGCATATGAAGTCTTCAAATACAGTCGCCTCTCCACATCTCGATATTGAAGGGACCATCGAGATAAGGAGAGATCGAGGAATGGAAGGAAAATTGAAATGGGTACTAGATCCAAAAAAGCTCGTTGCTATGAAAAACGACAACAAAACAAATGTCGTTTCCTGTTGTTGATGTGTTTGTTATTGCCCAAAGATGGTCTAGTAGCCTAAAAATCTGACCATATCGACATAAGGAAAGTGAATCCTGAACAAAATATGATCAGAACCCATCGAGATAGGGAGGTTATCGAGATGTAGAAAGCCCAAATATATGTAGATCGAAGGGACTGAGGAAATCATCGACATAGGGAGAGATATCGAGATATAGAACATCGAGATGTGGAGAGTCGACTGTATCACTATTTTCGACCCTAAATCGCCGATAACAAGTCATGTTTGCAAAAAACATCCCTGGTTTCTTCCAGAAAGTGGTCTATTTTGATTATATATACATTTTTGTAGAACATTGTATTGACCTGAAACTGGTAGTTTCGAAAATATCTTTAAATACTGTTTTTTAGGGTCTGTCCATAAAAAACGCCCGTATTTCAAAAACGATGATAGATGGACACTCGGTGTCTTCAGCAATAAAATTCATAATAAATTACACTACAACTTTGCCAAAGACACCATATTTAAAAATCGTGTATTAAAGAAGTTACATTTTGCAGCGCCACCTGTGGCAAAAATTGGAACTACAACTTTTCGTCATTCGATGCGCCATATTTTTCTAAAATTTATTCCCAAAGACACCGATGCCAAAAAATAACACCCTGAAGTGGTAAAATAAAAAAGTTCACGATTTTAGCCAAACGCACCACTGTGCATTGGTCAGAAAATAAATTCTAGTTTCCGTGGAAAGCATAAAACATGATGAAAGTAAACGCCACATAAAAGGACAAGCAGAGGAAAAAATCGTTTTTTTTAAATACCCTTAGAAAATTGTAGCAGTTACTGCTCGATCATATTGCTGAAGATATGTTCAAAGAACCCTCGCAAATTGTATGTTTTCTACTAACACAACTTCCAGACAGAACCAGGTGTAATTCACACTCTGTGCCTGAATATCATCTACATCTACTCTACTTAAAAGTCTCATATGACACAATCGATCGAGACCAGCTATATCCTGATAAACTAATACAACTAATACAACTGACTAAGGCGAATATGGGTAGTGTAATATGCATAGTTCCCAGTTTCAGAGACGCTTCTTTTGGAATGCGCAGAGGATAACGGCAAAGTGATTGTCTTTCGTGTATGCTACAAACATCAGATCATATCATAAGTAAAAATCGACTAAATTCATGCCAGCTTGATGCTGTACTGCGCCCTAATCGATGATGCTTTTTAGATCGTTGAATTTTGTCGCTCGCCAATGAGAGACAACTGAGCGAAGGAAATCACTTGGTTACCGAACAATGTTACCACACGTTGTTCGAAAAATCTTTTCAGACATTAAGAAAATGTAGTCCGCTATGAGAATAGAACTTTGATACTTTCTCTCCTCCATCCCAGTAACTTGAAAGCAGAGTGAATGAAGCAGAACACGTTAGGTGTTTTGATGCTTGAATCCAAGTTTCAAAGTGCTCGCGTTTCGGGGGCACACCACTTGATACGGAGGCAGCGCACAACTGTCATATTTGTTGATTTAGCTTTGCTGCTTCGAACATCGCCGACACTTTGATTAAATAGAGTTTGTAGCCGTACCAAACGGGCTATCTACTCTACATTATGCTCATTATATCGGTATATCGGTATTATATGGCTACGAAACTTTGACAATGCTCGTGGAAGAACAACGATTGCAGTTTTCGACAGGAAATTGCTGAGTATAGCTGAGTATAATGGTGGAGTTCAAATGGAAGATGGTTTATGAACACTAATAATTCATGAATTGCATCAATTATTGGGAGAACCATCCAACTTCACCACACCACGATAGTCGAATGCAAGATGAATACAGATGTTCCAATCTGCCAAACTCACGATTCAGCCATCTTAGTTTTTAATATAGGAGAGCCAGCCGGTTTGTTTTCGTTTAGCACTGAAATAGTAGTTTGTGCAACAAGTTGCAAAAAGATGATTTTTTCAGCACGAGTTGTACGTTTATCCAACGAGGCTTGCCGAGTTGGATAAATACTACGAGTGCTGAAAAAGTCGAGTTTTGCAACGAGTTTGACACGCTATTTTTTGCAATGACGAAAAATGGGCTTTAATTTGATAAATCTGTTCCAAAATTGTAGTCTAATTTTCTCCACATGATCATTCTTGCCAATAAATTATGTTGCTGCGGAGAAGAATCAGATTCCATGTTACCGTGCCACATTGCAAAGCTCAATGAGCCGTGAAGCGATAGATGTAGGAAATGCCTTTGGAAATTTTGGATGTCATGACCGCCAAACTATTTAATTTATTACGGGGCGCCAAGGATGTTATCGATCTTTTAGTAATCTGCGCTCGATCATTTAGTAGTTTGTCAATAACTTATTCCAGAGGCCGAATTTCAAAATGTATTGTATGGTGGTCTTTTAGTGCGAAGGTTTTTCTACAACTCTCCTTAACAGGTCGATGTTTGAATTCCACTATTAAAAAAGTTACGGTGCTAGTTGCCATACTTATACTAAATGATAACAAAATATGCAATAATTTAGTCTAAGTTACTGCTACTAGCGCTGTAGCTCCGTTATTAGTGAAATTCAAACAACGAACTGTTAGGTAGAGTTGTAGATAAACATTTGAATTAGAAGTCCACCATACAACACATTTTGAAATTAAGCCTCTGGAATGAGTTATTGACAAACTACTAAATGATCGAAGGCAGATTACTAAATGATCGATAACATCCTTGCGGGGCGCATAGAATACACTATTGGAGCACTTACCCAAGCTAATTTAGCAAAATGTAGTCACGTAACGACTGTTCTGGTGTTGGTTTCTCATTATAGCACCCAAATTAGTGTTGTAATGAATATTATGCAACCCATTTGAGTTGCATAATGTTCATTAAAGGATCAATTTCGTTGGTATGGAAAAGTAGGCCCTTTTATCACTCAAAGACGAACTGTAAACCAGATATTATTATCAGGAATTGCAAAAATGAATTTTTCACCTCTGCCTTCTTCTCTTCCACAAAACTGGCAGATTGGAGCACCTAGTACTGTATTCATCTCGCCTTAAGTATTGTTGGAACTTGCACTTCAAGCATAGGTATACCTATACGATGTTACTATAGTAATCACATTCTGAATGAAAGACAGGAATTTTCGTTATTAACAGTTTTAATTAGAAAAAAAAGTATAATCTGATTTTTGGCATCCAATTTTTATTCATTCCAGAAAACGGTGCCATTTAAAATAATTATTTGAAGCTTGAATAATAATCCAAGTGACGCAATGTAGTAACGTGTTTTTCGTTTAGTGAATGTAAATATGTAAGCGTTTATTTTAATTAGTTTAGAGTTCTCTATTATATGAATATTGAAAAAGAGTTACTGCATCGGTCATACTTAAGAAATAATAAATTCGAATTCAATTGCAAACCATTTTGACCACATCGAGATTCAATAAAAATGTCGTATAGGGATTTTGATTAGGATATGTTGTTAGGACTGGTTTCAGTTAGGATTGGATTTATAAAGTGTAATATACAATGCAGTGAATAACTTATTATTGGATTTGAAAAAAAAATGTTTGGACGAAATAAATCAAATTCAACAACGTGCATCTTTTGCCAATAATTCAATATCCTCCATTCCATTAACTTACCGTTCCGTTGTGGACTTGACGTCGTCTCGCTTCCACAGGCCACAGGTCAACTGGCGCGCAGTGGAGGCGAACAGCAGCAAATTGATGCACAGTAAGATGCCCACCGGTCCGAAGAAGTAGGTCAGTATCTCCAGATCACCTGCACAAAGAAACGATGTACAAATTAGGGGAAAGGTAATCAAATTAGTACCGCAAGGCGGACCAGATGATCAGCATCGGTGAAGTTGATCACCCTTGAGCCTCATTGCGGTTCAATTTGGGTACAAGAGTGATCGATCATCTTCACCACGCTGATCAACTTGATCTCAGGTTATGGTAGCGGTTGAAGTGCTGATACAATATTGATTTTGAAATAATGGAAAAGTTCAACATTGCATTGATTTTCAAATGCTGATGGCAGCGCTCTTCCTTCTGTATGCATGAACATGCATTCGTTAGGTGTTTAGTGCAGATGTTTGGTTAGCCGAAACAAAAAATACGATGTGTAAACTTCACCATATTCTAGAAGTTGAGTGTATTGAGCTACAAGTGCTTGCGACACGAAGATGACGGAGAAGAAACAGCAAGTAATTACTTTCAATCCCAGCTGTTCATCTAAGATTGTGCCTCATCTAAGATTGTGCCAGCAACGACAAAAGTGCTGGTCAAATAAAACGTCTTCATTAACCTTTTTCTACGCCCCATGTACCTACAAACGAACCAATCTCCGACGGAGTCAGTTGTTTATCTACGGAACTGGCCAAATTGGGGGAAATGATTGCGCACCGCATCATCGCTAGATGTTAATACTATGACGATGGTGATGGCAGCTTCGAGAGACGACAATTTGGGCGTTCGCTTCCTGACCTCGACCTATTTGCTGCTGCTGCTGTTTAAGTACAGCGTCTTCAAATGATGAGGTAAATCGGTAAGTAGGTTTAGTGCTGGTGGACATTTATACGAGTCACTAGGTTTACGGGTCAAATGGGTGTTCTGGAAAACGAGTTTTTATCTTTCGTTGACGAAAGAAAGTACATGCGGTACATTTGGTGAAAGTTTAGGGGAGCTTTTGAAGGGAGATGTTAATTAATCAACTTATTAGATAAAATCTGTACAAAATGGAGAAATGGGTAATAAGCAAATGCTTTAACAGTCGTTTTCATGTCATTCCGACCTAAGCAACGGGCTAGAAATCTTGCACTTGATAATTGTGTGGGGCAAAGCCAGTAAGATGTAAAAATGAAAGTTGTTTCAATAATATAATCATAATCAACTTTACATACAATTTAGTTTGAACAATTTTGAGCTTCAAACAATACGACAATTTTTATTCACAGCGAGACATACCCTGATGGATACCGGCTGGACCATCATTGCCACAATATGTCCCGAAAACCATCCATGCAAAGTAATCCATCGCGAAACACCACAAACCACTCACCGTAGAACCAGCACGTCCGTTCGCCAAATCTCGGCCTCAGATATACAGTGTCCGGCAGGTTGTCCAAAATTGCTGCGACTCCGGCGATGACCAGCGGCACACCCCAGGCGTACACTTCGTAGATGCGCAGCCGGCAAATCTCCTGGCTCTTTTCCAGCGACGTCGGGCGTAAATCACTGAAAAATGGAAAACAAGAAAAAAGGCACAGATTATAACTTTGCTGCTGGGATTTCGAACTGGACGGCTGAAAATGGAAATGTCGTCGACTGAGTTTGCCATAGATAAACAAGTGCCCAGCGTCAACACATGCATGACGAAATAAATAGTTTGTTGAATGCTACAGTATGCTTCTGCAATTTAGTGAAATATTATGCTGCGAAATCTGGATAGCTAAACAAAACAGAGGATAGTCTAGACAAATGCGACAGCACGCAGAGACGAATGCTGCTATTAAGCAATTTCAAGGTTGCACATTAGGGTGTCCCAAAATTGGACAAAGTCTGGGATTTCGGGGGCTCAACCTTCAAATGAAAGCTTAGGGTAAAACAAAAGAAAAATTGTTCTACGACAACTCTGGGAAATGACGTTTAGGGGTGGCCCCGACGCGTTTTATGAAAAAAGTGCATTTTTTATAGGTAACATCGAAAATACCGGTATATCGGAAAGAAATTCGATGAAACCCATCCATTTTATATTTTTTACATTTAACTTAGGGACTATACTTTATGGTAAAACTTTGATACCGCATGTTTTAGGTCTATATATTTTTCACTGATGCTTTAAATGCAAAAAATGATGAATTTTTCTTAATATTTTTTGATTAATGCATCCAAAACGGGTATCAATCATGATCGTTCTTGCAAAAAATCAAGATGGTCACAAAACAACTAATTTCCATGTTATCGAGAAACATTGCACAGCTCACCAAACCATGAAACGATAGCTGAACCTACCTATGGGTAGTTTTGAAACCATATTCATCAATCTATTTGAGTACTCACCCAGACTAACTGAACAATTTGTAGTCAGTCATGTTACTGCTGGTCCATCGTTGGGTTTCCATTATAACACTCAAATAAGTATTAAAATCAATTTTATGCAACTCATATGAATGCTATATTGGTTATTAAAGCACTCATTTGGTTGGTATGGAAAAGTAGGCGTTTCTTTACTTAAACATGATCCAGGTATTATGATCCGAAATTTCAAAAAGTCTTTTTCCAAGCTGCAGTAAATCGTGAATAACTTTTAAACGGATAGAGATAGGAGGTTGCAAATTTTTAGCAAAATATTCGTTATAAAATTCCCCATCTTTCTATGTATATCTAGTTTTGAAAGCATTATGATGGATACCCGTTTTGGATGCATTAATAAAAAAATATTAGGAAAAATTCATCATTTTTGGGCATTTAAAGCATCAGTGAAAAATATATAGACCTAAAACATGCGGTATCAAAGTTTTACCATAAAGTATAGACCCTAAGTTAAATGTAAAAAATATAAAATGGATGGGTTTCATCGAATTTCTTTCCGATATACCGGTATTTTCGATGTTACCTATAAAAAATGCACTTTTTTCATAAAACGCGTCGGGGCCACCCCTAAACGTCATTTCCCAGAGTTGTCGTAGAACAATTTTTCTTTTGGTACAAAGCTTTCATTTGAAGGTTGAGCCCCCAAAATCCCAGACTTGGTCCAATTTTGGGACACCCTATTGCACATTCAATTTAACCCTTTCGGGACGGTTGGGTCATATATGTCCAGCGTTTTGGATTGGCTGTGAAAAATCACACAGAAGGGATCTATAGATTCCCACTTTCTATCCTTGTAGGTTCCCACTTTTGGAACATTTTTGTCATATTTCAGTCATGATGTTTTTATGGGCGAATTGATATAAAATAGTTAGGGGAATAAAATAATTAAACTAAGAAAAGATCAAAGAGAATAACGAAACTGCAGAACATCAAGAGTAGCCACCGTCTTTTCAAAGTTTAATTATCTTAGCCTCTTGTGTCAAGCAGACTTGTGCGGACAACCGTAAAATACGAAGAAGATCTCATGCTTGCAACAGCCGTAATCAATCAAGCACAAAGTTCTCTACAAATTAAGATTGACTTTAGACAATTTCGGAATTGACACAAGTCTCGAAACAGTGTTGGCAGGTTTAAGCGAACCGTCTAAGACGAATTAAGTACTGTCCATTTAATTCCACTAGTTAATTTTCGTAATCTTTGCAGATACGTATTTCGACCACAACTGTGTGGTCGTCTTCAGTGTCTTGTACTTGACTCGACTTGAAGAAAACAATCGCAACTTACACTATTTATACTACGCTAGGTACCTAATCTACCTATTAGAGTACCTAGTACTCTAATCTATCTTATTTGCCTACTTTATTTACCTATACGGTAAATTACTTTATTGTTTAGGTAGAAACTTGAAGAGCCAAGAGCTGCCATTTCCTGATCCTTATTCAACAGCGCTGTTTGTACCTGTCGGTGGATTTCCAAACTCTCAGCTACATCCCATGGGGTAGAGACATTTCTTAAGATTTTAATATTTGATGCCGTAATTGGGTGATTTTCCTTATACACATGCTCTGCTACCTTAGATCTAAATTCGTAATGTAATCCTTATCGTTTTCTCTTCGCCTTACTCACTTCCGCCATATGTTCCTTGAACCTTATATCTAATGATCTTTTGTTTGGCCTACATAGATTTTTCACATTGGGAACAACTTATCTTATAAACGCCTGCCTTATTCAACATTTCTACTTTATCCTTCGTTGAACCCAATAGAGACTTGAGTTGGTTGCTTCTACTGGAGAATACTAGATCGATGCCGAATTTCCTTAGTCGAGGCGGAGCTGGTTGGTGATGTGTTTATCATATGGGACCAGAAACTCTTTTCAGCGGCTCCTCTATCAGTGTCAGCGTTGTATGTCCATTTCGTCGTAGGGTCCTTTCCTTCTTGTTGATGATCGCTGGTATAGTCCTCTCCTGGTATCCGTTGATCTTCGATGTTTCCAAGATGTATTGTTGTTCCTTCGTTTTCCTTCTTCGCTCAGGGTATCGTCTGCATCCTATGGATCATGTGATGAAATGCTGCCATTTTATGTTGATACGAATGGTTCGATGTATATGGGATGACTCTCATGGTGTTCGTGGGCTTCCTGTAGATTTCGAGGCTCAATGTTGTATTTGCTTCCCTGATGACTAGTAGATCCAAGAAAAGGTAGTTCACCTTCTTTTCCTCTTCGAAGGTAAATTTGATGTCCTTATGCACGTTGTTTATCCTTCCAAAATCCTGGGTAGATCTTTTCGGTTGATGATGCTGAAAATGTCGTCGACGTATCTCCACCACTTCTGGGGTAGTATTCCTTGTTCTTGTAGGTTGTTCTCCAGATTCGCCACGAACAGTTCGCACAAAACGGTGATAGCGGATTTCCCATCAGTGCTCCTTTCGTCTGTTTATAGTAGTTGCCACGAAATGTGAAGTAGTTCTCCGTCATGCATAGCCTTGCCAGATTTAGGTACATCTTCACCTTTCCTCGCCATGTTGTTTCCGTCCTTTGTGTTAGCAGCCAATCCTCTAGAAGATCCAGAGCATCTTTCACTGGAACGCTGGGAACAATGCCGCTACGTCGAATGATACCATTATGTCCTCTTCTTCGATGTGTCCTGATTCCAACAGCTTCTGGGCGAACTCCTGGGTGTTGATGACTGACCTGCTGGGGAATGGTTTCGGCATACTTTGGAACTCCTTTACCAACCATTTGGCTATGTTTTGGGTAGGGAACCCACTGATGAAACTATCTCTCGCATCTCCTTGCCGGGTTTATGGATTTTGGTAGTCCTTTAATCCTAGGTAGAACCGGGTTTACTGTCTTCACTCGGGCTTCTCCGATGATCGCCTTACACTCCTTTATTGTTTTGTCCGTGAGTCGTATTAATCCTGGTAGCGGATCCACTCTCAAATGTCTATAAGGTCCTCCGTTGATTTTCGTCGTCATCTGTTCGTCGTAGTCCTCTTTATCCATTACCACTACTGCGTTTCCCTTATCGGCTTTTACGTAGTATACTGGTTTTTCCTTAAGCTCCTTTAGAATCCTCCTTTCGTCATGGTTCGTTGTCCCGTGCCGTCCTTCTTTGATGGCGTCTGCCACGATGTTCCTCGCTGTATTTTGATCCTGTTGCTCGATGTTTCGGGAAATCGCTGTCTCCATGTCCACGATGATCTGTCTGGAACAGATCATCGTGGACAATCAACGAACAATCAAAGGCTTAAGCGGAACAATAAACATAAAGAATGACAAGAACAGAAGTTGAAGGATGAAAGAAGGACAGACACGAGATGAACGTCGTCAAACCGAGCAGATCAGGAAACAGGTGAGATCAGAAGGAGCTGAAGGTTTGGGAAGGACCACAGGAAGCAAATGATGAAATCAGGAGAAGAGTACCAGGAAGGAAGTTGCAGTGACTTCAGGAAAGATATTAAATGAAATACATTTAATACAAACCTGATTCACTAAAAGAGCTTAATATATTTTTCTGAGGTTTAAGCGATCAAACGACGCCTTACGTTACATTCGAAAGATAAAGTCAATTTGACTGCCTTGCTAAATTAAACTCAATCTTTCCATCATTCATCAGTCTGTTTTAACTACTTGATCAACAGACACTAACTGAAGTCGTCTGCTCGCAACTCAGAAGTTCATCTGTCCGTCTCGGTAATTCCAACTTTCGCTTTCGTTCCACCGACCTCGACGTCAATGCACCTCCTTCCTGCAGCCGTCTCAAGAAATGCAACACAGCTGCTCAAATAAACGAATTAATTAATTTAACTTTACGGTCCGCTAGGGCGGCGTTCCACCGTACAGTACCCACCACGCAAACTATGGTGTCGTGTCGCGGGGCGATTACTTTCCCTGGCAAAATCCCTTCGCTTCCCTTTTGGCGCAGCTTCGTCTGGTCTGGCGCGAAATTCGAAAGATAATTTTTGTCTGCTCGACAACAACGGCGACATAACGCGCGAAACAGGAAGAGAAAACATGCTGCACCGCCCAGCAAACGACATGACGCGCCGCTTCTTTGTTGGTACCCCCGCGTTCCGTACAAAGTATAAGCAGCGTGACATAGAGGTTATTTTGTGCAAAACGATGTGGCGGAAAGAAAGTTTACAGCAAAACTGCACGTACCGTTCGTACCTCTTACCGACGCGACGTTTTGGCAGTAAGTAGCGTGGCGGATGTAATCGGGATCGGGATTTAAGGAACTTTGACTTGGAACTTGAGCGGTGACAGAAGGATGAGTTTTCTGGGCAGCTCGGAAGCAGACAGGAATTTTATCAATTAAAACTATTTCAACAACTTTTATTGCTCTCACGGGGTGGGGTGTCTTGATGGTTCTTACATGACACCTATTTGTTTATAATCCGAGCACACATTTATAACTTGAACAAAAAAAAAACGAATATTGACCATTAATGTGTATTTTTATATTTTGCTGACTATTGTGGTCTTATTTTTTAAACCTGTTTTATTTTTGTGGTTATTCAACCGTCCACTGACTCCGCACCAAATAGCTCGCACTAAGAACCTCTTGCAGATTCATCCTTATAGCAAAACGTGTTTAAACTGTTTTTAAAATATTAAAGGCGCCTCTTTTTTAGAAGTTAGGTTAGTTAGGAAGTTAGGAAGAAATCCGGTTTGGCAATCTTCATATATACAAATGAGTTTACATTTCCCTTGAGACAATATAACTCACGAACGGGTGGGCTGATTTTCGAGATTTCCTCACTGATCGATTCGTCTTAATAATGTGAAAAGATAGTTGAATAAATGTAAAAATACTACGTTTTCATGAGTTTTGAAGAAAACTATTAAGCTCGAACCGAAATCGATCTAGAGGGCCGAACTGCCATCAACTAAACGATTGACAGTAATCTAAGGTCGAAGAAAAAACAACCCGAGCAAGATCGGGCAGGTTCGACTAGTTAAATATACTTTTGAACTACGACAAGCTTTTCTAAATATTCTGGAAAATTCTTTCAAATTCTTTCAAACAAAAACAACTGTTTTGTATTTACAAAAGAAAATCTTTTGAATTTTGAAGAAATACTTCATAATAAATTCTTAACTGCTGCTAAACAGAAGGTTACCAATGATGCTGACAGCAAGACAGCATTTTTTATTTCAAAAATATAACAAATTCGAACTGAAAAAAATTCACACAGCTTAAGCTAGGAATAGGACGAAATAATAAAGAATTAATTTCTTTTAGAATCAAATTGACAAATGAAGCACCCGTACATTCTTGGGAAGTTTTGAAGTTCAAATATTGTTGGGCCCAGTGGCAGACCAGAATCACCAGATGAAATTTGCGAATCCAGAAACCAGTCGAAAACTACGATCCTTACCTATCATCTTTATGCCGTAACGGGCACTGACGCTACCTGGCGCCATCATTTCGAACTATTGTGTCCCCAGGCAGCATTCGTATAAACGCCTACGTCCAGGATCATAATGTGATTCAGTGCCATAGTAAAATTACCTCAGAGCCCCCGCTAATGTTATTAAACATAAATTCGACGAGCCGTTGGCTAAAGGAGATTTTCAGCTGAGAAAGTGGGCGTCAAACAACTCTAATGTGCTGGAAAGATTTGACTCGTCTCTAATTGGAACGTAACCAAGCCTGAAGGTTGAGCACATCGAACCCATAAAGGTATTAGGAGTTTGTTGATAACCCGCATGCAATCATCGTAGCTTCAACCCTAATTTCGATCAAAGAAGTAATCCTCCCATCAAACAAGCGATCAATATTATCGGCTGTCTCTTCGTGGCCGTGCGGTTAGCGACGTCAATCGTCTAGACACATGAACTATGGCACGTGGGTTCGATTCCCACCCCGGTACGCGAAGCTCGTATTTTTTTTTTTAATTTTACATACATTTCATTTGATGATTGTAGCTTGTAAATTCAATGTTGGCTTGTTAATACTGTAAAGCATCTCCCGAACAAATTTGTGTGGCAAAAGAAAATTTGACATTTTTTTTTCTGGCAAAATTTATTATGTATTAAACCCTATTTCTTGTCTACTTTCCGGTGGTATTTTGCTCAGAGTTGCTCCAAAGCTGAAAATTGACTGTTTCAATGTTAGAATGAGGATCCTGGTAATGATACAGACCTTAAGGCTTGCTCCTGCAGAAGTACTCGAGTAGCATAGTATATGTTGGATAACAATTCTAACCTCAAAATGAATTAAGCATTCCCTAATTACTCTCTAGTGAAAAATTCGAGCAAAATATTAGCTTTTGTCCGGCATTTGTATGGGGAGCCGCCACTGTGCGGTAAGCAGAAAACTTTTCGTGATCGAAAAATTCTCCACCGGTCCACTGGGCGTTAAACGCTGTGACCCGCTTAGCCTAACAGCACTAGTTATTATACGCTCGAAAATGCTACTACAGGAGCTCGCGTTGCAACCTTGCCAACGGGACGAAGCAATTCCTGGCGTCATCCTTGCGAACTGGGACAGCCACAGTATTGATATACCGAGGATCAGTTCCTACCGTGTCGACCGATTGCCTACTTTTGCAGACGTAACCCAGTAAGCCAACGGTGATGCGTTTATGTTCGTTCCATCGATCCCCGGGAAAGGACGAAAATGCAACTGGTCGCATTTAAGTCAAAAATCGCCCCTCTAGAAAGACTGTCTATTCCCCGACTGGAGTTGTCCACCGCTTTGAAGTAGCACAAGAAATTGACCGAATCACCGAAATTCCACGGCCAGGCCTCAAAGGTTGCGTTCCCCTCCATACACTTGCAGCACCTCCGTTGGGAATAGCATTTTTCAAATTAAGAACACAACACAGGGATCTAGTTGGAATTAAAAAGCAGGAAAACTAAATTCTGTGGTCTTCGTCACTTGACGGATAAAAGTTATCGATTATCTCACCGGGGACCATAATGGCTAGAAAGAAACATAATAGATAATATCATGTGATCCAAGAAAATATCGGATGAGATGTTAGAATGACGGACAATGTTAGCGGCAATCCAAAACAAAATCGGAAGGAATTCAATTTTGTCTTCATCCTACAATCGTTGCTACTGGTGACAGCAAAACGACATCGTCTTCACAGCCCCATTCGGAGTTTGAAATCAATTTACAAGATCACAAACGGTGGTAAAAAATGTCAGCAGCCCGAATACTTACGATCCGATTAACTCAACCCGATTGTTTTGCGAAGGTATTAAGGTACTTGGGAAGGCAGCAGTAAAATACGCAAAGAAACATTTACTTTGGCAATTCGGCGGTTCAAGGCTTGACGGAAGGCTTCAAAGAGTTGACAACAGCTTTGGCGAAAAGTGAAGCAAAAGTGAATTCCCGTCCGCTGACACCACTATATGAGGACCCGAATGACTTCGCCACCCTTACACCACGCCATTTCCTAACAGGTACTACAATGTGCACTCTTTCAGAAGACGAATACCCATCAATCTTCTAGAGCACTATCGGAGTCTGTCATCGAGTTCAACAAATTTTGGCGCCTGTGTGGCAGAGTTAATATCTTCAAGAGCTGCAGAAGGAAAACAAACATATAGCCCAGTAAACCACATATCGTATAACAAACAGCAAATAAAGTCGGATTTGCGTCCATCAAAAATTGAAATCGCAATGCAACGCCGTAGTTAAAATCACTCGTAATTGTGTGAAGAAAAACTCGTAATGACTTTATAATAGCCTTTATCAGTGCGAATGAATGTCTATGTGAATCGTAAAAGTAAAAGTCCAAATGGCTTGTTTCAAGCAGTTGTAATAGAGGTGTGCGCCGGTCCGAAAATCGGCGGCGGCGGCGTTTGCCAGAATTATGGTCGGCGGCGGCGGCGTTCTCGGCGTTACGCCTAAAGCCATTTTAGCCGGCGGCGGCGGCGTCAATCGGCGTGGAGTTGTTTTACGTCCGTTTCTTGAAGGTTTTTTTCTGCATTTTTTCAGGATGTTTCAAAGACTTCAACGGAAGAATTTCGACGGAAAAATTTGATTAACTTCTCCCGGAAATTCTACAAAATATTCATTTGAAAATTATTTTCCATGGCTACTACTTTGAAGTTTTGAGAATTCTTTGGAATTTTCAAGGAAGCACTTTGGAATTTGTAAGGAAAATTGTTTCAAGTTTCCACAGGGGAATGTTTGGAAAATCCACGGAAAGATACTGTTAAGTGTTCTTCGAAATTTACACAGAAAATTCCTCAAATTTTACGCGGTAGATTGGTCAAAATATGGACATTCACATAAAAATTGAATTTCAACGGCAAATTGCACGGGATTTTTAAAATTTTCTATGAAAAAAATCTTCGGAAACGGTTATACAACGGAAAACAGTTTGGCCAAAAATTTCATTTGACTAAAGCGACATACTGGCGAACTGGTAAAATCGAAAATGTCATTTGGTCTAACAACCTAATGTTGATTACTGAACGGGTAATATGGTCAAAAATATCCACCAAATAACATTTTCGGTCAAATGGCCTTTCTGACAAACAAAAATTTCGGCCAAACAACTTTTTGACCAAACGACTTTTGTGGCCAAATGGCCAGTCGGCCGAATGACATTTTTGGCCTTATGTCCATTTCATCTAAATAAAATTGTCGGCCAAATGAATTTTGGCCTAATGGTTTGTTCGGCCAAACACCTTTTGGCCTTATGTCTATCGGCCAAATGGCCCTATCTGTCATTTGGCCGAAAGTCAAGAATAACAGGTTAGGCCAAAAGTCATCTAGCCAAATTCCATTAGGCCGAAGTAAACGTTCGTCTGAAACGGTATTAGGTCGAAATGGTTTGACCGAAAATAACAATTGGCGTTGAGCGATAAACAGCCAAACAGGCTCATTTGGCCGAATTGGTAATTTGACCGAAAATTTCGTTTGCCCTAACAGTTTATTTGGCTGAAATTGTAATTTGGCCGAAAATGCTGTTTGGAAGAAATGGTCATTTGGCTCTGCAAAACAAACATTGCAGCCAAACGGCTTTTTCTGCCAAATAACCTATTCAGCTAAACGGCTTTTTTGGCAAAGTGACCAATTCAGCCGTGCGACACTTGCCAAATCGGGGTGAGGGTGGGGGCTTACTCCTTCCTAGAAAAAAGTTAGCCTCCCCGTATTTGAAAAGATAATTAGCAGTGATATAAATTTTCAACATATAGCATAATGAATTACTGAAAAAGTTTGAAAACATATTCAGCCTACCATAAGGCTATCTGACGTTTAATCATCTTTCTCTTGCACGCGCACGGAAAGGATAGGATTTGTTTTCATGAAAGACAAATAAGCTTTTTTTAATTTCAGAGAAAGATTCCTGTGTGGCAGTGTAATTGCACTTGTTGATGATTATGGAAAAGCAATATCCAATTGACTTAAAGCATCAAAGTAAGCTTAATATGAACAAAAACGGATTTATACTAAAATATCAATCAAAGCAAACGTGATACTATGCCAGCAGTCAAAGACATGTGGTCAACCATCACCAAGTGCAAAAGGTGATTTGGCCGAAAGGGTCATTTGGTCGAAAGGATCATTTGGCCGAAAGGGTCATAGCAATCGGCCGAATGGATTTCGGCCAAATGACCCTTCCCCCCATCGAAGAACCATATAAAAATCATAGTTTGTAAACATATTTTCTGGTAGGCTTGATGTATGAATTACAATGTTGTGTGTGTTTGATTGGGCCCTCCTTAAAACGCGCGGCTACAAAGCCATACCATGCTAAGGGTGGCTGGGTTCGATTCCCGGTTCCGGTCTAGGCAATTCTCCGATTGGAAATTGTCTCGAATTCCCTGGGTATAAAAGTATCATCGTGCTAGCCTCATGATATACGAATGCAAAAATGGTAACCTAGCTTAGAAACCTCGCAGTTAATAACTGTGAAAGTGCTTTGAGCACTAAGCTGCGAGGCGGCTCTGTCCCAGTGTGGGGATGTTATACCAATAAGAAGAAGAAGTGTTTTGATTGAAGTTGGATAATGAAATTCTAGAATTTCGGCGTTGACAGTTCTCAATTGAACGGCTGCGAAAAAGAAGGTTACCAATAATGCTGATTGCAAAAACGGCAGCCAATAACATAGAAAAGAAATACGTCAAAATAATAAATAATTTAGTTCGCTTAGTGTCAAACCACAGAAAAATGAAGAAAGCAACTCACTTGCTAGCCTTTCGATTTATGGTAAAGAGGGACTTATCACAGACAAACAGACATAACACTCGTCAAATTTCCATCGTCCACTGATTTAATGATCATTTCAAATAATCATTAGTTGGCCAATCGATCACGCGTGGCGCGCGCATCGGATTTGCTCTAGTTTGACGTTTGCTCACTACCGCCATCTGGTTCGTGATTTGCCCAACTAACTGAAATCAACAGATGTCGTTGGTGTTTGCACGACGATGAATTTGATGAGTAAATGTTCAATGTGTTATGTCTGTTTGTCTGTGGACTTATGTTCATCCTATATACTCCAAGGAAGACCGTTCTCCTCTGCTGGGGATTTTCTTCGGTAGGTTTGACCCAATGGATCACGGTAAAAACCACTTCAAATGGCACATCATAGATCGGCGTCCTTCAAGAAGCAAAGATGCACTCTCAAAGTGGCTTCGTCATCAGCTAAGGCGCCGCGTATTTTGGTCGAGATGTTGTAGTTGATGCACGGCGCCCAATATCTAGGGCACCAGAATATGAAGTGCTCCACACTATTGTGGACATTACAGATTTCGAAAGAAGACCGGAGAGGGCCGCCTCCCGGTCCGAAGCCTGTTGTTCACTAGTTGTTCCTTAAGGTTTCCCAGCTAAGGTTTTCCAGCCCTTAACTTTCCAAAGCTGAGTAGAAGAAGACCTAAACCATTTGGAATTCTAATTAAGTTAAATGGCTCCAGTTTTTTATGTCGTCTACGGAGAAACGGAATTCTTTCCAGCCAGTAGACCGGTGGCCGTGTCCTCCGGAATTCCGCAATACCCCGGGATCTAGAAATAGTGGTAGTGGAATCCAGGAGTGTTTGAAGTTGTCGTTCTCTAGGGCTGGGAATGCAACGCACAAGCGGCCTCGGCGGGTGTTGAGGCTAACCCGTTTATCGTGCTGGGCATGTCAGTTCTAACCCGTATAACAGCCTGCATTCGATCAGCGCCTCTCCAATTTGGTAAAGGCCCTGTTGTTCGTTCTATGCGATTTTAAAAAGGTTTTCTATCAGGCTAATCTTGAACCTATATCCGGTTTTAATCTCACTGAAATGAAGGATGAAGATCAGTTCTCGATCGATGGAGACTGCCAGAATCTGGATCATTCATTGTACACGTGTCCCCGGATACTTTTACTTGCGTACATAATAGAGCCAACCAACAAGGCGCGACTACGAGCAGGATGCTGTCAGCGTAAACAAAAATAAAAATGCCTTCCGGGAGACTATTAAAGAACCCGTTCATAGCGACTAAAAATAAGAACGTCGACAGGATGGAACTATTCGGAACCCCAGTTTCTTCAGTTAGGTTTTGGATACAAAGTTGCCAATCTTCCGTCACCCTGCCACTTTTCTCTAAAACGCCGGTCGACAAATCTTTCAACTACAGTATGGCCCATAAAAAAATGCAAAAAATATCAAAAGCACAGTTACGTAGTTACATAGTTGAGAGACATAGTTACATTTTTTTCATGAATACATTCACTAGACACAAACACAAACGCACTTTGTTTGGAAAGGCATGAGGTAAGGGAGATCAGTCTAAAGCTGGAGGAATCCCAGCCTGAGACTTGGTTTTACAGGGTCAGTGTTGCTGTACTCTTTCTCCAGTTTTCCGGGAAGGTTTGCTTATTCCATATTTTGCTAATTGAGAAATATTGTTTTGTTGGTTGAGAAATGTTTTCCGGTGAAGGAATGGTGCTTTAGCATGGGATAACTCATCTCGTCAGACCCTGAGAATTTCTCATTTCTCCAAGAGAGAGCAAACGAAAACTCTTTGAATGAAAATCTGGCTTTGACGATCCGATGGAATACGGTTAGGTTTCCTGAATCAATGGACCTTCTGAAGTCTGGGGGAAACCCGTTTGGGGAGATTAGCGTTGCGCAATATTTCCCAAGGGCATTGGCCATCACTGGAGGATCGAAGACTATACTTTCATCGATGTCGAGATGAATGCTGAAGGGACGTTTCTTCCCGCTGCTTGCATTAACTTTCCTCCATATGGTTCCGAGGTTGTTTGTTAGGGATTAACTGTGTCGAGGAATTCTTCCCATTGTCTTTTTTGACCTCTCATACGGTGATTAGACACTGATGGTGCTTCTCCTTGTTGGTTTCCAGGGCACTTACTTTAAGGAGATGGAAAGATGGAAGCCTCCTATATGCACGGAGATCCTTTCCCATGGCTTTCATAGCTCTGCACAGCTCGAGTCTATTCAGACCACCATCTGAGACATCAGCTGGTTAGCGGGATGGAATCCTGGGTAGCGTCCAAGATGGCACGATTGAACTCGAGAAAGGAGGCTGAATGTGAGTATCTACCTAGTTACGTAGGAGAAGAAAGTAAGCCCCCAGTCAACGTCGTTGAAGCGTTATCAAAGTCATTCGGAGGAGGTGGGGGAAGACCCATAGGCAGAGACCAATATGGGGCCTGCTGGTTGAGGTGACATCGATGGAAATAGCAAAATGTCCGTTGAAGAATGTGGCGGAGTCATCATTAAGGATGACCAGGTCTTCATTTTCAAAGGTTTCGAGAAGAGCAACACCGCGAGAATCAGTCCTAGAACCGCCCCATTCAGGATGGTGGGCGTTCAAGTTTCCGAGGAATCCCAATTTACATTGAGTACCGGGGCCCTCCTTAGCCGTGCGGTAAGACGCGCGGCTACAAAGCAAGACCATGCTGAGGGTGGCTGGGTTCGATTCCCGGTGCCGGTCTAGGCAATTTTCGGATTGGAAATTGTCTCGACTTCACTGGGCATAAAAGTATCATCGTGTTAGCATCATGATATACGAATGCAAAAATGGTAACCTAGCTTAGAAACCTCGCAGTTAATAACTGTGGAAGTGCTTAATGAACACTAAGCTGCGAGGCGGCTCTGTCCCAGTGTGGGGACGTAATGCCAATAAGAAGAAGAAGAAGAAGAACCGGAAAATGATTCCATCTACCAGATCGCAATCCACGAACCACGATTTACGAATTTCCAAGGGAAATTCTTTGGAATATCCACTGGAAAACTATTGGATTGTTACAAGTGTCCACTCCTAAGCATTTCAACTGGAAAAAGTACTGATTTTTTAATGCGAAGTTCTACAGAAAACAAGAACAAACTTGAAATAATTTGTTTGCAAACACAAAGAATTATTTTGAATGTCTACGAGAAGTTTATTTGAATTAACAAGTTTCAAATTTGCGTAGTGAAGAACTGAGCAGTAAAGCACATTTTAGAGTAATTCAATTTTTTTTAAAGAGTGGGGTTTTCTGAAACATATTCTCATATTCTACATTAAGTCTCAAATGCTTGTCCCAATGCAATTTAAAGCATTGGTCATACTACCGCGAGTAAGTGTGCATGAATTTGAAGTTCACGCGAATGACAAATCTTTTAAATTTTAAAATACGGAGTTTAAATAGTGCCTGGTTTTAAGTTCTAGATCAGTAGTGAAAATAGCATACCTCTGAACTAAAGTTCACCCGAAGGAATTAATCTAAATCCTAAACCATCCTCCCGCTCTAATTCATAGTTCACATAATTTCCAATCGGATAACGAACAATGATGATTCATTTGATAGCCTATTTCTGTTCCAGGTGCTCAGGCAAGTATTGGGTTGGCTTATGAAACAGTTGTAGCCCGATTTCGTTTCTTCTTTGGCTTCTTTTTTAAACCGCAGAAACTTAACACTCGTGACAGCTTTTCATATTCTCACTTTGTATATTTGTGTACGGAAATTACTTGAATTCTAAAACTTGAGATTTTTAACTTCTTTATTTTTAACTTAACGATTTATGAATTATCGTTTGCAATTAAGAGTATCGTAATGCGATTTTTTATAAGTACCCAATTCCCTGAAGGAACAAAAAATCGATGCTTTACTGTAAACATTTGCCGAAATACTATTTAGTGCGAATAGCTATTCCACTGAACCCGTTTGCGTGGTTGTCGGAACAGCAGGTTCCGATTTGAAAAAGCCGAAAATTTCATTATTGGCTTATGCAAGCCTGTCTGACTATTCTACACGTTCTACACCCGCCCGGAGCATTCAACGTGTACGGGAACCGGAAGATAAAAGCGATATCGAACGGCGGCGGCGGCGGCACACCCCAACCGAACCGGGGAGCGTGTCATTGCGTGTGATTGAGTTTGCACCCGAATGAATTTCCGGCTGGCTGCCAAGCAGTTGCGGTCGGATATGAACAAATGTGTGGTGCCGCCCTTTGAACTGTGTAGAATGAATTGGAATAGAGTTAACGACTTTTCGGTAATCTAATATAGGAGGTATCGCATGGCTAGAGTGCATGCAAGTTTCAAACAAATAGGCTTTATAAATGGCACCTGAGATAAATAAACAATTTGTGTTAATAGAATAGAATATGTTTATCTTATCTGTTATGAACTATAAATTAGTAATAT
The DNA here is from genome assembly GCF_024139115.2 of Armigeres subalbatus. Lineage (NCBI taxonomy): Eukaryota > Metazoa > Arthropoda > Insecta > Diptera > Culicidae > Armigeres > Armigeres subalbatus. The sequence continues at coordinate 445,227,762 of NC_085140.1, forward strand.
TCTAATTCTATTATCAGAAATCAGCACAAATCAAATATAATCATGTTTATTTACAATGGCACTGTTGACATACTTCATTTGCAGACGTTTAAAAATTTTCGATTACACTGGATTCTGTTTTACGTGATTTACATTTTCTCAATTTTCCACTCGTCCTAAAGGTTTACCGCATATTAATTATCATGTGATTTTTCTTTGATTTATCCTGGATTTTTTTAAGCATGTTGCGAGGATTTTGGTGGTAAATTGAAATCACACGATCAAAAATACGAACGAAAAAAAATCGGGTAAAAACAAAATCCTGTGTATTTAATTCCAATTTTCCTACAATTTTCAAACAATTTGGATTGGAACATCAACTGATAGGTATTTGGAAAATGCACAGAATGCCTTTTACCACGGCAACCAATCCTTTCTCATAAGCAACATGAAGCCAAGAGTCCCACGATCATACTCCTGATGGTGACGACAGCAACGGCGATTACGACGGTGTGATCGATCGCAAACCACCTTGCAACATGGGCGAAGCTCACTCGTGGAACGCCTTATTATGTGTTATTACCATTGAATGTGCAATCAAATTATTATGATCGATTCTCTTCGCCGCTAATGGTTGTTGGTGCACAGGTTAGAACTTTTCGCTGGCCGGTTCCCATACCAAGAGGTTGGTATGTTGGGTGATGGTAGGTGCGATTACTATTTCGAAGGGTTCGGTCCCACTCGATCGTTAGCGATCTTGGTCACGGCTCGATTGGCGCAACCAAGAATGGAAGACCATTAGTTTCAGCGTTTGATTGGTTCGAACTGCGGGTTAGGGTCCAAGGGCTTTGTGACTTTTGCAAATAGCTTTGAAATTAGCATTGCTTCATTAGTGGAAATGTCAAATTGCTTGTTAAATTTTACGAGCCACATTGAAATGCCTGAATATTTCATGACCGTTTGAATGAACAATTATACAATTATTTCTTAAGGATGGGACACACTATCACAATCTTGGTAATTATAAACAGTGAAAAAATTTGCTATATCAATTTTTCACGGATTTCAAGAAAGGGCATAACAAGACCCCGTATCGACTTTAATATTATTATTATTGTTAATATTTTGTTCTAGAAAATATGGAAAAATAATCGGATAATCATTTTTATAGAATTCCTATGTAAAATCTTTTCCTAGAATTTTTGAAGCCTGCGTGCAGCAGTAGTGGAAAATAGTGACGGTTAAAATAAGTGAACCCTCAATTCATATAATTCGAGTAAACATCTCGTCTGTACAATACTGAAAGATGTAATAGCTCTAACGAGCAACTCTAAGTTTATTCAAGAAAAGGGGTCACAGACTATGTATATTGAAATTTGTTTGAAACTCATCAAACCTAAGAACAACAAACCTATGGCTCAATAAAACAAGAACACATCATTCGCTATCAAAACATATTTGAAAGCAGCTTGCAAAACAGTTTACACTTGAAAGGGATATTAATAAACATTTGTTCAAGAGATGTGCCAAACGACCACTCATCTTGTAATGACCCGCCCCAGTTACTATTCAAACAACACTGCCCGCTCCAAATTGATATTCAGCCAAAAATCTCATCACTCAGCGTAGTAACTATGTTAGCAAACAGTTGACTGGCGCCACGATCCCTTGTACACTTGAATCTTTCTGCATTTCACCCTCAGCAAATTGAGAAAAAAAATGAACTCGATCTCTCTCCTTCAAACCAATTGACATTCCGCAAATATTTTAAATCCAAAAATAAACTGCATAATCCATGGAAGAGTGAACTCAAAAACCGACCGACCACCGCCGCTGCCAACGACGGACGACGATGAGGACCGGAGTCCGATTCAACCGCAAACGGAAAATACTCTTCGCCGCTTCATTTGATTGGATTATTTTTAAAACAACTGTGGGTACACAACCACTGGATGTGAATTAATTTGCGTAGTCGCAAATCGCGAATGCAATAAAAAATGGACAAAGAAAATTTGTATATTTGCTGGAATATCAATAACAAGCATATTGAAGACACAAACACAATCAATAATTTGTAATTTTTCAAAATAGAATCTATAAAAATAAGTTTCATGTTATTTTTTTACAAGCAAGTTCAATTTTCAATTATTTAATTAAATACAAAAGAGCTTATCACGAGATTTTTTTTTGCGACTTCAATTCGATTCAAGATACTAATTGTTTTCACAATGTTTTCCATGGGTACGCGACGTTAGGTATAATGTACGTTGGGCATAATGGACGTTTGGCATTATTCTGCCTTCTTCATGTCATGGGCTGTTCTTTGGGTCATTTTATGCCTATCGTCCGTTATGCCTCACGTCCATTATCCTGTACTTATGCCTAACGTCATTATGCCTTACGCACTTATGCCTAACGGGGCATACCCGTTTTCTGTCGTATTTTTTCCGTAATCAATTCCGTTTTTTTATTATGTGGCATTTGCTTAGCTACCGTGCACGGATGACGGTGGCCATTCCGGAAATAATTCAACCCCATAGTTCCTTGCACTGCGGAACACTCTGGCCACCTTAACCCGCGGAAGTGCTGTGTATGGTGTGAAAATCTGTCGACACTACATAGTGAATGGAGAGAGCTCAATTCGCGCGCCGAATGAATCGATCAATAATGTCGAACGAGAGTTTATTCGAGTGCAGTCGTGCGGTTTTACAATGCTGCACATCGGGCAGGTGTCGATTTATGCACTGGACCGGAATGAGCTTGGGAGTATTATTTAGGATCAAAGAGAACATGTTCAGCAATTTGCGTTCATTCGCTGCTAGGATATCGTACAAGGTCTAACAAGGATTAGAGATATTAGAGATTAAAAAGATTATATCATCTAGCAGTGTTAGTGCCATAATCGGATTTATAACATGTAACAAAAAGTATATAATACTTAGGGATATAGCTGTTATTGTTTCCATTTATTCAGATACTTTTATTACAAAAAACAGCACCATTATTCATCAGATATTGCAGGAAGAAAATACCACATCCATTGCTTATCTAAACCCAAGTGTCAGTCTTTTCTTACATACGTGATAAACTTTTACCCCATTCCATCACGTACCATCGTCATCAGCCTAGCAATCTGTCTAACCATTTTGGAGTCAAAATTCATAGAAGCAACTTGTTGAAATATGTATCTCACCACACCTTCCTTTCGGTAAGGAAAGGATCACGTCCCTTTGATATCATTCGCTGCACCAAGGCAAAAATGGCAAATACTTACATGAAAAGCAGCCAATGCTGCGGAGGGCCAAGCCAACCTTAACCACGACCGGCAGGCAGGCAGGCAGGGAAGGCGTGAGTTCGAGTGAGTAATAAATCAAAACCAAATGTCAGAAGTTGTTTTCCTTCGCCTGTCTATCTGACTGCGACTTCAGGCACGTGCCACAAGTTCCAGCAGCGACTGAGGCGACGCGACGACGACGACGTGTTGATGGAGCAATAAGCGATAATGCGGGCTAAATTGGAATTTGCATCACTTGTGAAAGGTGGTTCTGGTTATAAGTGGTGGCAATCAGCGGATCCCCTTCTAAAATTCGCCTTGTGAGTTATGATCCGTTATCTTTTCAGCAGAAGCGATATCATAAAAGTATCTCCGAAAGAGTCATACATCATTTCCCAGCAGCTGGCAGGTCTGATTCCAGTTCGCGTACGTCCCTCACAATGCTTTCGCCGATCAGATGGTGCAACTCTCTAACTCAATTAGGATTGATTAATCAAAGCCGGCGCATGACCGGGAGCTAGTTGCACGGACTTTGTTGCAGCTGGGCCCACCATGATCGGCTAGCATCAGAGCTGTGTAGTACTTTCACGTTTTTGTCCAACTACGTAGTGTAAAGCTGTAAAGTTGGTGAAATAGTGAACCTCGTGTGCTTTGGAATTGAGTTAATTTATTCTCGTGGGAAGATATGTGTAATACATTGTGTATTAGATAGGGTATGCAATAATATACGGTTGTCGAATGATTGAAAACCTTGTTGACAGGTCGCGACATCGGAAAACATGTTTTCGCTCAACATTAGGCGAAATAGCTTAGAGAAGGATCTACAAGGAGATAGAAAACACAATTTGCATATAAGCCCCGAAAACCTGCTGCACGTCTTACATTTAATTAATACACGAAAAGCTTTTTTTTAACAATCAATGTATGTAGCTATGGAGGTAACATGCCTCGAAGCATGACGATAAATCAAGCGCAATCTTTTGTTGTAAAATTGTGAATACACATTCGCCTAGTAACAAGGATCTCCATTCAATGGTAAACGTTCCCAGTCAAATCTACCACCTTTACAATTGCGCCTTCCTGAATAAAACTAAATACATAATTCAACCGCGCAAAGATAAAATCTTTTCACATCCAAATGAAAAGAATATCATGCTGAACTGGCTGGGGTTTAGAATTTATCCAACAGTCCAGCACAGCATTCTTCTGATTATGCCATGGTTGTCAACTACCTTCAGAGAACGATTGCTCATTTGTGTGGATTCCTTCTATTTCTCACATCGGACTAGACATCTCATCAAAAGACAGACGAGAAAAGGAGAAAAAAGCACACCAGTTTGTGATGATAGATGCCTGTCGTTGCGACATTCCCCAGCGTCGCGGTCGTCGTCTGTGAATCTTGCACATGCACACAGATGATGATGATGATGATGATGGTGATTATGATGCATTGAGCCGCCAAGGCAGGTGTGCTCTCAAACGTCAGCTAGATCTAGACGATAGACGACGAAAAATCCTCACACCTGAGGTTCATTGACCTACCCCATCTGTTGCGGTGAATTCCATCTGCGACTATGAATAGAATCCACGATCTTGAATCCGTGATCGCATTTAGCGTTTACATACAATGGTTCCCCGATCGGATCGCATAAACGTTGTTGTGTCATTCCCAAAATGGCAATCCGATGTCCAATTGTAAGGAAAGTGAAACTGGATATGGGAAGCTTATACTTTTGTGTGTGAGAACCGTTTTCATAATCCGCCGTTGAGTAAGTAGGAACTGTAGTAGTGGCGGAATGTTTCAAGTGGTCCATCGTCGTGGCATAAAACATAACAACAAATGGAATAGCTGCTTGTCGCTCCAAACTGGGGAAAAGGTGTGAATGTTCAGAGCACCGTGCCATTATTGTTGGTTTTGCACTTTCCCACATCTCTGTCGGAATCATCGTCGTCTTTGTCATTCTTTAAGTGACCCATGTTAGGGTGTTGCAAAACAAAAAAACTCAGAGCGGACTGTAATACAGAAGGGTGATTGCTGGATATAATAATAATCATTTGAGACTAATCCGATTCGTATGAAATTCGACACTTCAGCCGCAAAATGCTCTTCATGATTCCGAGCTTGGTACATTTTGAGACCCTTCTACAATAAGCTCTTTTTTAGAGAGAAAAGATAGCCTTTCAGTACAACTTTTCGTACGAGGAGTATAAACTTAGCAATAACGTTTAGAGTTGCTGACATGAAAAAATAACTTGCAATAAGACGAGTTCGTACTATCCTATTTAATTCCACCACTTGATTGTACCTTGACAGATACGTATTTCGACCTCAACTGTGAGGCCGTCTTCAGTGTCTCGTAATTGACTCGACTAAGTCAATCGAGTCAAGTATGAGACACTAAAACTGGCGAGAATAACTCCCAAGGTTTTTTTTTTTAAATTTCCAGTGGGAAAAGGACTTCGGATTATTTAAATTTACTTCACAGCGAAAAAAAAAATGGAGGAAGCATTTATAATGTATTGTTTGACTACGGAGCCTGAGTGACTCCGAGATAATTTTGTAATTTCCTGAACGACGACTGTTTTTGAAACGGGCTTGCATTCTCGAAGGAAGGAAAGAAGATCGAGGAGTTTCGTTTGAAAAATTTTAGTTGGGGTAATCGCTGAGAGACCATTCCGTGTGTTTTCCGTTCCGTTACGTTGTCTACGTCGATCATTCGCTTCGCATCCGAAAGATCCGAAATTTTTTGTTAGCAATAAAATAAAGACAATTTTGTTCCAAAATTTTCATCCCGTTATTATGCATTATCTCTACAGCAAATCTCGGTTTTAAGCTATCATAGTTACTGCTTTCATGGAAATATTCGAAAATCTAACTATGATTACAAAATTACCATCGTATTCTCGGAAATAGCAGAGCATGCAAGCCAAATGATTCTTGTCATATTGTGTTTGGGTTCTGTTCTGACAAAGGCTTGTTGCGAGGCGTTTGTCAGTAACAAACTCTGTTGACGACAAAGGGTATATTGTAAGGGCGTTGCTCGAATATTGATTCCCTGTCTGCCGGGATTTGTTAGTGAGTTGGAAGAGTTTGAGAGTTCCAATTGGGAGTAAAATCAATTGGGAGGTGGCCAAGTTGGTTAGAACACCTGGCGCAAAGCGTAATTTTAGGTTTCAGCCAGCGACAGTTCGAGTGACCCCTGAGGAGTCAAGAAGTAGTCTGTCAAAACAACTCTTCCGGTAGTTTTGTGGATTCCGGAAGTAATGCATAAGCCACAGGTTATAATTAAATCTCGAGCTGAAGCTACGAACGGTTGCAACACAAATATAAGCTATAAAAATATTCGCATTTTTTATGGGCCATACTGTAGATTCAATAGAAGCCGATGTTAATTTGGTGACATTCGTTTATGTTTTCCAAGAGAGTGAGAGTGAGCAATATGTAAGTATCGCGTGAGATCTCTCAATGAAAAAGAGAAATCGCATCACTTCTTATAGACATTGCTTATCCTGCTTGAATGTTTTGGAGTGAGAAGAACTCTGAACAATGTTGAGAGATGTCACCGAAATGTCATGCGATTACTATTGCTAATAACTGTTTTTTAAAGGGATCTACAATTCGCATTTTTTTATGTTTGTATGTACGTATGTATGTATGTATGTGGTTATTTACCAACCTGGCTTGAATCTTAATTCGGACAAAATATGTACAAAAAACGCTTAAATGATCCTAGAACTTTGTATAATAGGTAATTGTTCAAAATACTAAAAGTTAGGACCTGCGAGCGAAACTACAAACATGTCTATAAATGTTTGTTAGTTTGACACTAGGGTAAAACTACCTATTATAGAGGGGTTAAGCACCGCGTAAAAACAAAATTGATTTCAAAAATTCTTTAAAAATTAACTGATTATTTTTTTCCACATTGCAGTAGTCAGTTTTGTGAATTTAACATTAATCGTGCCAAACTTATGTTGTTTTTTTTTATCTCAATAATAACAATCTACCGCAATAATAGGACGCCATTGCCAATCGTTGCGATATTTTTTTGAAGGTCAGTCCTATTGTTGCACTATTGCCTGTATTTCTTATGGAGTACGATACCACAACAATAGCAACTTAGCACTACCACAATAATAGGCTCAAATAACGCAATTTTTTAATGAAAATGTTAATTTTTCATCATTTTGAACGGAATTCTGTCAAACAAACGGTGTTCTAATGATTGATTCAAAGAGTATTAGCGGATCCACAATTGATTTTGATGCTATTACGTCCAGAATGAACTATTTTAACACTACCGCAACATTAGGACATACCACAACGATAGGACGCTTTACCATATGACATATGGCTCTCAGGCCGCCGTTTTCAGATTTAGAGCTAATAACAATACTTTGTTGAAAATCAGATCAAACTCCAGGTGGAATGGAGCGCCATTGAAGAACAAAACGCGAGCAAATCACGAGTTGAATTATGAACGATTCCGGGGTCATGACGACGTCATGACGAGCAACACGAGCTTTCATGGCGATATGCCAAGGCGCATGATTGGGTGGTGGCCGAGAGAATATGCAGGTTGAGGAATCCTCAATGAGGATCAAAGGCCGGTTCTTCAACTTTAGCATAATCAACATCCATATTCCACATTCCGGAAGCACTAATGATAATAATGACGCATTCTACGCGCAGCTGACCAAGTCACAACGTTAATATCATCATGGGAGATTTGAAAGCTCAGGTTTGCAAAGAGGAGGAGTCGCATACAGCCTCTACCTTGAGGAAAGTTGAGGATGTCATCCTACAGCTAAAGACCAACAAAGCAGCTGGTAAAAATGATATCGGAGCTGAGCTCATCAAGATGGGCCCAGAAAAGCTGGCCACTTTCCTGCACAAGCTGATAGTCAGAATCAGGGAAATTGAATAGCTACCAGGGAAGTGCGATCACTATCCTTAATGGCGCCTTAAAAATGATGCCCCAGGTCATCTTCCGTTGTCTGTCACCAATAGTAAATGAGTTCGTGGGAAGTCGATGACGGCCGCTCGGCAACGGACCTGATCTTCACTGTACGACAAATCTTTCAAAAATGGCGTGAATATCAGTTCCCAACGCACCATCTGTTCATTGAATTCAAGGCGGCATATGACAGTATAGACCGCGTAGAGTCATGCAAAATTATGCATGAGAACAGCTTTCCTGAGAAGCTTACCAGACAAGCAACGGTGGGTGCTGTGCAAAAATGTGTGAAGATTTTGGGCGAATACTGCAGTTCGTTCGAATCCCACTGAGGACTAAGGTGGTGGACTTTTGTACCTGTTATCAGGGTTGAAATAGATTAAAGTCAATGCAGTGAAAAACACGGATCTCAGCATATTCTCCGGTCAATATCATCGCCGTCGTCGTGAGTGCGACTGTAGGGCAGCCAAAAAATCATTTCAGCACCAACCACTCAATTTAGCATTCAACCTAACACAAGTCGCTCTGACAGACTTCTCAATTCATTCATTCATTCAATTACCGCATGAATGTGAGTGGCCCATTTGAACGCGTGGTGAATTTGTTATTTGCTGGGTGAATGTGTACATTCTACTGTGGTGAATTTCATATTCGTGGCGCACTGGATGATGTGAGTTTTGTTACGAAAATTGACGATGACGATGACGTCACGCGTCGATTTTCAGTAAGAAGAAAACCTCATCTGAGGACAAAGTTTACAAAAAATGAACATCAACGTGAACATCCGGTGAACTAAAAGCTCCGAATTCACTCAAATGTTCATCGGCTCGCAGCGGTTGTCATTTTTTCGAGCGAAAAGAAGAAGAATCGTGGAAAAAGAAGACGCTCGTGGTTAAGTCCATAAGCAGAGTCTCTTAATTATCGTGTATACATGGATGAGACAGTGTGCCATGAGCTACACAAGCTCACGTATCATCGATTCGGTGTGGCGAGAGAAGCTAGCGCGCAAAAAATAATTTAGTGAGCGTGTCTCAAGTACGTCTCATGAGACTCATCTCATGCGCTAGGAATGCATAGCTGGCGTTACTTAGGCGATGATATTATTGAATGAAAAATTCCCGCCCAAGTTGTTTTGATGATGATGATGATGATGATGATACTGCCATCTATTGTAGCAAGGCACCTGCCGATAGCACTGGCCATATCTGACAAACGATTTGATCATGATTATACTATTGTATGTATTTCATCAAACTCCCGTATGAAGGGCCAAAAATGGGTGGGGTGGTTCCATAAGCAAAGACACTTATGCGAATCCACGGGATGAATGGAGAATCTCCTTCCAGAAGAAAGTTCGTACACACAAAATTATAATCTAGCCCTCGTTTCCCAGATTGACCCAATAGATGGGGAGAAGAGCCCGCCCTTTATCCACGAGATGTTAACAATAGGAAGTTGGCGATTCCACTCTTCCTATCCAAATCGCTTCCCAAGTTGTTTTACGAACAATATAGTCTATAAGCGCCCTAATGAAATAACAAATCATTTACATTCGTCCAAACAAAAATATCCGTTATCACAAACTTCGTCAAGATACACAATTAGTCAATAATAAAAACTTAAACAAATAGCTGTTTAAAAAACAGCTTTCACGTGTGAAATGCAAAGTCTCTTGAACTGGGATAGTGTACTTGCTCGCTTGATGTGTGCAGGCATCGAATTGAAAACATTTATTCCTTCATAAAACAATGAATTTTGTGAAGCACCATGCAAAAAATAAGGTGTTCTTATTTCTTCCGCGTTTCTAGTATTATATCCATGAATGTCACTTCCTCTTTCAATTCGATTACACAAATATCGTGGCAGCAATCTATTTATTATTTTAAAAATGAACACCATAGTCAACAAAACAATTCTCTGCTCCACTGATAACCATTGCAAAGCGTCCAACAAAAAGGAGGAGGAAGTGAATCTATTACATCTCAAAATCAAACGCATTACTTTATTCTGCAAACGCTGTAACCTCGATATTTGTGTTTCATTAGCTAGAAATAAAATGGAAGCACAAAAGTCCAAGTGAGGAGAGATGATTGACTTGTACAACTGTATTTTACTCGCAACAGTTAATTCGTTTTTTAATCGACATAAAATTCCATACTTCTTGGCTATTTTCTTGAAGGCATTGTTGATATGAGAATCAAATTTCAATTTATCATCAATAATCACGCCAAGATATTTAATTTCTCGAACGCGATCAAGTGTTTCATCATCAATTTGAACGGAAACATTACCAATGACTCGATTTCGCGAAATTACCATGTATTTAGTTTTGCTTACATTCAATTTCAACTGTTTGTACTTCAACCATCTACTTAAAGAACGCAAATCTGTATTCAAGCGTGAAACTGCATCTTCGATAGTTCTAGCTGCAATGAATAATACGGTGTCATCCGCGAATAGATTAATATTACAAAATCGTAAAACCCGTCCCATGTCATTAATATACATAATAAATAAAACGGGCCCTAATACACTTCCTTGTGGAACACCAAGATTATTTTCCATAGGATTTGAAACACAATCATTAAAAGCAGTCTAAAAGCAGTCTTTTGAGTTCTGTCAGACAAATAGCTTCTAAACCATTCATATGCAGAACCCGAAATTCCAAAGCGCTTTATTTTTTCCAACAATAAGGGCCTAGAAATTGTCTCAAATGCGCGTTTAAGATCCAAAAATACAGCAATGATAGTATCTTTACGCTCCATGTTCTCTTTCCATTTGGCTAATACCAAGTTCAATGCGGTTTCACAAGAATGTCCTTCTCGATATCCCGATTGTTCTTGTATTAGCAAGTTATTACTATTCAAATATGTAACTAACTGGCCTTTGACAACAAGTTCTAATATTTTTTCTAATGTGTGCAACATATTGATGGGACGAAACTCTTCGGCTTTAATCGTTCCAGCAACTTTTTGAATAGGAATCACAAGAGATTCCTTCCATACCTGTGGCACGTGCCCGGTTCTCAGTGATTCATTTATGAGGTCCAGCAGTTGGTGTCCAATGACATGAAAACAATCTTGTAGAACTCTAGCGTTAACGTTATCAACTCCAGCCGTTTTACCTAATGAAAAGCAATGTTTTTAAGTTCATCAATTGTAATTGGGCGAAAACACTCGAACCTACATCTACTATTAGCCGGCTGTTTAATTTCATCGGGTTCATCAACCAAATCAATAGATTGATTGATTGACAAAACACTATCGATGAAATATCTATTGAAATTACAAGCAATTGTTTGTTCCGACTGTTCTATTGTGCCATTGAAAGTTATGGACCGCGGCTTGGAACAATTGGGTTTTAACAAAGATTTTAAAATTTTCCATAACTCCCTGCTGTTATTCTGATGCTGATCAATTTTCCTCTGAATATATTCACAACGTGTTGTTTTCAACGATTGTGAATATGTGTTCCGCGCGATCTTGTACCTATTCCAATTATTATGACTACGTCTTCGCAAAAATCTCTTGTACAATTTATCTCTTTTGCGTTTGAGACGCAACAGGTCTGAATTGTACCAGCTGTTCGAGTTATTCAAAGATACAAATTTTTCTTCAATTAACTTATTGGTACTCGATTTCAGAACGTTCGTTAGAACAGCTGCTTTCTGATCTAAGTTCCCGGAAATAACTTGAAAATCCTCGTTTCTCGCAACAAGATTCGAAACAGCTTGTTTCCAATATTTCCTCCAACACTTTAATTTAACAAAATCATCAAGTCTATTAATAGTTTCTACATTTATCACTAAAGTTTCATGATCGGTTACTTTAAAGCAAGTATCTGTAACTGAGTTTACAGAGTCAACATTAGGGTGGCTCAAAAAACACTTTTTCAAAAAATTTGATGGGCCGCCCTCTTATTCGGTTCTATTTGATGCCCTGATGCTCTGGACAAAATTTCAGCCAAATCGGTCAACGTTTGGGCGGTGCTAAACTCGTCGGAAGTTTATATGGAAAACTGTATGCAGAAACATCCAAAAACAGTGATTTACAGTTGGACGGTACAATTTACGATCAAGAACAATGATACTCATTCAGTTCTTGTAGAATTAAATATAGAATGTAATGCTGAAAACCGCGAGAAGATTAGAGTTTATTAGGCAAAGATATTAGCATTTTACTGGAGCGTTATAGGGGTGAATTTATTTCTTTTCAAAGGTAAAAGAAACGAAATTTGCTCAAACCCCACTACAGAGAAATGCTAATAACTTAGCCGGGCAAACTCTAATCTTCTCGCGGTTTTCTGCATAACATTCTGTATTAAATTCTTCAAGATCTGGATGAGTATCATAGTGTTTCTTCCTAAGTTGTGCCGTTCAACTGCAATTCACTGTTTTTGGATATTTCTGCATACATTTTTGCATATAAACTTCCAACGAGTTTAGCACCGTCCAAACGTTGACCGATTTGGCTGAAATTTTGTCCAGAGCATCAGGGCATCAAATAGAACCGAATAAGGAGGCGGCCCATCAAAAAAAATTGAAAAAAGTTTTTCCCATACTAATTTGAGCCACCCTAGTCAACATTAGAATAAACATGATCAATTATAGTTCTGCTGTGTCGGGAAATTCGCGTGTAATCCACAACCTTTTGTTTCAAATTATAAAACTCAGTCAGACGCTTCAAATGATTCGAATTGTCGTCACACCAATTGATATTAAAATCACCAGCTATTACATTTAGTTTACTTAAATCGACAAACATTTCAAACCAGTTCTCTAAAATTTCAATAAAACGCTGGTCACTTGAACTTGGCGAATGATATAAAACACCATAATTACCATTCTTCATGCCACGTACAACTGTAATGCCCAAGAACCAATTTCCTTCACAAGCCTCGTTCAATTAAAGCATGAAGTGAACCGATTCTTTGACATAAATAGCAACTCCACCAGTGTGTCTTGAATGTGATAAACAAGCAGCGACTTTATATCCTGGAATGCTGTACTGATCGAATGCTTCATACTCTACAATATGTGTTTCTGCTAATAATACCAAAAATGGACGTTTTTCTTCTACAATCGTACGTAGAGCTACGTAGTTTGTAGACAAACCAGCAATATTTAAATACAAAACATCTAATTGGTTCACATTACTACTGGAACTTGGTTGCTATTCATTGAAATGCAAGCCGCTTTTCTTTTGATCAAACAATTTCTTGTAGATCTTACACTCAGTACTAAATGCTGGATGATTGACGTCCAACTTCATATTACGCTCCCGGTTCATTTTTAAACAATTAACGCATTTCAATACAGTTGACGTGCACTCAGAAGTTTTGTGACTATCGCTGCACTTAGAGCACGCAATGTGGTTTTTACATTCTGTACTCATGTGCCCGAATTCTCCACATTGGAAGCATCTCAAAACATTAATCGCGGGTTTAACAAGACACCGATCAAACCTTACATTTACTTTTCTCGCGGTCAACAAACAACTATATGTATCCTTATCTACTTCAATCACGGCATTGAACTGCTTGTATTTGAAGCGAGGATTTTCGTAAACATTAATTACTTTCACATCATTAATAGCGATGTCTCATTATGACTTTTGAGAAAGTCAATGAAGTCATCAGAGGAATATTTATCGCTCATACCCAACACTTTTAATCTTGGTACCGATGTTGGGACAACAGCAGTATAGTTTTCACCCAATTCGTTTTGCATGCCATTTTTCACTTCATCTATATTATAACCAGTTGCACACTCAACGATAATGGAGCCATCTTTCCCGTTCCTAAAGTTACTAATCTTGTGTACCTTTGGATCTAAGGTGTTATTCAAAAACTTTCGAGTATCATCACTACTCTGATCTGACTGCTTCGGTTTAACCACAATGACAGGACGAGTCCTACAATCTTTTGGCTTCACAATTTCAGGCACTTTACTAGTAATTTTTTTATTTCTTTTTCTGACAACCGTAACGAATGGAGCATCGTCATCAAAAATATCGTCATTTGAATTAACTACAATTTCATCCTTATTACTAATTTTCCGTTTTTTACGCGCACTAGAAGATGATTCCGATTGAACCAATCTTGACGAGTCCTGTTTCGACCTCAACAAGACGGCCTTACTATTCAGGTCGAAATACGTATCTGTCAAAGGTACAATAAAATATAGGAATAAAATGGAATAGTCTTATGAAACTCGTCTTATGTCAAGTAAGTTTTGTTGTTTGTTTTTCTCTCCCTCTTCGGGAATGTAAGATCGAATTCATGGATAATCTATATACATATCTATATACATATCTTCTATATACATAAAAATGAATTTCTGTCTGTCTGACCCTTATAGACTCGGAAACTACTGAACCGATCGGCGTGAAAATTTACATGCAGAGGTTTTTAGGGTTGGGGAAGGTTCTTAAGATGGTTTGAGACCCCTCCCCCTTTTGGAAAGGGGGGCTCCCATACAAATGGAACACACATTTCTGCTTAACTTGAGAACTAATCAGAGAATAAATCAAACTATATGCTAGTAAGCGGAACCGAGCGCGACAAGGCCCGCCTGGAAAACAGTGTTACGATTGACGGTTTTGAGATGGTTGAAGATATCGTCTACCTTGGATCCTTGCTAATGGCTGATAATAATGTTAGCCGCGAAATGCGATGTCACATCATCTGGGGACGTCGAGTCTACTACTCCCAAAGGACGGTCAAAACAGATTCTTCTACGGACATGAAACTTGGACCCTGCTTGAAGAGGATTTGCAAGCATTCGGAGTACATATTTATGAGACGGGTGCATAAGACTATCTTTGGCGGTGTGCGAGAGGACGGTGTGTGGCGTGGGTCCACGACGTTAGGCATGAGTACGTTAGGCATAAGGATGTTAGGCATAAGTACGTTAGGCGTAATGGACGTTTGGCATAATTCTGCCTTCTTTATGTCATGGGCTGTTATTTGGGTAATTTTATGTCTAACGTCCATTATACCTAACGTCCATTATGCCTAACGTCCATTATTTCTAACGTACTTATGCTTATCGTCGTTATGCCTAACAGGGTATACCCACGGGGATGAACCACGAGCTCGCCCAACTCTACGGCGAACCCAGTATCCAGAAGGAATCTATGTCACTTCGTCGAATGATATTTAGTTGAATGATATTTGGTCGAAGGGACATTTAGTCGAAATCAGATTTTAGAATGGAGAATATTCGTACATTCGGTCGAATGACGTTTGGTTGGAAGAACATTTGATCAGAAGCGGATTTTCTAATTAATAATCTTGATACATTTAGTCTAATAACTTTAGTCAATAACAATTAAAATATAAATGATTTATTGCGGTGATTCTAAAAGTCGCATAATTATTTCTCCAATATTGTCCAAAAAAAGGGTTCATAAAAAGAATGAATAATACGAGAACGGTGAATATTCCGAGAATATTCCCGACTGGATATTGACTTTGACGAACCCTTCTAACCGACTACGATGAATCTATACCATGGTCAAAAGAATTTTAATCGAATAATGTTTCGTCATTAGACATGACGTCGAATAGATATTAGGTCAGATGACTATTTGGTCGAAATTAAATTTTCGACCAATAATAAACGAATTATGGTTGGAAGAGAATTTTATACTGAACTAATTATTTTATAAATATTTAGTAAAGAAAAAAGTAACAATGAAAAGAATAAGCAAACCAGTTCTATTCGACTAAATATCCCTTCAACTAAACGTCTTTTCGAAGAAATGTCATTTGACCGAATGTCATTCGTCTAAATGTCAATAAACGAAATGTTCCAAAGCTGATTACGATGAAGTATTGGCAAAAAACATTGATATCATTGGTTTTTGAGCATGTGCCGATAAATAGAATAAAGAGTATTTCACCATCAGTAACTAATATTTTGCTAGTTCTGTAGGTGTTTAGCTTTGCTATAATCCACAAGGGTATTCAGACGTTTCTGTTAGCTCAGGTGAAAAATCCTCATTGGCTTCCACCTTCGTTTCATCCGCTGTTGATTGAACTACCTCCCCTCCGCTGAATTCCTTTAATCAGTTTATTCATGTATCCTGTGGATTATTTATTCAAATTTAACCAAAAATATATTGACGAATTATCCATTTTACTATTTACCTATTACCGAATAAACACTTTCAACATTTGACTAAATTTCCATTCGCCTCAATGTCCTTTCGACTAAATGTACATTCGATCAAATTTCCATTCGTGAGTTCAGTGCGAGATTTCTCTTGTTTCGGACAGCAGAACGATGGCGCGATCGACCGAAATATTGTGTTCTGCATTGCGCGGCCGGTAATAAAAATCAGTTCAGTGCGAGATTTCTCATGTTTCGGACAGCAGAACGATGGCGCGATCGGCCGAAATATTGTGTTCTGCTTTGCGCGGCCAGT